>NC_132945.1:14165500-14790500 GCF_034638445.1 Ciconia boyciana | reverse complement strand
AAATGCTCATTAGGCTACAGGGATTATCTCTTCCCTTTATCTTACTTGTTTGGCTCTCTATAAATACTGAAGAAAAGACATGATGAATCAATGAGTGATTCAGATTTTGCCTTCAGTCTTTATCATCAGGCATTTATCTACTTTTTGTCTCTGGAGTTTTCTATCCCGCAGTAAATTTATTGTAGTGCTTCTGAGTGATTTTTTTTCCTTTTCCTTTCCCTCCCTTCCCCCAATACTCTATTGATTTTTTCATTTTTACAAATAAGCATAGCAATAAATAAAATTACAAAAGCTCAGGACAGAATCATAGCTGAATAAATACACTCATCAAGAATAAAAAATTATTGGCTAGACTGGGGAAGTTACAGTTCCCTCATGTACATTCTTTATTATGAAGTGAAAATGCAATTAGTAAAGCAGAAGAATCTCAGAGTCAGGCTTCTATTTCCCATTCTGCTACTGATGCACTGTGATCGCAGGTGGTGTATTTTAAAGTAATTGGGCAATATTACCTAAGATGGGGGTGAAATAGAGGTGTTCTAACTCCACTAGCACCACTGCTTGACCAGGAGGTCATTGCACCACCCTTCTGTCACCATCACAACTCCATGCAAGATCAGTGTAATAAATACCCATCTCTCAGGTTGGCTGAGATGTATAGAGATGTATAAATGGAATGTTGGCAAGCTTATTTTTAACTTCTTGGATTGAAAAGCCCAGTTATACAGCACATACAGGAATGATGGATCAATATTCCTCTGAATATTCAACATACTTTAGGATGCTAAATTATTTTTCCAAAGTATTATGGAATTATTCTGTGACCTGAAGCATTTACAAGATCACAGCCTTCTGCTTAGATGTGAAGGCAGGACTATTTCACAGGGCAAGAGAAGATCCAGCTTAGTACTTTCTACTGCTGGGTTTCTGCTTTCTACAGATAGATTTATATTGGTAGAAATAGTATCCCATTAGTTGAAAAAAATAGGGCACCAAATATATAATAAATGTTTTCTGAAAGCAACTGAATAGATCCATTTCATAGTCAGTTAAGGTGCTGCATGTTTTGAATATCCTTATATGCTTAGAAATTTTTAAAGATTTATCCTTTTTGAAAAAAAATCTGTCCTTTTACTAAGTCTGAAAACTAGTTATGAAAAATATTTTCAAGTAAAATATCTAATGCATCACCTATTCTTTTTCTGCATAAAGAGTCTCTCTAAACAGGTTAAGAAAATATGGTCTAAAAGTGCTAATACCTTAATATCTCTAGTATCTCAGATGTACGTTTTCTATGACATGAACTGATTTGACATTACAGTTGGGCCACTGCAGTACAGCAAGAAACCTCTACCTGTATCAAAAAGAAAGACGCGGTGGCACCATTTGTCACGCATGCTAAATCGGCTCCCCTGCAGGTGCCCACGGCAGTCGCGGGGCAGGGAAGAGGGGGCACTTCCCCCGGGGAGCTGCTGCGCCGGAGCCCCGCTTCAGCACCTCGGCCAGCTCCCGCGGAGCGATCCGGCGTGGGCGGCTTGTGCACGCGTGTGTGCGTGCGCGTACCCGCCTGCGTGTCAATGCTCAGCCGAGCGTACTGCCAGGAGCGAGCCAAAGGTCATGCCATGACCATGACTACTTTTTATGTCATCAGCCTTTTCCCCCCCCAAGTTTCTCTGCAAGGGGCATGGGGCAAGTAGGAGGAGTGGGAGAAGCATGGGTAATAATTCTGCCTTGCTCCTGTATGTTCAGTGGTTTAGGCAGTATCGGCACAGCTGGTTTCAGCTGCGGCCTTGCTCAGACACATTTTTCATTCCTGTCATGAGACACATTTGAAAAATTGTAATACTGAACAACACAGGTGAAAAATGAACAACAGAGAAAGAAACGTCAGGGAGACAAAACTGAAGGAAAACATAAAATGAAAGTTTATACTTGCTTTTTTGCTTCTCACTCGGGCACAAGGACCACAACACAGTTTCCATTTGCCTTTTTTAGAGGGAGCAACAATAGGGCATGGGGACAAACCACAAGACAGCTGGAGGGAAAGTACAGTAGTACTTCATGGCAAGATGCACTTGCTGGAAAAAAAAAAAAATCTATAAATCTCAGTTGAAAAAAGGGAAGACTGTGGTTGAGAAATTAACTGTGCTGGGCAGCAGAGCTAGTAAATGAAAGCTCCATCTGGATCAGGCTGACACTAAAATAAGCTGCAATAAAGTCTGGCAAGTTGACTAAGCTAACCAAAACTCCCAAGAAAAAAATCTGAGAAAAACAAAATAGTAGAAGAATTAGAAAACTTGGAGAATATGGAGACTGTGGGGTGTGGTGGTGATTTGCATCCCTGGTGTAAGAAGCAGTACAAGAATTACATAAATGGAAGAAGAATTCATTGTGCATAAAAGTACCTGAAACCTAAATGTTGACAGAATTCCAAAGGAGATTAGTATTGCAGAAGTTGCTCATGCAGAGCTGTGTGGGATGACAATGTGAACAACATCATAAGTGACCTCATCTAGCATCAGAGAAGCTGCCTCTGGCCTAGGAAATAAAGCAATTGCCTCTGAACACAGGCCTAATTTGTTTTTGATAAATCTTAATGAGATGGACAAACCAAGATAACTTAATGGTATTTTCAAATGAGGATACCTACCATCCATATCTACATTTCAGGAAAGTTAACAGACTTAATATTTACTACTGTATAAAACAGACTTGATTTAAGTATGCTGCATCTGACAAGAAAACATTATTACTACTAGAGTAGTCACTTGTAGAGTCTAGAGAGCAAATGCCACTTATTTTATAGTCTAAGCATAGAGAAATTTTACTTCTTCACGATTGTTCAATTGCCAAGGAGAAATTGAACATTACATAACTAATTTCTCGATTCTGTATTTTAATTCAGTGAGGTCTTTAATTTGTTTGACAGACTCCCATCTTTGCAAAGATGGCCCAGTGTATGTCATAGAAACCTGCTACTCTACCATCAAGAATTTCCAGGAGGCCCCAGAAAAGGACAGTCACAAAAAGCTAAAAGCTAAGGGCATTTGGAAGGTAAAAAAAAAAAAAAGAAGTGCCCATACAGAAGGAAGGCAATCCTGCCCAAATTTGATTAAAGCTTTCAGCAAAGACTATTCAAGTACATATTCCACCTTCAAGGCAAAAATAAAGTTCTTCACTTCAATCAGCGATACAGGATAAGTTGAAATAAATTTCATTAATTGGATGTATTTGAAAAGGTCATTTAAAAATCACCACAAAGTAGACTGCATCACTTGGGCCTAATCCTGCCTTCATGGAAAGCAATGGTGTTCCTAAGCTGCCTCAAGCCCTCAAAAAGAAAAAAATGTTGTGTAAATAAGGAGGGTCACAATATGTACTCACAGGTCAGAACAGATTATAACCAGAGATAAGTTTCAACCCCACATTCCTTTTCTATATGGGGTACTAAATTGTATCCAACACAGTGGTAGCTGAAAACTGATAAAACAGAGAGTTCCTTTCTGTGAAAAAATACTTTCAAATCAGCAAAACATGCTCAGTGATGTATGAATAATAACCAGTCTGCTTCTCTGTATTACTACAAGAATCTTTTCTGATTTACTTGAACATCTATCTGGGACAAACCTGATGCACTTGGAGGGAAAGAAATCTCTTGTTTTCCAGTAGCTCAAGGGTATGCAAGTGCACAGCAGAATTTGGTCTTATCCTCAACATCAACAAAAAATATCAGGGTGGGGGTATTATACTTACATGTAATGTTTGGTCCAATGTATACAATACTGAACAAGGAACCAGTAAATCAGTAACTTCCATATAGGTAGCTCTCCATACTGTCTGGGCACCTGACTTTTTGTTCATTATTATGAGTCAGCTTGCAAGATGAACTCACAAATTGGTGCTTTTTTGCCCTGTCTTCTCTCACTGAACACCTGTAAATATAAAGACATCTCTTGTGTTCAGTATTTGCTATTGCCTTAAATTATCCATTTCTTCAGGAATGGATAGATAGTTTCTTATTTTCCTCTGTAAGAAGCCATATAGGCTATATTCTGTGTTAAATAACAAACTGCAGTTTTCCTGGCAAGATGACTCCTGATGTGAGGACAAGACTGTGAGCTAAGTCAGAGCTTGTCACCTCTGTGCCACCACCTCCCTTGTAATCTTCACCAAATCCATTAATCTCTCTGGATTCCCAGTTTCCTTTTTTGCACAACGCTTTCTTGTCTCTGGGGGACATTGAGAAGACGAATTCATTAATCTCTGTAAAATGCTGAGAGGTCTGCTCACCAGTGGTTTCAGAAAAGTATCACCATGAGAGTAGATTGGCTACAAAGGAAAGAGCAAAAATGGTTTTGTTTGGATCCCACATAACGAATCCGAATTAACAGAACTGATGAAAGACAAACACCTCTGGTGGAACTGGGAAAGCTGCAGGAGGGAAATACCTGCTGAACTGATCCAGAAAGAGTGAAGAGTCTAATGGAAAAATCCCTATGGGTTTGAACTTAAATGTGTAGTGACAATGAGGAAATCCATCTGGATGTAAAGCTGCAAGAAATACAAGGCATCAAGAAAGGAGGCATTCATGCTTTTTATGAGTTAGGAGTTATTGCATCCAGCATTTGTCATGATACCTTAGACAACATATAATTGTTCTCCAAAGGGTTCTCCATAGAGCATGCATAATGGAGCAGGTTTCAAAAATGCAAGCTTTGGTGGGAAGAGAAGAGAGTGCCTCATGGCAAACATGAATGTTCCTTGCGTTTCAAAAGGAGCCAGTTTTAGTAATTCAAATAAATTCTTCACACTGGTAACAGGCATGTAAACAGCCCAGATTGTATTTCAGATCAGGACAATAATCAGAGCTCTTGTCCTGCATGCTTTTAAATCCAGGTGCTGGTCTGAGACTTGCAGACAACCATCTCTAGCAAGAGCTTAGCAGGGTCAGCCATAGTTCCTTTATAGAAGAGCTAGGACTTACAACAGGTGAATCAAGAATCCAGAGTAAACTAATAAAACCCGTGTGGAGTCAGGTTAAGAACAGCAAAGGCAAGGAGGAGGAATTAAAAGTATTTCACTTTACTTGCAAACTTTTTGGGGCAGTTGATTTTGTATCTCTGTGGTTTTGGGGTCAAAAAGGACCATTCCTTCCATGCTTGCTTCCAGAATGCAGCTGTTTGCACAAAAGGACATGGGAGCCATCACAGACCCAGCAAAGCACATTACTGTAGAACTGAAAAAAGATAAACGAGCCCAACTCCATGAAATCAGGAACGTTCAAATGGCATTGTTTGTAGGAAATGGAAAAGACTATATTTAATTGATATTCATGCCAGGGTGATGAACCAATTATGAGGCAAGCTCACAAGACAGTTCTGCCGGGCACACCTGAGGACTTTGGCAAGTCATTTAGTCAGCATTGTCCCCACTTGTCTAAGGGAAATAATCTTTTAGTGTCTCAAAGACCCAGTGAACTACCTGACTTATATGTTGATATTTGACATGCCCTGAAACTGTATAATGTGCTCATTACCATAACCTTTAAACAGATACTTCATTAAACATGTTTTTAAATAGTGCAGTTTAGAGGGTGGAATTAACAAGCAAATAAAGTAGAAAAGCAAAGTCAAAATCACAAGCAGCAACACACACTGGTTATTCCTTGAGGCTGCTCATGTTTTAAACACTCCCTCTTAGAGCTGCTCAGTACTTTCCGCTGAACATGACAGTGTCCACTGGTGATTGACACTCAGCCATTACACAGTGCAGTTTTGTCAGCAGGAATTCAACAAAAAAGTGAAGCTGAACACCTTTGGATAAGTGTGCACTCCTGAAAATGGCCATAATTTACTCAAGCCTCTTCCATTGATACTGATAGGAGTAACATTTTAAGATAAGCCTGTAGAAAAAAACTGTAATTTTCTGGTTTTAAAAAAAAACTTGTTTCTTTCCCTACCGCTTTTGTGGGAAGAGGAAGCCCCAGGCATCTGACTGCAAGCTCTCAGTCACCCAGTGACTCTGACCTACAGAGCATAATACAGAGCAATCAGACCTCCATGGGGTAGCTATTCAGAGACATCTGAGCCTATAGAGGTGAACTGGGTTCCTTGCTTTTTTGGGTTGTTTTTTTTTTTTTTCTTTTTTTTCTTTTCATCTCTGAATTCCTCAGTCTGGGCTAGATTTTTTCTTCTCTTTTTCTTTATTTTATTTAATTTTTATTATTTCACCTCCTCTTTGCCTTTGCCCCCCCTCAAGAGTACATCAATCGCCACTACCAGTCTGAGCTGGGAAAGGAAGGCTACTTCAAGGTCACTGTGTAAAAAGCCCTAATGCTTTTCAGTGAAAGGGAAGGGAAAAGAGGCCGTAAGTGGCTTCCTGTTTCTATTCATTGTTTAGGGAAACTCCTTAGGAAGGAAGGAGAAAGTATGCATGGGAGGGGGGGGGGGGGGGGGAAGGCTGTACGGCCAGAGGAAGAGGGAAGAGCCATACACAAAAGGGCAGTCCATAAAGATAATATCCCACAAAGAGAAAAAACTTATTGGCATGCTAATAGATGAGTGCGACTTGGAGAGAGATGAAGGAGAGAGATGCAATTCTCCAGAGACAAGTAGTTCCCTTTACGCCAATCGACCGTGAAAGGGGCTGGCCATCTCTGACAAGGACAGATACCACAGAAGGGAAGTGGGGGAACTGCTACAATAAATCCAGCATGTGTTTCTTCCTGGATTTTCTCCATGCTGCCAGAGGAGCAGGCTGCATGTAGCAGCTGCTCTTCAGCTCAGCCCTGACATGATCTCTTGAGCTAACCAGTGCTTCTGCTTGCACTATTCAGGTGGATACACAGGGGGAAAGAAGCTTTTGCCATGGAAGCAACTTTGTAACCTGCTTCCCCTTCTCCTCTGCTTTCCTCCAAACTTGTATGTTAGTGATCTGCAGATGAGATGCTGACACCAAAGGAGCAAAGGCAGCAGAGGAGTTAGCTGTGTTCAGCCACTAGGTGCAATATTTGTCTCCTAGCATAGGCTTGAGAACCAAGTTCACTACCTCATCGCCAAAACTGTTTCTGTTACCCAGCCCTCTGAAGAGCAATTCCTGCCATTAACCTTGGTTTAACATGCACTATTTATATTCCATATTTAAATAAAACTATGCTAAACATCCTTCAACGTCGTTTTACAAGTGAGGCAATATCATATTCAGCCTTAACTGAAGGCTGAATTAAGATGAGCATACACAACGGTAAGGCTAAGTTACTACATACTATTTCTTGTTAGCAGAGTATTTTGTAATGCTGGTTTCCCTAGGTTTAGGGTTTTATGTTTTCTTTGACTATGTAGGCACAGGAGAGGCAAGGGAAGTGTCATATTTTTTATTTTTATATTGTTTACAAACTACAGACTTGCAATAGAGCCTTTATATATCATCTTTCAAAAAACATTTTGAGTACTGTTGCTGTTGAAATATTAGGTTTCAATACCTATTCACCTACAGTCACTTACAATGACACTATTGTTCTAGGTACCCTACTAGCACAGAATAAAAGGCAATCTCTATCTCCAAGAATTTATAATCTACAGATTACACATAAAATTTAGGCAACCCTTTTCAAACAGATATTCCTATTTTATTGCTGGAGAATTTAGATATAAATCTTTTTTCCTCAAGTGAGATTCCTATAGGCGTCTAGAGCACAACAGTGCCATTAAGAAGAAACTGTGTTAAAAGAATACACTGCTTTTTTTTTAAAAAATATTCATGCAGAGGCATAGAAAATACAGATTATTTCTGTCACAGAGAGAAACAATGTGAGTAATTAATAATGCGGACATTCTTGAACTTTCATTTCCTCTTGGGTACTGTGATGTTTGCTTTCTGATTCTAAAGTATTCCTACATTATGCTACAGCAACAAGCCTCTCATCTTTAATTATCAATTCGCCCACAAAATCAGAGAGGTAAAACGTATCTGAGCCAAGATACAGAGTCAAACAATGCCCCCCAACTGCCCTATTGCACTGTATTTCAGGGAGTCTATGGAGAGATTGCAACACAACAAGAGAGCTAAAAAAAGACAACCCTGGAACCTGAGATAAGGAAGCACTGAGAAAAACAGCAACCACAAGTTCTCATGGGATGAGGCTTGGCTGACGCTAGAGCAAGAGATACATGAAAGAAACAAGTGAACCGCACCCATGAAGTGACAGCTTCTGTTCAGTGATAAAGACCCAGATAGGCTCTTGCAAGCTGGGTCTCTGCCTTGGTTATTTATATCATTAAAATAGGAAAACTTACTAATATATAAACAAGAAGTCTGGAATCAAAAGTAGCTGGCGATTGTCTATTTAATCCTCTGTATAGATTTAAAAAAACAGCATGACAAGCACATTCTGTAAGGAAAGTTTAAACTCTGATAAAACCAATTTCTGACTAAAGGCTAATAAGCACATTAGGGCAAGACTATGGACAAGGTTGAAATGTGTAAAATTTTCAGTCTTGGCATCTCTGCCCCACCAGTACTTTTGGCGGCAAGGCAAGAAGATCTTGCCATCTCAAGCTTGTGTTTGCATATATATCAATTTAACGCAGACAAAAAAATCAAGCACAGTACATCCTTGGTGCGCAGCAACAAAGTACAAAATGATGGTGGGGCCAAACAATGAATTCTGATTCAGCCTTAAACCAAAGCCTTGTTAGTTCCCTTAACGTTTGGGTTTTATTTTCATTATAACTATGCTCCTTTAGAACTTCACTTCATTGCCCCCTTAAAATTAAGCCGCTCCCAACTGTTTTTCCTAAAAGCATACACAAAAAGTAAAATAAAAGAATACAATTCAACACATCTCTAATCTATGCTATTCCTCTAACTGATGCACTGCAGTTCTATAGACGATCACAGCATGAATCAAATTCTCATTTCGGATTGATTTCCCTTACCATTTCAACATCACCAAGTACACGAATTAAACACCCTGATCTCCCTTTACCCCACCAGAGTCCTGTAAAGACAACTGTGCACTAGTGCTCGGCAGGCCATGCACACCTTCCATGGCTTTAAGGACTAAATGATTCCATTTTAATGAAGTTGTCATTATCAGTAAGTTTTTATGCTTAGAAAGATTCCTGTAGACCCACATCAGTCTGTTGATGCCTAGTGAATTTGAAAGTAAGCTGAATGTTGTTGGAGAGGTCTTAAAAGGCTATTCAGTGATGAAAGGAATTGACTTGGATTAGACATTCAGAGGGATGGGTCACACGCTTATTTGTTCCTACACTACTGAATATATACAGTACATACCTACTGTTTCACCTCTCCAGAGACAGGTGTTTACACTCTTGATTCAGCTCTGTTCCTAGATGCTTTCTTTTGCCCGAACCACCTAACCATCCATATAGAAACCTCTCAGCCATGCACTTATTTCTCTTTTGAATCTGTGTTAGGTATATGGGAGTAAGTCTCAGCTGTGCTTCAGCTTCCTTTGATATCTCTGCCCTGTGCAGGGAAGAGGTGGGTTAAGCAGAGCCCTGCAGTTCCTTGCCCACTGTTTCATTGCAGAGAGCAGGAGAGTTCTTGCCCAACTGAGAGATGATGACAGAGCATCCTGGCACAGGGAACTGCATGGATGTCCAGGCATGCAACCACAAGAAAAGTGCACAAGAGGTGAGGTGCAGTCATAAGAGAGCGGGAGCCTAAGAAAAATAAAACAAAATAAATCAAATCTGTTTACATCCAGCTCCAGGCACTGAGGCTTACTGTACAGCATAAACATATCTTTCTTTGGATATGGCAAGGTAAGCTGCTGCTCTTACCTCCAGGAAAACTAAACTCAGCAGTTAAAGACTTTGGAGATTTACCCTTAACAGCCCCATCTGTCTGCTGAATCATGCAGTAAAATTACAGCATTGACTATGTTACAGGGTGAAACAAAAAACAAAACAGCATTTGAAAACAAGCCCTTCAAGTACTAAAAGAGTAGCGTAATTAGAAGACATGGTACAAAAAAAGATGAAAACTGCAAGATGGACAGAATTGTAATGATGGCATGATTTAGTATGTAGATTAATGCCTTCTAAACAGAACAGGATTGAAAGTCAATACTTCAGTTTATTGATTTTGGCAATGATTTGTATTTCTTACATCTTTCAACAGTATGAATGAAACACTCTGTATGAAGTTACTGATGAAAAACAGGCTTTATGTTTGTAATTTGAAAATTAATAAAAAAAATTTAGGCAAACTGAAATGAAGGCAAAAATGTAATGCTCTACTGGCTGTTCATCAAGGCAAGTTTCAAGCTTAGAGACTAAGGAAAACCATGAACCATAAATACTATTTACAACAAATCTGTTTTTAAACAAGGTATGGGAAAGATAGAAATATGACCTCCAGCAGTCACACTTTTAAAATTTAAACTGTAAAGAACACTACCATGTTTTCTTTCATTTTAGGCTATATTCAAAAGTTTCAAATGTTTGCTGTTTAAAGAGCCAACTGGCAAAAATAAGATACTTTTACAAGTACATATGATGTATGCTGGAAAATTAATCAGTTTAATTCTGCACTGTGTATTGTATATATGGCTCAACCATGATATTTTCCTCATGCAGTGCCTGATATTAATTCTAATCTCAGACTGCTCTCTACTGGTAATAAATTATGTTAAAACTCATTAAATATCTGCAATACCAGAGACATGTAAAGAACTGCAGTTGGCATATATCCTATCTTCAAATCAGTGCACGAATGAGAGCCTTAAGAAGGCAACATGAATTTGAAATTAAGAGTAAAATGCAAATACTTAAGCCAAAAGATCATTTCACTTAATACTGACCCATCATGGCCCTATTCCTGCTCCCACTGAATTTAATACCAAAACATGCAGCTGTCCCAGATAATTTGGTAGGGGCCTGGTCTTTTGAACATAAATAATTCTTTCTGCACTCAACCAGGATGGGACTTGCAAGAACTAAACATGCTGGCTGCAAGTGAAGAACATGGACAATTTGGTCCTTGTGCTACTTCAGCTTTTCTTGACAACCAGAGATGTCTTTGTGAAAGAACTTGAACTTGTTCTTAAATTTGATTTATTCTTTTTTTAATTACAACTACTGGGAGCAAAATAATTCATCGATTTCTTCTCACAATTTCATACCTTAACAAATTGTTCCGTAATACTGGAAAGCACCAGTCTAAGCCTGTAATGTAGGCTAAGCACTGCATACTATAGGATTGGCACTTTTCTTTTCCCTATGACATATATGTAGTACATTTGACAATAACAGTAAAATACACTGTTCACGATCTGGAAATCTAGGATTAAAAAAAAAAAAGCAGAGAAAACAGGTCACAAAAAGTCACACAAAATCTGGGTTACAATAGAAGTACTGGCTGATTTGTTGCCTCCCTCTGTGTCAAATTAATCCAGTGTGATAATTGTTTGCAAACATATGGATCACATGAAGAAAACTGAAAACTCTTGTAGGTCTGGAGAGTTCAAAAGCATCTCTCATCATGGGATCTTGCTTCCATTGAATTGAATTGGATTCAATTCATTTCATAGTCTAGTAAGAATTTTAATGAACCAAATCTGAGTTGCTCCATGACTCTAGAATAATTTAGACAACGTTTAGGACCTTCTTAAGCTGTGAGAGCCTACCCCCAAACACCACAGCATTGCGTGACACAACCCTTTCCAGCAATATCATTAGAAAGATGATCCCAAATGTGCCCCCCTACAGCTGACAATCTCAATAGCTGTGCTAGAGGACCCCTTCTCAGGTGGACCCTTACCCCACAGTGGTACTCCGCTGTGTTCAGGGAATCAAAATCAAGGCAAAATCTTATTACAGAATTGAACTGCACTTCCTAAAAGGGAAATGGCCTTCATCTTTCTGGCCGCTGAATTTCAGAGGACTGATATACACCAGCTATCACCCTGTTGAAGCAGCTCGTCCCAAAACACTTATTTCCTCTAGCGTCATTGTAAGATATTGATGATTATTTCAAATTTCATACACAATGCAACATTATATACTGAGCCATTCAGGAAACATGGCAATGTAGAATATGCAGCTCAGCACTGAGTAACACAGCAACCCATCACAATACCAATGAAAAAAGAACGCACGGATGGAAAATTAAAAAAAAAAAAACAAACAAACAACTAAAAAAACCCCCACAAAACCAGGCATTGTTCCGACCATCAGCCAAACAACTCAGGTTGGAGAATTTACTGCCCAATTATTACGTGACCAGTTATTGGATAGAGTTGACAAATATTTCCTCCGCTTTCCTTTGCTTCAGAGTTGGCACTGCTCTTCTGCCTTTTGGAAGAACTGGAGCTCTTGCCAGACTGCTTGGCACTGCTCTAATTGACAATTTTAGGGCAGTAAATTAGCAGGGTTTTTCATGTTGTTTTACTTCTAATTTTAATCAGACATACAGCCACTTGGCACACCAAGCCACACACTCTTCCGTGCAAGTTCACAGTGCCTCCATAAAAATACACTCATTGAAATGTAACTTAACTTTAAAAGAGTCACACAAAAGCAATGTGCTGACTAAATGCGGTAGTACAGTGCATTGAGAGACTGTGAATTCCAATTTCAGCCATGCCAGTCATTTGGCATTAAAATATGCACCAGCTGTGAGTGTTTGGATCTCGATAAGTCAGAGTGTGCTGGAAAGCTGACAAGATACTGCTGTGAAAATGTTTCCAGCCCCTAATCTCTGCTGTCTCCTCTTTTTCATATTTTGCTACCCATGTTGGTGTATAATACAGGGAGAAATAAATGCAAAATCCAAGGAAGATGTGCATGGGGTGACACCAAGTATTTATAGAACTTGTAAGATAGTGCTGCCACTCACACAGCTCTGGACTCTTCTTTGATGAGTTGTCTCTGGTCAACCTTTCTAAATTGCTAATTTATTTTCCTTACACAAGGAAGAGCTCTGCATTAGTAAAACTGGGAGATGTAACATTGCTGGAAAAGGGAGGAATAGTGGGAGTGAAATCCACAGAGAGCCCTTCAAATTGGGACACTAGCTGCTGTCAAAGGAGCTGAAAAATGGGTCTTGACAAGGAAGTATTTTTGGACTGATTTATCAGTAGAGCATATCATTCTGTAAACTCTGTTTTGAGCAAATATTTTTTTCCCTTCTCTCTATTATTTATTCATATCCACATTAAATCTCATATACAAGCCGCCAGATTCTAACCTGCTGAGAAGGGCAAAGCGGTATGCTTCCCATCTGTTCTACTTAGCCAACAAGATGCTCTGGATCTTATCCTGCCTTTCTAGAAGGAAAATCTTCCATCCTTGTCGCAACCATCTTTCCAGCCATACAACAGGGGTAAGCAAGGGTGAGGAAGGATGAAACTTCACTTCAGAGCCTGAACCTTTTTTAGCAGAAAGCTGAAAAAGGACTGCTTAAAAGCTATAAGCCACTGTTTGGTTTGCAGCAGTTTCGGCTGCTTTGAGGCTGAGCTCAGTGCTCTATAGCGGGTAACTACACCATTATCCTCCTCACTTCTCTGCCAGTTTCAAGGGATGCAAGAAAGGACAACACACAGAACCTGAGCAGATTTGCAGAAAGCAGGAACCCTTTGGTCTACAACCCTATTTCCTTCCCCCACTGCTTTGCAAACATTGGGCATAGAGGAAAAGTGGGGGCTGGAGAGTAGAAGGGCTAGAACGGCAAGCTATGACCAAAGACAGCCCTGCTCTGGCTGTGGGAGAAGGACAACCTGCAGAAGGGCAGGGGCTGATGTAAGAGCTACAGGACTGCTCCACACCAATGTAACACATTCAAATTCTTTACTATCTAGATTAAATTCTTGAAAGCTGGCAGGATTTAAGCTTTAGCTCAAGGATGTTTTGGTAATGCAAAGACCTCATAAGCCCTCTGGCCTGGGGAGAATTTCCTTCATCAAAGTGAGGTAGAGAAGTATCAGAATCATGCATTTATCCAAAGGTGCAACTACATTCCCCCTCTGGAGCCATCCCCCCTTATTTCCCTGAATGCAGCTTCAGCTAGGGAACACCCCCCACACCCTACACACACTCTCATGCTATTTAATATCAATTAATATTTTATCAAAATTGTGAGTAGAAGGAGGACACTAATTACAGAACCTGGCATTAAAGAGGAACTGCTACACTAGATCCTTTATCCCCAAATGAGGTCTGCAGGGGACTAATGTAAATTAAGGTACATGCACAAAATTCTGAGCTAGCCAAAGCAGTGTTTTATAATCAAAATACTATTGCACAAATGCAAAGGTCACCTTACATAAAACTGAGCAAAACTGAAAAGAAGTCATTTGATAAATCAAATACAGAAGCAGATTTTCTTCTCCTTCTCATAGAAATAATAATAAAAAAAAAAGCCTTACGGCCAATGTCTGAAAGTAAAAAAGCAATCAGGTGCAACAGTTAAATCCAGAGGAGTTTCCCATTTCAAGTCAAGCTCACTGCAGGGAAAACAGAGCAAACTAATTATGATGTAAATCCACAATGAATGATGTAGAAATAGTATGCAATGTAAACAATAATTTTGAAATTCCCAGTTTATATCAGCACTGATCTGTTTTATACACTCCAGAAGTATAACTCAGAAAAGATATTTTTGTACTAATGAGACACTTCTACTTTTTAATCAAAGAATAAATTAAAGCATTTTCAAAAGCATGCCAGCCTCATTAATTAGTTCCATTAAAATGTAAAAGATGAGTACATACATTTGCCTCACTTTGCGCTTGCATCTCTTTACCTTAAATATCCTATCATGTATTATTACAGGCATGGCTGGAAATAACATCTATTATTAATATTCCTTGACACCTCTCATTAGAAGATCCTGCATTCAATTGTTTACAATTTATCTCAATTATAACTATTGGGGCTGAAGTTTTCACAGTGGGCATTTTAGAGAATTTCAGACAAAGAATTTCTGCCTTTTCCAAGGATGAGATAAGGGAAAATAAAGTATTTTACCTGTGTCAAGAAATTCTACCAATTGCTTCTTGAACATTAAAAAAACCTAATTAATTAGAAAACACATTTTGGAAAAGGTTTGAAATCTAAGAGAATGCTGCTTCATACTACCCCTATGAAAACCCATTGGCATTTAGGAAGTTATAATCCATTCTGTTTTTCACAAACCAATTTATTCATCAAAGGTGGACTAAGTCTTTCAGCTTCATTCCTTGATTGCACCAAGCTAAAAGAAAGAAAGAACCAGGATGGGAGAACTGCTGACTGTCCACCCAGGTACAATGACTTCCACTATAGGCTCCCTCTTCCACCAGGTTAGAAGCTCCATTTGCTCGTGACAAAGCTCATATTTCCCCACGACATTTCCTCATGCAGAGGGTGACAGAATACCATCTGGGCAGCTTGTCTTAACCGAAGTGAGGGAGATCTCTGTGGATTTAGGCGTTTCAGCACTTTCAATCAACTGATACCTCCAGTAGGTATTAGGACAATGCCTCAGGACAGAATTGCTACATATTCAGTTCTCTTTTCAAAAGCTAGAAAATCACTCAAATCAAATACCCACACAGTATTTTCTGAAATGTCTTTGGATGGCCACACTTATCACTCAAAAGAGAGGAAATACTAAATTTAAGGTTGTCTCTGCAACCATAAGTCATTCCTCTTTTTGTAAGAATTATCCTAGTCTTTCTATTTTCCCCACAGGGCTAATTTCATCCAGTGCACAGCAGGAATCACGTTCACTAAATGAGCAACGATTCAATAATTTCTCCTTCTGTCACTGTTCATTACTGGTCTTGAGCCTTATTTTTTGCATACTATTTAGACGAAGTTCTAAAACCAGCATTGTTTGTGTGTTTGCCAGTGCAGTATCAGACCATTTCCAATACACTAATTGCCTTATTTTCACAATTTCCCTGTGAATTAAGGGGGTTTATTATTCTCATTTAGAAATGGCAAACTAAGGCATTGAGTCCTACTGTGTGTGTGTGGCATCAGCTGAAGGAGGAGTTCTAAAGTAAAAGCCAAGTGAGTACAGGGGAGAAAAAAAGCCCTATATGTTTAACAATCCACAATCACAAATTGGAGAATTGGATCCACATCTAACACTGCACTTCTACACACAACTAATTGAACCTGCAAAGATGTGGGCCCCATTATCTGCAAACACAAGATGCCAATAGCACTTGTGCACCAAGGCTAACAGTCTGGTTTGCAAAGCCCTGCCAGCTTGTGAGGACACACGCTCACTTGTAGCAAGGAAATGTATTGATGTTACTGAGGGGCAGAATAGAGAAAGTTGCACAAGATCTACTACAGCCTGATAGACAGTGGTCTGCCAGCAAACATGTGCTGAGCAATTTACAAACCAAGCCCTCAGCTGAGCTTCCAACCAAATGGGCACCAGTGTGGTTTGGTGAAAATGCTCAGCAGCTTGCTCTAGTTCTAGATGCACATTCTAATTAAGGTCATTTTTGAAGGCAGCCCTGGCCGCTTAGGACAAGTCTTGCTGCAGCTCCAGAGCCCCCTCCCGGCCCATGCAGACGTGCATGCTGCAGGCAGGGCTGGAGCAGCTGCGCTTTTCATGAGAAAGGCAATTCCATTAAACTAACAGCTGTGAATGGAGCAAGAATTTACTTTACTGTGACTTTATTTTCTGTGATTTTATCTACTTATCTTTACTGAATAAAGCAATTTGAGTCTGATTTTATTGTCTCATCGGTCAGACTAACAGGTGTCCCAGTTGCAAGAGTTACCAGTAGATGCGCATTTCCTCTGAAACTGAAGGAATTACTTCAGACCTTTTTGGTTCTATATCAAACAAAGGTATTCTTTAGAGAGGAAGAATCAGCAAACAAATGTTTGTTTATTACAGTATTAGCACTAGACGTTAATTGATAAGAGTGGCAAACCCAGCACATCGTGATTGTAAATGTAGAAAGAGTATAAAAATGGAATTTCTCAGAGTGAGCGTACAAAATACTCTCCTTGTGATACTAAGCCCTAGTCTGTGTGGGCTGATAGTACCACCACATTTACGGCATGCTGACAGCTGAGTTAAGAAGTGTAACACTATGATACAGAGGTGTCAAGATTGCTGAAATTAATACTGGGATTGTGGTGTTTAGCTTGTTGACTCAGCTGACTTAGGTGTGTTAGAGGAGCAGTATCATATGACAGTAGAGGCATTGCAATTTAGCATAAAGTAAAGCTATTTCTTTTTGGAAAGATTTCTGATGCTTTCTTAGAAAATGTATATTTTTTTACTAGACTTTTAGCTGAAGATATCAGTTTCCTGCACAGGCATATGTCTGTTATTACAGATGGGGAAAATGCAGCAGAGATGGAGCTACTCAGAAGGAGAGCGGCCAAGTGAATGATTCAGGATTCTGAATTACAATGCTCTACTCCCATTCCCCTCCTCTAACCAAGAGACACTAAGCCTTGGAAGACAAAGGCTTTTTACTGTTGCAATAAGTGATATCCTTTCAGAGTCATTGTCACTGAGCTGAACAACAAGATGACTCAGAACCAGGCTGTAAGGCTGGGGAGAGATTCCAGAACCTCCTTTATCAAGAGAGCATATGTCTACTGCTTGTTCAGGGGAGAGGCTGCTCAGCACAAACGATCGAGGGTATGGTTTCAAGTTGAGCAGTTCCAACACCATCCAGCAGAGGTAACAGTAGCTCTCTGCCATACATGTTATCAAATCCCTTGCAATGGCTTACATACTCTGTAAAGATTAAGCGTGAAAGGACCTTGATACTTGAAGAGAAATTAACACAATATTTTCTCTTTTTCCTTTTTATAAGTTAACTTATTCTGATGTGGGAGATTACTAGGGTATCTGGAAGTCAGTAAACACACTTGAGTAACAAATCTGCTGCTCTGAACAACATAGTAAAGACAAAATTGTCTTCTACTGAAATTGTTCCAGTATAGGCAAATCAAAATTTGGATCTAGAATTTCATATTCTTCTTTTTGAGGGGAGAGGAGGAGTGGAATCTTCTGTCTTACACAGAGAACTGCTAAATGCTTTGCATTTGCTTTGCCTCAGGGACCTCTTGAGATCAGCCCAAATCTTGGGAGGTTAACAGAAAGCCTCAGACATCCACGACAATGAGCATACTGAGCTACTGACGCAGATACCACGGCTTCCTGCATAAACACTGTTCTCTTCACATCCAAGAACACTACATTCTTCCTGACTAAACCTTGGAGTAGGGTACAGTTTAACAACACTAGCATGAATGCTGACCCTACTGCAATGAACTCCAGTGCTTCCTCATCAAATTGTGAACACAGCTATGCTGACGACAGATTTCCCCAGAACATCCATGTTTCAGAATAGCCTCCTGGGGGCTGAATCACCTCAGGCTGAGCAAGAAAATGAATACAAATCTCTCAGTCTAGGTATGTGCTCTGGCCACTGGCTGTTGTGTAAAGCCCTCTCCTCAGAACTTCTCCTTCTGGATGTATTTTCAAACAGGGGAAGGGGGGAAACAACCTGTTGTCAGACTTCACCACTACCCACTGGTCTCCAAACAGCTCACCCAAAATTTGTGGAGTAAATGGCAGTCTTTTGCTTAGTCCCAGCAATATTAATGTAGCCATGTTAAGTTTTTGCTTGTTCAGTAGGTGTTGTAAGATCTGCAGCTCATTACTGCTTCAAAACAAGGACCTTGCCACCTGATCTTGTATGCACTGAAGCTAATGACAGCACTCCCATTGGATCCTCAAGGACACACTAAGTCCTTGTGCAAGTTCTGTATTTAGGGTCTCCATGGAATAGGATTCAACTGGAACAACCAAGAAAACGTTACACAAATGCAAGCTGTAAGAGGTGTGCCTTGCTACTGTCAATCAGGAGACTGCTGTACCACACTTACTAAACAGAAATCACGAGAACTTTTGAAGAAGAACTGGAAGCACAGTTTTTGCAAAATTGCCGCTCTTCTTTCTTACTATATGGTGAAAACACATTCCACTGAGAAACTCTTAGAATTGCCTCCAGAAAATGTACTTCTGTCATTCAAATTTCTTAGGATAAGCTTGAGTCAAGAATGTAACCATCTAAGGAAAAGATGAGTAGGGCTTGCTCCTACTAAAATTAGGGGGTTACTTAGCCTGACCGGGTACATCAGAAATGATAACACAGACTTGTTAAAGACAGGCACATTAACACAGGACAGCTAGTCCTGTGTTAGTTCTGATTTAAGTTAATCTGACATGAAGAAGGTAAGTGATTAATTTCTTGTTTCTGCTCTATACAGGTAAAGACATTATACCTTTATATCTATCTATCTATGCCTATATCTACATATCCCTATTTATCTATATTTAGGTTCAGCTTGAATTTTTCTTCTTGGTTTAAAAATATTTCACTGGGCTACTGGTTACAGCAAAAGGAAAATTACCAAAACGTCTCAAACATCCTAGGCAGCCACATGTGTTAGCTCATCATAACATGCATATAGATATTTATGTTCCAGGCTCTACAACAGTCACATTATGGTTTTAAGTGCATATCTCCTGCTGACAAAGAAATCTGAGGTTGTCAGTCATTACATTCATGTTACCTGAACATCTTGATTTTTACTAAAGTTTCCATGCACAAGCAATATTAACATCTGTTTCAAGGATCTCTGCTGGAATTGTAGCTTCACACAGCCAAATTGCCTATGCTTCCACCGAGGAAACGGCTATTTATTTTATGCAGCCATCTGGGCTCTAAATAGTATGTTTTGTCATTTGTGGTCTTATTTTCCAGAGTTTCTTGTATGAAATTTGATTCCTTCATAACTTATTTCTTCTGTAAATGACACTTTTTTAGTAATCAAACTTGTGAATGAATGTTTCATAAGAGACTTACAACATCAGTGTCAATTCATAAATATTTTGGATCTAGAGCCAAACACTAATTGCAACAGCTTTGATGGTTTACATTTATTTTTTTTTTCCGTGGAATCATATGTAAAAATAGTCTTTACGAAACCTTCTCCCAGTTAGATCAATGACATATTTTGTTGCAGAATTTAATACTTCAGGATGATACTGGTCAAGTTGTTCTCATGGGTTGAACACAGACCCTTGCAGTCTCAGAGCCCAGGCCCCATCTTTTTCAACAAAGGGACAGATGGTAATGACTAACAGCAGAAATAGATATTCACCAATGTTTACCTACAGTCCACTATTTTTGCTTGGATTATGATAGAAATGCAAATACTCCTTTCCCTCCTCATATCATACCTTCTCAGATTTCCCCTTAATTGATTTTAGTCTGAGAGTTACATGTCACAATCCAAAAAGTATCAGTTACCTTGGAAGGCCACTTAAGGAAAAGGTAAGAAATCCTGAATCACAGATGAGAACAGATGACTTTCCCAATTCCTGTTTGCTCTAGTCACAAAGTGGTTTGTGTTACACCATAGAGCTCACTGACACAAGGGAACCAAGAGGAGGACTCCAAGCACCCTCAAATCTGCTCACTGTTCTCTACATACACAACCAACATTCCCCTTTTACCCATGAGAAAGGGAGCTCTCTGTAACGTAGACCTAACACTCCACCTTTCCATACAAGTGAGCCAAGAGATCTCTTCTCCCAGAGATCTACCCTGCACAGGAGCCAACACCACAATAGCCTGTCCTCTGCATTTCCTGGTACACCTCTTCCCTGGCCACATCCTCCAGCAAGGGGGGTTCTCTCACTCTTCCCACCAAGGGTTAATTTTCTTCCCACTGTTACTTGCTCTGTCGAGAAGGCCAGCCACACAAACTAGCTAATACTAACCAAGCTGCCCTTTCCTGTTTGTGAAATGGTGAAGGGGATAAAGCAAGTAACAAGCTACACCACAAACAAAGAATAAAGAGACTACAGGGAAGCACATGGCTAATCTAAGCTCATTCATTTTACTCTCCTCTTCCTCACAGTCTAATCACCAAGCAGAAGAAACAGCCCTATTCTCTCCCCCCTTCATCAACTATGCTATATCCACTCCTATAGATCCTAAACATAGGCTTCAAACTTTAGGAGATACAGAAGAACATATTGCTATCAACTCCCTAGATCAATATATTTTGTTCCCCTTACCTTGACCATCATTTTATATTACTTGTCTTCCTTACTAGCTCTGCACAGTCCATCCTGTTCCTGTTCTTCTATCTTGTTTACCTTCTTTTCACTCAGGTGCAGTGGCCTAATCATCAGGTTCATCATCTTCACCTGAATCAGCCACTAAGCAGTAAATGGCTGCTGGCAAATGTTTTCCATGCAGCAATCTCAATCTCTTCCTCCAAGCTATTTCTTAAAACCTCTTCTTTCAAGAATACTTCTACATAATCAACATACCTTCAAAGACAAGGTACCAAGGATTAATACAGAAAACCCAAAGCCTGTTATATTCAAACAGAATGCAAAAAGAAAGAATATATTGAGTAACCTAAGACTATATGTAGTATCCAGAAATTCCACAAAATTCCATAAAGCCTTATTTCAATACTGGCCTTTTCTGGAGCTGGCACTTGGTTTCTTTTCCTCCAAAGCATCACTCAGTTTTGAACTGTACTTTTCCAATCTGTCAAACCATGACTGGGATAGAAGGAGGAGGCTATCACAAACCCAGAGAAATGTATTAATAGTAGGTTTGCCTACACTGCTGTCAACAGGTCCACAGCATTTGTAAGGAGACAATCAAATCTGAAAGGAGGCAAAACCCTTTTCAGCTGGTTGTCTGAATGAATCAAGAAATAATTACTCTTTCCTCTGAGGCTAAACTCAGACAGATTGGCAGAATTCTCCCCTTGCTCAGCAGAAGTAAATATGAGTAAAACAGGTCTGAGCAGCTTTACCACTTTAGGAGCTGTAGGGGAAGGTCTACCTCTCTTTGCTTTAGCCCGTGACATAAACCACTGGTCTCTTAAGGGCCTGACTACTTTCCTTTAACTGGAGTCACTGAGCTCAGGAAGGCGACAGCTAGGAGGAGGCTAATGTTCAGTGATCATCTGTGTAGATGATGTAGTTCACGCACTAGAAGACAGTTAACAGCTAGGTATGGGTGTGAAAGGCACTGGTTGGAGGGATGTATGATGCCTGCCAGCATGCTGCCTTGTTCAGGTAAGTGCTATTCCTGTTCACTGGGAAGCATGAGCAAATTCTCCTTAAAATAAGGAAATGGAGGAGCAAATGACGAGACTCTGCAGCTGACTGCATATGTAACTTCAGGCCAGGACTAGGGAACACCTTCCCTACCCTGTAATGATGAGTAAAACCAAATTTTATTACAGATTATAGGGCCTTACTAAAGCGGTCTGACCACATGATGTACTAAGAATAATTATGATCTACCCATCTTATTCATAGTAGTCATTAAGTTGCTATATCTGTAAGAGGCTTAATAACAAGGTAAAGAGTGAATAGGAAAGAAAAAGTCATATACCTGTCTCATTGGTCATTGTTTCTTATGTGACTAGGATGTCTATGTGGGGAGAACCGAGTAATGGAGAGAGAATTAACACACAGAAGATTATCTTTAAAGAAGGGGGGAGTGAGGTCTGTCCTGACACTATACTAAAGCAGTGGTCTCCTAAGTGGGGTGTGTGCACTCAAGGCAGTACACAAGACAATCCATTGGAAGGAAGAAAATATTTTTCATACCATTAATAAAATGAAAAAGAATTTAAACCAGCATGTATTCCATCTTTATCTCATCCTTTTTTAATTTTTATTTTTGTGTATGTTTTATAAGGTACATAATATATTAGTACATTAGTAGGGATACATGCTCAAAAATATTTTACTGACAAGGGCACGTGATCAAAAAGTTTGGAAGCCCAAAGGACTGCTCTTACAGGTAGCACCAGGTCAGCTCTAAAACTAGAAGCAGTGCTGAAACAGCAAAACAGGTGGAACAGTTAAGTGTTAGAGTAGATATTCTACTCACAAAACTAGTCCTAGGACCTGAACACCCTGCCCCGAACATCAGCCTGTGTGGAGATCACAGTAAAGTGAACAATCCTCCGGATAGTAAAGATACGCCCACAAAACAAGGAAAATTCAGTTACTTGTTACGCCACTTGCTGCTGTTCCAAATAATTGCATAAATGTGAGATTCATGCTGTAACAACTCTAACCTGTCAAGATGAGCTACAGATGACGTTTTAAACTTAACATAGTATGTTGTGCAGAGTTCACAAATTCTAAGCATGTCATTCAGTAGTGGCTGTATGCTTCTTATTAACAGCATTAAGCAAATAGAAAAGCAATTGTTCTAAGAAAAAAAGGTTGTTGAAGTATAAGAATATGAAAATTGCTGCAGTAGATAACAATAATTCCTTTGGGTTTATCCTTGCATTCTTAACAGTATATATTACTTAACTGATAGATCATAACAGCTCATTTAGAGCTATTAAGTCTATTGCATAAATATGTGGTCAAGAGCTCTTTAATGCACACCACTATTACTGTAGACCATAACAGCTGCTTTGGAGCTGTCAGCCTAGTTTGTCACAATCTATTTTAATCTGAAAAAAAAAAAAAAATCAATTACTTTGTAGTTGCCAACACGCAATTTAAGCTGATTTTTGGGTGCCATACCTAAGCATTGTTTGAGCATGGGAGGTGAAATACTAAAGCAACTATGAAGAACAGGCATCACTATCACCAGACAAATCACAGGGGACTGAAATTCAAAGTTTATAATGGAGATGCTTGCCATGTGTTTACAGAGGGCAAACAATGAGAAAAGATAGGATGGGAGACAGATTATTTCTCTGTTTAACTCTGTACTCAGCTATTTTAAAAAACTATGAGGAACCATTAATGCTACCCTTATAGTTAAAAAGCAATATCTGCTTGCTCCCCCCACTTCCCAGCTCAACTGTCTGCTGCCAGCCTGCTAAGCAAGCTCTGCTGGGAAAGGAGGTGCAGCCCAGCTCATCCATTGTAGCAACAAGTTTGGATCTAACCAGCATATTGAGAGCTTCCAGCACAGGAACTCAATGGAAAGAGTGATACCATCTTTTCCTTTTCCTGTCTTTTGGCCCTTTGGCACATTACGTTCCCTCTCCTCTGCCCCGTAAGTACAGACAAGAGGTTGAGAAGGTCAAATATAGGAGCATATCTTTGCAGGTAAGAAATGTATAGAGTTCAGGAAGTGTATTTCAGCTGTTCTTAAGTGCAGGCAAAAGCTAATATAAATGCTCACAAAACCCAGCTGTCTGTTTCTACCAGTCTCTTTGCTCAGAATGTGATTCTCTATAATCATGTCATTCAAAGAGACTTTTGGTAAGTACTGAAGGAAAAGTGGCTTCCTTTGGTGAGGGGAGGAAAATGCCTGTTGCTGCAAGCTATCCATCACCTTAAAAAAGTCCAAAATGTACTAAAACTCCCTAAATTTTTATTCCCAACAGAGCCAGATAAGACCAGTGTTTTCTTGACAGGCACTCCTCCCCTGTCAAAATCTACTTCCCAGTACAGTTTTGCAGACATCCACCTGCCTGCTAGGTTGGATAATAAATAAATGCCCATCATGTCTTTATTTGAGAAAGATTTTCTTCTTGCTGCTTTTTTTGTTTTCTTTTTCCGTGCACATTTGGGGAAAGAAACCCTTCCCCCCAGCCAGGAAATAGCCATTTTGAGGTAAGATCTTAAAATTGATGATTTTGAAAGTTTTCCTTATTGCCATGCTGTTCTGCTCCTGCATTCCTGTGGTGCCAACAGATGAAGTTGTAAGCCTGCTCGCTTCCCTGCATCTAATCCTGATACTACTCAGCAGCAGGGAAGGTGGGCAAATGTTCACTAGCAGTTGTTGGCAAAGAAACACAGCAGGATTTAAACTGGATGACGCCACTGCATGTGTAAAACAACCATTTGAGCAAATGCTGCTCTGTAGCATCTTTAACCAGTAAAACAGAATTTGCTGTTAACCTTCTGCTTCCTAGCTAGCAGCACTGATGAGTTATGATTAATTGTAGTTATGCTTTTTTAAAAAAAACAACCCATCCTTATTGATAAAAAAATAAGATAAATGCTTGTAGCAGTTGCTGTGACAGACTTATATGTGACCACACTAACAAAAATGAATTGCAAAAGCCAAATGGGAATAAGATTCTGTTGCATTCTGGTAAAATGTTTTCACAAGGTCATTTTTCCTGTGATCTTCCTTCTCTTCCTTTCCAGCTTGCACAGCCTGGTCTTTAGTTGATGTGCCCCAACCCCAGATGTTTCACGGTTTAACCATAGTCATTTTATAGCATTCTAGGATTGTTATGAATGAGGAGGACCATAACAATAATTTGCCATGCTTATCCACTGCTCAAAAGCTAGATCTTGGTCACCTACTGTGACATCAAAATAACTGGTCACAACCTTCCCAATAACTGTTTTTCCCCAGGCTCTCAGGTTTCCTTGCTTCTGATAGTTGTTCATACAGACCATAAGAGCTCCATCATTCTTTAAAGTTACCAGTTTGGTATCTGAGAAAGAAAACTTGAGATAACTTGAAATATCAGCTAACGCACCCAACGTTAGGAATGGGAATGAACTTTTTCCTGCCTTTCCTTGAAGATGATGGGAAACGATGCACCACATAGCCAACCACAATTCTTATGTGCTTAGCTACTGCAATTCATAAGGCCACGTTTAATTGAAGAAATTGCTTTTCAGTAATGCTGCTACCCACCTGTTGCATTTAATTGAAGCAGGGCTTTCCTATTAGGAAATGTATGCAAGAGCATTTTTTATCTGTGTGTTATCTCCCCAGATCTCCTAGCTGCGCACTAAGTCCTAAGCACAGGATCTGTCCTTTTAGTTGGCTTAGTTCCTCCATCCCACATTTAGATCATGCGTGTTAGTGCTGGATCAAGTACCTTGAACAAGAAAATGGGAAAAGCTTGGAGGGTCAGTAAAAACCTTAACAGGAGCCTCGGCAAGAGTGCAGTGCTAAGTGGCAGGCCAAGCAGATGCATCAGAAAATTCCTTTTCTAAAGGAAAGTTGTTTTAATCATTTCACTTCAACTCAGCCGATGACCTACACTAGGTGGAATACTGAACAGCTCTAGCCTTACAGACTGAAGAATCACATACTTGAAAATCAGGGAGACAGGATGCAGCAGGTCTATAAGATCCATAGCCATGCTCCCTTTTAGAGGGCAGCTCTTTGTAGAATTGCCATAATCTTTCCCACATTGCCTGCATGTCAGCTGACACTACCAAACCTGCAAAGCTACCAGGATAGCGATGGTGGTTGATACTACAGAGAAACAGCTGTTGCAGAGTAAAGCTCTATTCCACTTACCTGTATACAGAATAGAATACACACGCATGCTCAAAGATTTATCCACTTGGATGGGAGATATATGTAGGATAGTGGATTCTGCAAGGAAGCAGTGCAGTAAGAAACATGCCTTTTGTGAAGGGACTTGGAAGCAGTACAATGAAACTTAGAAGGCTAGAATAGTACAGCTGTGGACAGTTTTTCACTTTCATCTGGCAGAAACCATTTTTAATTTTTTCCAGTGTTTTGTGAGAAAAAAAGTTTTGAAAGATCAGAAGCAAAACTGAGTTGGATAGAGCCAGTCGCTCCACTGGGACCTTGCAGGAGAACATGAAACACTTTTTCCAGGGAGACCTTTGCACTTCATTTTAGCTGTGCATCCAAGCCTAGGTCAGCAAAGGATCAGAAGAACCATAACATTTCAAAATCGCATCCCTTACATGGGGACAAGCTGGGAAAATATTTGTTGAGCAATGAAGTACATTCTCCTGCTATATCTGCACTACCTGGCATTACATGAATCTCAGCTGGGTAAAATAGGCCCCAGAACTGAACCTCAAGCCTTCAACAATATGAGACCAGTTCCCCAATCACAGGGATTTTGCTTAAATACAAATTTGTATTTGGCTTTGGATTTTTGAGCTTTACAGTTCAAATCTGTTCTCTCACTATAACTCTGAGAAGCTTGGGTTTCATTCCACTGTATTTATTTTTTAAGTTCAACTCTCATGACTTTGAAAGCTTTCTAAAGGTCAGATGGAGAGAAGTACCAGATATTGCCACAATTGCCTGCAGTGTAATGCAGTCATTTCATATTGCTTTAAAGCTTTCAAAAAATCATCTCAACTCTTTCTCTTCATCTTACAGAATGTGGTTAGAGGTGTGGTTTAGGTTTCAGAGGGAACAGAAAGCGAGACAAACCCTTTGCCATTAGACATGGTGCAGGCTCTGGGTGATGTGATGAAAGAGCTGTACTACTGTTGAAGCTCTGTTATAGCTCCTGTCTCTAGGGTAGCAGCATCCACTCTGGGACACAGCTATTGTGCATTGGGGCAGGTTGTTTAGCCTTGTATTTATTTAATCTTTGTGAAGATAAAGAGGGATGTTCCACTGAGAGCTCTTTTGTTTCACTGTGTATCAGTTCAATAGGAGAGAGAGCAGATCTAAAGCCACAAGCAATGGTTTGTATATCTTGTAAGTCTTCTAAAGCCTTGTCATCATATGCTGTATTATGTTGTCTTTTTTACTGAGTGACCATTGCTCTATTGTACACTATCTGCCTTTTTGTGACTTGATGAACCACAGTGTAAAAGGTAGAAATCAATAAAGTTCTCCAGAAACCAAAACCACTGAGGGAAAAATGTTTTCCTGCAGCACCATCTTGTGGTTCCTGATTTTAGTACTGGAGGTGTCTCTCGCTCTCCCTGGGCCTGGAAGGCGGAAGATCTGCTCTGCAGACTTGGGAACCGCACCCAGCCCTGAGCAGCTTCTGTCGCTAGCCACAAAGGCACTGTGAGGAGCCTTGTAAGAATGCTTGTGCCTTCTTCTAGCTGACCTGGGCCCTAATCGAGATCTTTGAAGGGATAGAAAGGACAAAGGAAAATTTGAGTTTGTCTCAGCAACATGCATCTTGGTATACAAGATACACACCAGCAGCTTAGGCACTGGGGAAAAGACATGTTCCAGGTAGATCTGGGGTAACCCCATGTTGAAATTGTTATGCAGTATGCTAAGGTCCAGGAGTACAAAACCAAACAAATTAAAAAATTATCAAAGGGATCTCAATATTTAATAGTGGAAGTAAGCATCCAATCAGCTGATCAAAACATCCATGTTTATGTGACAATGTCGGTACAGTTAGCATCACCCGCAGGCCTGTGAATGAACATCTGTGATTTGCCCTTAAGGTGATAATCTTGACCTAGCTATTATGACATTTTAGGCACAGATAGCAGTTATTTATGCAATACCCATGGTTGACAGCTATTGGTTCAATGAACTATCAAGCTACTATAGAAATTAAAATTTAAAATCAGAGCTTTTGTCTTCAACTGAAAAGCAAAACTTCCAGCTTTTTGGAACATCTTTACAATGAAGCTGCTACATGGGAAAGGCACATGGCCCAAATCCATGCACTATGCTCTTGACTACTGTCCCACTAGGGGGAATATAACCCTTGCTGTGTCTTTTTCATCTCACCTCCTCCTCTTAACAGTGCATGTATTTTGCTTATGCTCACCTTGCTCTGGTGCTGCCAGATACGGCTACTGCAGATGCATTGATTGCTTACTGTTAAATACAGTCGTTTAATCAGTATGTGTCCCTTTGTCAGAATGTTATGTGACATTGAAAGCAATGGTGCTGTCAATGATATGGAAACAGAAGGAATTTATTACCCTTCAGATCAAAATCATGAAGCACCATATGAAAGCCTAACTTTCTCCAGAGCACAGCTCTCTCTCCATAATCACCATCAGCCATGAGGATCTATGTCGTTTGTCACATGCACATTTCAGCTGTGACAGTGCCCCTAAATTCATGTAGCAGGAAACTGTTTTTATCTTTGTCAAAATGTCTACATACATACTTCACCATTCATAAAAATAATATCAAGAAACAGCAAATACACATCAGATTTGGAAGGCAAACAGAGTCCTATTCAGTCTCCATCATTCTGCTGCTCCACATCAAAAAAATTCATAATACTTTTGCTTACAAAATTATAACCAAATAATCTGTAATACAATGCTACTGGCAATGGTTGCAATATCAAGCTTTAAAGCTCCTGCATATAGTTATGTCTCGCCATCAGTAAGTACTCCAACAATTTCATGAGATTGCCCATATACATATTCCACCACTATTACACTTGGATTTTAAGTGATGTCTTTTTTAGGACTGATGAAGCTAAGAAAAATTTATTAAATGGAGAATCCTGAAAGTACACCGTTTCTAAGAATCACTCATAATATTTATTCTCTTTCCATCTTAGGAGCAAAGCTCCATTCTTCCCAGTTGTAGCTCCTGGAAATTCTGCTACATGGACTTCACAGACCCAAAGAAAAATGACCAGTGATTGCATTATTATGGGTGATACTGATTTCTACTGACATTCTTTTAGGTGCTCACTCTTACTCTGCACTCTGCTGCGTGTTTGTTTCTTTTATTTTTGTTACCCTACAGGGAAACAGAAAGAAATTGCATTTTGAAATCACCTATCTTGGGAGACAGGTAATCCAAAGATCTAAGAAAGTTCTGTGGTGCAGTGATATACCGCGGAGAGAAACAATGCCAGAGAAAACACTACCACAGTTTCCTCAAGTACTTTGTATTTTTGCCAAGCGTATCTTTAAAGCAGCTGCCCAACAACAGATTTCCCAAATCCTCAGCAGCCTAGTAAGGAATTAGCTGTTCTCCTCAGCAAGAGTAGCACTACTGTGCTATGGTGCCATCCAATACTGAAAGAGAGTAAGCTTGCCACTCGCTACCAATTTAATGAATGACAATACTCTCTTCTTAATCCAGATAATATTCTAAGACTGACCTCTAAACTGAGACAGGCACTTAACTGGTATCTTTATATCTCTCCACACAGATGCTATATTAATAAGAGAAGACTGGCTTTATTATTCAGGAGTTGCCACGAGCAGTTTTGCCTTTCAGTGTTACTAGCTTTTTTGTACAGGAGGTATGGAATGAGCATGAAGAACTAGAAATGAAGATGATCTATTGAAAAATCAATACCATTATCAAGGGTTGACAACATTGTCTTACTTTGATACTAAAACAAAACATCTCATTTTCTAGGGCATACTCAAGTAATCCTGGTGTCCTTCTGCTTGAGGTCTTCAAGATCAGGTGGATGTTCCTCTACACCAAAGGGGAAAAAAATACTAAACATCAGTATAACTGGATTTAGGGACATCTTTACATTTTTGCCAAATCAATACTCTCCCTGAAATATTTCCTTATTGTCTAATGACCTCACTGACACTTTTTTATTTCATTGTCACCTTTAGTAGGCTATAGTTCAGCATGCTTATGTGAAGTAAATAGCATCTCACTCTCGGATTACATTTATTTCAGTAGTCAACTGCTCTTCAGCATTGAGGAAAAATGCCAAGACATGGAGCTATGTGAACATGTCACCTGTAATTCACCCCCATCCATACAGAAGGACAGATTTCTCAGTACCTGTAAATGGATCCGCATCTCCTGAAAGCAGCAAAACCTTACTTTGCTTTTCCACTTTCCCATGCAACACAGTTTGCACATGGGATAAGGAACACTGAAGTGGCAGAGGACTTAAACCTAGGACTGAAATATTGCCCATGGCTTGCTCTGCTGTTATTTAGCATACCAGGACAGCAATCAAATTCTTGCAGACTCATTACTTCTCCCACAACAGAAATTGAAGGTGATCCCTGAAAAACAGTGCCTTTTGACAAAGTCTACTGGAGTGGGAAGCAACAGGCATTTAGTACTGCATATATTTAGTATTCTATACAGAATTGATATAAGATAACAATCCTAAACTGAAAGAACAAAAGAATACTCCAAGGTTAGTTTACCTTTTTTTTGTTGTTCTTATGGTCCTTAAAGTCTTTCTTAAGTCAATCCAGTAAAAGGCCATAAGTGTCTTCACTATGTGCTCTTTTCTTCTGCACAATTTGCTCTACTTCATTGTTTGCCCTTCGTAAAGGATTGACACATTGACTGCAATATATTAAAACAACAGCTGAAATTGGTTGACTTCCAAAGAAGGAATTTAGAGAAGATCACCTAGACTTTAGCCATTAAATCCCAGCTCCAGCGAAAAAAACCCACAACACTACAGTTGATTTCAGGGGCCATCACAAAATTTCATCACTAGAACACAGACAGATTAAGGCTAGGAAAAGCATTTCAATAAGCTTTTCCCATCTCTTACATTTTCTTCATGAATTTCAGCTCACCTTCTGATTCATATAATGCAACCATGACCAGAAATTTCCCCAATAACTAGTCAACCAAATTCCATGGCCTGCTTCCCACAGCTGTACTAGGAATTCAGCAGAAGGAAATGAAGACTTTTCTAATTCTTACTCTATTTTAAAAATCTACACAGTATTATTCAAATATAGCACTAATTAAGTGCACCTGCATTTTCCTAACCTTTAGTGTCTTAACCTACCCATCATTGCATGTGGTTGTTAATGAACACTAACAAAACTGAGAGAAATAAGATAGGATAGCACAGTTAGGGACAGCAAAAGCATCAGAGAACACGGCTTAAGAAAAGAGGTATTATGTTGATAGCACACGAGAAACTGCCAATTACTAGGGAACGGGCACATGTAGATTCTGCTTCCTGCACGAAAAATACCATTGTAAGGAGGCACATACACAGTTCATCAGTGGGGATGCGGAAATAACAAAGTCTCACTGACTTTCACTGAATTTTACAGGAATTCCATGCCTTTACATGTTCTTAGTCTGGCCACGTTATGGAGTTACCTCTGCTGTCTTAGTCCTGGGCATCGCTTGACAAACAGCCACCCCTAGCTACATAGCACAAGTGCCTGCAAAAGCTTTCCAGGGGTAGTTGCCTAGGTGTGGTCTCCCACCCTCTCTCTCTCTCTCTCTCCTTTTTAAAAAATATAAATACAGACTCCTATGGGAAGCCTTGGAATTTGCTCTAGAAGAGGCACAGTGGAACTAATCAATTATCCCAAATTTCATCAGCAAAAGCCCTCTTATTTTTTCATAACTCTAGAGAACAATTTTTACTTTTGTGCATGTCCATTGCAGTACAGTTTTGGCATTGCGCATAGGACCCTCTCAACAACGACCACACAAAGTTGAAAACAAAAGAATTTCCATCCAGAGAGAAGGTTTTAGGCTCATTAAAGGAATGCTTTTCAAAGCCATATTCTCTGTCAACTGTCTCTAAAACTGGTAAAGCTCAAAGTTACAATGTTATAGGATTGCTCCTTTCCTAGAACTCAAATATATGATGTTGGAAATTAAAACCATTTAGCATCTGGTTAATCACTGCATTAAAAAACAAAGCAAAAACCAAGTCGTAGCAGAACAGCAATATTCCTAGTTTCACTGGCTATGAAAAAACACAGAAATGATCATTTAAACATTAATGTGAATTCTCTCAAAACGAACACATACTAATTCATTTTCCAGAAAATTTATGATAATTTCATGTTAATTCTTTGCCTCCTGTTTTCAGAGTCACTGATGACTCAGTGCAGCTATCTGTATGCTGAACATCAGCTGTTGAGCACAGTGTAAGATGTAATGTGGAAATTTTCACAGCAGGTTTTGTCTAAATGTGGAACTCCATAGCAAATAGCCATCTGCTAAGCAGCCACATTAGTAAAGCCTGTGTGTGTGTGTGTGTGTGTACGTGTATGTATATGATCCCACACAGACTACTAGTATCTTAGTAAAGCAGAAGTTTAACACTTAGGGGAAAAAAAAAATCTTCACAAAAACCACAGTTCTGTGATATTAACCAAGCTGTAGTATTAGCCATTCAATATGTACTACCACCTTAGAAAAATAAAGCACAGTTATGTTAATACATTCCATCTTAGTTTAATGATTTTGATGTTGTGGAGCTTACATTTTCCCATTATCATAAGAACATATAGACATGCCAAAACTCTTCACTAAACTGCTTGCATAGTACTTGCATGCTGTAATGTGCCCTATACATTATAAAAAAAGCACTGCACATTAGAAGCATTAGAGATAATTAATTTGCCTTTCTCCCAAGCACAATCCTAACCCATCTCTCTTACTCTCTTCAGGCCTACTACTGTGTTCTTTCCTTCTGTGTCTTACTGTATAACTGTAGGTCTACCCCACCCAGACACATTTCTACTTGTTCTTTTTTACAAACTGCTTTTTCTCATTCATTTTTTCCCTATTATCTTTCAGATAATTCATTCCTACTCGCACATGTCATTTCCTGTGCAGCAGTCCATTGTTTACCATAGGCAGCATCACTCTTTTGTAGAAGTGCTTTCGAAGGCAGTAGTAAAAGAACCAGTTTTGTCTCCCTTCTTCCTGTGATTTTTGAGAGCTAAGGCAAGTGGCAGGAATTTTTCTCACTTGTTTCTGTTTAAACTTATGTTACAAAGTGAAATTAACTTTTCCTCAAAACTTTCCTTTTCTTTTTTACCGATTTTCCACATTTTCTTTGCACTCAGGACACTGTACCCTAAAAACCTATTCTGGGTTGAACAGGATGGGCTGTGTGCAGTGTTGCAGGCTGCCTGATAGCTTGATCTGCTCTTAAGTCTCATTTGCCACCTTTTTTGCTCACAACTGTCAGTTGTTGGTGTTGCCTTCCTGACAAAGAGAAGAATGGAAACCAAATTCCTTTAACATATATGGATATACTGGCCTTTGGTGGGGAGCAGGGGCAGAAAGTGGGGAAAGATAACTGGAAAGTCAAGGGAGCAAAAGCCTGGTCTTCCATACCTCAGCGTATTGGCCCAGGAGAGGATCCGCTTCCTGCAGAGCTTGAACTCAGGAACCACTGCTCAAGCTCCATTCAGGGCTTTATGCACAGACTTTTGTAATCTGCAGGCAGTGTGCCTTCACGTTTTACATGCAGCTTTCCAAGCAAGGGAAGTAAGATTAAGTCCAAGTCCTTTATAATCGGGTCTTTAGAAAGACTACTAGGGCATTAACAAAATTTTTTTCCTTAAGCCAGATTGACTCTCTGTTTTATGTAGTTTCAAAGTAGGACTAATTTTTTATGTTTGCACATTAGTTTCTTGCCTTTTTTCCCCACTCTTCTCTTCCCTCACTTACTTCAAACATGTCATTTGTCCATACTTTCTATGTTTAGAAGCAGTACATCATAAATTTGGTCTGGTCATGCTTTAATGCTTACCTTCTCTGCAAACAGGCACAACAACAGAATGGTAGACACCCCAAAACCAAAAATCCTCCTGCCACAAGCACAAGCAGTCGAAATGTCAGTTGCATATCTGTAGAGTCAGCAGAAGTTTGGATTAGTTATGAATCACTCTGAGATATATATTGACATACAGATGACAGAGATTAGCCTCCAAGACAGACAAGTATGTATCTCAGCCAGCAACACAATGGAAAAAAGTAGGTGCAAGAAATGAGCTCAGATGAGAAAGATCAAGTCTCAAATTTGACCTGAGTTTGAATAGCCTGAGTGTTTGGTTAGTTTCAGGAGCAACTGGGGTTTGAGTGAGCCCAGGTCATGGATGGGGGAAGAAGAAGGGAAGAAGAAGGGAAGAAGAAGGGAAGAAGAAGGGAAGAAGAAGGGAAGAAGAAGGGAAGAAGAAGGGAAGAAGAAGGGAAGAAGAAGGGAAGAAGAAGGGAAGAAGAAGGGAAGAAGAAGGGAAGAAGAAGGGAAGAAGAAGGGAAGAAGAAGGGAAGAAGAAGGGAAGAAGAAGGGAAGAAGAAGGGAAGAAGAAGGGAAGAGAAATCAAAGTCCTTTAGAAGCTTCTTTAAGAATGGAGACAAAATTATGCAAATGAATGCTATTTATCTATTTCAGTTCATAACTTTTGCATCATTTCCTTAAAGCCTCATTTTATTCCTAGTGAAATTCAAGACAAAACTCCCAGATAAGAACCATTCAAGTATGCAGCCTGTGACCATTTACAGAAACGCAAGTGCCATGAGTCTAATATCTGCTAAGTGCTTCTATTTTGTCAACAGATTGCTCCGAGGTAAACAGCATGTGCTCCCAGGGCAGTAAGTGTTTGTATTTTCTTTGGACATATGTTATACATCCAGGAGCATTCAAGTAGCTAATTAATCTATGAACAAATAATTCTGTAAAATAGTCAGCCCTTGATATTTATGTCCAAACAATAAAAGCTTAACTAGAATGAGGAATCAAGCAGTCACAGCTGAATAAGCATATTTAATTTTAACATTTGCTTGAGTGTGTGTCCTAAAAATGAGCAGAAGTGCTATAATTTTCACTGTACAGCTTTTCTTCTCGCTATAGTGAAGTGCCTTTTATTCATAATATAAAGGCACAAGTGGGGAATGAATATTATTAAAACATTTTATTTTCTGCAGTATGCCCCTAACTAACAGATTCTGACGGCCTCATGCTGAATGGTACTTTATTCTATCAAAAGTTATCTAGCTAGTAGTAATTACAGCTGCCCTAGCACTGGAATGCGGAGCTGCTTAACTATAAGAAAAATTTCAAAGTTTGATCCTGACCTTTGCTTGCTTCTGAGCAAGCACAAACAAGCAGAAAGTGAATTCTTATTAGCTTACAAGTATTCCCTTGGGGTTTCATATCTGTATTAAGTAAAGTCTTCCTGAAAATTGGAATAATCTCTGAAATCAATTGAGGTATGCTGAATTAGGTCAGGAAGACCTAAACCATGAAGTTCTAGATTGTGGTTTCTTTTTACTAATTTAACATCCATGTTTGGCAAGATTGCCTGTGTAATGAGAACTCTTCCTGCTTAACTGTTGGTGGAAAAAATGATACAATACAACAGGACTTGCTGTGCTAGAAAAAACATAGTAATAATTGGCTCTGTTCCTATTTAAGTCTATGATGAATCTCCAAATATCACTAATATCTTGACATTGTTCTTGACAGAAAACGATGAGATATGTCTAGTGTCAGTGCACAAGGCAAAGGACACAAATTAAGACACAAAATTCCATCTGCACATAAGAATTTTTGGTGGTGGTTTTTTTTGAGGGTGGTGGGTTTTGTTTGTTTGGTTTCGGGTGGGGTTTGGTGGTAGTTTGTGGGTTTTTTTGTTTGGTTGGTTTTTTTTTACTGTGAGGGTTCAAACAGTAAACAGTGGAACAGGTTGCCCAGAGAGGTTGTGGAGTATCTGTCCTTGGACATATGCAAAACTTGACTGGACACAGCCCTGGGAAACCTGTTGTAGCTGACCCTGCTTGAGCAGGGAGGATTGGACTATATGTTCTTGAGAGGTCCCTTCCAATCCCAATAATTCTGTGTCTAATAAAAAGCCTAACTTTTTTGCATTTTTCAGTTTGTTGAAGCAACTTCCCCGTGAAAAGCAACAACTGTTTCTACAAAGCTGTACAAACAGGAAAAAATTACAAAAATTAAGATTTAATTCAACCCTTTCAGTAAAGCAGAGATTACCACGGAGTTATGTGCAAAGGTAGGACATAGAAAAATAGTTTGCTGCATTCTTTCATATGTGAGAGAAAAAAAAAAATTATGCACACCAAGTCTATGCTCAAAGAAAAAAAGAAAGGTAAAATATTGTGTTAAGGCTAGAAGTTGAGAACACTGAACCACAGAAATTTTGGTCCTAAGAGACTTCTGCACATCATGTAGACCAACCTTCCTCCTCAAGCAAGGCTACCACCAACATGAAGTCAAGTAAGTTGTGTCATTGTCTAGCCAAGTCTTGAAAACCTCCAAGGATGGTGACTCCACCACCTTTCTGATGACTTGTTCTGAGTTGCACTACTTTCCTAATGATTTTTTTTCCCTTAATGTCCGAGCTAAATTTCCTGAACATCAATTAGTGGCAATTCCCACTTGTTATGTCATCTGGTTCTATCAAAAAGAATTTGTGGCTCCCTCATCTTAGTAACTGCCCTTCTAAAGAGGCTTCAGTAGCTATTAAATAACCAATCAGCCTCCTCTTCACCAGATTAAATACATCCAGTTCCTTCACCTTTTCTTCATAGCACTTTCACATAGTCACTGCTACTTTGTACTAACCCCCCTTTCCACAAATAAAGCCTTCACTCCATTTCTTTGTACTACCTTATGTGACTAGGTTTATTTGTATCACATAATTTGTTCTTTGCTTGTGCTGGGGTTGACAAGATATCCAGAAAATTTTTTATCAATGAATTGTTTTCTGTATATATGCAGTAATAAATGCAAGCTTATACTTACTTTGAAGAGAGTGGTGACCTGAAAAACTAAAGGAAGAAACAGAAATGAAAATTGCATTGAAAATCACAAGCAGCTGTGAGGCAGTAATCTACAGAACTATACTTACTGTCTTTAAATGGCATGTAACATTTCAATTCATGGTTGGTTTTGGAAGCACAACATTTATTTTCCAAGCATTCAGTTGTGTTAAGGCCCTCTCCTACATGACAAGGAATTAAGGTTTGTTCGTCTTTGCGATGGCATGCTTTAAAAAAAGAAATAATATGTAAGATCTCTATTCTAGGAGCAATGCTCAAGTAGAGGGAAGTTATGATTTTGGTGTTCCTAGTTATGTTTTGATAGAGTAAGTCTGCCAGAAAACAGTATCATCAACTTCCATGTATGTTCTTTCCCCAAAACTAATCAATCTTTATTAAAATTAACAGAAAAGTTAAAATCATGTCATACAAAATCTTAAGTAATTTGCTTTGTTTCATTAAGAAACATTTACAAAAGCAAATCTAAACACCATTGTGCCACTTTTTTGTACTTAGGTTTGTAAAGTGAGTGGGAAAGAAACTAGACTTTCTGACTGGACTGTTTCTAATTTTAAAAAAAGAAAACTGAAATTTAAGACAACGAATTTTTTTGTTCTGAAGAGCCCAGCATAGAATATATTGCAACTAACCATCTCTGTTTGGCACTAATTGCATGTTTCTACAAGCAGCTGAAAATCAGCTGATAGGAACAAAACCCCAAGATATCCAATCCATTTATTGAACAAAATATTGAAGCCATTTTTAAAATTTGCTATTTAATAACAGATTTATTGATAATCATGAGATCCTCTGTGGGAAGGGCTTAAATGTACAGGATAGTTACACACCTCTATATATTTAATTCCTGTAAAACTTGGTATCGCATCCCTTACATGACACTTCCACAGCAGCTGCAAAGCATCATTTGGTTCCAACAACACTCCCAAGATTGGCTGCATTGTCAGTCTCACATTTATCATAGACATTACTGGTAGACAAATTCAGTTTATTAAATGGGGGATCAGACACTTCACAAGACCTCTGTGTTTACTTAGGGCTAGGTGGTAGTAATAGCAGTGGAGGTACACTGATATTAAGGTAATGCAGAAACATACTAAGTGAAAAGTGGTATTTCTGCTTCTCCTTTCTCTTTGTCTGTGATCCAGTTATGGGACCAGACTTGCAAATTTTGTACATGCCAAGCCCTTTCTGTATTCATAGATATTATCTTTCTTATTGATATTAGCAAATCAACATTATTTCCTTCTCAATAATTTTATGAAATAATGTAGTTATTGTCATTTAACTTCAGCAGTCTAAAAGGTAGGTGGTTCAGTCTAAGCTAATGGCTCTGGAGCCTTCCCTAGCCAGTAGAAGTGGGGGAGACACTACTGTGGGGCAAAATCCTTCTCTCACTTAGGATGTCCCAGATTGCTCTTTTCTTCCTATGCGCACATGGGAAGACTAGAAAAATACTTCAGATCAGATACCACAAAGCTAGGCAAGGTGGATCCTATGCTGAACTGTCCAGCATTTCTAGCACAATCACATCACTGATGACAAAGGGTTTTGTAGGAGGGCAGTAACGCCGTGGAAGCAAATTTATGATTGTGCCAAAGGGGCATTTAACAGTACCATTTTGAAGAGATCTAGTGAGTTTTACAGTATCAGACTGAGCGTTTTAATACACCAAATGCTGACAGGTAGCGGTGGGAGGGTGGACTGGAAGTGAGGCAGAAGAAGGGGAAAGAGAAGAGAGAAACAATGCTGCAGTGATGAAGTGACACTTACTCACTGGCCTGAAGAAGCTTAAGAGAAGTTCATATGCATCTTTCAGTTTCATGTTAAGTTTGCTGGGTACCGCTTCACTTTTTTCTAAAATGTGCTGAGTTGGTGGTGCAAAACCTGAAAGCTCAGAACGATTAGCTCATTACCATCAAAATATCCGTAATTAGTTAAATGCAATGACATTTTCATATTCTTTCAGTATGAAGGCATTTATAGTCATTATGAATTGTGACTACTGATGGCTAACAAGGTTAAGCATAGATGTCTTTCTGTTGTATTCACTCATATTACTTCAGATTGCTTAATGAACCACAATGAGTAAAGAACTAAAGCTGTGAAATTTAAATTAAAGAATCAATTCAGGTGGAAATTGTCAAGATAAAAAGCCCTACTGTTCACCTATAAGGTGCAGGTTACATGAAAACTCTGTTATATCTATAGATGTATTTCTCTTATGTATGCAAACAGAACTTTTGGCCTTTGTTTTAGATAAAGCTCAGACCCCAACTGAAACACAGGAACATGGTGAAAGGCAGCTTTATCAGATACAACCAAACATGCATCTATCCCAACATCTTGTTTCAGACAGTGACCTACAGCAGTTGTGTAGAAAAGAGCAAAACATCCCTGAATATAGTTACCGGAGTATTTTCCCAAACTCTAGTGACTTGTGGCTCTAGGACTTCCCCATCACCTTTCATTTACACTACTCTGAAAAATGTGGCATCAGTAAACCTTGCTGCCTCACTACATCTCTTTTTCACCAAACCAAAAGTGCAAATCACAGTGGGACTCTATTGGCAATCAACCACTCCACAACGAGGAAAAAAAAGAAACGTCGTATTCCTATTTGCTTGCCTTTTTTCTCTCCATATGAGAAACTTACACCATCACAACTTTAATAGCTTTCAGTGATGGAGTTTATTGAAAGCTGTTTCATGGTTTTATAGTTCCTTGTGAACAGAAGTGAGATCACGGCCTAACCAAAAACTAAGGTATTGGAACAACTTCAGTCTTTTGGATGGTTCTTCAGCTAGCAGCATCAGGAGCATAAATTCTCTATTTGTCCTGGGGCACAACTTGCCTCTTCTGTGCCATACAAAAATCCCTTAGGAAAAAGAAGCATTAGAGTAGGGAGAATTGAAGATATGTCAAAATAGAGAATCTGAAACTAACATATAACAGAAGTGTGACCAGCAAAGTTCACACTAACAGTTATGTCATGGTCCCCCTCCCCACCAGTAACCAAGACAGAAGAACAGAAAATTGTAAAGATTTTGTAATGATTTTACAGGAAGTTCATGAGATGAAGTATCCAACAATCAGTTTGGTAAGAATTATCTGAAAATATGACCATGGCTGTCCTACACACTACTCCCTCATATAGGAGTTTAAAGAGACACAAGCCATATACATAGGTTTAATGGGCACTGCCAATCCATATAAGCTGCATCATGTACTTATGAATCACATTTATAATATCTATCTATATAATATCACATTTATTATACCTATGTTAGAGCTCACACACACACCCCCCCTGGAAAAATGTTTTGTTTTTTTGTGGTTTTTTTTTTTTAAAAAAAAACCAGAACAACTTCCTCATCTAGATATCGCAGAAGCATTTTACAATGACACTCGCAGCCACTGACAGCCTTTCACCAAGACCTGAAAAGGTAGTCTCTGAAGTCTGGTTTCTCAATGCATAAAGGATCAAATGCAAGCTTAATGTGCAGGCTGATCCTTTACACCCATCAGATGACTAAATTTAACTTCTGGTGGGAGTCCAAGTTATCAGCCAAAAATCTTCGCTAACTATTTTGAGCCACCTGCTGTAGTAAGCAAATACATCAAATCTCAACAGATTATAAAAACACCTTTAATTGTATGCTGGAAAAAAAAAGTCAAAGTGGAGGAAAAATAGAAGAATCTATAATCAAAGGTAAAATAAAAGCAAGATACACTGCCAGGGATGAAACAAGCAGCATGCGTTTCTCATACAGACGCATAAAGAGGGAAATGGGGAACTATAGCTGGGGGGGGGGGGGGTGGCGGGGGGAGGAGACAACAAAATATCAACATATCTTGCTGTATTTAAGTGTCAGGACTGATCCTGGAGTAATTAACTGTTTGTAATCATTTTCAGTATTTTTCAATCATTACCAAGACAACAAAATTGTGAACTTAACTTCTTGCTAGTAAAAGTACTTGCTGCTTCTATGAAAATGCTTTTCTCCTGGCCATACTCACTTGAATTGATGCTATAAAGCAGCATCAGTAGCACATAGTTCCACGCTAGATGGGTGCCACTTAGCAGCATTACTGCAATAAAACCAACAGTAATAACAGGTAGGTGGTTATGCATAAAAAAATTATTGATCTTAACTTCATATTTATGGATCAGAACAAACATGACAGCAGATTGCTGCACAGAGCAGGACTGCCTTTTTTGCAATAAGGAGGAAGCCAAACCCAGTAAATTTTTTTTTTTGCAGTAAGTGATTTTTGAATAAATTACTCATTTAAAGAGAGCTTAAAGGGAGGCATCTTGTTAACAGAGAATAGCCAAAAAATGATCTCTGAAGCATCCCAGAGCTGGACACCTGACACCTTAAAAAAATAACTTTCAGCTAAAAATTTTAACTCAGATTTTAATGAACAGGATCAGGACTGAAGAACTAAAAATTGTTGGAAGCTTAGAACCGAATTCTAGTTTAGCTTGTTGAATTCTTCAGTCTTTTCAAAATCGGAGTGTATGAGATGCTTTGGATAAAAACATTTTAAAAAGGTGGTTCAAAATCGTATTATGGATACAAATACTTTCAGAAATCCCCAAGTCATTCATAGTAATTTAACAGCAAGTTTAAGCTTGGTTTTTTACCTCCAACCAACCCCTGAAGATTGCTTTGCCAGATACTGTATTTCACTTTGGCTGCTGCTCCTGTTGTTACCCTAAAAAGGTCTTTTTCAATTATTACCACATATATTTAGTTGTTAAAACAGCTTAAACCTAGAGATTATTTTGTTAGTATTGGTAAGGGAGGAGAACCCCATTTTCTGAAGTGCTATACAGGGAAAAGAAAGATTGTTTTACACAGGTATTGGCCTTTGAAGGGTCTGTTCTCTCTGCACTCCTGTTGCCAAATCACAAAAGCTTTCCTGCCTTTAGAATGCACCTGTTCTGTAGAGTAATACACAAACACATTTTGTTCCACAGAGAAACTTTGCTTTGGTAGTTAAATGTGAAATTATTTCTTAAGACAACGGGAATCATGTTTTCCAAGACACCTATTAAAATCTAATGTCATCCAGGACAAACTGGAAAGAGGAAGACACTTCCTGGGAGAAGGAAAACAAAGGAGAGAGAGACAATTCCAGTTTTCCCCATTACATACTACTTTTGCTGTCTTCTCCGCCACTGTTGGAACAGGAAGGCTACAGCTATCCAGAGTACAGCAACTACAGACTTGTTACACACGACGATGTGGAATCAAAGCTCATCACAATGGGCTCTGTTACTATGATGCAGCTCAGAATGAACAGTACAGATGTGATAAGTGCATCAACAGAGGGGCCAGAAAAAAGCTGCACACACAGTTTGAAAAAAATCAGCCCTGCCAAAGACTGTTAGTAAGTCTCTTAATCTTCTTATTCACTAAGTTAAAACCAAGTTTATGCTATTACCAATCACACTTCAGTGTGCAACACAAACACCACCTAATTGTGCAGACCAGGTAACAGACACCTCAGAGCATCGAAATACACTCCTCTCAAAACAGATGAGGTTTGGTCAGAGTGGTTAAGTTAGAGTTTCCTAATAATCCATTAAATATGAATTAATTAGGTAACAGGATCATCCCGTAGGTTCGCCAAGTATCTGCACACTTAAAGCAAAAGCACAGTCTGACACAAATCTTCCTTAGACATTTTCACTCCTTTTATTAAGGAAAGGCTCTTTGAATAGATTAGGAACAGTGTTGGTTTTTTTTTTTTTTAAAAAATACACACACAAAAACCCAAAACCCCAACAAACCACAAACCAAAAACCAGAAACCTAAAGTAAATGCAGATGCCCCAAAATCAGTTCTCCAAACAGCTGAGCAGTGTAAAGCAGCTCATTATGTTTTAGAAAAAAAACTTATGCTACAACAGCCATCTGAACAGATAAGTGATCTTGAAAGAAGTTACATATTCACATGCAAATGTTGTGGGTTTTTTTTTCATTTCAGTTAATTCAGTTAATGAGTTTAAAGGGTGACTCTAACTTAATTTGTATGCAGCACTAGCTTGCCAATATAAGAACAATATACAGTATCCTCAATTTCATTATTTTATCCTATACACAGACTAGACACAGCCACTTTCAATAGTACCAATGAGGAGATACTTAGAAATGTCTAATACAGAACAAACATTCTTCATTTTCTGAAGCATATGATTTCACATGCAATTAAGATTTTCCGTGCTCATTTCTCTCCTGGAACACTGCATATAGTGCGATGCATTTCTGATGCACAAACATGGGACTTTTCAGACTGCTAAGAATCTGAGAAAATTGCCCCCACATTTTATGTTGACCACTTAATCGATTTTCTTTTTATTAAATTTAGGACTGTTGACTGTCCTTGCTGTAACGGTAGTCTACACCTAAGGCTCAGCCCGAGTCCACTACCCAAAAAAAGCACATCCAATACCCTAAACTACTGCAAACAATTCTTTGTTATACCATTTCTGCAACAGTCGAGTTCCCTAGTCATTTATACAGACTACATCCATGGGATTTTTTTTTTCTTCAAATTAACTGCTTTTATTGGAAGTCAGTTTCTTACATCCAGTGCAAAATGTAAGAAAAAGTCTTGTCCTATCGAACCCTCAGCAGAAACACAAAACAATCATCTATGATTGTTGCTCTTTTTTATTATCCACTTCCATACAGCACTCAAAGCACACAAAAATTACTACTTTGAAGCCTGTTGTAAAGAAATTTTTAAACAACATAAAGAAGTAATAGTGGCAACTAATTCATATTCATGGTTTAGTAGCAATTATTTATCTCCATCACGAATTGCTCAAGATGGATCATCTTCATAACTATGAAAGCAGGAGTGACAGATGTGGGATACATCTAAAAAAATTGTTAGGAGTAGAAAAAAAAAGATTCATCCCCTGATGCAGGCAAAAGATCCACAGGCTGCTGTGAGACTCACACTGCTGAAGAGTAAAGAGCTGTTGTAGTAAATCTAACCCTTTCAATGGTGAAAATAGCATAAAAATGTGATGTGAAAGCTACACTGCACTTAAGCCTAGTGAAACTCTGGCAAGGAGAACCTTGCAGATCCAACTGGACTCTATTCAGAACACGTAACTCAGAAGTAACCTCACTTTTCATAACATATATAAAGCTGTCTTACACTGTTAAGGTATTAGAAGTTCTTCTAGTCACCCTGATTTTCATGGACATGAATCTGGCTGGAAGAGACTCTGACGAGCGTCTTTCAGGATGAAAACCTAAATACTGTTAAGTTCAAGTGGATGATGAACAAGCTTATTACACACTACTGCGGAAACTACATCAAGCTAAGCCTTGTCACTTTTTAAAAAAATTCTTTAAGTAGCCACCAGAACACCAGTATCAACATCTCTCCCCAGTCCTCAATACAGGTATTCCACTACAAGTCTTACTGTTTCTGGAAGTAGACAAAATCTTTAACACTACACAGGATAAAAAGAAAAATTGAGACCCACCTTTCATCTTGCAGATTAATACAGAGTGCCGCTTACCAGAACCATACAGCAGGGTGCCTGAAGTGACTGAGGAATATTCACTAGAAGCTAATTAATCTACTCCCTTTTAATATTAAATACTGAAGGGTTTTACAGAGAAACATACTGCAGTTCAGGAAAGTAAGTTATTTTCACAATAAGTGCTCCTACAAAGAATGCAGAGTCTACACTCAGTATCATACTCGCAGTACTTAATTTCATTCCTGGATTGTTGTAAGAAAGCATGGCACACAATATTTGATATTAGCAACACAAAGGGCTGAAAAAGCTCATCTATAATTAAGTAATTTAAATAATTTCTGTATTGAAGAAACTAAACCTATTTGCTTCTTGAACTCATCAATGCTCAGAGATTTTTAACTGTTTCAAAAAAGCTGTATAAAAAGATTTTTTTCCTTTATAAGGTTTTAGACCAACTCTGAAAATCTTAACTTCCCACCATCATAAAAAAAATGCATTTAGTAAAGAAAGGAAACACAAACTTTCTATTTTCATAAGCATTTGTTAATTCATAGGCTTTGAGCTTAACCCTATTGAATTTAGACTTTGGCATCATTCACAAATACCTCTCACTCTTTTTAAAGAACTTTATTTTAAAAATAACTTTAATTCATTAGACCATACTTTATAAGTTACCAATAGGACGGACCTGAACTCAAGCATCAGACATTTCTTGCACTTTTAAGTTCTGTAACAACATGACTTTTCAAAATAAAATTGTACATTTAGATTCACAGTTTAAATTTGTTGAAATTTAATAACATTTAAAAACACTGGAATTTGAATTGAAAGGGATACATGTTAAGCACACAAATACTGAAAAAGGTCATAACCCCAAAATGCAGTTGAAAATGGAATGCAGCTAATTAGTCAGGCTGTAGTTTAGTAATTTCACATTTAACCTAGGTAGCACCTTAGTGAACTCAACCACTGAATGTGAGAAATATAGTGCATGTAGTATGACAACTCAACAGGTACTGTACCATTTCATAATTAGATTGTGTTTTCTTGAGCATTATGTGCCATATTTTTGAAAACTGGTACTATTTTAGAAGTCTTCTAAAACATGTAAATAAACAATGGCTACAGTTAAAGTCTAAACAAAGAAATACTTTCTCTCTACTTTAAGTTGAGATTTTTAAAAGCAATCATTTATAAGGATTGCATCAACATCAGTTAGCAGAGGAAGATCAAACTTTATTGAAACTGCTTGCATACAAAATATATTGCACTATAACCAAACAAATGTCAACATAAAATCCAATCTGTCGTAGCTAATATGTACAGAGAATATTGCCCAAGAGCAGTTACATTACAAGGTCAGTCTACCTTGGTTAATTATCTACAGTATTTTAAACCAAACAGCTTACAGATGATGTGTGCAAGGTACCAATTTCTGTTTTCAAATACTATACATTCCCAAAATAAATAACTAGAAATCAACATTAATGTTTGGCAATACTTTTTAAGACATTTTTATATTTGTTAAATCATGTGCAGTTCGTTGCCATTTTTAGTATGCTCACCTGTATGCAAGGAAAAAAAGAATGAAAAAAGCAAAGAAACAAAACTCACAAAATACATCAGAGGCAAGGTCAAGTTTGTACAATTCTGTACATAAACAGTGGCTCTCTTTCTGGAGTAATCTGAATAAAAATGGATTAAAATGAAGGTCCTTATACAGTTTTGCCCAGTAAGTTTAATGTGTGATCAGAAATAAAAAGAAAGCACAGCTCCTCCCACTACTTCCCACCCTTCCCTGGTATAAGACTGTACTTTGGATCAAATTCTTTGACACCTTCAAATTGGCTGGTAATTCAGACTTTGTACCTCAAAATATGATGAATTTTTGTTCTACCTCCAATATCTCTGACTACTGTATCTGTGCTTTCCAGGGCATTACACGTGGTGATTTTCTTCTTACCTCTCCTGAGATAGTCCCCGAATTAAAATAACCAATTCAAAAACTTTTGGGAGGATGAAAAACATCAGCGCTTTAAACTGGTCATCTGGCCAAATAGCAGGCACACATTACTAGCTTGTGAACACATTACACTTGTTCCCTCAGTAACAATGAGTTTTTTAGTTTTCCACAATGGAAAGGTTTTTTTTTTTTAATTATTTTTTTTTTTTAAAAAAAAGCTTCTGTACTGCCTACAAAGAAAAAAATTACACCCCTTTTTCAATAACACTATTTGCCAAATCTTCAGTGCAAAATAAATTTCCTATTCTTATAACTGCCTAACTCAATGTTTATGTAAGGAAAAAATTATGGAAAGCATGCACTTGTCTATGAAGTACTAACGTCTGACAAGGATTGCTACATATATTTTACATTTAGTGTTACCAACTCATCTTCCCTGATTTCTGCATCCAAATATAATATTCCTACCTGCCAAGATATAAAAAAGGCACAGATCATACAACTTTTTTGCTAATGAAAATGACAATTGTTACATCACACATATTTCAGGGTCCACTAAAATATTGAAAAAGGTGGACCAGAATGTGAACTGACACAGGACATAAAACGACATAGCATTTCATGAAGAACTTGTAAGTTAGATTGAAAACAGAAGCCAATTTGATTACTGCAAACACTATTTATTCTGAAAATTGAAATTGAGCAGTGAATTTGACCCGATGTGTTAAAATGGTACAACTGAACAGAAAGTTTACCAATGCACAGCTCAGTATTTTTAAAACAAACAAAAAAGAATCTTTCATTGTTTGAACTGCAATATGTACTTGAAAGCGATTTTCGGAAATTCAGATATTTTTATGCAAATATTTGAATAACTTCTTATTCTGAAAACAACTGCATACTGTTGATGTTAAAAAAGGCTAACAGAGAACATATGTTCATTTCATGCCCTGCGCCATCTTGCCTACTATTTGTCTTTGGCCTAACAAGTTTCTCTAACATGGAATAGGAATTACTGAAACAGTATAGGAAATATGACTTTAGAATTATGCAGTTTAGGGTACTCCATTCACCAGCGGCTGTTGACCATCTGCGCTGTCCGTTTTCTCTTTCTTCTGATTACGTTCTTTACCCGTGCGCAGCCGACTACCTTCATTGGAGGTATTCTGTAATGTTTTAGTGTGGACACTCCTTTCATTATTGCAGTCAATTCTGATCTGGAACAAGTCAGAGTTATATAAAGCATTCTCTTCCTTTCATCCACCCCTTATGCATTCACTACCTTAGCAGCCTGGGAGGAGCACTATTTATTAAATAGTCAGAAGACACAAATAGTACCACACCCTTACAGCTTTGTTAAATGTATCCAGCTGAAATGGAGAGTTTGTGAATTCTTTTAGGTTCAAAAATTCTAAATACTTGTGACCTAAAAAACCAAAACCAAACCAAAAAACCTCCTGTCTACCTAGCCTTGGAAGGTAAAAAAATTTTTTTCCAGTGTGTTTGTGCAAAAGAGAGTTGAAGAACTAATAGCAGATGGAACTTTGAAACATCATTTCGTTTTCAATAATTCAACTTTCTACTTGTTGTGTACAAACATTTTTTTGAAAAAAATTAACACAGAAAAGCTGCCATGAAATGATACTAACACTCAAAAAAAATCTACTCAGCCAACTTTTGAATCTGAAAAAAAAATCATTTAATCCACTAAAGAGATTTCTGTGGCCTTTTTAAGTGGTCATAAAAAATTTCAAAAAAGTATTTTGAAAGCAAAATTTTTATGCTTGTAAAGGGGGTAAGCCCTTATTACTTGAAATATTAAAAAACTTTTACAACTTGATCAGTCAGGTTTCAACGATATGCCAGTACTTATTTTCATACAGAATGTAATCTCATCCAAATCTCAGAGCAACAGGGAAAAAAAAAATCATTACTTTTTGATAAGTGTCTTAGTTTCTTTTTCAGCACAATTCTCCACTGTCCACTTCAAACTTGATAGGTTAATTACTGATTAACTATAAAAGTTGTGTATCCATAAAAAAATTTTTTTGGCATGTTAATTGTTTGCATTTCAGATGTGTATTCAGGTTCGTATGAAGGCTGCTACACCTTCAAGTTCAGCACTCCCACTTGGAAAACTAAGCATTTGGTCACTTGTTCTGTTTTTCCCCCTCCTTTCTTAAACAGGCTTCTAAAACCAAACCAAGAGTCATCTCAATCTCCCATCAGAACCATGACTCCTGGTAACACCACACAGAAGGCAGCAGCTTGCAACTGCTCATTATTTCTTCCTTCCAACATAACTCATCCTATGCAATAAGAGATGGTAGAAGGTTTGCATGTTATCATTTGAAGCAAGAACAGTTTCCATGTGGGGAAACTTAACATATATACATAAAATATCAGCCTGAATAACTTCATGCAACAGAACATATTTGAAAAAAATTGTAGAAATATGTTTATAAAAGGCTATAAAATATTTAAGGTTATAAAATATTTCAATATATGACTTGAACAGTTTCTTGATGTGCATTTTTAACTTACTTTCTAGATTGCATAGCCTTCAATTGCAAATGTTTCATTTAGTAGTGAAGGTAGTTTCTGAAGTTTAATCTTTCTTACTCTGAAGATTCTGGCTACAACACACGCTCTCTGTTTATATAAAGCGTTAAGGATTCTCCTCCCTCAGGTATATAGGCGACAGACAACAATACACAACGCAGCAATAAAGAAAAGCTAAAAACAAAAAGCTAGTAAGAACAAAGACTGAAATCAAGCTGGTTAGTAAATCCTTGGGACTCATGATCAGAGTTCTAACCAAAGGGAGAGCTAAGCTACCATTACGAAGTTGCATCTTTACACAACTTGATATATTGAGATTCCTGCACATATGTTACAAAATAACACAGAACTCTTGTAGATCTGATAGGGAATTAGGGAATAAGGAACCACAAGGCCACTGTGTTGCTTGCGGCTTTGAAGACTCTAATGCCAGTATATGACAGTTACGCAATTTTAAACAGTGCAAAGTTCCAGTAAGAGAAAAATTACCTCAAGAGATCCATCTGCTGTTCTCCCTTTTGCATCTCTTGAGGTACGCTGACGGTTATCTGTTCGTGACTGTTCATCATTTCCTGTAAGAAGAATTAATCAACTAAGTTGTTCAACACGAACATATGATCTTCTTTACTTAAAATTTATGTAAGCATAATAGGGAATTACTTCAAAATTGTCATGCTAAAGAACATTAAACAAATATTCTTAATAACATACAACAACAGTTCTTAAACTATGAGCCAAGAATCACTAAAGAAAATGTTCTCGGGTGTTAATCAAAGTAGACAAAATCAGTGTTTAAAACCACCATAGTTTAAAAGAGACTGTCTACTGACAGAAGAAAACACACCTCTCAAAAAATGACTAATCATAGGAGAGAAGTACACAGTCAAGTTTAGTAAGGTTTAACATGTTCACATTTTTTCTTATGTTCTATGAACTTTCTAAATTCTGCATTACCTTTTTTCAAAAAATCTTATTAAATTAAGCAACACCAATACTTTGAAAAAAACATTTCAAGAAATAAGCAGAGTTGTAGACAAAAATATCTAAACAAATATAATGAAGTATCACATTATAAGATATATGTGTTTAACTTATTTAAGTTCTCCCATCTTACTTTTGCCTGGTCCTTTCCATTGAACACATAAATTACAACCTTATATAATCCTGTTGCATGAAAATAAAATACAAGAAGATGGGAATATGGATAGTTGAATGAGTAAGACAGATTATAAAAGATTTTTCTATATCCATTGACAAACTAGAACTTGATTCCTTGACCCGCACGTGTGATGGCACAGCCCACAAACTTGAGTCAAGATGCATATTAGGAAAGCAAATGATTTAGAATGCTATCCCAATTTATTTATATAAGGAAGAGAGGCTTTATATAATGTATGAAGAGACACTGGGATGGAATGCCTCCTCAGCAATTCTGCAGATGACACTAAACTGTGGGAAGTCATTTGAGACACTGGAGGTCAGGGCTGCTAATCACAAGGACTTCAACAAGCTGAAGGAATGGGCTGACAGAAAACTCATTAGCTGTAAAGATAAATCCCAAGTCCCACAGCTTCAACAGGATAACCCCATGCAATAGCACATGCTGCGGACTGTGTATGCAGGAGCTCCACACAAAAGGAGCTGTCCTGGTGGACAACTTGAGTAAGACATGAGTGTGCTCAATGACAGCTGACTGTATAATGGGTTGTGTTAGTAGGATTGTGGCCAGCAGGTCAAAAGAAGGGATTATTCCCCTCTGCTCAATATTCAACACATCTGAAATAAAATATTCAATTTAAGGTATTGACAAAGTGGAGAGAATTCAGGAGAGGGCCACCAGGATGGCTAGGACACTGGAGCAGAGGACAAAACAAGTGGCTGACAGAAGTGACTTTGCTTAGGGATCCTGACCTCTGACCTCTTTTTCAAAATTAAGTCTACGTTTACCTTTGAATCCTCCGCGACCCCTCCCTCCTTGCCCTCTTGCACCACCTCCACGTCTTCGCCCATCTCCTCTACGAAGGTAGTTGTCTCGCTCCTCTTCTGCTGGGGCTGCCGACCAATCACTAAGTTCATCTCTGTGATCAGATTCTGTTTCAGAAGCATTTGATGCTTCAGAATTAGTTCCTATCAAGAGGATAAAAAAAAATCCAAACATGCCAGTGTAGCTTAGCACAAAAATACTATAGTAGAATAAAAAAAAAAAGGTATGTATTAAAAAAAAAAGAAAGAAAATTTTTAATAAACAGTTCCGGGATTTTTTGCCTCCCAACCTCTATGACATATATCACACAGAAATGTGTGTAATATACATTACTTCTTCAAAACGTCAAGACAGACATAAAAGTTAGAAGCGTGTTTAAGGTTAAATAATTGTGCCACATGTTTATAGTTACTTGGTGTTATCAGCCTATCAATATATTATTGAATCAACTATGCAAATGTAAGTCTAGTAAAATATAAGAAGTCTAATAGACTAGACTTTCTTTCATATTTCTAAAACTGAAAGTTCTGAATATAACCTGTCCTGTCTCCCCTCACCACTGCAACTCCTCTATGAAAAGAAAAAATTTCCATCATAAAACAGCCGGTAACACACACTACAAAAGCAGAGAACAAAGTTAGAATGCTAGAAGTGTATTAAATCCAAAATAACTGGCCATTACAATTTTTCCAGTTAACAGATCACCTTCACCGATAAAAGCTGGTTCTTTTCCCCAATTTTTCCCCCCTATAACTCTGTTATTAGCCAGGTGAGCTCACATCTTCTAAAAATATTAAAAGGGCTCCAGCACAAAAACATTAATTTTGTATTACATAGAACATAAGCTAAAACTGTCTTATCAAGCTCATACCACAGGCCTTTCAGTCAGGACAAACACCAGCTGACCAATGTTATAGATAATGAAGTAACAGATTGGTCTGAAGAAGCACAATCCTGAAAACTATTCATTAATGAATAGTTAGGTTTTAAAGAGCTTTTAGGTCTTTTAAAGAGTCACACTACATTTTGGTGGCTATGCTCTTCTAGTAAAAACATAAAAGTTCAACTTAGTATAAGGAAAATAGCTTTTCTGCAAATTGAGCTACATAGTATTTTCACTTATAAATATTTATATTAAGATAGCCTCTTACAGGCTCAAATGAAAACTGAGGCTTTATTATTAGGAATTGTTCAAAATATAGATAAAACAACAGTCCTTGCCCTGAAAGTTCATAATGTAGAAGACATAAGCATGCTGTAAGAGACAAGACCTGCATGGAAATAAGTTTAGATTCCATATAAGGACTACATTTTACTTCAGAATATTTTCTACAGCTTAAAGCTCTAGCTACTCTTCACATATTAATACTCAGTATTAACTGAATTTTTGTTTTAACAGCTCTGTTCCAAGTCCAGTCTTTTTCAATAAATCAAAAGATCAATGGGCCACTCTTAAAACTGTAAGTGTACTTCTGGTTACCTACCTGAAGCATAGCCTGGACCACGTCTGCTATGTCCCCTGTTTCTGTAAGGTCGACTACCACGTCCAAGTCCTGGACCATCATCAGTCATGTACCCTTTTTCCTTATCTGTACGATTTGGTGGTGGCCTGGAAGTAGCTCCAATCTGTCGAAGCTGCTCATCAATTTGCAATCTTTCCAAACGCAGCTGGTCCACCTCCTACACAAACACAAGCATAGCAAGTCATATGTAACCACTATTTAATCATCTGAATGTCTGAATACAGACGTGCAGTTCTCAGAAAGAAAGAGCACTTAAGTATTGCAACTAATAATCTATTTAATACTTAGTAAAGTATTAATACTTAGCAATACTTATTACTAAAAATAGTAACTCAGCTTTGAGAATAATTTGTTTACAAAAAAACCCCCTCAAATGTTCAAATCTGTTTGTTACCAATACAATTCTCCCTGTAGCACAGTTGGCAAGTTTAGGTGTATTTAAAACAGATACATCAAGAAAAAGTACTCAGATCAATTGTTTTCAGGAGATAAATTAACTATACTTCAGTATTAAATTTATGAGATCTTTACCCTTAAGGGAGTTAAACATTCTTTAAACAGGGAAATTAACATTCCTATATTTTTGAACACAGCAATATCGTCCAATTTTAGCATTCCAACAATGAAATATTTTAAACTTTTTAGATTCCAACACAAACTTCTTACACTGTTGCATGTAACGTATCAAAGTTAAACAATTATGATGTAATAGCATTGTTTCATAAAAAGGGCTAGAGGTTACACTGCTGTTAAATTCCACTTAACTATAATGAATAATACCACAGAAGTGAGGAAACAAAAGCATAGAGAGCAAAGTGCTGTAACTCAGTCATAGAAAGACAGCCATCACAAAGAATTCTTACCACACGTAACTACTAGCAGAGATAAACACAAACAATAATTATCTATGGCGACACATATTCAGAGAGTACTTTTGTCAGTTTGAGATGTTTAGCTAACATCAAAGAGTGGCAACCACCTTTTTTTTTTTTTTTTTTAAATCAGGGAGAAAGCTATTTATGAAAGTTTCAGCATGATATTGGAAGGGACCTCTGGAGGTCACCTAGTCCAGCTAGCACTTTGACAAGATCCCTCAGCACTCAGGGATGCATCCCATCTGGTCCCGCTGACTTGTGTATATCCCTTTTTTTTCCCAGATATTCCCTAACTCAATCCTCCTTTAGGAAGGGTAAGTCTTCATTGCTCCAGACTCTCCCATCAGTTTCAGGGGCCTGGTATTCCTTATGACAAATCTTTATCAATAAAAAAAACAAAGTGAAGATGACATTCAGTACCTCATCCTTTTCCTTTGTGACCAAGTTCCCTACTCCATTCAGCAGCAGGCCTGCATTTTCTATAGTATTCCTTTTGCTGTCAATATACCTGTAGAAGCCCTTCTTGTTGCCCTTCACATCCCTTGCCATACTCAACTCCAGATAGACTTCCCAAACTCATCCCTGCACACTCAGATTGTGCCTTTATATTCCTCCTGGGTCGCCTGTCCTTACTTCCACCCCTTGTATGCTTCCTTTTTGTATTTGAATTTTGCCAAAAGCTTCTTGTTCATCCATGCAGGCCTCCTGTTACTTTTGCCTGCATATCAAGATGGACTATTCTTGAGCTTGCAGAAGGTGATACTTTAAATATCAGCCAGCTCTCCTGGATCTGTTTTCTTTCCAGGAATGCATCCCATGAGATTCTTCCAAGCAGATCCCTGAACAGGCCAAAGTCCACTCTCCTGAAGCCTGCGGCTGTGATCCTGGTATTAGTCTTTCTGCTTCCTCTCAGGATCCTAAAACTTCACCACATAACAGTCACTCCAGCCAAGTCTGCTTTCTTCTTTTATAGAGAAATTCACTACTTTGAGTTGATATAGTACATTTGATGTTGATGCCCTATTGTGTATCTTTTACAAAAAGTTTCCATAATAAACTTTGCCTAGAGGCACAGAAACACAGAAAATCTTAAAGGAACAAGTCACTTCCATTTCTTGTCATGAACTAGAGGACATTATTCTGAAACCGAACCATAAGGCAACAGGCCGCTAAGATAACAACTTTTTTTTGTGCGTGTGTGTATGTTAAATGGGATGAGAAGGCCGAGATCAAAACCTCCAACATGAGAATCCTCTAGTTGTTATACAGACCGATGAACACTGTTGTATGTGCCCTTCTGTTCAGAAAGGTTAGGACAGTACTAAGAGAAAGTGACCCTAATTGGCAATGAACTGAAGAATCTTAAGAATTGCTTGGCTATTAAGCACTTTCCACTCACATATCAGTATCCATTTAAGTACTGACTCACATACAAGTACCCATTTAAAGTGGCCAAAGAAGTTAAACCAGAAATATCTTCTGAAATAATAGTGAGTATGCAAGAAAGGAGCCCGATTTTTAGTACTAGTTTTCATGTGGTCCTTCTCTACCTTTACTACCTGATAGCTGCAGAGCTGCTCCGAAACACTGAAAAACCCAAGTGCTCCACAAGCAGGATTAAAAGGTACAGTTATTGAGTAGGTAAGTAAGGGAACAAAAGTTGTTTCTTCTTCTAACTCCTCTGATACCTGTACTGAGAAGTTTATTTTAGCTGTATACAGAAGTTTTAGCATTCTAGAAGATTAAATGATAGCTGCTGCATAGTCTGGACATGTATCAAATTACCAATGGTCTGGAGGTTTCAAAAGAGATGCAAGAACATATTTAATTAAACAACTCAAAGCAGTCCCTGCTGTTAGCATCTGGCCCTGCCAAAGGCTGAGCATCTGGCCATAATAATTATAAGCAAAAGTAACTATAAGCAATAAAGTGGGGCACATTTGCTCCCTATACAAAAGACAACAAGCGCTGCAGACTACTGGAGAAGTTATGGAGCCAACAGGCAAACACAACATATAAAGCTGAATTGCCTACAAAACATCCTCAAGTATGAAATGTCAATTAACTACAGAAAAAGAAGTGTAGGGTTTTAGAATGAAAAGCTCACTGTATACAAGATCTCTGCACAGAACCCTGCTTGCTTTGCAGTTGCATGAGGGACTGACTATCCCTTGTACATAAAGTTGTCAGCATTTTTGAGATAGATTTTTCTTATTCCTTTGTATTTTGCATTCTGAAAATTTTTTTTTCACTCCATCCTTCAGATAAACGATTCTTTTATTAAAACACGGCTTTTACGAGAAGACTGAAAATCTGTTATAACATGAATTTTTCAACAGCCTTTGGGGCCCGAACAGATTTTGATCATCATCTTATTGTTACCATCTTAAAAACTGATAGAAAAATTCCAGTGGTAAAGCAGCATCATTTTCCTCACCTTTAAATAATTAAGATGATAATCCAGAAGAACAGTTGCATTAGTGATGCTATCCTTGGTTCCCACAAACACAAATGGTACCATTCCCTAAAACACAGTAACAATAGTTCTGTGGTTATTGATTAGGCATCAAACACTGAAGAGAACCAAATATATTACTGTAAAACTTGAAAACAATTTTTACAATGTGGATAAGCATAAATTAAAAAAATAAATGAGACAATAGTATATTTAAATTTTGATGTTGACTAGATCATGTAGACTAATTCCATTTATACAAATAGCTTTTTTTTAAAGAAAATTTAGATCATATGCATCACAATGCCAACATTTATTTTCCTGAACAAGTAAAAAAACCAGTCATTTCAAAACACTTTGGTTTCCTCCCTTCACAATTAATACCACCTTAGCTGATCACGTCTACTCTCTTATACCAGGTTTTTTTAGGCTACATATCAGTAAAGAAACCTTTGATCTTTTAAAAAAGTAAATCAAATTAACACTGTGCCATAAAACAAAACTTGATCCTTCTTGAGGATCTCTCAATTTGTAAAAGGCAAACAAAACAAAAAAAAATCAAGAAATAAGTTAGTTCTTCAGGTAACAATTGCTAACTTACATTTCTTTTACCTTTCAAGCATTTTGTTTAAGTAATTCAACAAATACCTGAAAAATGTAAAGCTGGAAATTCTAATGCCGGAAATTATGACACTTGGAGCTAAAGTATCTAAAGACTAACTTAGGTGGCCAAAGCAGGCTAAGAAATCTATCTAAAAGGGTCCCCGAGTTCTGAAAACAACTAAACTTTAGCAGATACAAGTATAATTTCCACACCAAAACTCCTGACGCTAAAATAGGTCTACTCAGCATTTCAGAGGTGTGATTGCAGCCCACACAGACCCAATGAGCTACCTTTAAACGACTCTTGTACCAGCTGCAGCCTCACCATGGCAGTATAAGCTTCACTGTGGACTGCAGAAGTCAACCTGAAAGTCTCATAAACACTCAGCTGCTGAAACCTATGCCATTGCAGACCCAGAGCTTGGCTACACCTACTGAATTAATTTAAATTTTGTTTTGGTATCTCATCATAACCTCTAAAGACACCTTTAATTTTCACTGTACGCACACCCTTTGCAGGACTGCATTCCAAAGGAGGGGGTTTTTTGCAAAAGTTGAGACGTAAATGTCTTAAACAAAAAATAACACATGCACAGTATGCTGAGGCTAAGAGTGGCAAGTCTATAATTTGCCTCTGCTTTTTGGGTTTTTTTTGTTTGTTTGTTTTTCCTTTGTCTTTTACATACAAACAACTTTTGTTTGATCTTACACATTTGCATTGAATAACAAGGAAAAAAAATTACACAATCCTCTAATCCTAAGGAACCTCAACACTAACACTAACTTTCATGAGCATTAGCAATCCAAAGGCATCATTGACCGAAATGTTTTATTATCTGGGGTATTTTAAGTTTCATAAATAACCTGATAAAGAGCAGTGAAATTTCTACTAAACTGGCATTAACTAGCACATAGTATCAATTATTAAAAGATCACAAGACGATTGACTTAAAAAGGCATTTAAGGAAACTGCTTGCTGCTGCTTTTGGAAGTGGATTCTAGGTATAGCAATGCCAACTATTAAGAATATGAGCTGGTAACAGTCAAGCAATTTTAACCATACAAAAGCATCAAGTGCTTACTTATTGAACCTTATTTGTCTTCAAAGCAAAAGTACTAACTGTCAACTTAGTTTCAGTGGTGAATACTGAGCAGACCTTATGTGCATAAGAAATTTAGAGATAAAAATAATACATACTGCTATAACAAACAGTACCTATCTCATTTTAAAAAGATGAAAAGCCTGAAGATCCTGTTATAAAATTATGGGAGTTATGAAATTGCACCTGAAATTTATGGGCAGTACTCTAACATCTCAGTCGTAAGAAATAGAACCCAATGCTGTATTAAAATTTAAAATTGAACTACTGTTCTTTACAAAAAGAAGGGCTGTAATATCCAAGTTCACACATGGGAAGATTAATGCACATTTTAAATATGAAATACAAATAAACTTACAAGAACTAACTCTTACCTGCCAAGATTTGATCTCAGGTTTCTGTGTTGCTCCTGGTATGACACAACTAACACGTGAAGCAGAGTAAGCAATGCCAGTGTTAGCAATGTCATTAGCAGGTAAAACAGAGAAGTATGAATGCAGAACTTGGCAGGTAAAAAAAGCTTTCAAGTTAATCTTTAAAAGCTGCATTTTGGATTGAAGAACATCAACAAATAAGCTTTTTCAAGCCAGAAGAAAAAAGAAAACCTGACATACTAATTGCAGCCATGACTACTTGCTCTTTTACCCTTCTATTTTTCTGTAGGCTGACACATTAAAAATGTTATTTAGCCTGCAGCAATAATAGCACCCTCTTGCTTATTAAGCTAGTTCAAGAATTTTATGCTGCAAGAATTTATCATTAGAAATGAAATAAGACATAGCAGTGAATCCTTTAAATCTAAACATTTACTACTTTACCTCTTCAGATAGATGTAAAACTAGTAAAGTAGTAAAAAAAAACTTACTTAATTGCTTAGCCACCACGTACAGAAAGATGGAAATTGGATTGTGGGTTTTCAGTAACAGTTTTACAGTGATAATACAAAGATGAAATAACTACTCAAGCAAGAACATAAGGTTTCCAGAAATGTATTTCAGATCTTATTCAAAGTAGCAAAGGTTCCTTACCTGGTACATATTTAGATTTCCAGGTAAATTAAAGACAGTTCAGTTTTCTTTGCAATTTCAAATGTGAAATGTGCTTAGGGAATCTTTTTGCATTGAGATGTTAAAAGCTTCATGCCTGAAGCTTTCCTTGCAAACCTGCAACCTTTCCCCTCAACACAGCCCCACATAAAAGCGCCTCAAATTACAAAGTTCAAGACTTCATTAAGGCCCTTTACAAGGCTGATGGCCTTCCTGTGCAAACCTAGAGTATCACATTGTTCATATTTGTTTCTTCTTTAGGTTACAATTCACAGGCTATTGTGAATTTAGGTAATATTTAAAAAAAGAGAGGTTTATACATAAAGCACAAGCTTTTCATTACAATATAAGAAATTACTAACAAAAATTTAAACCAGGTAAAACCTTAAGAGATCAAACTCAAACCAAATTAATGAATGAAAACAGTAAGTTTCACATATACTGATTTACAGCTTAGCAAGCACTGGTAAACAGTGTCACTGCTTCTAACAGGAATAAAATGAAATCTCTAAGAAGGTGCATCACCAAAAAATTTCAGAAAGCATTTTTCAAACACAGATAACGAGCTAAATTTATATAAAAATACCCCTCAGCATTAATAGGGAAATAATAGATTCCATCAGAAAAACACACATTAATCAAAACTTTATCTTACCACTATGAGGATACAAGGAAGAGTTTATTTTATCACTGGGTAGAATATAACCACCAATTAACACATACAGAAGTCACATTAACTGAAAACATACCTCTTCTTGTGGAATATTTTTATCATTTTCAGCCTCAATTCTCACTCTTACAACACCAGATTTGTCCACTATCTCCTGAATCAGTTTTCCATTTTTTCCTATTACTTTTCCTACAGAAAGAACATAAAGAACATTCCACCTTTAGGGTTTTCCCCCAAACCTGAGAGTATTACTATACTCTAATTAAACAAGAGTATTTACTACCAGTGCAAGAACTTGTCAAAAATGACTTAATACTCCACAACAAAGATTTAGTTAACGAGCCATGAACTAAAGTGTCTAAGTAAACTTGAGGTGTTAACTTTGGTAATGTTCCAAAGCAACCACTGCAGCATACAGAAGTAGTTTCATTATAAAGTTTGTTACTGAGTATAGTTTCCTTCTTTTTCAAAGCTCCTATAAAAGAGAACAAAGGAAATTCAATCACAAATGCCTTACCTTTGTATAAAATTATTTGAAATTACACATCTCAATTACTGAATGTTTCTGTATCTTGCATACTTATTCGGCTTTGCTTTGGTAGGTGTAAAATAAGTTCAGTGATTTACAAATAAACATTGCTGGTTGCATTTAAAAAACAAAAACAAAAAACTCTTTTACAATGCCCTAACATTTGCTGTAACTACCTTTTGGGTAGAGAATAAAGCAAAACTCAGTTCGTTCACAAAAATTTTAGTTGATGAAGTTTTCCAATACTACCGAAGATACTGTGAGCCAGATGTAGAATTCTCTTCTCTGAAACTAAGCTTTTTTAGAGATATTTGAAAATAGTTTATAATGCATTAAAAAGACAAACAGGGAAATAATTTATACTCTAATGTCAGTAATGCATACATTTATCTTCAGAACGAGACATTCCCATCTGAGACAATGAAAATGGAAACTTTAGTGGTCTCCAACCTAAGCAAAATAACTTGCTGTCTGAAAACCGACAGGAAAACTGAGCTGCTTGGGAAGTAATGAGGAAAGGCCATATCCTTCAATCATAGCATTAAAGAAAAGCTTAAGAGAGTGATATAAAAGGTGTTTTCTGCATTAAAGAAAAAATCTTTATTTCTGTTAACAAAACTGCTGGAAAACTTGCAACGTAACCTTTTTCACAGGCACATCACTGAAAGGCAAAAAATAGTGAGTGCATGACAGCTATTGTTTTGCTGATATAATTAATCCATGAAGAGCAAATTAAACCCCACTTTTAATCACAAGGGACATTGTTCCTATTGCTCAAAGCTAAATACATTTTCATTTTTGTGTTTCAATTTTTCTACCATGAATTTTTAAATCCTACATATTTGTAGAAAATGTGAAAAAATATGTCCAATAAGTTCTTCCTTGATGACAAAGGCTGCTCTGAGAGTCAAAAGCTGCTTCTGAGTACTTTATTCCATTACACATCACTGGCAAATCTAACAGCAGCTTACTAATAAATGTAAAAAAGCCTTGGTAGTGATTTAAAACAGTCAAGTAAACCAAAAAACAGAAAGGAAAAGAAGAAAAGAAAGAACCTTACATTGGTTGTCCCAATTAAAGAAATATATATTTTTAAATATTTTAGTTAGAATTCAGAAACATGCATAAAAATCTTTAAAAATAATTGAGAACTGTATGCATATATGCAGCCTATGTTTCAGGTTATAAATTTCCATACAGCCTTTTAAAAAGCAACATATTGAGTGGGTTTTTTGTTGTTGTTTTGTTTTTGTTTGGTTTGAAATTTTTTTATAGGGGAATTAAGTGGAAAAAGCCAGATGTTTGCATTTTCTTTAGATAAAAAAATCAGCATAATAATAATGTAGTTAAAGGAAAAAAGCCTACTGCCTTTTTAAAGCAAATTATTTAGTTTTCTGGCAAATTATTAGAAATTTAAAAAAGCAAATTATCAAACATAGCTTATTTTGGATATAATATATGGTTCAGCCAGTTTTATATTCTAAAGAATCCAGGCCAAGAAGCAGAGTACAAATGAAAAACTGCCAAACAGAAATAATTGCAAAGTTCTAAACAGAAAACAGAAACAAAGAAATTAAAACCTCAAGTTGAAATAATGATGGCAGCTTATAATTTTTACTTATCACTAGTAGAATCAGGAGGGAGTGGGGAAGGGAAAACTACTGTTTTTAAATCAATTCCAGCGCTGAGGTACCACATTTGTAAGTACTTGTCCCATTGCAGAATTTCACACTGCTTCACCGCCAGCTTTCATACACTGCTGGACAACCTATTAAAGTATTTGCTTTTAGAGGTATGTTATACCATATAGTATTTTCCCTGTTCATTTCTTATCTACTGAATTAAGCCATGTATTTTTATGTTGCTTTGTAGCATCAAAAGCTCATTAAAAGATTTCCCACACACACACAAAGGCTGCATGCATTCTTGAGGACTTTTTTCAGGGTGTTTGATAATGAAAATCTATTAGATTGTCTTTGGGATATTTTCTTTATCATTGGGTACCTTAACTAAGTGTTCAGTTCATCCCACAGTGCTGCTTCTAAACAAACTGTATTTCAGATATAAAAGGACAGGAAAGAAGACAAATGCAAGTCAAAGAAATGATTCAAAATATACTAGGAAAATATGAGACTGCTGATTCATCTGTTGTATAGCTGAACTAATCTCTGGACATCTTTGGAGGAAGTAATTTAATTCTTTGGCTCAATCCAGAAGCTATTCTACTTTGTATTTAAACATCAGCACATTGCTTCTAGTTTAAGATATCCCCAAACTGCAAACCAGGAGGTAATTTCTTACAATGTACTGAAGGTAAATGTGTCTGTAAAAATTCTGCATGGAGCTGGAAAACAAAACAAAAAAGCCCCAAGCCCCCAAACTTTGTACCACCTAGAACCCTTCCACAAAGAGAACGTCTTCAAACTTTTACCCTGCCACCCTTCTAAAAGTAAAAAACAGTTCTCAGAAGGCATTTTTCCTTACTATCACACAGCCTCCAGAATTGACATACCTACTAAATTTCTTGGGACTTGTATGACATCTTCAGCAAATTCAAGGTAACTTCTTGCCTTTTTCACTGCATCTTGATCCTAAAATAGATAGATGTATGAGAGAAACGAGATCCATTTTCCCAAGGTTTTTTTGTGGGTTTTTTTGTGTTTTGGTGGGGTTTTTTTTTTTTTTTTTTCCAAAGGTTAAAGAAGGGAACTTACCTCTCCATAAATATGGAATGTGCAAGTATCTTCATCAAGATCAATAGCAGTCACTCCAGGGACTTTTCTGGCTTGCTGAATATTAGCACCATGAGTGCCAATAGCCAAACCCATTAGGTCTTCACGTACAACAAACTGTTCATGAAATCGCGATGCAAGTTGTCTCGAACTCTGAAGAAAAATATAATGTTAGCTTACTTTGCTTTTTAGTACACCGGAGAGAGAAATCAACATAAATTTAGAGCAGATTCTTTAATTGGGTACTTAGCCTACTTTTTACTTTAATCAATCCTTTTAATGCACTTGTTTTCACTTCAAAAACACTGAAGAGTCTTCTTCAGAAGTCCTAGTATTGCCTTTTACATATTAACATAAGGCTAGCCTCTAGTTGTGTTGACACCTCTATATTTTGAATTACCACTGAATTATCTACGGCTATCAAGTGTTACTGGGTAAGACAGCATTCGTGTAGGTTAGTAAGATAGGAGCTGTGTTGATTATTAAAGCAAACCCTGTGATCTCAGAGAAAAAAAAACTGCACCCATTTCAACAGGTAGGGGGAAACAGCAGTAAATCACTGGACACAAAAATTATACAGAAAACAGAGTAACTAGGGATATCTACTGCACTTAAAATAAAATGAAGAATCCGTGCCTATGCAAGACAACACAAAATTAAGGTATAACTGCAATACATTGCTTGAATTCAGAGAATAAGTATGTTAAGAATTTCATCCAGGAATCACATTTCTACCAAGACAGAAGGGTCAATCAGAGATTGTAACATGCTATGAAGATAAAATTCCTTGCTTCAGCAGGGCAGTAACAATGACTAAAGACTATACCATTAAAACAACTTTAAATCACGTGTTTGAGGTTCAGTTACTCTCGAATTAAACACCTGGTTACTGTTTTGCAACTCTCATCACCTTTGCACGCAACTGCTATGGTGCAACCAAACAGTACAAAATGGCTTACAGAATCTTATGAGGATCTCCTGTATGAAATAAGATACCAAGAAAAAAAAAAGAAAAACCAACCAAAAAACGCTAACCAACTTTTGGATCTGGAAGAGGATTTTCAAAATAACTGAAAAAGTATCCCTAGAAACCTGGATAAAACTTGCAAAAAATACACAAAACAGGGGGAAAAACAACCCAAACAAACTATAACTCCAATGACCATAGTAAACAATTTCCTAAAGCAGTCCTGAGCTTCCAAGAGAAATATGTTAGTGAGCTCTGATTTGATGCACAAGTATGCATATACAAGCCCATACGTAAAATACAGTTTCAGTATTTTCTTAACTGTATAAAGCTTCCACCACACAGCAAGCATGCAGAAGAGAGCTAGGAACAGAAGGAAGCTTTTGAGAAATATCTTTTAGCACACTGTGCAGTTGGATGGTGCTGAAAATGCTCAAACATGCAGGAAACCTATATTTTGTCAACACCCATATGATTCTGCATTGATATGAACAGCCTCTGTCAATTCCAGGTGGCTTAGATTATTAGCATGAACAGACCTCATGAGTGCAAGGAAAAACACTTGGGAAATGATGAATTGCATACAGTTCAGAACCTGTCAAGCAAGTGGGGAAAAAAAGGTAAGTGGACACATTTTCTTCAAAACCACATATTTGAAAAGACTAAAACAATGACTGATAAGTTTCTCCTACACAGCCTCTTCATACTTTCAAAAAACAGACAGTTGTCTTATAGGATGCTTGTGCTATATGAAGCAGGAAGATCACTAAGTTTGGTCACCCTGAGAACTAAAAGAAACATACAGAGAGAAATCAGTAAGACATAAACATAAAGAAAAAAAATATATATTGTTTGTGACAATTAAGCTGTCATACATTTAGAGGACGTTACAGTACTTAAATCTACAGAGAAGAGCAAATATAAAATGCGTTAAAAAGTCATTATATACCATAGTGAGTAAAATTCCTACATAAAAATGTGGACACTATCCACAAGTGTCTGAGCATAACAGAACACAGGGAAGTAACAATAGTTTAATGCATCAAGGGAAGACAGAATTTCCAACTGTGATAATCTATTAAGTAAAATGGAAAAGAGTGTTTTGCAAGGAAGAAAAGAGATAAAGCTGTATATTATCTTTCCAGAGCCAAGATATATAATCCTATACATGTTTCTGCATCGCAATCAAAGCTGTAACTACTGCAAAGACATATACAAGCACACTTTAAATTAGCAGTTTAACCTCAGCAACATGAGACCTTACAGAGGTTGAGAAAACATCAAGAAAGAGCCCACAGTAAGCCCTACTCTGTCCCAGTTAAACTGCTGTTATCTGACCTGCTCCTGCTTAAAGCTGTTGGTAAATATCCTGTGCTAAATCACTGTCACAGAGAACTGGCTACAGTAGATAGTGCTATATGTATCCAAGTGTCATGAAATATTTCATATACTCAGGGCACTCTATCAAGCATTTTTTTAACTTGGCTACAGACAACTGGGAAAGCAAACATTATTTTAAATGCTCACAGATCTACACTCCAACAGAAAATCCAAATGCTGATTTACTAGTTGACATCTGTTACAGACTGCCACATAAGAGTGGAGAACAGGATGATCAAGCCAATGATCAGTCATTAACACAACTATCTACGATATGTAGAAAAAGGTGAAGCTACATCATCACTGGGGACCCTGGCTATGACAGTCAAACTGGAGTTATATTGCTTGTACTAAAATATCATTAGCTTTTCTGTAAATTATGTATCACAAGATGTATTTTATTTAAACATAAACCTATATTCTACTTCCCTCCAATAAATTAGTAAGAAACTACTATGCAAATAATGTACTAATACCTACTTGGAGGCCATGACTAAACTGCATTTAGAGAGAATAAAACACAAGCCAGAATGCAAAAGTACGCTTGTAAATTCAGGCTTTTTAGAACGTCAAAAAAAATAACTAAGCCACACCTACTGGGAAAGAACGCAAACAAAAAATAATTGGTTACTTTACTTGATGCTCTAAAAGCCACGTTTGAGAAGTAGAGCCATGCAAGTCAAGAAGCTAATATGCAGAAAAGAAACAAGGTACAAGATCTAACAAATGGAAATAAAAAAACCAACCAAACAAGAAGCTGGTCTAGTGATTATGGCTCAGAAAGCAGGAAAGGTAAAACTGCTAGAAGAAAAAAAGTGGCAGACATTTAAAGTTCAGAGAGTACAAGAAAGAAAAGAGTTTGATGGAAACAATGAACTATTAATAATAATGCAGTAAAAGCATTCACTAAGGATTTCTTCTGCTAATGGACATGTGCAGTCTGTTTGTATGTCAGTGTCTCAATAAAAATCATACTCATGATTTCTGTTATCTGAAGCTTTTCTTTTCAGGTTTGGTTGAAATTGATTTTATATTTATTAACTACAGGAAACAAATGCCAACATGAAAAATACCAGCCAACTTTTGTCACGCAAATGACAACCGTATGTATTTATCTCACAACAACCTTCACTGGTTTCTACCTAAGCAGTACTTAAAAGTCCAATAATGGTTTTCTAGTGAGAACCACATCAAGTTCTCGAGTCTTTCACAGCAGCAAAAAGGTTCAGCCTTCCAATGACAGCAAGAATCCAAGATTAGTTTGGGAAAGGAATCAATGACAACAGCTGTTGGTGCATGCATTTGTGGGTGCATGTAAAGAGAATTAGCTCTAAAGAGGCTGTTGTTCTTCCCACCTCCAAAATAATACTTTGCACTTCAAGAGGTAAACTGCCCACACAATTGTCAGTTCTGGAGGAACACAGAGAAGAATGGATTACTGAAGAGCTACAGTGGGGTGCTCAAGAAGGAACACCAATGAGAAGAAACCGGTCCTTTCTTGGTCTTGAGAAAATCAAGACCCAAACAAACTTGGATTACAGCTCTGAAATATAGAAATCAAGAGACTAAAAAGAACAACAGAAGAGATAACTTCTTGTAACAGTGAGTACACCTGCTGGATACAAGAGGCCTGAACTACTGCACCACATCCCACGTCAAGCTAAAACCAAATAGATGTAACCCTTGGAGTGGGGGGGAATGGAACCTGGCTCTAAAGTAACAGAGCTGCTATACACCCAGGTAAAACTGAATTACAATAGTGCAAGTGGTACTTCTTGACAGTGTCTAAAAAGTAGTTTTCAAAAGTGTTGCTATTTTTTCTGATTTGTAGATAGGAGAAAAACCATGAAGAAGTGTTAATTCTACTGTATAAAGATCCTCTTATTTCCTAGCCTACTCTTTTTCTTTCTTTTTTTTTTTTCCCATAGAGAAGTATGAGTCAAGCTTCTTGCCAGTCAACACCCACTCTCCAGTCACAGGAATATCAGAAGCTGTATCTGCTGTAAGATGATTTCCTAACATTTTATCTATAGACAAACCTGTTCCTTCATACGTCCTACCAACATCAGTCTCACCCCTTGCCCTCTCTCATTTTCACTGTGCTGTTTTGCAAGATCCATGTCTAGTCCATCTCAGTATCATGCCATATTCACTCCCATCTATTTTTAAAAAACAGTAATTGAAACCTATTGAATATGTGGCACTATTCATGCAACAATGGATAATTATTTTGCTTCAAACTGTGAAAAACATCACAGAATCGTATAGGTTGGAAAAGACCTTTAAGATCATTGAGTCCAACTGTAAACCTAACACTACCAAGACCACCACTATACCATGTCCCTAAGCACCTCATCCAAACGTCTTTTAAATACCTCCAGGGAAGGCGACTCAACCACTTCCCTGGGCAGCCTGTTCCAATGCTTGATAACCCTTTCAGTGAAGTAAAATTTCCTAATATCCAGTCTAAACCTCCCCTGGTGCAACCTGAGGCCATTTCCTCTCGTCCTATCACTTGTCACCTGGGAGGAGGTAACATGTGTATGCATGTGTATATATATACTTGTATTTAATCCCACACAAAATCCTGCTGAATAAAATTGGATTGGATAAAAATGAGTCTTTGCAAGAACACGCCCTTTAACCTGAAACAACTTTGTTGGGTTACATCAGCCTCTTTTTAACACTGAGAATAGTATCAGTACATAATAATTACTTTCACCCCAATGCAAGTCCTACCAGCTAACAAATACACAAGTATTTTTTTTTTAAACTCAAATTACTTCAGCGAAAACAAACAACATACCTCCAGCTGTTTGCTAGCTTCTTCATTTCTCAGTATCAGGGATAACTTGGTACGAAGACTTCGAAAGTGCATATCAATCAGCATATTTGCCCGCTTTGTTGTTACATCATTGATTGACTAAATTATTAATAAAGAAAACATAGTGGTTTACACATGAACTTTTAAAACAAACCACTGTCAATGGTATGGTTAGACATTTATACTTACCAAAATAATAAGCTGGTGGTTTTCAGAATCATATGTTACAGAAAAAGCTCCAACTGCTTTTTTGAAGTCCTTATGTGCAGATTCTTTGGCACACCTAGGAATAAAAACACTACAAAGTTAAAAATAATAACTGCTGCATTTATGGTTCACAGCCAAAAAGATTAATTTCTTAATACAAAGAATCTAAATAAATATATCCAAGTTCTCCCTTTTAATGCAGGTGTTATTTTATTCTGTTATCATTTATTTTATTCATTTTTCTTTCATTTGTTTTCACATGACTAGTATTAGAAATATTTCAGAAATTTTCTGTATGTACATCTATGAAACAACAAATGAGTTAAGTAAAACTACATTAAAAAGCTATAATCATTACAACTGGCAAGTGCAAAGTTTCAAACACACCATGAACTGGTATATGTGACTTCACTGTAACCACTGCAGCATTCTAATGACCTTATGTTCATCTCATACTGTATTTTGCTTCTCCAGGCTTCTTCTGTCCACTCGCTACTTAGTGAACTTGTGTACTGTAACATTAACTTCAGAAATTCTTACTTTAACCTGAATTTATAGCTTATTCCACACTGAGGCAATAACATGTATCTCAAAAAAGCAGCAAGTGATCTGAAGCTAAAAGAGGGGAGTCAGCATTAATCTGAGTTTTAGAGCTGTATTTACATGAGAATGACATGTCCGTGTTCCAGGAGAAAACTAGCTGTTTCTGTATCATATTATGGGAGGTCTGATTATTGCACAACTATTCTCACAGCCATCATCAAAACGCCTTATGCCCTACAGTATAAGGCAGTGTTTTCTTTTGCCATTAAATACCAACTTGCACAGATTGTCAGATACTCTATCAATGAAAGAGTGACCATTTGAAAATTATCAATAAAGTTGACAAAGAATGGATTCAGATTAATCTGTGCACATTGCTGAACAGCTGTAAGAATAAAAATCTTAACCTTTACTGCACACAAACCTTAAAACCTTGATTCCTCCTCCAGGACTAAACTGCACAAAAATCACCTTTTCTATTTCTGAAGTACAAGCATGTCCACATTTGTATTTTCTACATTCTTATACGAAAATCTTAAAAGTTAATTTAGAGCAGTAAAAAGCATTTTTATTCCTTAATTTTGAATGTATTTATTCCCACATTTTGAAATAAGTTATAAAGAAACGCTTGTACTTACATTTGCCTTAAATCTTCTGGAACTGCCAGTTTGATTTTATGAAAAGTATCTTTTGTTGCGGGTTTATTGGGGTTCACAGATCTCAAACGCTCAATTGTGACGATTTCGTTGTACGTAGCATCACAGGCTGCATATTCTATTACGTAGAACTGATATAAAAATAATAAAATCATCCAAGCCACACATTTTATGACAAGAGTGAGCATTACACTATTAAGTGAAAGGCATTTTTGTTAACTGTAGAAGTCAAATTTGATCTTTTCAGGTTGAGGTTAATGGTAATTGCAACAGTCCTAATTAAGAAACTCTTTGAAAATGAAGAGGGACAAGTTAAAGACACTGTGCACATCAATATAAAAAACCAACATAAGAAAAATAAAGTATAAATAAATATTAAAAATATATATGTATATATGCATATTCCTACCTCACCCTTTATCATTCTCACTTTAGCCAACCACCAACAGCAGGGTTCTTTTTCATTTGCCCTGGAATAAACCTGAACAAAACACATACATTATATATCTGTAGCATTCTTAAAAGACATCACAGAAGCTGACACTAACTAATATGATCAGGAACTCTGCTATAGGAACAAAATCCAGCAAAATATATTGGTACATAAAGTCTCTAATCTAAGCACTGCGTAGTAAGCATGTAACAGCTGAAATGTCTATTGCAAATACAGGTAGGATATCAAATTACGTATATAAGATTGTACAGATAAATAATGTTGTACCCCATCTGCTGGTATTAGTTGCTTCAGTCTTGCATACAGTCAGAAGAGAGATAATTCAGCCTTTTAAATCCGTTAATATTTAATCAACAACATCTCTAATTGTGTGTAGGTCTGATGAGGTCCTACCAGTGGGTGGAAGGGAAAGGACATGCATCTACACTTCTTTAGCACATGTATGACATTGGTCAAATCCACACCGAAGAATTTTTGCCATTTTCTTATCTTTCAAAGCAAAATAAACTTAAATAGCATGAAAGCAAAATGTAAATCTTGAAAGTTCTCTTTTTTAAAAGTAATTATAAAAATCAGTTTTACAATTTTATAAAATAAGGAAGTTTTAGGAATGTGTTATATTAAAGCCAGTCTCTCTCTGTACATATACATAAGTATTTACATATACACATATATTTTTATATTTTATGTACGCACACATATAATGCAAATTATCTCATTCAGCTTGGAATTTTGGTAATATAGACATTATTAACTTACAGCTGAAGAACTACAGTCCAGCGTCTACTTCTAGATTAATTCAGTTCTGATAAAGAACTGATCTGTAACCAAAGAAACGCTGATTATGTTTGTAAATCAGCATGGAGGTCATGGTACATGGAATTCCAGAATAGCCGTATGGTTTACAACGCTCAAAATCTCGTCTTGATGACGTGCTTGACATTGTGTTTTATGTAGTATTTGGAATCAAAAAAGGTGACAGCATATAACATGGAAGCAAGCCTTCCACTGGCTTGGCTGACATTTTTTACCCCAAGTTCTCTCACTTCTCAAAACAAAAGTTAATGGAGCATACATACCTCTACTTCATCACTTTCATTTATATCTTTATTATAGCCTGCAGGTGGTGGAAACCTCACATCATGGAATGGTATTTGTCTCTCTGGTTGCCAGCTAGAAATAAAAATACAGCGAATGTCCTGAACATTTTCACCTTCTTCATAAATAGAAATCAGAAACATTTTCAATCCATTAATTTTACATTTTTAAATTCTGTGGAGCTTTTGTGCATATATATCTATATTAATGTGATCCAATGTATGTATAAGAAGAAGAAATAAACCTAAGTGACCATTAAGCATCTTAAATGAATCCCTAACACTACCTGCACTGTTTTCAAATCTTCCAGCAGCAGTTTTTACTCTATTTACAGTTATAGGTTTTAACCTCAACATTAGAAACACAGGTTAAAAAATTTTACATAAGTTGTTTGGACACTTCCTTCAATACAAGCCTTTTTCTTCTTTTTCTTTTGTTCTACTATAGATTATGAAAACTTGATGAGGATTCAGTCTGAATACAGTTTTAATTTTCAGTTTCTTTAACAGAGACTGGATAAAATGAGCATGACAAGAACAGATTATTTTTAAAGAAACTAGAAAACAATTTCCAAAATACAACAGATGATGCTGTAACAAAGATTCACAGGAAAAAGTATATAGCAGTATGTTATTTCCTTCCTGAAGGAAATGAAACCCGAACTAAATGGTATAACGGAAGGTTAACTTTTTATACTCTTAAATGATGGGAAAGGAACATAATTTCATTTCTAGCTTAGAAAACTGGTATTTATCACTTATCTATAAAACAAATTTTGTAATAATCTGCTAAATCTAAAATAAGACATTCACATGAGAAAGAGGCAGTCATGATACTACTGCTGACTTATTCAAACATGGGTTATCACCACATAAATTCAATAACATGCTTATCTTCCCAACAAAACTCATGTTACTATAGTTTTGTACTTTAAAAATATTTAAACAATTAAAAATATTTATACAGAAATGTCACAACATAGTAAATATCAAACATAATTCTAACACATGCTAGTAACAAGCTTAGAGTATCTAAAAGATGCTACTCTATTGAGTTATATTTAGGTTAATCAAATGCAACATTGATACTCTGTATCATTTACAGGTATAACACCAGCAATACACTTACTTGTTTTCAAATGCAACTGTTATAGAATCTTCATGCACATCCTTTACAAATGCCTGTGTAGAAAAAAAAAGGTAAAATAATGGTCTTATGGATATTTTTAAAAATAATTTTAAACTCTTACAACACCTTCCTTTCACAGATATTGATGAAACTCAAAATTTAAGTATGCTTTCAAGTCAGCCTTTTTAATTTTGCAATACTTATATAAAATGCGTACTGAAAGTTGATAACCTCCTTGGGTTCATGACTGTCAAGAGTACTGATACACAGACGGAACGCCTGAGCTCTACACGCATTCTGCCTACTTTTTAGAAGTAATGGGAGAGGTTACCAGCAAATGAGAAGATCATTCTGAATAGTTTTATAACTAAAGTTTAAAATGTTTGATTTTACAATCATATTTTGTGTATTTTGCCAGGTGTAGAAATTAAACCACATCAGTACTCCTAAAAAAATAAAAAAGACAGAAAAATTCCTGTGTCTCCTCTCTTTTACCTCAAGGTAAGTTTGAATATTGCACTAGCAAAACTCATCTATATCCATTTCAGCACAGTTTTCCCCTTATTTACTTCATCAGACTTCCATAGTGTACAAACTTCAGATAAATGCCCTGCAGCCTTCCTTCATTTTTCTAGGGATGGACAGCAGTTGTGCTAAGCCTCCCATGCAACCACAAAGCAGAGCACAGAACTAAGATTCAGCACCGAGAGGGCTTTTCCTGCCTTATGCTACTCCACTGACTGACCTTTGATCAATTTGCAGCTTTAAGCCCAAACGTCGCCCCCATCCACAGAACAGCAAGATCAATACTCAAAGAACTTTGGGATTTACCGATGAAAATATTTTTCATAGCCTCAAATGATAGAGGTCACGGGGCAACCAGGGATGAAAAGATTGGTGGGGTTTTTTTTTTTTGTTTCTTTCTTTTTAAAAATATCTCTCTGAACTTCTGAAACAGATAAACATTGGTGAAGTGCTAAGTATTCCACTAATATTTGTCCATATATGGTATATCCTTGCAAGGTAGGTAGATAAAAACCCACGAGCAAGACTGAGTATAAGTTTGTTCTACCAATGGGAATCAGTCTTAGCAGATCAAAAAATTCTCAGTAAACTGAAAATAATTTAGCAGTAACTACCGCTTCTGAATAAGAGTTAGTTAATGAACCGTAGAAAATTTTATTCTCCTTGCATTTCAAGTTTCCAAGACAAGAACAGCTCTTATCTCTCACAAGAAGGTAAGAGTTTCTTTCTCATACGGAATCTAAATGGTTTTAAAAAATTCTTCTGATATTCTCCCTTTATAAAGTATCCCAAAGCATCTCCCGAGTTGCAGCAGTATCTCGTTACCAAACAAGAGCAATACCTGATAACTGATACAGAGCTCCAAGAACTGGTTATATGAAAATTAAGCAGTACATGCGCACAAGTGTGATTACTCAGAGACGTTCAGTACAAGAAATAAGTGTAATGCTAGTTAATAATCTGAAAATAACTAATGCCACCTTGAATAGAAGTCAAAGCAAAGCCACAATGACAATAGCAATAAATGGTTTTATACCTTGCTCACCTCTCAATACTGTAAGAATAAGGTTACCGGAAAGTTTATTATTGCAAACATGCAAAGGAGATTTAAAACAGTCTCTAAGAGTATTTACATCATTACATATTTCAAAATTCCAAGATATTCCTTCCAAGGGGATTACAAGCACAGTTGATATTTTTTAATGACGTGATACAAAACAGATTTAAGACCACATCTCAGGATTATGTTGATAGTAGTACAGAAATGTTATTTACATAAAGAGGCAACACAACTCCCACTTGATCATTACAGATACTGAACATTTATCTAATGTTTCATATTGCTGTGCCTTCTGTAAGAAAATTCCAGAAATGGATATGCACTTGACAAATACTATGGTAGCCCTGACTGATTTTGCAACATTACACACATCACCTTCAAAGGCTCCACCCATATTTATTCCAATGTTTGCCATGTGCAGCTCTGAACCACCTATTCTTATAGATGTAGGAGAAATGGATGCCTTTAATACCTGAAAAATACTGTAATCACTACCAGGTATTTGGTATGACTCCTTCATGCCACAGACTGGAAAAGGATGGGACTTGGTATTATTAGTAACACTGGAATATGCAAAAACAGAGATTATTTTATAAAGCAAATCCAACAGAAGTGACACCAAGAACAACTAATAGCCTTGAGGAAAATGGGTAAGAGTAACACAAGACAATGCCCCAAGAAAGAATTTGTTGATACTTAATTTTCTCATATTCATAAAATAGCAAAAAACCACTTCTCTCACTATGAAAGAGTTTTGGAGAAGAAGTCATCCCCTCTATGGTGACAAAACCACCAAAAGACACTGTAAATAGCACTCTAAAAATTACAGGAAATGACAGAAAAATACACAAGCACAGCAGCAAAGAGCAAGACTATATCTCATATTCAGATCTGATAGCTCATAATATCCAAGTCATCTTTAGGAGAATCCTAGTGACTACAGCAATATACGTAACTAGTGGCGATAATGCTAAAACCTACCATTAATAAGTAAATCAGATGGTGACAGAAATAAGTGTAAGTTATCAGAGTTGAAGACTAGCCTAAGAACTTTTAACAGTCTAGTACTTATGTTATCTGGGAAAAGTAAAACTTGGGACACATAGCTATTTGAAAAAGTATTGAACTATGGGAAATTCTTGTCTTCGATTTGCATCACATCCTAATTTAAAGAATGAAGATCTACTACAGGGGATGGAGTGCTCTTGTAATTGTTATTGTGTTTGTCACCATAAAAAGAGCAATGAACTTCATGAGGCTGAAGATTACTCCAACAATGTGCAAAGGTTTTCAAGTCAATTACTTCAGGGTCTTATTGCTTTCCAGTTACTACAAAAGCTCTCCCTTAAACAGGTCCTCCAACATTGCTTTGGTCACAACACCGAAACCTGAAGGAACCTGAACCAGGAACATTAAGGATAACTGGTGACTATACACAGGTACCATCAATACAGACATTGCTAGTGAAAATTATAAAACTGACATAATTTATACCAAGTTCAGAAAACTCAACCACAGAAACAGACGGAATACCTGGTTTTCACTCCAGCCTTGCAAAATTTCAAAAATTCATTGTAATGAATTTTTAATTAATTACAAAGTGAATGATAGCTTGCCAAATTCAAATATGCAATATATTCAACACTTTTGCCTACCTCAGTGTGAGTTTTATGCTTAAAAAACAATGAACCAGACACAAATTATATTAATAGCCTAAATATTTGGTTGTCTAATCCCACCTACCCATAGAAAGGTGATTTTCCTTATTCTTCAGTTTCTTGTGACACAGAAAAATGTCAGAGATACTTCATCACATCAGTTTTTCATCATCTGTATCATAGCATTATATCAATTTTCCTCCGGTATAAATATTTAAACAGATCTGTAGTAAGTAAAAAGTATTTGGACTCTACAGCACTATATATTTGTACACTTCTAAGTACAAATAGAAATGTTTTGAAACATTTCGAAGTTTTCGTAAAAAAACCTAATACTTCTCCATTAATGCCTTCAGAAAACCAAAACTGAAGCTTATCAGAACTGTTTGGTTTCCTTTATTCTGTGATATGTGTAAAATTATATACAATGCTAAAAAGAAATGAGACCTTTGACACCACAAGCCAAATTCACAGACACAGGACAAGCCAGCCCCAGATGTCAATAAAGGCAGAGAAGAGGTACTGATTTCACACAAAGTATCATGAAAAGTACAACAAGCATTCATCAGTCTTTTTTTGAAATAAAGAGTATAAGTTGGGCATGGAAATTCAAACATAAAGGTGCATATACGTGACCTTAAAATGCACACCCAAGAAGGGACAGAACACTGGCTATGATGAATGTGAACACAGATGAAAAGCATTAAAAACATAGTGAAACTAGATGGAAGTAAAATGAGGGAACAGGACAGTGAAAGACTACAGCAGCTGGGATATCACTATCACTAATAGCAGAGATACCAAATAACAGTACACAAAAAGAAATCAGAATCAGTGAAAAAGGTTTGCTTTTATTTCTGTGAACAGAAGCAGATTATACAATGGCTAAGGTGGATTCTTCTTCTCTAACGTGGAAAAAAATAAGATGTGGTAAGTTTTGTACACCAAATTTGACTTTCAGTCACATAAACCATTAACATTTCTCTCCATGCTTCAGACATAATTAAGTAAAAAAGTTTACATTCCAACATTGACATGTCATGGCATTTCCCAAACACGTGAGCATTCACATTCTAAGAAGGGTTACATGCTGAAGATACGGTCTAAATTTTACAAATTATTTGATACAAAATAAGAATTATTGGAAACACCAGCATATTTGTTATTTTTGTGCTAAATGGAATGACAGACACTTCAAAGGAACAAATAAAGGCTCCAGCTGCCATGAAGTTTTGTTGATTTTTAAAAGTCTGCTCACATCATCAGATGTGAGCATTGTCAACCATTTTAGTAAAGGAGGATAATTAACAGTAAAGAGTGAAAGTAGGGAAAATACGCTTTTTAAGATTAAAAAATGCTATGTTGATACAAATGTGCACCTACTGTTTGCATAACAGTTCTGCAGCATTTCATTTCATACCTGTTGGAAGGAGAAAGTCAAAAGGGAACTCATATGGCTAATCAAATCTGAGAAAGGCAGGCCATACAAAGAAACAGAATAGGGAAAGAAGAAAGTCACAGAAATGGTAACTGAATGAGGGAAAAGGGTATAGGCTATCACCCCCAGAAGGACTGAGCAGACAGGCTTGTGAATGTATAAAGAGACTGGAGATATTTGCTGAGGATACATCTGTGTGGAACAGTGAAAGAAAAGAAAAAATTGATACGGAATGCAACAGGAGGCCAAGGGAACACTCGTTAATAGCAAGACCTGAAGTAATAAAGAACTAAGAAAGATGAATGATTTTGTCAATTGTAGCTTCAATGGAAAAATGTGAAGTATCTATAAAATCAAGGAAACAATGGCAAAGTGCTGAAGCTACTAGGATAAAAAAAATGGAAGATTTTTAACAAGGTTATAGAGCAAGAAGGGGGAAAAACTGGTTACAGACAACAGATAGATGTTAACAGCAAACATAATTCCAAAACTATCTGCCTCATAAACAGGATACTTTCCATCTTTAGCAGAGATTACAAGAGAGAATCACGCCCAAACTGGAAAAGAAAAATCAATCCCATGGTGGAAAGGCATCCAGCATGTCCCCTTTTAGAGGCAAATAATATCTAAAGCTAGTCCTGGGAAGATTAGACAAAGGACTGTCTATTAGTCCTCTGAAAATGAGATAAGAACTTCAAAACCCATTTTACTACACCTATACAAGAAAAGGGGTGAAAAGATATGCCCTAATAGCACACACCTTCAAGATTTAGTTACTTAGCTGTGAGCTGCAAAAAGGCAGCTCCTTCCCCCTAGGCTTCACAGTCGTGGTGGTTTGTTGGATCAGTCTTCCTAAAATAAGTTAAGGAATCTAATCTTTTCTTTCCAAGGATTCTGGGCCCAGCAACATACCAAGTCATGACTAAGCATCTCTAGGTACTAGATTGTCAATTATCCCTGAATCATGCTCATCGATTGCACTGCACTTTCCATGGAATAATTCATCTTAGCCAAGGAGAAAAAAAATCATGAAAGTTCAAAGTGTTCACCAAGCAATATTTTAATTCAATTCAGAAAGAACTAGTCTCCACTACAGCAATCACACCAACACACTCCAGTACTCTGTGAAATGTAGTGCACCCGACCACTATGAAATTTTAATTCAAATCTTCTAGTTGACTATGAATGTATCCTCAAATCATCTCCTATGTTTTATGTGGAACATGATCCCTCCAGATGTATCTCAGAATGCGTTCTGGATCAAGTCCCACAGGTAATAGAAGCAGAGAAAAGACTGGTTTATTAGTCTGAGTAAGGCTTAGGTGACAATTAGGCACCAGTTTTGTACTGTCGAGATCAAGATGCTGCCGGGTACATTCAAGACTGAAACCAAGTGCTTAGGGACTTGAATTTATAAGGTCCTCAAAGAGAGGTACAAGGAAGATACGAAAACCTGAAGTGGCAATTAGGTGCCTACTTGTGCCACTTTGTCATTACTCTAGCAGCCTCATATTCCTCCCCTGCATGCCTTAATATCAAGATAGAGGCATATTTTTCCAAAAATTTAAATATTCTGATGAAGATCTTCAGAATTATTCAAAGCCAAAGAAATTATCACAAGTTATCAGTAAACCATGAGACTGGATAAAAGAACTGTTTTCCTTTCGATTTGTTTGCAGTGCTACTGTTGTAAAACATTTCTCAAGAGGCTGCTTAAAGAAACTTTTTAAATGAAAAAAATAAAATCACCTTGTAATTAAATCTGCACTTGACATAATCACACACTTCTTGTTATGCTGGGTCAACCAATTCATTTTATAATCAAATTCCCCATCTGCAAGATGGGCATAAAACTCACAAGAAAACATTTAGATAAATTACTTAATAACAGTATGATACTCAGACATTATGATGAAAGAAAAAAATAGCACCTAAAATTCAAATAATTCAGGCTAGAGGAAAACTGAACATTCTTGCATGAAGGTTTTTTTTAAAAGCTTTTTTTTAGTTTAAAAAAAAAAGTTGCTGCATTTATCTTAAGTGTCATGCTCCATCTGGACAGGTAATACAGGTGAAGACCAATAAATCTGTGTGCCCTGTTTGTCCCCTTAGATAATTTAACCAAGTCCTCTTGGTTAGAGATTAAGAGGAGACAAAAAAACTCCTATGTTTAAATTTCTATAAGCTAGAAGGCAAACATAATATGCAACTTGGAGGCAATGTCTGTGTTATAACTTGGATACATTAAATCATGTTTAATGAATAAGCTCCCATGAACATATGCTCAAATGAACTTTTCACCTAAACTAAAACCAGAAATGTCAGTATGTTATGGACAAAAGGGGTACAGGATCCCATGATGTCAAAACTGAATGTAACCAAACAAAAGTTACAGAAGCTTTCAATTCTCCCAAGTTTCTTTGATAATATTTGTCACAAAAAAAAGCACAATGTCATTTTTATTATAATTTATTTCATATTATTGTGTAAATACTCTCATATAATTTGATAAAAGCCTCATTAAAAGTTCTCTTATGCAACATATTTATGCCTTCTGTTTCTTTCTGAGCGAATACTGTATCTTTAAAAGTATAAAACTGATTTTTGAAAATACTAAATAATTTAATTCTAGGAAGCAATATACAGATCTAGGACTTTGGCTATGACACTGCAAACTCACAGGATGTTTTTTTTACCATATTTACAGACTTGTTTCATACATACTTTTTAAAAAAAAATATTTTCAGAATAAGAGATTATGACATGTATTTTAAAAATAAGTTTTTAAGAGGTCTTTTTTTTCTTAGAAACACTCAGAGCTGTTGGAACTGTATCATTTGGATACCAACCTGCCCTACCACACTAAGAGTGTGAAATTCTACCTGTTCCTTCATTGCTAACATAAATATTGGATGTTGCACAATAACTAGGCCCAATTTTTAAAGTACTAGGAACATTTAAACGATGGTAAACTTGCAGAAACCGACCCATGACTGTTCTTGGTATGTTGATAACATGTCAATGACAGCAGGCCCAAAGCCACTGTGTCAAAATTTAATTTTTCTGTGAATAGGGTAAACCCACAAATTATACCCTAGTAACATGCTGATCAATACAGCCCAACTCATGCAAAGCCACAGCAATACTACACAGTATTAATAAAAATATTAAGTACTCAGCCTATATATTCAAGGCTCAGTGATGGCTTTATTCAGCACCAGCACAAGGTCTTGGAAACAAACATGGAATGCCATTAAGTAGTTTCAGTAAGAAGTACATTTGATAATTAAATGTATTTAGCAACTCAGCACATATATACTTCGTCAAGTAATTTTCTCTTTAATATCAGCAGGCAGTGTCCCCTGCCATGGCATTAAGAGCAGGAATCCACGACAGCACTTTATCATGAACGTGTATATAACAAGCCCCCCCGCCCCCCGCCTTAAACGCCGTGCACTAGCAGTGCAGCTCTCCTGGAAACCTAGAGAGCGAGAAAGACTTTCCTTAAGTAGCGACAAAAGCTGAGGATTTAGCAATTAATGCCCCATCCCCTGCCCTGATCCTCGCTTCGGCGCCAAGGAGAAGGCGGCCCAGGCCTCTCCTCGCCTCCTCTCACACACCGGCAGCGCGAGGGCCTCCCCTTCCCACAATAGGGGGAAGGCCCAAGGCCTCTTCGGCCGCCGGGGCCCTCTCTCGTCTTCCCTCTCTCCCTTCTCATCAGGCCTCGAGTTCCCTCAGCCCTGGGGCGGCGGCGGCGGCCGCCGGCTCCTCTTACCCCAGAGGCCCGGCTCCCTCTCCCCAGGCACCGAGAGGGACCCGCCGAGGCCTCCACCCCTGCCCCACTCTTCCTCCTCCTCTCCTTCCTGCCCCGGGGCCCCCGCTTTCCCTCAGAGCGGGGAGGAGGAGCCGCCACCGCCGCCGCCTCCTCCTCCTCCCGTCCCAGGCCCCACTCCCTCCCCTGAGGCCCAGCCCGACCCAGCGGCGAGCAGCCGGTACCTTGTAGAAGGCCCCGTTGGAGCCCCGCACCTCCACCACCAGCTCCTCCATGTTGTGCCGCGGCGGCTCGGTGCGGGAGACCCAAGCCCGGCGCCTCCTCCCTTCCCTTTCTCTCTCTCGGCGCAGGAGGGGGAAGAGGAGGAGGGGTGTGTGTGCCGGGGCGGGGGAGGGGAAGGGGAATCTCGGTTCACTCCGAGCCCGAGGGGGTGGGGCCGCGCCAGGGGCGGAGGGCAGGGTCGCGGGGGAGCACTGCGGGGGGGATGCGGGGACGCTCGGCGCCGCCGCTCCTCACCCTCGGCCGCCCGGAAATGAAAGCGAAACGGTCACCGCCGGGCGGCGCGCGCGGGGGGGGCGCGGGGGCGCCCGTTTCGAATGTAAACGCTAAATCCGCGTCACGTGACGAGCCGCGGCGGGGGGGCGGGGCGGGGAGCTGGCCCCAGCCAGCACGCGCCGCTCGCCCACCGCCTAACGGCCGGGCCGCGCGCGCGCGCAGCCGCAGCGGCAAGGGGCGAGCGAACCCGGCAGTCGTGGCTGGGATCCCGCCTCCCCTCCTGGCGCGCGTCTGAGTGACTGCCCCGTTGGCCAACCAGATTGCGCGCTGCACTGCGCGTTCTGACCAGAGAGGGGCGGGGCGCGCGGCCTGCGCCGCCAGGCCCTTGTGACGGGGCGCGGGTGGGGGGTGTCCGTGTCTTCACACCGGCCTGCCCGGGGCGGGGGGATGGCCTGGGCTGAGGGAGGGTGCGGGGGGGCAGTGCTGGGGCCCGCTGGGCGAGCAAACGGGGCCGAGTAATGGCTTCTGGGGGCCATGAGATTGCAGGTGCCCAGGGGGAGGCGATGGGAATGATGGGGCCGAGAGAGAGTGGGGGCTGCTGGGATGGGGAGGGGAAGGAGGAGGCCTGCGCCCGGTGGGACTCGGGTCAAGTCCGGCAGGGAGGCTGTGAGAGGTGGCTGCCAAGGCAGGGGGAAGTAGGCTCAGCCGTGCAGTGGTCTCTGCCTCACTGATTATGATCAAGAGTGAAGAATAAAATGTGGATTGTTGTGGCACGTTTAATGAGTTCTGCACTAACGAGTGGTCTGGCTTTTAGGGTTATGCTGAAGACCTAAACACCTCATAAGGGGTGTAATACAAGATGAACAGACCAGTTGGCCTGGAAGGCTGATGTGCTAGTCCGTTTACCGCTCCATGTGAGAGTTAAGCTTTGTTCAACAAACTAAGAAGTTCGCCATGTAACGTACTATTAATTTATCCACATTTAAACACGGACATTTAAACTCGTAAACTTTCTGACAGCAAAGTGTGCCACTGTGCATATGGTTCACCATAGAGCCCGGTGGTGAATATTTTAAAGAGCTGCTGTAGCCATGATGGAGCATTTACAACTGAAAGTATACTAGCACAAAAGCTGCTTGTTCAGCCTTTCATTAGACCTGCACAAACATTAACATGATCTTCCTACGTGTGTTTTTTTTCTACTAACTACAAAGAATAAGGGAAGAAAAAAAACAGTTCTACCGTTACCCTCAAAAATCACAATTACAATGTATTACTATGGCTGTGATTTCTCTAAGTGTATAATGCTCTCCTTATATAAGTCATGGGGTGAATTCCTCTACTGAGGAATTTTTAAAACTCTTGAAATCAGTAAGCCCATGATGTAATATTTCCTCTTGTTTTTTACCTTACTGTGTTTCAAACCTTGCAAATTAGTGTTTCTCGGTATGCTGCATTTTACATTTAAGCTATGAAAGGGTGTACAGTATTTCTTGTTAGCCACCAAAATGTTTCCTTTCTGTTTATTTTTTTTAATGTGTGAGAGATTGAGAGTTGCCTGTAGCAATCCCTGTATAATATGTGTTCACCTGCTTATTGTGATGTTTATTGTATGCATACACAGTATTGAAGTAAATTTAACAGTATGATTGCTATGCAATGTACCTTGAAGGGAAGGCGTTTGATTGTCTTTTAATCAGATTTGGATACTCTTTTTAGCAAATTCTTGAGTATGATGAAGGGTCAGTTCAAGCTAATGATTCAGTTTGACAGTCTGCTGTGCTGACTTGCCTGGGAGTGGCAGAGGGTCCAGGAGGACTGAAAGAGGGAAAATTTAAAGACAGGAAGCAATGACACAAGATTTGTGTATGAATAAAAACACATTGGAGATAAGATCTTACAGAGTGTCCGTAAAGAAATTTAGGTAAAATAGACCTCTCTCGTGACATGTTCATGTTAGAAATACTTTTTTAAAAACCAGAAACCAATGTGTAAAAACACATTGGAGATAAGATCTTACAGAGTGTCCGTAAAGAAATTTAGGTAAAATAGACCTCTCTCGTGACATGTTCATGTTAGAAATACTTTTTTAAAAACTAGAAACCAATGTGTAAAAACACATTGGAGATAAGATCTTACAGAGTGTCCGTAAAGAAATTTGGGTAAAATAGACCTCTCTCGTTACATGTTAATGTCAGAAATACTTTTTTAAAAACTAGAAACCATATAAATGGTTCAACTCAAAATTTCAACAGTCTGTTGGGAGAGATGATGCCCAGCTCTAAAACAAAGTTAGCTGAAGGTTTTCTTGCATTCATTATTTGTCATAATTATTCTCTTGTTAATAAAAGGTTGCTGTCATGCAGGCAGATTATCTCTGAGTAGACAGAATATAAAGGTATCTAATTTAGCTCTGACTTCTGGTGATGATTTCACCACTTTCCCTAAGCTAAAAGCTTCTGTACTGTGTAATCTTCCCTAATGCTTAACTTAAATTTTCCTCGCCATTGCTTAAATTCAACATTTTTTATTTTGTCCTGACTAGTGAATGTTCTAATCCTTGTCTACTTAATGAGAGAATTTACATATTTCCAGAGCGCACTCTCTATTTTTTTCTGCTGATTGACTATTAACCTTTCTTCTTATTTTCCAAATTACTTACTGTTTTTGCTATTTTAAACTATTTTCAGACTGAGCTGTCTATCCCTTCTGAAATGTGTTCACAAATTAACTAGTTCTTATGTAGACTTAAACTACATCCTTTTAAATGTGTCTATATTTCAAACACAGTGTCACTATAAAAATACATCTCAGTAATTCCATTAAAGTCTTTTAATATTAAGGGTAAAATGTTATTTTATTCAAATGTTAGACTTCTTACATATAATCCTAGTGTTCAGTTACACTATGCAGTGGCTATGGGATTATAATTCAGTGAAAATTCCCCACCCCTCTACCCCCCCGAATTCTTTCATAGTCGCCAACAATCTCAACTCACCTGTTCCAAGTCTTGGGTTTGGTCCTACAGATGCTCAGTGCTTCTATTTCTTACTCAGATCTACACTGTTTGGTGTTTGCAGGCTGATCTGCTAATTGGAAGGTGTTTCAGGCACTCTGCATTTGGAATACCTCTTTTCATCATAAAAATAATTTTAAAAAAGACAACTTTGACTTTCATTCACTGAAGGATTTACTCTAAATGCCTTCTTAAATATTTGTGGAGAATATAAGAAAAAGGTCTCTTCCCATCTTGTCCTCCTTAGGAAAGTTGAAGGACAGAAAGCTAACATAAATGGCACTCCTCAGGGCATATCAGAGTTCTGTATCCTTGATCATTGGTACCAGTTTAGCTAATACTATTTCCCTAGGATTTGTATCTTAGGTGTTCCAGTTCTTTGTCTATTCATCTTCACCAGGAAATGCTAGTTTTGATTCAGTACATTGAAGGAGTTAAGCATTTAAAATGTAGCCATCAACACCAGCCTTTCAGAACAATACCAACAATCAGAGCCTTTCCCTGCATCATGAATTGCTCATTAATTGATTTGTGAAAGACCCTTCATATAGACACTGGGGTAAGAGTGACAGGAACAACTGAGTATTTTTCCCACCTTGTGCTATTTGCCTTAAGGCTTGGTCAGGGACTACAGGTAAGAGTTACTCATGAAATTATTTTTAAAAGATGGTAATCTGATTAACTATCAAAGTCTCTTAATGGAATTTTATACAATTCTCCTTATTTACACACCCATTTTGGGCTTCAACTTAGTCTTGCCGACATTCGTAGAGATTTTAATTCAACCTTTCAAATTTTTATCTGCTGGTTTTCCTTGTGCATTGCTTCAGACAGGAGCCTCTCCTGGATGACTTATTTTCTCCTACATTATGGCTTTCAGCATGCCATACAAGTGATATTTAGACTTCTGTATTTCCATCTAAGTCTAGTAGTCACAATATATGTATCTTATTTCTGACACTGTATTTGATACTGAGAAAAAAAGAGTTTGCATTCATCTGAGATAGATAGGATTTTGAGTTATTTCAATTAGTCCAAACAGTTCAGGCTGTTGTCTTGTCAGTTTATAGCTGTACCCAAAAGTTTCAGAGGGCAGGAGACTATCAGACTAGTTTAAAGATAGTCAGATGCTCTTTTCCTGTTGGTTTACAATGTAGTCTCAATAAAGTGCCTTCCAGTAACTGAAATGGTCATGTTATAATAACTAGGTCAGCAATTGGAAGAAGCAGTTACAATCAGTAGAGATATAAAGATGAAAAACTTCTTAGACAAGGTTGCTTTATGATTAATCAATAGCAGATGAAGGTTGACTATCATAGAATCATAGAATCGTTTAGGTTGGAAAAGACCTTTAAGATCATCGAGTCCAACCGTTAACCTAGCACTGCCAAGCCCACCCCTAAACCATGCCCCTAAGCACCACATCTACACGTCTTTTAAATACGTCCAGGGATGGTGACTCAACCACTTCCCTGGGCAGCCTGTTCCAATGCTTGATAACCCTTCTGGTGAAGGAAGTTTTTCCTACTATGCAATCTAAACCTCCCCTGGTGCAACTTGAGACCATTTCCTCTTGTCCTATCACTTGTTACCTGGGAGAAGAGACTGACACCCACCTCGCTACAACCTCCTTTCAGGTAGTTGTAGAGAGCAATAAGGTCTCCCCTCAGCCTCTGCTTCTGCAGATTAAACAACCCCAGTTCCCTCAGCTGTTCCTCATAAGACTTGTGCTCCAGACCCTTCACCAGCTTCATTGCCCTTCTTTGGACACACTCCAGCACCTCAATGTCTCTCTTGTAGTGAGGGGTCCAAAACTGAACACAGTATTCGAGGTGTGGCCTTACCAGTGTTGAGTACAGGGGGACGATCACTTCCCTAGTCCTGCTGGCCACACTATTCCTGATACAAGCCAAAATATAACCGAAGTATTGCAGTTTTATTAGCTTGTTCTTGACTAAAGTGATACCCAGGAATGACATATATCCAAATCACAGTGTAGAACATCAGGTGTTCCCAGAACTTGTGAAGAGAAGCTGAACTAAACCAGGGAAGATTTGCAAATGTTACTCTGTGTGTACAAGAAATCAGATTATACTATGCCTGTTCATTCAGTTCTTTGAATAGTTAATATGAACTTTATCTGGGAGTCCCAATAAATACTCTAAAAGGTAGTGTTCACATGGAGAGGCAATGAAAGTATAACCAATACAAAAAGACAAAACCAAGTATTGTAAAATGATTAAAACCAAAAATCCTTCGTTACATGTATTAGACTGGTGCGTAATTTTCTTTGATCTTGTAAAAATATATGTGAGAAGAGCCAACTAATCTCTATTGATTTTCTATCATAATTACTTAAGCTGACCTTCAATTAAACTTTACTTTCTTTTTTTCTTCTATAAGTCATTACTCTACCTTCTTGTCCTCCAAATGTATAGTTTTCTGTATAGTAAGTTCAGAATAGATAGGCATCCAAGGTTCATTTTGTCACAGATTCTACTTTAGTGTAGCTATATGTTTCCACTAGTGGTTTTCAGTTTCTACAGTATACTGTATCTTCCTGACCTGAATATGGAAGGAAGCCTGAGGGATTTAAGTCTGCAGTACATAAGCTTCCCAGTTTCACAGAGAAGACTCAAAGAAGTAAACACTGGAATCTAAACTTCAGAAGGTTATTCAACTCTGTAACTTGTAAAAATATAATCTTCTAAAAATATGCATTTTTAAAGTACTACCTAGTAACTACCAAGCTCTAGCTCAGTTTGGTCATCAAAAAACAACTGTCATTGTCATTCAACTCACCTGTGAAATAATTGTCTTGGTGGGTAATCTCTTTCTTATTTGCTCCATGTTATGTTATTTGCTGGAATAATGGGTCTCATTTAAAATTAATAGTAATTTCTGCATTGTTCCAGAACAATGTCTATATATCCTGTTGTTGGTCCACAACTCAGTAACACATTTCCTTTTTTCTTTTTGAATATCAGTAGTGAATTTGAAAACATACCATGTAGCGTTTTGCTGCTTAATTCTTCAATTTCATTTCCCACTCATGAGTTTCTATCCATTTCTCTTGTAACCCCACAAATGCATTTATTAGTACATTAAGCCTGCATGTTATTTAATCTGCAGAAGTATATTGGTATTGTAAACAGTCCATGTTAATAGATGACACTCGCATTCATAAGTAAAATTGCATGTTTGTTTACTCAGCTAATTTTTTTATTAATCATTAACCAAATCGCATTTGAGATGAAAGTGAAAAGATTCCCTGAATTATGTGGGTCTTGAAAATGAATGAATTAAAACAGAAAAAAATTACAGAAGACTTGGAGTACAACTGGTTAGAATGCAATGCAAGAGAAATGTTCTGTTCTTTTCATGTGGTTGGGCAGCATTCCTAACCACAAACATACAGATGCTCCCCTACAATATGCATGCTGGATGGCTATGTATGAATACTGTATGGTAATCCATACAGTAGTCCTCATTTCAGTTAAGTGAGTTCTAGTATGAACATATAGCACTTAAATAATAGTTTATGTTTCGTGAGTTAGGCATTAATGTTGCCTTTTAGAAAAGAAAAGATTGGTGCATTAGGAGTTAACTCACCAGGGATGGCTTTGGTTCATAGAATCAAGAATCATATCCAAAAGTTACTGGTATCAAAATGGCTGTGATTCACTTGACCATCTTGGGAGTGAGGCAAGTACAGCCCTACATTTCAGTGGCCATATGCAGAACCTTAGACAACAATTCCGATGAAGACAGCTACACCATAGATGTCTACACTTGGTTAGATGAATTCCACATTATGAGCCTTTACTGGGTTTTCAACCGGCTCCTGTATATTTGTTAAAGGGCAGTATTCATCAGCATCAATGTCGAAGATGGAACTCGTGAGCTTATAGGCTCTACATTTCTAGTCAATCTAGAACACGAAGTTATTTGTACAATACATAGACATTTCTAAAATATTTCATATCTAATTCTGTAACACAGAATGCAAGCATGTTTTTCTAGAACCCATGGTAAATCAATTGAGCCATCATCAGGTAGTGATTTTAGCAGTGCATTCATTCCATTGTGCGTATGAGCAGGATTCTTCAATACTGAAGCTAGTACAGAGATTTATGAAGGTTGATTACTGCCTCTCTTGAACATACTGCAGTTTTTGCTGAGATTAATCTGAAAAGATCACATGCCTCTTCCCAGTCCATAGCAGAATTCCCAGTGATGTCGGGAAGCAATAGGTCTGTATTTCAAAGACTATATATGCTAGTACATTTATATGGCCTTAACATTATTTGTATTGACCCTGATGGGGAGTGCTATGGAAGTACTATATAAAATGTCATAGTCCTGACAGACTGTGATATTTAACTTCCTATTACAAGCATATATAACTTAGAAGATTTGTATTTTTCCACTAAATTGTTATAGAAAACAACACTGTAATCTTATACTATGGCAACAGGTGAATAGTGTGAAAAAAAAACCAAACAAAGGAAGCAATCAGCCTGCAATAATAATCTTTTGGTCCTGCTTTCTGGTTTTTGTTTTTTTTTCAGCTAACGTAGCTGACATTTTTGTCTCAATAGCTAACATTTTATCCTTTACTAGTATGAAAAACAGTCTTTGACATACCATTTATAGGTTTATATCCTGGACATGTTTGGCATAGCTATATTTTTACCTTTCTTTTTTTTCCTGTGGGTTTCAAAAATCACTTAATATCAACTTGCATTTTCTGTAGCTTCACAAACTGCAGAAAATAATCTTTGAATACAGATCAGTTTAAAGATTATACTGAACGCCACGAAGATTTTAAGTGCAATAATTAAGTCTTACCACAAGAGGACCCCCAAAGACAATTTGTCTTGTAGTGTGGGAAACGAGATGATACAAATTTGTCTTCAGAATACTGATGTGCGCCATATATTTAATTATGCTTTAAGATAGCTTACACATTTCACTGTAATTTTGAAAGAAGACGTTATATTAGCTCCTTAAATACTGACTACAGACTACGTTAGGAGTAATAATATTTCACATAAACCCAGGAACCATATTTGAACAAAATTAAACACTAAGAATATATAATGCCTTTTGTTATTGTTTTTGTTAGAAGTAAATTTAAACGCTTATAAAGGATTATTTTTTTGTTATTGCTAAATGTATTTTAATTTTGAGAACTGTCTTGTATACCACGATCTAGATTGTTCTTCCATTACTTTCATCCACTCAGAAGACTATGAAACAGTTATGCAGTACATGTGGTGAATCCTGAAGTTCCCTTATGAACCCTTTAACTAGACTATACTTATTCTACTTTAATGGTCCTGCCCTTTCAGCTTAGAGTTCTTTTTCATTTTCACAGACTTTTAAATAAAGTAATGTGTACTGAAAGTGGAGAGTGAGGTTGTGCTCTCTTGGATTATAATGAAAAGTCAACTAAATGTTCTCATTCTACAGGAAGGACTTCGGTGCTGTACTCTTTACTCTTTAAAAAGCTCCACTTCAATAATGTATTGCTGGACCAAATCAAATGAGATTTTCAGCAAAACCATCATGATATTAAATGGAAGGCTGCTAAAGGAACATCCCCTCTAATTTAATCTAAAAAAAAAAAGGGAGTATCACTCAAGGAATAGAAACTTATTTGAAACTTTTACACTATCTTTTAATGGCAAGGTAGAAAAGTCTATCTTTACAAAACAACAGAAAAATTAAGGTCGTAACTTTAGAAAGATAGTCTATGTAGTGTTCAGAAAATTTTAAATCAGGACACTTAGGTGAATAAATATATGTGTAAAAATTAGCTTCAGTAACCCATTAGAATGGTCTAATTTTGACTACAGAAGAGGCGAATCTCGATTATAAAAGTATATGGTATAAAGCCAAGGCCCTGGCTTTGTAGGTAGACAAAACCAGGACATTTTCCGATTACTTTTTAGAAAAAACAAGAAGTGCAAATAGTTTATGAAATATAGTTCAATGAAATATAGTTCCACAGAAAGTAAGACACATTTTGATACTATAAAAGAAGGCGATATTCTGCTTACAATGATAATCAAGCTAAATGGCAATTAATTATCATGAATATTCCTACCATTCTGTATCAAGTTATACAATCACTTCAGCTCATGTAACAATCAAAGGCTCTAGGCCTGTGTTCAACACAAGCAACACTTAGGTATTCTTAAAACCAGTATGAACTAGTTTTTCTAAAGTGTCATAGAGAACATTTTCCTCAAATCTCTTAATCCGGGTTTGAAAATATTGATGACATATCTTTGAGCTTAGACTTGAATAAGCTTGAGTTTAGATAAATCATTACTACAACAATCAGTCTGCTTTTATTCACAAAGATACATCTAGATAGAGTATCCAGTATTAATCAGTACTTCCTCAATAGCAAAGCACCTGAAAGACTAACATAAATCTCATGCAGATGTATCATCATGTTAGTAGGAAGCCAGGTTCTTGTATGTGTAAATATCAATAAAGTATTTGACTCCATTGACCGGTCTTTTCTCTGCCACTATGGAAAATACCAGACAGCAAGCAGAAGCACTGCTGGACCTAATTTAACGTGATTAAAATTATTGCTTTATAAATTATGGTATTGAAGGGAATTCAGCCCCAAATTTATAAGGTATATTCACCAGTAAGAAAATATAAATTAACTTCACTGCTATTTTGTTCCTATATTTACATATTCTACTGTAGGCAAAAGCCTGTGAGTGTATGTTCTGTTTTTCAAAATACAGTTTGAAAGGCTCTTGCATCACAATTTGTGTGACAGGGATTCAACGCCATGGACACAGCATGGTGTCTGTTCCCCCACCCTAAAAAAAAAAAAAAGATCATGAGACTAAGTAGGTGCTTTTGTGGTCTTTTAGCTTGTGATTACCATATATTTTAGAAAAACTCATTTGTCTCCCTGCTTTATACATCTTCTGCTTTTGTTAACATTATTGTCAAAACACCTAGTCCTGTACTAAGTTAGATTAGCAATTCATACCTTTATAAAAGATTTGGCAGAACTCCAGTGTTTTGATGTCAGACGTGATTATTGATTTGCATTTTAAAGAGGTGTCATTCACTCAATGCATCATTTTTCCTTTTGTACTTGTAACATTTTTCAGAAAAGATGGAAAAAAGAAGTGTAAATTTATTTTATGAGTGCTCTCTGAATCTCTTGGAGCAACAGACATTGCTGAATCTGGGAGCTGGTGGAAGAAATGTTTAAACTGTGGAAGGAAAGTTACAGATTTCAGTGAGTGAAAGACATGGTTATTCTTGCAGAGATGTTGTGCCTCTGCACCAGTTGCAGGTGGCTGTTTTTCTGTTAGTTGCCTGAGAGCGTAGGCTACTTGGCATTGCCTAGCGTGCATGCAAAACAACAGCTTGGGTTGGTGACATGCAAAAAGTCATCACTAGGAATCACAAGTTATTTTCTCACTCTGTATCACAAACTAAACCACACCACAAATACTGAGGTCCTGTGATAAGATTCATTTTGATGAAGTGGTCTGCTGAACAGAAGTACTCAGGACCTTTGCTACTGGTTTCAGTGAGGTCAAGATTCCTCCTGTCATCTACCACTTCAGTCTTCAGGATCTAAGTTGCCCAGCTACAAACGGAGTTGCACTGCATGACCTTCAGACATGCTTTCCAACCTAAATTATTCTATGATTTTGTAATGGTGCAGTAATTCTGCATTTCACGCATGTTCAGATATTCATGCTATTTGATGGAACAAGAAGTGATGTCCGTGTGGCCAGTTTTCACTAAATATTAAAATGCCACATCTGTGGTTAAAAATAAAGCTTAGGAGACAATATTTTTCTTCTTTATTGACTCTTTCAGTGCCTTGTCAAAGCTCACCTGCTACAGAGTGCATTGCAGCAGATCTCTGAGTTGGAAACTATACCACAGAAAGCTTGTAATGTGGACACAGGTTCTACCACACAGGCTTTATAGGTATGTCAGGTATTGCCAAAAAGTAGCTGATGAACATGGAGGGATGAAATAACAGAAGACACAGTTAACCAACAGCTGAGAAAAAGCATCTCTGAATAGAAGGAAAATGTCTCTGAAATGACTGTCTAACATTTCCCAGGAAGAGACAAGCATTATCAGTCAGGATCACAAGAGACCAATTGTTCTTAAATGACGTTATGATGATAGGCATCTTAAACCCTGAAGGGATTTGTCTTAATGAAGTACTGTGGCAGTTTCATGTGAAGTAGCTTCCAAATGGTATAAACACAAATTGTTGTACCAATTCGTATGAACGGAAATGTTTCTATAGTAAACTGTAAAGGCTATCAATGGCTTTAGTTATGTCACTCATGAAAGAGAAGAAAATAAAGCTAGTCACAGCATTAGGCCCATTGGAAACCCATTATGCTGAACAGCAGGACTGTGGTTACTTGAGGAGAGGATATGAAACAATATTGCTCATCAGGTAATTTCTCAACTATTTGTTACTGATTGGACAAAGAATAAATAAATCTCAACCTCTGGGCTAAAGTGTTAGGGAAGATGGCTCTATTATCAAAATGATAATAAGAGTTTTGTAGAGAAGACAGGAAGAAAAATTAAGAACTCCTGCTCTGAATGGTGCAATTGAGAGGAGGATGAAAGGCCAAGGAGGAGGTGTCACTGAAGCAGATGCAAATATGATCCTGGATATGAAGAGAATTGTTACTGGTGAAAAGTGGCTTTATGAGCCAACAGTATATTGATGGTGAAGCTATATGAACTGAAAAGCCAAGATACACACTGAAAAGAGTAATAGCCTAAAGCCTCTTTCCACCCTCTCCCTGCCCGCTGCCCTACAAGAGCGTGGGGAAGGACAGGAGGAAAAGCCACCAAGTGTGATCCTGATGGAGGACAGGAAGGGCATGGGCAGGCTGTGTGGCACAGTATCTTTCTCCTTTATCTCTGAGGTCTATCATAATAGGCCAGCAAGTTTAATTAAGCACTCCAGTAAAACGAATATCAACTGAGAATGATTCCTATTAAAGTCAATAACAATTTTGTTTGTTACCTGAATAGGAGCAGGGTAGACCCAACAATGCTCTGTGCATGAAACAGGTCTATCAAATCTCAGCAGTGCTTGGATATATAGTAATTAGCTATTGCTGATGAGTTCACTTGATTTGATTTTAGCTTTGACAGCTTCCCAACATGAAAAAGAGTGATTAAAATAAGTCATTCAGAGATACTATTTAATGATAAAAAAGGTGATTGAGAGGCTGTATGTGCCCCTGTGGATAACAAAACTGCACATCAGAACAGAGCAAGAATTCTCCAAGGAGAAAAGTGAGGATCTATGTTCAAATAGAAATTATTTAGAGCATTAGGAAGACAAATAAGGAAGTACAACTGAGGTATCTCTTTTCAAGTCTGTTTTCAGTCTAAATTAGGTAAACAGTGAGCGGAGTAGCATCCTTCTTGGTCTGTCCACCAGTAAGAGACATTTCCCAGCGTCTCTTACAGCCTGAAGCACATGCTGTGAAAGCCATTCAACGCTCTCAGCAATGAAAGATATTTGGTTTCCACAGACATGAAGGCAAATTTCCCAATGATATAGATGGAAACTGGAAAGACTCTGAGAAAACAGGTAGAAAAATCCTAAAACTTTACCAGAAAAAAGAACAGAACTTAGCCTGTTGGGGTTTTTTGGGGAATTTTTTTTTTTTAGGATCTGAATCTATACAGATAGAAGAAAATCAGTATGGTGTATCATACTGATACGTATGCTCCCTGAAAACTTTACTTTACTTGATCTATGTCAAATTACTCACCATTAAGATTTTATCCAAGCTGCGTAAATACAGCAGTGTGTCTGTCAAAACATGAAGCCTTGGTTCCTAACAAGTATACTTGGTCTCTTGAAAAATGAGTGCTTATCAGATGACAGTCTTAATGAAAGAATAATAGGTACTCTTTAACTCTCCAGTTACTATAGAGAAGACTATCAAATTGTTTTCTGGGAAATTTGTCTTTTGTTACAGTTGTTTGCTATCTCCTAGAACTGCTTGCTTGACCAGCTATTCTTGTGCAAAGCTGAAAAGAAAAGCTTTTTCAGCTAGAAAATTTCCTTTTTGGTCAGTACCATAAAACAGAACAGCTTACATTAGTTCCCTTTTTCCCTTATCACACCATAGTTTCAGATGCACCATAGTGCAAAAACTGGTTTTCCTATCTTGGTGTGAAAGCCTGTCATTTACAAGTGATTATCAATTTATTTTTCCTTTTTTTCCCTAAAATATGGTATGAGCCTTCTAATCTTTCACTCACATGAAACAGAATAATTATAACTTCTTTAGAAGCAATGCTGAAGGTATTTTGTCCCCTTTGATAGGCTAGGGGTGATTGATGCTTGGAGGTTTGGGGATTTTTTTAGAAGTTGTATTTTTGGTCACTTTCCACTGTGAGCATTGATAATAGAGGCTAAACACAGGAAGGTTTTATCCCTGTTAGGACTAAAAAATGTAAAAGAGAATTTTTCTTTTTATTAGAGTTTGGTTCCTGAACCAGAGGCTATAGTAATAACAGTAAGTGAGATAATTTTATAAGCATTATCTGTAGGAAATGTAATAAAATAGCTACAAGAGGAAATGTGTTTGGAATTATCTCATTGAAAATATTATTCAATATGTTAGAGATTAGAAACAATAACATCTTGTTTCCTGTGGTAAAAATGTGCTAATATGAATGGTTATATTAATAGTATTGTTGCAGTCAGCCTGTATTGTTGGGGTTTAACATACACTGAAAAAGCCCAACTTTTTTAGACTACTTGTGTTTAAATTTTGCCATTAAAAAAATAATCAAGATTCCTTCCTTTTTATCCTAAGTTTGCATTGCAGGTATTTTGGAGTGCCATGAAGTTTGAGATCTCACTTCGCAGACTGCATCCATATCTGAGATTCTTTTATTTTAAGGGCAGTATTGCTTGATCTATTTGATCCTACCTGAAGGCTTGAATCTGCTGTTGTTCCTGGGAAGTATATAGGAGACTGGGTTGGAAAAGAATTGTATGGTATGGGTGGTGGTCCTTTGCTGTGCTAGTAACACCAAAATCTGTTTTATTGCACCAGATACCAACTTGGTTTTCTGAGTGCATGGTTGAGGTAGCGGCTTAGAAAAGAGAAAGATGACCTCATAAAACAACAAGCCCTGCTTGGTAGGAAGAATGTAAGAGCCAAAGAAATAAAACAATCAGAGGAATCAAAGAAACAGAAATAATCAGTACTGGACTGAGACTCATCTGCAAGCATATGAAATTTTCAGCAAATACCTCAAGTTTAAAATACTGACTTCCCTTGATCTCTTGTCAGGTTCTTGATTTCTGCTGCTGTCTTTGGTCTACCATTCCATTTTTACTTTTCTATTAAAGAAATCTATTTCAGACTTCTTGGAACTTTACCTGCAAATTTATTGCCTTTATTTTCTCTTTTGTTCTTTCAGTTGTCTAGCAACCAGCTTCTCAGTGAGTTCCACTGCAGTTTCTTCTTACTACATTTGCTGCATTACTGCATTGGATAGAGCCTAGAATGAGAGCTCACTTGGTTGGCGTGGTACAGTTAGAGAAGTAGGTTTGTCCTTGCTCCAAACCATTGACAATATGAGTAGGCAAAATGGTTTTAGAGAAAGGGTACAAGGCATAAGCAATGTAAGCTACACTATTTTGACATTTATCAAATTTATGCCATCAGTTGAAAAGAAGGAGTTCTGAGTCTGAGTAAGACTGTTAAACTAAATAGAAAGTGGAAAAAAAGGAGATGCTAAAGGAGGCAGATAATATTTATCACTATTTATCACTTTTCACAGTTGCAGAACATAAAGTCTTTCACAGAGGAAAGCATGCATGAAGAGACCTTGAGGCTGAGTATAGTACCTGTGGAAATCATTGAGTAGAAGCAGGATATTTCATCAGAAAAGACAAATGAAAAGCAACAAAAACTGCAAACCACGTTAATGGTTTCCACGTAGTTGTCAGCATTCTTTAAGACAGCATACAGTGTTTTCCAAACAGAAGGGCATGGGTAGACAGAGACATTAGTAGGCTAATGTGTATGTCTTGAAGTTCATAACCAATACTGAAGCCAAGTTTGAGGCACGCAGAGTCAAAGTTTTAAGGTGCTCTCAATGCCTCAGGCTCCAACTTCAGATAATTACTGGCAGCGTCTCAAAGAGTACAATAGAGGCATGTTAATTTGAGCAGTCCAAGATTGAAGGAGCATAATAGAGAATTTATCACAGGTAAACCCAGAAATATACTGGAAAGTGACGGCTAGAACTCATCCACTGTTACTGTTACCATTTCACCATGTAGCTGTAAGACCTTTCCCCGTGTATTAGAGATGTAGGACTCATGTTTGTGTGAAATCAAATTAGAGTGATACAAAAACTAAGAACTCCTCAGCTCATCTGTGGTAGATAGCAAAATGCATGCACTGTAAGCATGCTAATCCACTATACCAAAATAAACTGAGTTTGCTTAAACTATAATTGAAGCTGGTTCTAGTTAAAACATACAGGCTGTCATTGAGTACTACAGGTTGCAGGTAGTAGCGTAGCACAACATAGCAGGTAGCAAGAGTGACAGCAAAACTGGTCTTGTTGCTAAATGGTGCTATAGATTTGAAGCCAATTAACAAATTAAGAAGTCTGTTAGATATTCTGTTCATGAAGACCCAAATTTAAAAATAACTAGTCAGAGCATCAGCTTGTTTCTTGGGCTGACATGTTTTGAAATTTTCTCTGTACACAGAGAAGGGAAAAAGCTGACCAAAGAGATCCTGTTGACCTATAATGCAGAGACGTTTCACGCACTAAACAGCTTGCTTATCTGCAAATCCAAAATATCTTTTACTGCATGAAATGTTGAGCATGTCCTAGAAGGCAGAAAATAGCAATGTATTCAGAAGTATAAAGTTAAATAGGTCTTACTGATTAACTACCACACCATGTGTAACAAACATGCAGCTCTGTTTTCCAAGGCAGGAGGGGCATTGTGGACTTCAGGGTGATCCAAGCTAAGGACATTTATCCAGCCTTTATGTCCATGGCTTTATGCATACAAATTGCATATCATCCTGAATTTCCTTCTGGGGTTTGGTCTTCTCCAAGGAAAGAGAGCTAAAGCTATTAATTTTAAACACTGCATTGCTTCTTACCGATTATTCACTGAAGGGCTAGGTGATCATTGAAAAGAGCTTCTTCCTAATTCCCTTCCTAATACCAGCAGGCTTTGGTATTCAGACACCCTTAGAATTCAGAAAGACTCTTGGTTTAATAGCATTAATCGTTATATTATTACAACAGTTATTTACATGAATTGTAATCTTCTCCGAACATGGCTATGCACATAGATGTGTGAAGAGAGCACCCCAAATCACTGCACTGTTTCGTCTTTTATTGCACACTTCTCTCTACTCTGCTTCCAAAGCCACTATTATTCACAGCAAATTGATTTTTATATAAACACGTGCCAGAAGCAAGCAGCAGTTCCCTTCTATGATCTTTATGCCCCCCCAATTTTGACATCTGTCAGTTCAAAATTGCGCCTCATGGGGGTGCCATCCCACCTAAAATAAATTGTATTGCATTACACCGTGAAAGGCCTCTATAGAGCAGAATAATATAGTGACATATATTTGAAGACATTTCCTTTCCTGCCCCCCCGCCCCTTCCAGCATACTCTGTTCCTTTATTTCCCATAGGATCCTAAGAGCAACTCTACAAGTGAGTTTCTCTTCTGCCAAAGAAATCTTCAAATAAAAAAAAGATTTTTCCTTCCAGAATGAAGTAGCACCTTTCTACGTGTAGGTGAAAAACTTCCTCAGGTGAAAGAAAGAAAAATGCATACTTCAAGAAACAGTCTTTTCTAAATCATACCAGGATAAATAGTTTTAGCAGATTTCAGAGAAATTACTAAAGATTTACACTTGCTTGTGTGATTAGCATCCAGCTTCACAAGACAGAAAGCCAAAAGCTAGCTTTGATGGTACCTATTTAGGACATTATTTGAAGTATTTTCCCACCTTTTTCGATGTAACCTACAGTCTTCTTCTGTTCTTGCGATAATTCATAAGCAGTAAGACACAGTAACAATTCTTATGACACTTTACATCTTCAAAGCACCAAAAAGAATCTAAGAATTTCTGTATAACTTAGAGGTTTTCCTCCAGTTATTAAGGAAAAGATGCAAGTAGCTATGGACCTTAAACCCGTGAGTAGATACATCAATGACAATATTTATCCTTTTTATATATGTGCCAGTCATGAGTGTACTCATGCTCAAAGCTGAAGAGCTCTATCGAATTGGAGACTATATTTTTTGCTTCAAGAAATCTGCAGTAAAGGCTTGGTCTATTCTGTCACTTGAATCCTTCTAGTTTTCTTAAAATCTTAAGGATTTTAACAACTCATTTGAGGCTGAACTTTCAATGTCCAGGGTGAATTCATTAGAAGTCTCAAAAAAGTAATTTAGATAATTTGGAACAACAAAACAGAAAGCAAGTTTTGTGGTTAGAGGGAAATGAGGTTGTATAATGCTTTATACAACTGTCACTCATTTTTTTGTTTGCTGCTTACCTCAGACTGACTGAGGAAAAAGTTTCAGGGTTGATATGTAGTTAAGAATTGCTTTTTGAAGTTAGGAAGAGTAATCTATGCTTCATTCCAAGCATGATCAGTAACACTTCCTAAGATTTTAAACAGAAAATAATATCTTGCTGCTTCTATCATGTCACAAGAGCTTCCTTTACATTCTCTCTCAGCAGCCTGAGAGAGAAAGGCTGCTGGTTTCAGGCTGCTACTGTGACAAGAAGTAAATATCTTACTCAAAGCAACAGAGCAAAGTCCTGAAGAAATTCCTCAATCACTGAGAAAAAGAAAAACATGCAAATAGGGAAAAAAAGAAAAATCTTTTCTGCTCTGAGAGTGCACCAAGATGCACATTGGCAATAGAAAAGCATTATTAAATCAAATACGTTAAAATAAAAAAAGTCAGAACTAATCAGTAGACACATTGAAGTTGGATTCACAAGGAAAACCAGCAAGACCTGAGAATCTTTGAATATAGGACAGAGATCCTAAACTCGCATTGGCCTGAATCTGTTAGTCCATGCAATGTAGCATATTGCTGGGTAGGTATAATAACATCTCAGCTTGAAAGCAGAAAAGCCACATGTGAACTGATAGTCCACCTCCAAGTCAGATTCACACGGTACTTTACCTTTCTCAGCGCCTGCTTCAGAGGTCTGCACACATAAAACCAATATCAAGATATCTTAAAAGACACCCAGGAATCTAACTTGGATGAAACACTATTATTTTTTGAAAATCTTATCCTTGGCTGTAAATTTCTGTCTTTCTCTAGCAGAGAAAGCTTTCATTATCAAACTGCTTAAGCTCTTTCTGCAGCAATTTGCAACCTTGGCTCCAGTAGTGAGAGTCCAGCGACCCACTGCAGTGAAGCACCTGTTCCCCAGGGGACATTGCTAATGGCTTCCCATGGCACAGCCAAGCTAAAGGACAAAGATAAGGGTCTGGAAGGAGCCCTGAGCAAGTTGGCAGCAAACCTACAGGAACTGTAATTGTGGCAAAGGCCTTTGTTTATAGTTCACTATTTATGACTTGCAATAATAAGTCTGCCTTGCTGGCAGTTAAAATTTATTATATATAGTTACAGAATTCAAACTAAGAAAAAGGACAAATGTGGCAAAATTTGTCTGAAAATTCAAATATTCTTGGGAATTCATTATATATATATTTGGTTCTGTCCAATGTCCTTCAGGGCTTCTTAACTTCCAGATTCTTCCCCTAGTATCTTCGTCTAATTTAGGTTCAGTTTTAAAGGAAAAACCACGTTTTGTAATGAAAACTTTCATTTAAAAAATATAAGAGTGAAGCAATTTAAGTTTTAAAAATAAATAATTTTGAAAATGTGATATTAACATAAACTGGAAAATGCTTTTGTCCATTTTCCAGGCAGAATTATTTACCGAGTTTAATTAGAATTCATAAATCATTTCAATCCCTCAAAACCCAATATCATAGGATCACAAGGTATTTTGGGGTGGAAGGGATCTCTGGAACTCACCTAGTCCAACCTCTTGCTGAAAGCAGGGTCAGTTGTAAGGTCAGAGCATGCTGCTCAGGGCAAACTGAAACCAGGCAAACCTGGGATCAGGTTGCTCAATTTCAATATATTTACTGTTTGTTAAGAAAAAACTAAATGAATCTGATCTACCTGATACCATTGAGTTTTGAATCTAAATTCTCAACATAGGTAAGCTAAAGAGCATCTGTAGATGGGGAGTTGTTTCAAAGAGCAATTCTGAGGCAACAAGCAGAATTTACCCGTGTTGTGCAACCAGTGCCTCACCTTTCAAACTGCCTTTTCTCTGTGCTGGGTTCCTCACTACAGACCAGGCTAGTCCATGAACTGTGTTACATTTCTAGTGTAGCACATACTGAATGTATGTAGGATGTATGTAGCACATAAATTTCTATCAGCACATACTGAAAAGTCTTGTTAATTTCATAACCAAAATATTACTGAGAAATTTTATACATGTAAGTACACTTTCACTTCATTTTTAATGAAATCAGACATTCAGACTAAAAATAACGGGTCATCTTTCTCAGCAGAGACAGGTACAATGACTGTGTGCCCAGTGAGTAAGAGTACAATGAAAAACAACACTGATCACAGGGTGGAAAGAAAATAATCACACAGTAGCCCACCTGGAGTTTGGAGAGACCTTTCTGTCAGAGAAAGGATGACCCAACCTGCAGCTACGGCTGCCCACCTCGGCCCAGCAGAGGCTTAAAGGCTGGCAATCAGGTGACGTTTTGATGAACATTTTTGAAAGCTGGCAAGAAGCTAAGAGAAGCTGTGGGAAGAAGGTAGACTATCATAACAGGCCTTGGTCAAGCAACCTGGAAAATAAGAACAAGACTAAACAAGACTCACACGGAAGAGCCTTGGTTAGGGCAAGGATTTGAAGTGGTTGATGTACATGTGGAACAAACATCTAGCAGTTCCATACTGGACAAAAATGTTTGGTTTTGTGATCTGTCTAGGGGCTTGGGTTATCCAGTACCTTCTGTCTGAAAACACTAGTGCTTGACGTGGTCTCTGGGTTGCCGTTAGCCCTTATACTGCAGTGGGGTGGTGCAAGTCATTGCATCAGGAGCCACGGAAGCAGGATGTAGCTTGGGGTATCAAAGAGCAAGTCTTAGTGTCTATAGTGCTTTACTTGTGAATGAGAAGTGGCAACAAAGCGAATACAACCCCTCTAAGAGCCTTCCAATTATTTCTGCTATGTGGAGGTCTGATCTGTAAACAGAAGCCCAGGTAACCAGCACAATACAAATTAGGTTTGCTCTTCCCCCTGCAAATCAGAGGCAAATTGAGCAGTCAAACAAAGTTTCAACATTTAGGCTGAAAAGCAGATTTTGTTTAGGAAGGTATTACCTATACCCTCTCAAACTCATGTCTCCTTCTTAGGCATTAAACTTTCTGGATTTTGAGTGCCTGTTGTAACTCTCTGCAATGTACTTTAATGGGAGAAAATAATTTCCTTTTTTTGTTAAGTGCTCCAGGATTTAAATGTCCTGCAAGACGTTAAATGTTAAATTTAACATTTAACATCCTGTTAAATGTCCTTTTTTTTTTTTTTTTTTGACAATTGGTGCTACTTTTACTACATAACAGCAGATTTATTAAAAAGGTATTATTAAGGGAAACACCACTGGAATGGCAAACAGCTTGCCAAAGCCACAAAATGCATTTTTCCTGTAAGACAAACTCATGGCTTTCTTTTTCCATGGTCTATCTTCGGTTGAGCCTGGGTCCCCTTTAAGGCATCACGCTGTATATCTCATTTTACCCCAGATCCTAGTCCTTGTTTTCTCCAAACAATTCTGTTGGACACAAATTCTTCTGGTGTGACATTTCCTTTATGGTTTCAAGTGCATGTTGTATTGGACTATAACTTTGTGCATTAGGAAGTGTTACAACAGTAACTATTAGTTTCTAGCTTGAAATTCAGTTTCTTGGTCTACTACAGCATTTTGCTGTGCCTGAACTTCACATTACCTGGAACCCTAGCTACCTGCATCTGTTTAGCTACAGATGGCAACACCTCCACAAACACCTTTCATACAGGCATTTACTTTGAGAAGAGCTAACGATCATCACCATATGATCCTTCCTCTTCTTTTTTGTTACGTGAAAGAGCTAGTAATGGGCACATTCAGAAAAATCACTATATGGAATTAGCCCTCATAAATGGAGCAATTCAGGCTCCTAACAAGGATGAGATACGTTGCTTGTTTGCTATTCCCTCCCCCAATCCCAAGCAGAGATAATTCAGCTTGTATAAATTAATGTAGTGCATGATTCAGTGGTGCAACAGGAGCTCAGTTCAGGGATCAGCCCTCATGTATGTTGAAATTAGTTCTATAGGAAATTTGATCGGTGCAGAACACCTCAGAGAAGCAATTAAATAGCACAGGAAACAAGACTGTTAGAACAGGAATGAAAGATAGGGGAATCCATATCACCCGATGCTCTGATTTTTCATTTTGGGCCTCAGTGATCCTCCTGCCAAAGTAAAAAACATTGTTGCATAGCAGAATTCAAATAGGGTGGTTGTGGAAGTATGGTGAAGGTAAAAGATACCCTGAAAACAGAATGAATGCAAATGAGTATTAATAAGTCTAGATCAGTGATTACTGGTCTCTCAAAAAAGCAGAAGAGTGAACATAATTATAAAGTCACACACAAGACCACAGAAGCACTGATGAATTCACAAGGAAGCATGTGGATTTTACCCTGGGAAAAATCTGTGACCTTTTTGAGAAACACTGCTATAAATTAAAGATGCTTTTTTCCTAGAAATGAAAAACCTCCCTTTGCTCCATTGCAAGTTCATCACTTCTGCAATAAAGCTGGTAAAGTCTGGGGAAAATGTATCAGTGTTTCTTTATATCTCAAACAGCAATGTTCACAAGCTTCTCAGATTCAGTTATTTTCTGATCATGATTCATCGTAGAACAATACCTTGTGCTTCTTCCAAGCATTGGTATAAACACAAAAGACTCTGCATTTAGCGTTTTTAAAACAGCCCACAGAAAATACATATCACTGAAAACCCTTAGATGCTTATCTTTGTCTGCAAAAGGTCAACGTTGGAATGTTATTTACTTCTTTCATTCCTCATCTCCTATTAATTTTCCTAATCCACTCCCTCTTCTTTCACTGAAAGATACTATCATGTTTTTTGTGGACTACGTGTATAGAATAAGAAATATTTTGCACTTTAGTATTTAGTGTTTCGGCCATTGCTTCTCTTCAGAGACAGGTTTTGTTAACACAAACCACACAACTTCTTTCAGTTGCTTCTTACATGCTCATAAGCAGCTCCTCCTTCTCCTGTTAAAAAGTTTGGTTTGGGGGGGCTGTGGCAGATAGGATGAGCTGTTCAGTGTTTTATTCCTTTCTACATGCTTGTTAGGAACAGAGTGTTAATCATACTAAGATACATGATGCATTCAGTGAGTCTCTTGCCATTCCTTCAGCAATGACAGATGCAGACCTCTACCCCATAAGCCATCCTAGCTATCACGGTGGAGGTAGAGGAAGGACGTTCCTTGCTTCTGGCTCCCTGTGTGACCAGCCTGTTTCGGGAGCACCAGGAGGAGACTTTCTGTAGAATGAAAATCTGTTCTCATCCCGACCATTTACTAGTCAGACTGGATCTTTTTAGCATGATTCTCCAGGTTTCTAAAGGACTGCAGCACTACTACAAAAAGTTTCAGCAACAAGGTTAGCTCAGTTTCCCAGTCTGAGTTTCCCCTAAGGGCAAGGCACTGTGCTCCACAACCTTGGTGAGAGATCAAGTAGCACAGTGCAAAGTCAGACATCAGAACAGCAGAGATGCAATGCTGCAGGTGGGCTGTATTGATTAGCAGTTATTACCACTTCTACCTATTACCAGACCAACTCAAGCCAAATAATTGCACCATGAGTTCTGCTTTTAAGCGTATTGAAAACCAACAACTTGATGTAGTCTGTTACGGCAGTGAACCTTTGAAAGGTTCCAAATGCAGGTAATCAACTGTTAAATCAGATATAGCAGACAGGCTTTCACATGCTAACCATTCCTTAGGGCTTCCTAAAAGGTGGACTAATAAATTTTATTAACTTTCCCCATGATGACTGTCTCATATCCCTGGTATATGTGGATAAATCAAAGTTGGAATACTCTCAGATCAAGAGACTTGAGTTGTCTACCTGTGTTGTAAGTCACCACTTCAGCAAAAGGACAAAGTAGAAAAGGAAGAGAGAGTCTGTAAGTAGCAGCTATTCATATGGCAAGTCTCTCAGACTGAGAAGTTATTTTCCTCCAGAGAAACAGAGTTCAAAACAGCACTTGCATTTTAAGTACCACATATTCCATTGAGCATACATGATTTCTGAGTAGTTTCATAGGTAAAAAGATCAGGCTTCGTTTCTTCCTCTCCTGCCAATGCAGCTTGTGCATTGTTGAGCTTCAGTTCTGCAAACACATCCTTGACTTTACAACCTTGAGCAATCCCAAAACAATCAAGACAATTAGCCACAGGAATAGAGTTCAGCAATTGTAGAAGTGTTGCTAGACTGAGGCCTAAAGTCCAAGTTTTCATGTAATTGACTAAATAGGTCTCATACTTGCTCTTCGGCACTGAGCAAACAGAAGATTCTTGAGACCCAAGTGAGGTGTGTAGCATGATGGGTCACTTTTGAAACCATTCTCTTTTGCTCAGGATACATCAACTGCACTTGGTCAGGTTTTAGACTCTGGAAAATATTACCAGGTTATTCTGCAACTGTCACTGAGGGTCAAGTAAGACAACACTTGCCTTCCTCCAAATATTGTGTGTCCATGTCAGCTAGGCTTCTGTTCGGGACCAAATCACATCTTCCCTGCCCTGCTCTTTCTGCACTGAGTCCCGGTTCATGTGCATATTACAGTGCAAGTCCTCAGTCTTTTTGGTTAGTGAGAGGCACTGAGCTCACAATATTCCACCTCTCATTCCTGCAGCAAGTTGTTTTCTGGTAAATAAGTTAGGTGCCAGAGCAAATAAATGGTATTTAAGGAGGAAGAAAAGGAAAATTAAAATTCAGATCAACTTGAAAGAGTTTTGGATGAAAATATTGGCAGATCAATAAAGTTTTGAGTTTTTTATTTTGTTTAAAAAAGTTGATTCATACTTGAAAGTTTAAGGAAGTGTTAAAACCCTCCAAAACAAGATCTGTCAGGTCAAACAGTTCATTTAATTTAACCAGAAACTCCTTTCATCATGCCCCACGTCAGTTATTTGCATAGATCTGATTTCTTTATTTACATAGATTTGTATTCATACAGGTCCTTCAGATTCTGTATTATCTATCTTAATTATGTACATTATATAAATAAAAATCAGTCTAGCTGTATCTTGTCTGGCTTTATTTAACCACCAATTTAGGGACTGTTCAATATTAAGATACAATCAAGCTAACAGTCCCTGCTCATGCAAATAGTTCCTAATCTCTGGAGAAGAACTTGCTGACATGAAATCTGCATTTCTGTGTTTATATATTTAGTCTTCATAGGGGGAAAATCTTTTGCAGTGAAGCAGATGGTAGGAGATACTGTGAAATTTACCATTGAACAAAATGCATGAACATTTTATCATCAAAACTTTGAAGAGAAAATAGCTTTTAATAGGGTGGAAAGTTTTATGAAAAAACCCCAATATCTGGGGTAAGAGGCTGACAAACAAGACAGAGCAATTTTTCCTTGTCTTTGACAATAAATTTTGTGTGTGTGTGTTTTGACTGCTGAAGGCACAGGAAAATTTGTTTTCTAGTAACTTGATAAAAGCCTCCAAAAATACAAGGAAGAGTTTTAAATAACTGGAAAAAATAAGTGGCAAAACTAATTTGTTTTCAGAGGAAAAAGAACAACCAGGCTTTCCCAAATCGACACAACCGTATATATTAGGCTCTCCTTGTTTAGGAGAGAAGCTGTCTCAGAACTTGGGAAGCTGCATTTTTGCTAGACTCAGGACAGCTCTTGGGGCTGCAGCATACAGGATGCTCACATCTTTTCCTGGGGTTTTCTGTATGGAGATGATTTTTAAATGCCCCACATTTACCCTGTTAAGAACAGCATCAAAACCCTGTTGTAGAGCTGACTGTAAGTAATCAGAGGAAACAGTGGAGTACTGACATAATAGGCTCCCCTTGGCTTGTCCTGCCTCATAACTCTGCCATCTCTCATCCCCATCAAAGCTGATATGACTGAGCTTCTTACTCTGGCACAAATAAAGCAAAATAATCCAGGCAAGAGCTGTCATAGGCCTGCATGGCTATAGTCAACTCGCTGCAGGACAGAAAAGGGCAGCTTTACCAGTCACAGATAAACTAATGTATTTTCTTTCCTTACATTTAGTTCACCACCTCAAAGAGGGAGATAAGAAGCAGATGACTTCGGATGTCCTTTTTATCCCCAAACTAGTGCTTCAGCTGCACCCCCAACTTGTCCTCTGAGCTGAAAAAAAGCTGGGATTTTGTACCAAAACTGGTACAGAAGATACCATTTTCATCCCTCCAAAGTGGAGGTAGTAAACTTGGCCATCCATGAATTAACACGGGGAAAAAGGCTAAACATCAGTCTTTTACTGACATGAAGCAAAACCAAGCCATGCAAAGGTACAGATACCCTCTAAGAAGGTGTCAGGGCAAAGCAAGGGCTGGCTGCTCCATGCAGGATCGGGAGCTGGGGAATAACAGGGCTGGCAGGGCAGGGGCCTCACCAGCACTGACCCCGCAGTACCTGAGAGAGGCTGACCCAGAGAGCGTGGCCAGGGTCAGCCCAGAGTCCAGATCATCAGACAAGTCCCTGATGGTCAAGCAGGTCTGAGGTCACACTACGAAGTCAGCCTGCAGGTCAGGAGCAGGTCTGAAGCTGGGGGAGCCAGACCCAGCTGTGCTGGAGAGCGTCCCTCTTCCAGCAGAGCTCCAGCTGGGACTGCAGGCCCAGAGCCAAGCTTAAACAGGGCTGCTGGGCCATGGGCAGGGTGTGGGTGGAAGTCACAGGTGAGGCTGGGCAGGGCCATTAAGGTCTTTTAGTGCCATGATGGCTGTGGCACAGGCACTACCACCCTGTGGTTGGAGTCTGCATGACGGTGGACTTAATGAACAATACTGCACTTACCCTCTGGTCTTTAAATTGTCTATAAAATTGAGATACATTTCACACTTCTTGATTCAAGGTCATGTCATAGAATCATAGAATATCTTGAGTTGGAAGGGACTCATAAGGATCATCGAGCCCGACTCCCTGCTCCTCACAGGACTAGCTAAAACTAAACCATATGACTAAGAGCATCGTCCAGACGCTCCTTGAACTCTGGCAGGCTTGGTGCCATGAGCACTTCCCTGGGGAGCCTGTTCCAGTGAGCGACCACCCTCTCAGTGAAGAACCTTTTCCTAATGTCCAATCTGAACTTGCTCTGACGCAGGTTCATTCCATTTCCTCCTGTCCTATCGCTGGTCCCCAGAGAAAGGAGATCAGTACCTCCCCCTCCACTGCCCCCCTTGAAGAAGTTGTAGACTGGGATGAGGTCGCCCCTCAGCCTTCTCTTCTCCAAGCTGAACAAGCCAAGTGACCTCAGCCGCTCCTCCGAAGTCTTGCCCTCGAGACCTTTCACCATCTTTGTCACCCTCCTCTGGACACACTTCAATAGTTTGATGTCCTTCTTATAGTGAGGTGCCCAAAACTGCACACAATACAGTTTGGGACAATCACCTCCCTCGACCGGCTATCTATGCTGTGTTTGATGCACCCCAGGACACAGTCGGCCCTTTTGGCTGCCAGGGCACACTGTTGACTCATATTCAACTTGCCATCAACCCAGACCCCCAGATCTCTTTCTGTGAGGCTGCTCTCCAGCCTCTTGTCCCCCAGTTTCTACATATAACCAGGATTACCCTGTCCCAGGTGCAGAATCCGGTACTTGCTCTTGATAGATTTCATATGGTGGGTGACTGTCCAGCTCTCTAGTCTATCCAGGTCTCTCTGTCAGGCCTCTCTACCCTCGAGGCTGTCCACAGCTCCTCCTAGTTTAGTATCATTGGCAAACTTATTAATGTACATTTGACTCCTGCATCCAGATAATTTATAAAAATATTAAAGAGCACTGGCCCTAAAACTGAGCCCTGGGGAACCCCACTGGTGACTGGCCACCAACCTGATGTAACCCCATTTACTCTAACTCTTTGAGTCTAACCCATCAGCCCGTCATTTTATTTCATACCAAAGGTTCAGATTGAAGTTGTCTGCAGTAGTTTCCTGTGTACCTAAACCTGCAAAGCGTGCAGCTGGACACTGACACACTGTTAATGGCGCAAAATTTAATCCCATTCTCCTCTGATCTTCAAAATACTTCTGGATTTGTTTAGAGACTTTTTATTTTATTACATTTTACTATGAATGAAAAGCATGGCTCTTTATCACACAACAAGGGAGCAGTGCTGCACACCCAATGCCAATGACAGTCTCCTGGAGGTCAGCAAGATTTTCACCTGAGAGAGTATCGAATAAATTTTCGTCCTCAACTGACATTTATCAGGTGTTTCTAGGAAAAAGCTAGATACAGGGGTGAAGCCAGGCTATTCTAAAGCCAACAGATGCAAAAATATATTTTGGGGAGGTGATGTCTTCAAATTTGTCATTACAGACCACCACTGTGAAGCAGAATTTATGAGCAATTGCAGCATATACAACTCACACAATAATCTTGAACCCATTTCCCACATGAAACAGAGGAATAATGCTATAGTGCTATTTATTTCTAGGTGAAACTCTGTGTCACTTTCTACTTCTAAAAGGGTATCTTTTCCCAGTATGTCAAAAGAACAAAACCTAATAGTTTGATTCCTCTCTCAGATCAGCTGGAACCTAATCCCATTACTGACCTCAATAGTTTCACTCTTGAATTCATTAGGAAAATGAAGGAAATGGTTTCAGTGCTCAATATTTTATTTCAAGGATTGCTTGTCAGCAAAGGACCCTGGAACTGGAGTGACTTTTTCCAGACACTTGATATGACACCGTAAATTCTAAATCCTTTCCCATTTCTGTTTGCCAGTCAGCAAGCCCACACCTTCGCTTCAATGAAAAGGAATCGGTCTCCCTTGATTTTGGCCTGTTGCTGTGCTCTCACGTTAGGGCCTGAGTGGGATTGCACTGTAAAAACAGGACAGGACAACTGGCAGAGGCTTTGTATTCAGATGGTTTATTGGAACACTTAGGAGACTCTGTTCCCTTGGACTATGCAACTTCTAAAAGAGCTGTGGAAGGTACCTAGCGTGCCCTGGGTTGGGGTCCAAGGCCATCACCTGCAGGTCCACTGTTTGGACCACAAGTGCAAGTTGGGCAGTGGCAGTATGGTGGAGTTTGGCCCCGAGGTGGCCTTGGCATAGACAGAGGAGCAGCTGCTGCCAGCACAGCTGGAGAGGTGGGAGGTGCCAGCCCTGGTGCAAAGTGGCTGTTCGGCACGGTGGGCACGGCCGGCACGGCACGACCTGGGGAAGCGGCAGCAGGAGCAGCACCCTGGATGCCAGCCGGGCCGGGGCTGCTGTGCTGCAGCAAAAGGGAGGGGGCCAGAGGACTGAGCTTCGTCCTGCCTACTGCTGCCGCAGGGTCTGAATTTGTCAGAGCAGCGGTGCACGCGGATGTAGAGGCATGTCTGACTCCGGTAGCTGCCCTGGCACGTCGCTTGGCAGGTGCGGTCTTCCTGGGTGCAGAGGTGTGCATGTTCTCCCTTGGACCTGCTGCAAACAGATCACTCTCCTCCTCAGAAGTGGTTTCCCACGCAAGCTCAACATCTGGTTTTCTTTTCCGGTGGCGTGCATGCAAATCCATGTTGGGTGAAAATCCTGCTGGTGTTTGATTTTTTGGACCAAAGCTTCGCTTATACTTCATTAGCGGATGAGGAAAATGTCTTCTAAAATTTGGGTTGTAGTAGAAGTGAAACTAAAAAATGCAAAGGAAAAGAGTTAGTCGCCACCAGCTTGAGACTGGAAACCACAAAGATACGAGAACTAAGAATTTTAATTGCAAAAGAGAAATGTGGGTGCTAAAAAGGACTATTGGGGGCGTTCTAAACCTGAAGTTTAGGCTGAATAAAATGGGGCAATACAGTCCTGTTAAGTAGTAACCAGCCTTGTGTTTCTGCTGCTTGGTAGGATTTTCAAAAGCATGCAAACTGATTTAGAAACACAAATACCATTACTTTTCAGCAACTTTAATGTGGAATGACCATGTAGGTAACTAGATGATGCTGACATGTACCTTCTCAGCCTTCAGCAAATGCCATGAGAAAACTGCACATCTGGTACAGCAAGACACATGGCAAACACAAAAAAAAAAATATCCTGATACAGTGAGAGTATCTTTTCATTTTATGTATTCAAAGTAATTGGAAATAACCAACGTATATTTTATCAGCATTTCTACTACTCAGAAATGCTACCTCAAAACCTCCTGAACATAAGCCGAGAAACAAATGACAATCGGAACATTTACTACCATCCTCGTCTCCTATATAGTAAAGGCTCATTTCACTGGAACAGAAATCTGTCCCACTAGAATATTCTGAGAGTTAGTTTGCATGTAGAGGATCCAGCATACCTCCTGAGCTGTTTCTTCTGCTAGCAAGTCATTGCGCGAGCCCAATTTTTGAAAATCCCACAGCTTTCTGGTGAACCCGTACAGATGGAGGTGATGAGTGAAGCTTTTCATGCTCTCACTTTCAAAAATTCTCAGATGTCCTCTCCTTGCTAGTACTTCCTCTTCGAACAGTTCTTCATGAATCACCACACACTTTCCGTTGTCACCCCACCAAATGGACTCAAACCGATCACTTTCAACAACGTCCCAGAGCTTCTTCAGAAAGCTGAAGCAGGTAGAGGCATCGCCTTTGCTAGAGCTCTCCTCAGATAAATTCAGACGCTCTCTTTTTGACCAGCGTTGCTTAGTGGAAGTCTGTGAAGACCTTTCTTCTATTGGTGGTCCAAAGGCAGTGTCACTAGGTGCTCTTTTGTCATATGCTGTCTGGAGAGAAGAAGTCGAGCCTGACAAATCAACTTCCTTGTCCAGAACAGAATCACATGAAGTTTCCAATGAGGAAAGCTCCATTTTAAATTCTTTTTTCTCAGTTTGAGTAATTTTTTCAGTTGAAGCCATCTACCTTAGCAGCTAGACTGTCCTGCCAGACAGCCAGCTGAAAGGAAGTGACCAACTGACTGAGAATCCCAAGAGAAAATTCTCAAACATCTCTATGACACCCGTGCTGCGCTGCCGTGACATCACAGAGCAGCATCTGTTTCCTAGCAACATGAAGCAGCAGCAGCAAGTCGTTGCTTTTCATTTACAGATTTTATGTCTCAAGAGCCAAAAAGTAAATAAAACTGCAGTGAAATTTTAGGTGTAGTGATAGGACAGTGCTATGTTGGGTTGCAGCTAGTACCTGGCCCACAGGGAGGGACAGGGAGGTTCATCCAGACTTTAAAAAAAAAATACTTTTAGATAATACTTATACTGTACAGGACAAGACTTTTGAACAATATATTACACTGCTAAAATGTTCGTATAAATACTCTACAGACAATTATGCAACCAAACCATTAGGAAGGTTCACACATTAGACCGCCACATATCTCCGTGGGCAAGAAGTGGCACAATGCTGAGAAAAATTCAGCCAGGAACCATCTGAGTGTCCTCTGCTGGAGACCATGTTACAAACACAGAAGTCTTCAACACCTGGCTCATTACAAACGTGGTCCCCACCTCTGGATTAGCATTTTAAAAATCATTGATTTTATCGGGCACGTTTTTGTAGGAAGTTTATTTCCACCTGTGAACCTTACTGAAACCTTACTTAAACACTGGCCAATGCCCAGGGACCTTCAGCTTTACTGAAAGTGGGGTTTGCAAGTTTGTTAGTTCAGGTTAAAAACTGAACCTATGTAGACAAAGTTTTCATATCTGAAGATCTGGGTCTCAGGCTTTTGAGATGAACAGGCAAAGGTACAAATGGATGCTGAATTTGTGATATTTAAGCTGGTTTATAATAGGAATTTTTATTGGTTTTGTGTTGTACTTTTTTTGCATTACATAACCTTTTGCCTTAATAACCAGAGCTGGATACAAGGAAGCCCAAGGAGTTCTTCGGTGTTCTTTGGTGCATAGTTTAGTGCCAGGGAAGTGACACGGCAGACATACCCCTATCAATGAAGTGGGATGTAGAAAAAGGAGAAGTGGCCATAAATGCATCTTGGTCAGCATTTCTCTAGTTCTCAAGTTGCTTCACAAATACTGTTTAAGTAAGCCTTCTAGCACATCAGTGAGGTATTTATAAGAACTGTGTGAATATTTCATGTTGGTTTGGTGACTTAACTGAAAAATTAGAATTTTCAGAACAGTGAATTGACCCAAAATGAAATGTATTCTTTTTGTCTAATCAAAACAATTTTTTTGATTCACATGAAAAAAATCTTGGTGTTCCATACTCATAATAAAAAAAAAAAAAAACAGAGCCAGAGGTTTAAAAAAGGAGGCAGAAAAGATAAATGTTCTGTTCTCTAACCAGATGTCATGATTACAGCACTCTAAGTGGACATGGGCACATTACTGCTTAACATGGTAATCTGTAACCCACACTGAGAGAGTTCACACACGTGTACCAAATCAGACAGCATCCTCTGCGTTCTAGTGATTTTGACAGTGGTTGAGAATGGGTGGAAAGACATGTTTCATCTTTCTGTAATTTCACTATACAGCCTACATTTTATGAGCCTTTTAAAGGAAACTAGCAATAGAAGTTTCACTAATTCCCTTTTTGTGGTGGTTCCAGCAGCAATACTATTTAATTTGCACAGAAGGTCTTGTACAGCTGGATTCCTAGTGGTGGTAGATTCATGCAGGCAGAGAAGGAAGAGGATGGCAAGCTCCTGTCTCTTGGAAATGTCAGGACCCGCCAATGCAAGACTGCTCAGCAGGATGAAACCAGCTGGGAGTTGTGCTGATTTGGCTGATGACAATGCCTGCAGCATCCAAGCAGCATCTCCAAGTGTCCTCCTGTCTGGGACTGAATCCTTTCTCATGTGCAGCAGTCCTTGACGTGCAGAGAAATGCAAATTGTATCATGCTGCACCCCAGCTTGTAGATATGGCCCAGAACACAAGCTTTGAAAAACACAGCTTATATTCCTTCAGTGTTAGTGTTAAAAGTTTATTACCCCACTTAAAGTTGGAGGATGTGCCAAAAAATTGCAACAGAACATAATACATGGGTAGCAAAACTTCCCAACATTAATGTAAAATGTTCTGACATGCCAGAACAATTAGACTCGCTCAACTCTTGCAGGTAGGCTGGTAGAACAGACTCATCTCAGACAGTGTTAATGCTGTTAGGCAAAAGCACTATTTTATGAAGAGATGACATGAGATATTAAGTTCAGCTTTATATTTGTCATTGCGTTTTAAAATTATTAAAGCACTAACGAGAAGCAATCTTTATAAGAAGCATTTATAATGTTCAAGCTTAATAATTCACAGTGAATCCATTCAATTTACAAAGGTGCTTTAAGAGCATCAAGGAACCATTCCTAAAATACAGTAGATTAAGAACTGCACGTAAAAAAATCACTATTATGATATTGCAGTAAATTATGAGGATCCAAGGGTTTTTTAGTTATGTTTTAATATTTTCGTCCATGTTACAACTACAGTAAAAGTTGCATGAAAATATCACATTGTTAAGCACAGTGTGAAAGAGGTGCTGGAGAATTGGAGAAACAGAAAGCTTTAGTTGATGCTGGTTTGAATATCCCATTCACCTTGTGACTTTTGATAGCTCTTTTAGTAATAGGAAGCTTTTATTATTGGTTGAAATACTCTGTGTGTGTGTGTGTGTATGTGTGTGTATAGTCATAAATTCCCAGTGTATGATGCAGAATTTCATTTGAAAGCACTAAAGCAAAATGCTTCAGTGGATATGCGAGAGCTCCATTCTAAGCCAGACAGAACACAAGATTTTACATTGTCATTTTATCCTTGTAACCTATCTTCAAGTTTAAAATCAACCTTCAGTTTCCCCTAGATCTACATACAAAGCTTTATTCACATTGCTCACCTCAGCCAAGAAATGAATCTAAACCAGAATGTATGAGACTGCTGAGTTCCCTGAACACGTACAAACAGGTATCATCAGGTTTCAGAGACAGGAAAAGAGGCTGAAGAGGGAAAGACCAGAGTGACACAGAATATTAGCATTTTCTTTTGTAAGACCCATGTCCTCACATTCCAATTAAGCAGAGAAGGAGCTTACTGCTCTAAGATTTTCCCCTCAGTAGATAATTTTTGCATAGTTGCACCGTTGTACAGGGTGTTGGCTATGCATGCTAAGTCTGTCCTATGAGCCCTGCAGACGTGCCCGTGGCAGAGGTGCTGAGGGTCGAGAATGAGATGCGTTGCCAGAGCTGCACTCACAACTCTTCTGTATTCAGGGCACGTGCTTGTGTTATGCCTCCCTCCTGCCAGGGCACTTTGGTTTTCTTAAGTAAAGCAGTACATTCAGCTATCAAAGGGAAAGGGTGAAGGCAAAGAAAAGGCCAGGAAGTTCCGATGTTTAATGAACCTTTCATTCAGTATATACAGCTTCTCACGTAAACTGAGTATGTGGAGAAATCCCATGGAATTCAGACCAGACAGTGCGTGGGCTAAATTGTTGAGCAGGAAAGTAAGCAAAGAGTGGAAAAGGCTTATTTGGTTATCAAATCCAGTCCCTTGTTATTGTGGACAATACTATCCTATAATTCAATTCATAAATTGATGTATGAGCCCATCATAAACTGATGTAGGATTCACAATAATTTTGTTGTGAAAAAAGAGGGTGGGGAGAGAATTAACCTGTTCTAATTTTCTGTATGACCTTCGTGTTTGGCATGAAGGATGCAAGAGAGGATGATGACCACCGCTATTCCTTCCTCCACAATAAACTTGCATGAAGTAGGAGGCTATTGCTCACCGATGTAGACTCTAAGAACCTGAAGAATAATGATAGGTCACTATGAAACAGTGTATTACTTACCCTCGTTCTCCATTTCTCCCCTATACTGGGTAGTATACCTGTGATCAGTAGGTGATCTGATTCAAGAGTAAGAAGGATATGGGCCAGTGCCTCAGTTCTTGCTTTCTTGTCATGGCACTGAAAATGAGCTGATTCCCACACCTGTGGCTGGGTAGAGCCATAGAATATACTATGTCCGGGACAAAGGCATAGCATGTCACCAGAAGTGACATCGCAACCAAAGAGATGATTACAGCTCCCATGTATGCGTCAATCCAGCTAGTCTGGTGAGAACCAAGCAGCCAAGACCCAGCAGCACAGCCTGTATCGTGTGATATAGCTGCCAGAATAAGTAGCCAGTGCCCATCTGCCTCATCTGGCTGGCACTGAAGCCACTGTTTCCATGACTTCATTGTCATAGATACACATCGAGGGAGATGAAATGATGCTCAAGTATGCCTGCACAGGCTGCAACAAATGCTCTCAGTGTTGCATAGACATCCCTACAGCTACATTCACCCTTTGCAGAGGCTCAGTATAACACCCACTCCTCCTAACTCTTAATTCCTGAAACTAGGTTTTACACAGGATTTGAGCAGCCCACACAAGGTTTTGTTGGTCCTCTTCTTAGGAGAGCATTTTGCTTATACTGAATATACATAGGAAAGATATTGACTCTGTTATTACTAATGTAAAAAACTTCAGAAAGCCAAACTGGTTTCTATAAATATTCAGCAGGAGACCTACCTATGACTGATAGTTTTACTTTTACATGTAACATCTGTAAGTGTTTTTGCTTTATATTTCATAACAGCGTAAACAGAGTACTGCATGTACTACATGTTCTGTATTAGTATGTAACTAGTACAGCAACCTCTGTGCAAGACCCAAATGCCATCCAGAGACTAGCCTTGACACACATTTGTCAAAATCAGGAAAGGGAAAGCAAATTTCAGCGTGTTGGACAAACTGTACTTGCCTAAAATGTGAGCTTTTCTATCCCATGCTATCATACCTCCTTAATAACCCACTGTAATAAAAGCTAATAATGAGGCACATTAAGATTAAATTAACTCAGCTGAACAAATGAAAATGTGGAATTGCTAGGAATCCCAAAGAGTAAATTCAAGTGTGGGTATGAACAGTTGACACCCCGCCCCCTAACCTGTGAATGGGCACTTGATCTTCGGATCTGGGAAGCAGGTTGGCCTTGTGCCACTCCTTAGAACTGCAGTGGCTGGGCACAAGTGTGGTTAAAACAAGCCCATCACAGAACCACAGGAAATTAGTTTGCCAGGCTGTTTCATCCTATAGCCTGAAGGGTTAGATTAACAACCTGTGTCTAAGCGACAAACTTTGGATCTTCAAAGGCTGTGGAATCCTCCCCGCAGAAGGCTCCAGAGATCCACTGTTTTTATCAGTCTGATAAAATCACCCTGCTTCGACTGTGGGTTAGACTGAATTTGTATCCAGAAACTAACTGATTCAATCTGTAACATTTAAAATTAATAATGAAAATATCTTCTTGGTTAAAAAGAAAATCAGTAGGTTTTGTTTCTCATAAATGCATACTATGCTGATCATTAGCTTCATCCTTCTCTGAGGTTTGCCAATTTTGTGATGAGAGATCCACAAGAATGCCTGATAACTGGCAGATTATTTGTGGCTGCTGTTACAGGCATATGTCAATGAAATACAAAGTCTGTTTTGTAATTCCAAGGCACTAATCCTACTCGCTTTATTAATTAAATGGAATTACACAAGTCAAAAAGTAAGCAAGATTTGGCTGTTGCAAGGAAGTCATTCTGGTTGCCTACATGAGAACTCCCTAAGGGAGTCATGTTCTGCTTCCATTACACTTACAGTATCGGACTGACTTCTATTACAGAAGTGTGCCTGTGGCTAGAGTACTTTCCTATGTTGGAGGCAGGTCTCATCTCTGATTACTGACCCCATGTCTTGGACCTCATATGTGAAGTAAAACCAAAGTAAACTGATGCAAGGACTTAACATGTTGACCTTCGGCAAACTTTGTCCTTGCCGTTGTGAGCAGCTGTTAAAGAATTCTTCAAGGAGGTAGTGATTCATTGTGGCAGTGTGTGCAGCCATCACAGGGGTCAATGATGGCTTTGTTACAGCTTGACTGCGAAGAGAAGAGAGTCCAAGCCTTGATCTGAACCTTTGCAAAAAATAGTGCCAGAGGAACCAGGTCCAAATTGGTGGGTAGTCCTCACAGGTGATGGGAGGAATTAGGAATGAAGACTTCCCTTTTTCCAGTATCCGACTTGCCAAATTAAAGTACTTGTTAAGCACCAGCCTCTGTTTGTTTACACAAACTCTTACATACGTGCCCAACATTACTTATCTGAACACTCCTCCTGCAGTGAGTGCTTTCAGCGCTGTGATCAAGCTGGGAACAGGTAGCAATCATGAACAAGTGCAGCACAAGTGCTTATGGTGTCCAGATGTTCCTTCCCTAGGCTCAAGCATTAGGGACTGTGTGAGCTATCCATAAGTTATAATAAGATTTCTCAATTTTAGGTTTGGCAGCTTTCACTGTTTATTTCTCTCTTACATTTGCTTGTAGCATTTAAACTAAGCAGTGTTTTCAAGTAATAGAGACACTTGGGAAAACGGGTATTAACAAAATATATTTTTCTGTATAAAGTGTTTGGCAGAAAATGACAGGCTTTCAAGTGCTTTTTTTCTTTTTTAAATGCTTTTGGCTGTTATTAGTGAGGGTTAAAAAAATCTCTAGTGTGAGCAGTTGGCCATTCACCCAGCATAAAATGACTATGGCTGTATTAGCTCCTGCCCTTAGGGAGCACTGTAAAGTCTTGGTAACAATATCACAGGCATTTTGGCAAGTACAAATAAAAAGAGAAGGCAAAAATTATAAAGAAGCTTTCTGCCCAAAGATAAGCTTGAAACTATTATAACTACTATAACAGGAGCTACTCTTGAGTGCTTCCCCAGACTGCTGACAGGAAGGATAGCAAATCACTGAAGACTTTATGCTATCTCTCTGCTGTGAGTCTGGGGACAATCCAGCACAGTTTCACTTCCAGCTTGTTTTTTTCCAGCTAAGTGCAGTCTGACAATTTTCTATCCTATTTAGGAAGTATTTGTGATTGGATGAAAACCAGAAAACTCAAATGATAAATGGCTGTGAAATAAACACAACCTGGAAGTAGAGCAAGGGTGGTTGCCTGGAGGACTGAAAAGGATCTGGAAGGAAGTCTAATAGGACCTGCCAGATTCCAGCCTGGCTTCTGCCACATTTTGCTGCGGGGTATTTCCCTACGTACTGGATCCCCAAACTTCAGCATTTGTGCCTTTTAGCACTGCCCTCCTCACATTCTGTGCTCCACCAGGGAGTTTGCAGTGCTAATTTAGCTGAATAGAGACCTGGGGGTGGAGGTTGTTCTCCACAGGGTGTCACAGCAGATGGAGTAGATCTCAGGCAATTGGAAGTGTCAGAGGGAGAGATGTATGGAAAAGCCTGTATTTAGCTTCCATGTCTATTTAGAGCTGCAGCAGAGCTCAAAGGCTGAGCTTTATGTGTAGACAATGATTTTGTCCTCCTTCCATTTGAATATGTCTTCATTCAGTGGTTGGCCTCTATCTCAGGTATTCCTCGGGTTAAGGGTGTCTGCAGTGGCAGCTCCTACATCCAGGAGAGTGTCCTTGCCACAAGGTGATATTTTGGGTGAAAGCCTCCATTCTTATTGACACGAGGCCAAGAAAGAAAGAATTACAGCTCAAAAAATAACTAGAGGGAGCCAGGTTCCCTGCTGTTCAGGAAATGTCTCTAGGCCTGTTTCTTAGAAGACCTAACATGCAGATGTCCCAGTGATGAGGGAGCAAAGCCCAAATCTTTCTGCTCAAGTTCCTGAGACCATTTGTCCTCCCAAATCCATGACTCTCTTGTTCCCTGATTTGCCTCCAATTCTGCTACTCAGCCTGCAAGTAGCAACAGACTGCACAGAGCAGCTGTGGGACTCACCAGCCAAACACTCTTCCACTCCCATGGCCTAAGGGGTCAGTCATGTCCAATGTAGACTTACTAGAGGAGGCCACATTAAGAAAAAGACATTCAAAGGACAACTCATGTCCTCACTTTTGCTTGATGTCTAGAACATTCAGCAGGATTTGGGAACCCAGCATGACATGAGCCCCTGTCTGTTTAAAGTGATTTTCATCAAGTCTGTCTCCAATCTTTTTCATCAGAGCGTATATATTGCTTTCTTAATATACTATACTGCAACTCTTCCCCTAACAAGTGGTAGTTACTGCTGGGCAATCAAATGCAGGCAGAGTAACCTTCTCACCCATCTGTCTTGAAGACATCTCTTTGTGTATTTTATTAGCTGGATGAATTTATTAACACTGTGGGATATTTCATTAGTATAAGCAAAATAGAAGAATCAGCCACCAGTTACTGAAGGCATTATCAGGCATGGTTTATGAATCTTCCATGGATGTGACTTACCATGTAGCAGGAATTAGATGAAACAGTCCAGCTTCTTTCAAGGACTATTTCATGGCACACCTTGATTACATATTCCAGCTCTTTCATTTATTTGTTCAATATAATAAAACAATTGTTTCTAAAAGACAGCTGAAAACATGCTGTTGAGTCAATTCAGCAAGATGAATGGACTAAAAACTGCTTGTTGTGGGTTAACCCACCCAGTAGGCAGCTCAGCTCCACCCAGCCGCTCGCTCGCTTCCCCCGCCCTGGGATGGGGGAGAGAATTGGAAGGGCAAAAGTGAGAAAACTTGTGAGTGAAGATAAAAACACTTTAATAGGTAAAGGAAAAGCTGCACGTGCAAGCAAAGCAAACGAATTCATTTACTACTTCCCATTGGCAGCCAGGTGTTTAGCCATTTCCAGGAAAGCAGGGCTCCATCACATGTAACTTGGGAAGACAAACACTGTAACTCCAAATGTTCCCCCTTCTTCCTTCTTCCCCCAGCTTTTATTGCTGAGCATGACACCATATGATGTGGAATATCCCTTTGGCCAGTTGGGGTCAGCTGTCCCAGCTGTGTCCCCTCCCAACTTCTTGCACACCCCCAGCTTACTTGCTGGCAGGGCAGCATGAGAAATGGAAAAGGCCTTGATGCTGTTCAGCAATAGCCAAAACATTGGTGTGTTATGAACGCTGTTTTGGTCACAAATACAAAACATAGCACCCTACAAGCTGCTATGAAGAAAATTAACTCCATCCCAGCCAAAACCAGTGCACTGTTACACTGCTGAGAAGTTTTTGTTACCACTTCATTGCTAATTCAGAAAGATAAAATAATTTCTCAACTTGCAGAATTATTTCTGTGCATTTCTAATCTGTTGCTTATAGGAAGCTTTAATAACTATATGACAGATGTTCAAACCAATTTTAACAGGGGAGGGAAATCATTATACATTAACTCAAGACTATTTTGTAGTTTAATATGTTCTATAAATGGTGACAGATGTAAATAGCTGCTGTATTTCACTGCAGGAAGCAGTGACCCAGGTAGACTGGCATAGGCTGATGCTCCCTTTGTGCTATTTCCAGTTGGCAAATGGTTCCTGTTCTGTACTTCTTACTGTATTTACCCTTCATTTTTCTAGACTATCTCTTTTTAAAAGCTACAGTTTAATTTCAAAGGGCACATGTTCTTAACATATTTCACAGACTACTTTCCTATTTGGGAAAATGATCTGGAACATTGACTCCACTTGTAAGATTTTAGAGGAACACATTATCATGCTTCAAGCACTTAGACCCATTCCCATGGCATATTGGTCCACATTAGTCTGGTATATCACCAGTTCTAAAGCTTATCTTCAGGAGGAAAGAAGACTTAAGCAATTGGGCCATCTGTGTATCTGTTTGTGTTTCCTCTCCTCCCCCCCCCCCCAGTATTTTTTTTAATACATAAGCAAATTTCAGCTAAATTTGACAGAGGGATACAGGTCTGTGTAATCATATTGCCACAGCTTTTGTCAAAGTAGAAGACTAAATAGAGAAGATGAGTCACAGAATTGGCCAAACAAAGAGAAAGTCTGCAGTATGACTATTATTAGACACCAGAGAATCAACATAAACAGCTGTTAATGCCCCCATTGCATAAAAATGTTTCAAAACAAATATTGATGTTGGTGTCTAAGAAGCTGTGATCAAATGTATGATAAAGTGTATGTCCATAGGACAGCACATCTCATTATTTCAAATATTTCTTTATTTTGTAAATAAATAACAGACAGAAAGCAAAGGAGAGTTGTCTGACTTAATGACCTGCCTGCATGGTCATGATCTCTTTATTTCTGAATGATATGGAGGCAATAACACAACTATTTGCAAGTCCAAATTCTGTAACTGGCATTGAGCAAGTAAAAACTGGAGAGCTGTCTGATGGGTTTGATTTCTGACTCATTGGGTATTTACATTTTTTAGGATTAGATTTGGTATCAGATTGCAATGTTGATGTTTTCAGTTCCCCATGAATCAGAAAACCTTCAAATAATATTTTCTGAAACACTGACACCTGGTGATTTGACCACAGTTTCTGGGTCTTGCACCTTCTGACTGAAAATTATGTTGTTTCCAGTTTCCCTATTTTTTTTGCTAGTGGCCACAAAAGCCATCTGATTTGGGAATCATCAGTAGCAGAGATCGTAGCAGCCAACACTAGGGTTGGCCCACACAGCTGGGCTGTCTGTCCTGGAGCCATATATCTCCTCTCAGATGGAGCTTACAAGGACATGGTTAGAGCAGCTGTGGAGCTTGGGGAACACTTGCCTGTGGAGAGGTGCAACAGCTGGGGTTGGGTGTAAACTACAGAAGAGCAGAACATTGACACTCAGGAGTTAGTGCAGTCTCTGAACATGTTGGCAGAGCTATGAGGTCTCTTCAGAGTCAACTCTTAGGTTTACTGCAGTCAATATCCATCACTTTCTGATACCTGAACTAAAGCCCTGAATCCTGGCAGCTGGACCAGGACTTGCAAACTTGAATATCAGAAATAAAACCTTGATGAACATTGGAGCATGACTAATTCAACAAAAAACCTCACCCAGTTTTTCGTACCCATTGGCTTTCTGCCTACATGCATACTGCCAATGTTGCCACTAATAAAATTCCTCTTAGCATTGTGAATCTGCTTTGCTCTCTACTGCATATGCTTTGGGAATATCTGATAATTCAAAGCATCAAGGAAAAATATTAATTTTTGAGTACAAACTATTTGAGGTGCTACACTGCCATGAGACCTCCCTTCCCAGATTTCTCTGTTTATTATAGGCCTTTTATATCCATAAGTGAGCAACAAGGAGGTGGGTGGGTATTTTGCAACTTACTCTTGGCCAAGATGCTCATCCTTACCAACTGAAGTCATTCTGTTCTCTTCTAACCTCTAATTTGAGAAGCTAGGAGGAAGTGCACCTTTTTAAGAGCTGTTTTATTCACATAAAGTCTAGCAAAGCCCACAAAGCTTTGTGTAAACTACAGAAGATTATTGATCTCACCTGTGGGCTCCTAATTATTTGAATTTCAGCACATGATCAAGTACTTTGCTGGATGAGTGTCTGTATTTCAGACCCAGGGCTGTTCTGGATAGAGGTTCTGGGGCAATTCCTCTTTCTTTACTGTCTCTAGTGATCTTAAGAGAATGAAGAAATCTATCACACAAGCAAGGTCACTAGGATTAAATTCTTTGTGTGAGGTTAGAACATTGCCTACAATTCAAAGAAAATAATATTTGTTTTCACTTGGAAGTGTTCACAGGTGAATCTCTTCCAAAACATCTAACACTAAGCTAGATGCTGTCTGCAAGGAGCTGTATACAGTGCTGCTACATTCTGGTGCACTGAGCTCCTTTTCTTGCTCACTGGTTGTCAGCCTGTTTCACAGTGCTGTACACAACTTATCAAAGGATCTCATCGACTCACAGGTTAGGAGTGAAAGGATGGGCCCATCTATACCTATGCATGATTACATGGGGAACCTATTCTCATTCACATCATTATAACCTTGCTCATGGTGACTAGAGCACTTGTTTACTTGGAGAAATTGCATTGTGAAAGGAACTTATGAAATACTTCCAGCTGTCTCTGAGCTCTATGATTTTGTCATTATGGCAAAATGCCAATTTTGTCTCAGATTCGGAGTCTTGAGTTTGGAAAAGAAAGCTGTCACTGTGTAACCAGATACATGAGCAAGCACTGTTTGGAAGCATCTAACCAAGGAGCAGGGGAGACTTCTAAATCTTGGGTTGTCATGCCATATACCTGCACAATTCACTGTCTCTCCTCATTTCTCACACAGTTTCTTATTATCTCTTATGTGCCCATCAATGTAGAACAATGTTTTCAGTCCAGTCAGTTAGAAACAGTGCTGCTGGAAGCAAACCAATGATTTGTAAGAAAGAATTAAACATTGGCAATTACCCCTCTAACAATATGATCGTTGATGCTTGTGGACAGTATTTATAAGAAATGTTAGTCCAACATAGTGTAATAAAACAAAAAATAATCTAAAATCCTGATAAGGGATTCCAGTAATACATTTAAGTGCAGAAATCCTATTTTCCTGATGCATAGTCACTGTGCCTCTCATTATACTTGGTGCGTGTGTGTATATATAAGCAGACTTTCACCACCCCAGAAATCACATATATGTCCTGTCAAATAGCATTTGATGTTTCAGATGAAAAGTTGGGCCAGAAGTGACACGTTACTCATTGAAATGAAGGACATGCCACATACAATTTCCTCCTCATGTCAGGTTGAGTCAGTTTGCCCCACTGTCTGGCATATGAGATGTGTCAATGGCAGTGGTTCCTATTCCATGCACAACATCTGTTTGTAGCTTACTGGTTAGATGAGCAAGTCCCAATATCATCCCTGCCAGCTGTCTTACGTACTATTTCAAACTGCTATGAAACATGAGGATAACTATAATATGGGACGTGTCATGGGCTGTGCTCATTTGGCTTTGCTCATCTGAACCTTTGACATTGTGTGGGGTTCCTCATCATGACTTGCTCTGGTTCTGCTGTGGATTAGTCTGTGTCTCAAGTAGGTTATTTTCAGAATAAGGGAAGGATGTGTTATAGTCTTGCTGTCTTAACATGAACAGATGTGAAAATTGGCACGATGCTGAGATTGGGCATATAAAAAACAGAAATAGAAATTTGCATCAAACTTTGGCTCAGCAATAATTCTGGGAGTGTAATTTTAATCTAGTCAAATTAGCCTAATTTCTATGACTACTGATTTTTCAGCACATGTCTCTAAAGAACCATATTTAAGAAAATAGTAGCAAAACTTGCAGTTGTCACAGCAGATGCAGTGCCAGTCCATCTAAACAGGGAAATTGGTAGATTCAGGGCTTGATACCACTTTTTGAGAAAAAAGATTATGGGATACACAGCAAATATACTGACATAAACTCTTGCATTATTTTTGTCCTTTATGAGATGAAGCCAAAGATTATTCTTAGATGTAAGCAGGATATAAGCCAGGTCTCTGGCTGAGACTCAGCACTTTTTCAGCATCATTGTGGATGTGGATCAATTCCCCGTGTTTATCTTAGTCTGTTAGGCCCAAGATGAGATAAAGTTCCAGCTAGAGTAGGAATTTCCCCATCCTCCTGTTCTCCACTGCTAGATCGATCCTTTGGGAAATGTAATTCAAGAGTTGCTGTTTTTCTGAGTCCTGAGTGAGAGCTCCATGAAGAGGTCTCACATCTGAAATTTGCTTTCCCTGCTCCCAGACAGGGTTAGAACATCATGACTGCAAAGGGGCACGACATGGTGGGTGTATTACTGTATTACAGATAAAGAAGATTTGGTAGTGAGATACATCAGTTCAGCTTAGGTTCCTTGTGATGTCAGTTTTGTAGACTCACCCAGAAAGGATGATGGGCATATTTAATAAATCCTCAAATACATAAATAAATAAAAATTATCATCTGAACTGCCTGAAATATTAAAGAACATTGATAAATAAATTACAACATTTTGAACTTGGGTCCCTTTATGAAACATGTTATTAAAATGGCTGTAACTATATTCTGACTCAAGAACAGGTTGGTGGGTTTAATCTGTAATTTAATTTGCCTCAGGAAAACATAGCAGCAATGAAAAAGGATTGGTCAATGTCACATGATATTGTATGAATGCTACCAATCAATCTAATTCTTTATCGTCACATACATCACTGTAAAACTGGTGAATTCCTTAACTTCATTTATATTGCCCCTGATTTACACAGTCACAAGTGAAACAATATTAGTCCTTCTAATTTCTCTTCCTGCCCTTGCTCAGAACACCTGCACATTTCATTCAAGGTTTCATTGAGCAAGGATTGAAAAGAACCCCCCAGGGTTTGGCCAAGGGAATAAATAACTGTCATCTGGGAATATAAGTGAGAAGACAGGATGAAATGTCAACTGGGAATTATTATGCAAAACAGAAGGAATGCAGAAGGCAAAACAATGTTAAAATTTAATTTGTGTTTTTAATATTATTGTCTTTTTATATTTTAAAGGCACAATGTAAAAATAAATATGACAAAGGGATAAATGCATCTAGCATAATTAGCATGAAAATTACACCTCATTTGTTTTCTGGATATTGCTTTGTCTGGGTTATAAATGGCATGTAGATACAGTAGAAAGTGAAATATCTCAGAATATTAAATTCTTTTAAGATGGTGCCATGGGGGCCTTAATGTCTTCTTTTATTCCTGACTCTAATTTATTGTTCTTGTGTTGTCAGCAATAACCCTTCCACAAAAATGCACTCTCTATCCCTGATCTGAGCTCTGCCAATTTCTAGTGCACTGTCTACAGTGATAGCTAGCGCGGGGTGACAGTTTTATACTGAGTGGAAATAAGAACATGTTCCCTCACCATAATGTTCCCAGATAGAAGCTGAGATAGTGCCTATTCTTTTACTTTGTGAAGTCTCCAGCAGAGATTCAGACACTGCAAACTGTAACAACTCAACGTTTTTTAATGAGATGTGTTGGAGTTCATGATGACATGAGTTTTGATACAAGACTTAAAAGAAGATTTGGTGTTCTGAATGATATTTGGGTATTATCCAGCGATGTAAATCTGGGTAGCTGGGCATTACCCAAGACAGTGTTTCGTTGTCCAAGGTAGTGGGTAGAGGCATGTTTTCAGAAACATTCATGTAGCACCAGAAACAATTATTCATTAGCAACTGTCTGATAAAGATTAAAATATGAACTGCAAAATCTAAGGGTCTGTTTTTGTTTTAGAAATGCTCTGCCCAAACCTATCTGTTAGAGGAGCCTGCACGTGGCACTTTGCTTGCTGACTTTGGGTCTCGTTTTCATCATTCCAGCCAAGGAAAGAATGTTTTTGACTATAGTGGAGTTTATATCACCTGCCTGACAGCCACAAATTCTGTCATTTTCCATTATGAAATAACTTATTTTTTGAGAACTGATTTCCTCAAGCTCCACATAGAGGTGTTTCGAGAGTTTTTTTTTCCTTTGTCCAAAGCTGGTGGGGAAAACTCTGGAGTTATCAGATGCACAGATCTACTGTGGCCCATGGGCTTTTAGTCAACCAGATGAGGTTTTTTGTTTGATTCCCCAAACTATAAGAGACATTCATGAGGTGATATTTTCCCTCCCCCAAACACCAGCATAAGTATGTATACTTCAATACTTAAAGGGCGCTTATAAGAAAGATGGGGACAAACTTTTTAGTAGGGCCTGTTGTGATAGGACAAGGGGTAATGGTTTTACACTAAAGAAGGTAGATTTAGACTAGATATAAGGAAGAAATTTTTTACAATGAAGGTGGTGAAGCACTGGAACAGGTTGCCCAGAGAGGTGGTAGATGCCTCATCCCTGGAAACATTCAAGGTCAGGTTGGATGGGGCTCTGAGCAACCTGATCTAGTTGAAGATGTCCCTGCCCACGGCAAGGGGGTTAGACTAGATGACCTTAGAGGTCCCTTCCAACCCAAACTATTCTATGATTCTATGATTGAGTCCATCTCTTCTCCCTTAGGCAGAATGAACTGTACCAAAAGAATTGTCAAGGATAATTTGTCATTCTAAGCTGTTCTTAAAAACCTGAAATGATGGTAAGGCTAAACCTTACAGTCTAATCCCATTCTTAATATTCTTACCATTACAACATTTTCATTATGTTTAACTTAAATCTTCTCTATAACAGTTTAAGTCCATTATTTTTTGTCCTGTGCATAGTGGGCTACAATAAAATGGAGGTCTTTCCTCTTTGCAGCCATCTTCTCTGTCTGAGGGTCTTCGAGCTCTCCACAGTCTTCTGTGAACTCTAAAGCAATTTGATTCAACATATGCTGATCTCATAGTGTTAGATTTGCAACATGATACCTAGATGGCCTAGATAATTATTACTTGTTAGTAGGAATCAAGGAGCCAGGTGGAGATGAGAAGACTATTTTTTAAAGCCTAGAATAGAATAATAGCTTGCCATGCAAATGATATTGGATTAGTTATATTGTGGATTTCTGCGTTTCCTGTATTATGGCACTAATCTTGCTGCAGAGATGTCTTGTGAACTCTTGGGGACTTGCAGCACAGAATCCTTTGACGCGGCTGAAAATTTTGGCTTGTTCTTTGCTCCTTCTACATCCATGACTAGCATCTGCTGGATGAACAGCTGTGCAAGCCAGGGGCCATCTTTTCAGGTTTTACAGTTAATGTCATCAGTTGTCATCTACTCTGTGAAGTAGGAACTAAGTAATGTGGTGGAAATGGCTTTTGAAATATCAGGAGTACTATCTGGATGTAGCTTTAGCTTGGCACAGTGTCCCTTCTTCAGTTTCATTAATGTTTTCCCTTTTGTTAAATCTGACTAACATATCTACTCAGTGTAAGGATACTCAATGTGAGACCTCAGAGAACTCACTTGTTACAAAAATTTGAACTCATTATTTTTAAGAAATTAAGCTGGATAATGAAATTATAATGTCGATGTTATTATCCTCCAACACCATAATTTTAAAATTGAACATAAAGTCTACTCCAATTAAAAGTGTTGCATGGAACATAAAACCAAAATGCTATGATACTGGAAACATTTAGACATGCACATAAGCTTTTAAAAAAGTCTAAAAGAACAAAGCTTTTATTCATTCAAAGGATAAGTCAGCTGAAGTGATCTTTATACATTAAAATTGCTGGTTGCACATTGTGCTAAAGAGGACAGACTCATCACAGAAGGCTGAGCACAATAAACCAGAGAATGATCAGGCTTGGAAGAAAATGTAGTAGCATTTTAACAAGTAACATAGATTCTTTATGAGGCCAAAATGCTAAACGAGTTAACAGTGGGCTTTCATACGAATGTTAAACCAGGAACAAAGACTGAGATGAGAAGCATCTATATACCAATATTACATACAAATTTCACTCTGCTCTCTGAAGTCTTACTTGTTGTGGCATAGTGAAGACCTACATCATCCCTAAACTACAAACATTATGAAAGACAGCATTTCCCACAGGAACTTGTGCTCACCAAGAAGAATAAAGTTCTATAGCAGAATCCTGGTTCCAATCGTGTTCTTTTTAAGAAAAAAAGTGAGTAATCCTTGGCCAAATAATATGGCTTCTAATTTCCTTGGAAGAGCATTTTACAGGCAAGTATTATTTTTTTGTCAGGAATTTGCATGCCACTTTCAAATCAGATGTTCAGTCTTGTACACAAATACTCCTTTTACATACTTGCCTGGGTTTATAACTTTCCCAGGTCATCATTTATCTCAACTGCCTATATGTAACCCTTGCCTGTCCCTCTCCTATCCCAATTTGTATTGGCTAGGTAAGACTTCCTAAGATGCAGGAACTGGGGTTAATAAAATGGTCCCCACTTGCAGAGCCTGTTGCTGTTATAATAAGTTAGAGGCAGAGGCTGTGTAGCAAGTACATGGCTGCCACGTGTTTGGATGTCTATCCATAAACTGTTGTCCAAATAAACAGCCATGAATATCAGTCTGTATAACAGCTGGGAGTCTGGAGACTTCAAAAGAAGAGTAAGCAATCTAGTACCTACCTGCAGATGTGGCAGCTATGCATGCAGATAGCTACAGAGACACTGCAAGCTCCACCGTGAAAACAGCGTTCTAGTTCTAGTAGTGGTAAGCAATCAGATGGAAAAGAACATGTGTCTCTTCTCCCCTTTTAAAATAAATTCTTCATTTACATCCCATACACTTGAAAACCAATCTGCAGGGTGACATCAGGTTACTAACACTCTTATTTGAAGTGGGAATGAGAACATCAGTCACCTGCAGGTGAGAAAGAAAGTGTGGGAGAGAAAAATAAGATGAATGAACATCCCTTTGGTGGCTCCAAGGACAAGATCTGGCCAGCCATGCTCCTCATTCCCTTTCTGATTGGCACTTAGCAGGATCAAATCCTCTTAGTGCCTCTGCCAAGTGGGAGTGCTCTGGGTGCAGCTTGAAGGAATGTGGTTATCAGCACAGAAACCTCTGCTTCGTTTGACAGTTCTCCTCCTGCTTTGTAACAGCAGACTGCTCTCCCAGCTCCGTCATGCGCTAAAAGTAAGCAGCTCAAATTATAATTGGCTAGTTAATTTTATATTAGAAGGACAGTGAATTTATCTCATGTAGATGTAGTCACTTTGGAATACCAAATTTATTCTTGGTTTCCAAACTGAGTCAATAGTAAGGCTTAGCTGCCTCTGAGGAGTAGCTCCAAGGTCCCCAGTAAGGTACAGGGAGAGGCCAGCACCAGCCACAGGAAAGCACCAGATCTCCAAGGAAATGTTCCCCTTGGGAATGCCCGAGCACCCCCACAGGGAGCGTGTGCGAAGAGTCAGGGTGCAGTCAGGGACCGCTATGCAGGACACTGCGGCACACTTCAGCCCTAATGCTTGCTCCAGTTACCCCTGGGGGCTGAGCTTCCTCATGCCCCTCTCACCGTGCGCTGTGCGTGCCAGAGAAGGCATCGTGAAATGCCTTCTCTGAGGCATTTCAGAGGTGCTCATGAAATGCAGTTTTCCTCCCTAACACTGCATGCTGATTTTTTTCCCAGACATAAGCCCGGAGTGCAATTTGAGATGCATTCTTGCAGAACCACCGTCATAATAGTTGAAGCACTAGTTGGCAAATTTTCTAAGGATTTTTGTTTTATAAATAAGTATTTCCTCCTGCTTTTTGAGAACTTGTTTGCAAATCTAATGCTAGCTTGCTTTCTGTCAGTTAAGATTACTGGTATAGTCCATCTTAAAGAAAGAAAAGTATGCCAGGAAGCACACATATAAAGCAGTTTTTATCTGTGTTTCAAGTTGCACAGGTTTGTGGAGCTGATTGGAGTACATAAACAAAAGATAGAACAGGATGTTTTGACTTCAATCACTGTGACAGCAGTCAGATACACAATCTAACTTCAGATGTTGTAGCCCAGAGTAAACAATGAGATTCACTAAGAATCTGACAGCTATTTTTTTAAGAACCCTTTTCAAAGAGACAATTACTCAGATATGTGAAGGTCTATTTCACCTCATGTTTTTATTTTGAATAAATTAGCAGCAGAAGCTGACGGCTTTGACAATTGTTTGTCATAGAGGTGTGCAATGCGTAAGTATCTGTAATAATTAAGCTTTATGTTTCAAAACATCTCAGCAACTATAAAGGAAATACCATTAAAAGGAAGGAGGGATATGCTCCTGACTGGATCTTCAGTGAAAATACCCCTTCCTCCCAGTCCGCCATACCTGATTACTTTTGGTCACCCGAAAATCTTTGGCATTTTGCAGAATTCTACAGCTCCTTCGTGGGGGGGTTAACATCATTGATGCTGACTTGTTTGGCACATATAACAATTGGGAAATATGGTTGAAAAATATAAGTCTCCTAAAAGCAAAACAGACTCAGACAAGAAACGGTCGGCTTTTTTTCTTGGAGAAAATAATGATTGAGAGAATGCACAGTAGTTAGCGGAAGGTACTACTGCTGATTTGCTATCTAACATTTGCTTCTTTAGAGAAGTTTTAGCCACATGCTCTCTCTTATTGTTTTTTCATAGCGAAGCTTCTGTACGTCACATGAAATCCATGCAAGAGCTTAGCTCCCCATGACCACGAGAGCAGGATCAAGGTGATTAATTCTGCTTATGCAAAATACTCTCTCAGACTGAAGCTCTTATTCAGGAAAATACGTGAGTGGCTGAGCGAGACATGGCTGTTCCCCTAAACCCACGCTTCCCAGAAAGGTAATTGTTCAAAGAAGAGTTGTTAGGGTACCAGACACACTATTGTTGCTTCTGAAGCCAGAGCTACATAAGACAATAAGGAAAGAACACACAAATGCAGTGAGAAAATATTTTCAGCTATTATCAATAGTATAGCAAACTGAAAAGCCTTTGGGAGAATAGGGACTATTACGAGTTTGCCAGCTGCCATCCTCTGTGCCTCAGGTGCTGTCTGAACCACAGGACAAAACGCCTGCCCTTGCCCCAGAGATTACTCCCTGGGCGCGAGGGAGACAGTGGCTCAGAGAAGCAGCATTGATAAGCAGGGGCTTCAGCTTTGCAGCCCAGCTGAGGATTCTCTCTGATGTGGTATTAATTGAAAATTCATATGTGGAGCAGAGTGGCAGAAGCTCTTCTGGCTACAACTCTGCCTGTGTGGGAAAGAGGAATTTGGGATATCCGCAGGTACAGTGGTGAGGAGTCCCTTCTGGTTCAGGGCAGAGATTGTCTCCTGTCTTCCCCTTGCAAACCTTGGGGGTTTGGGTTGATGGCAAGTTGAATATGAGTCAACAGTGTGCCCTGGCAGCCAAAAGAATCTATGATTCTGTGATTCTATGCAGTTTCCCTGCAGGAAGACAGGATTTCTTACTTCCCTACACTTTTATGAGATACCCCAGAGCCCCAGATCTTTTGTGCCTGTCTCTTCTTTTACGACTCTCTGCTCATGCATCACTCTTCCTTTGTGGACATTATAAAAAAATCATTAGCCTCTCATGCTATAGAAACCCAGTCCTGCCAAACCACCAGAAAAGGCACCCATGCAACAAACAGACAAACCCACAAGCAAATCAGCTATAAAATCTTAAAAATAAGTTACCTCTTCCTCCAAAAGCAATCTAGTGAAGAAAAATGCAAACATTAAAAATGCAAAGAGGGATAGAAGGATGAAAGCAGCTTGTACCCACTTGAAATAATTTCCTGTTTATATGGGAGGGACCATATATTTTTAGATTTCTGCAGGTTGCCTTTTCATTTGATTAGATAGAATAAAACAGAATCTGCTGCATGGAGGTGTCACACAAATTTCTTAGAAGTCTGGAGAATAAAGAATTTCTGCATAGCAATAGCAAAAGAAAACACTTAATTGAATCTTTTTTACGCCTAGCTCCTCTCCTTTTCTTTTGGTTGTTGCAAGTTGTAACAAAGGATTTTTCTGAGGTGTGCTGCTATCAGTCTGTTAAGGAACACATACATAAACACACCTAGCAAAAGCATAAAAGGTGAAGGTGGCCCAGTTACAATACAATTTGAATTTAGTTTTCATATGGTTACCAAGCCTTCAGTTGCATTTGTTTTATTAGCAATCAGAAGAGACTCACTCATGCTGAGTACTATTTTCGTTAAAAGTGAGCTGGACACATTTAGGGACCAAAGCTGAAGTTATAGATGTAGGATTATTTCTTCCCTGTGGAAATGATTTATTGCATATTTTTTCTCTTCTTCAAGCAACAGAATGGAATGTCACTCTCCTCTGGGAGCGGTAGAGACAAAACATTTAAAAATGATTGAAATGACCAAAGTGTCTTCAGATGTTACTTTACAGTAGCAAACTTCACTGGAAATTGCAGCTGTTGCCTCGGGGTGAGTTTCTGATTGTCACACAATGAAAACTGCAGCTGGGTCATAGAGCCTTTAATTGCCTGTTTCCTCAGGCTGATCCTGGAGGACTCGAATATGAGAGAGAAGTTGTGCATTGCTGGTTCATGGGTCTCTCGGGATCAGCACTAATTACAGACCCTTGCTGTGTTGTGTGTGTAGATTTTTCTTAATTTCTCCATATGAAAAAGGTGCAGGCAGCAAGCAATTGCTTTACACAACCAGACTGAATCACAGTGAGAAATTTCCTTTTCAGCAGAGAGGTGGTTTCCACTTAGCAGCATTAAGGCACCCGCTAGAGAAAGCATTAACTTCCTTTAGTAGCCCTCTAGACACCTGTGGGATTAGTTCAAAGGAGTGAGAGGTCAATGGCATGAGAAAGAATTACATGATCATGCCCATGGAAAAGACAGTTTGGTAGGGCTGACGTGGAAGTAAAATGCGATATATAAGAACGCTTATATAGGGTTCCCACTTGCAGACTTGTGTGGTGCTGGCCTGCAAGTCTGAGTGGGAAGAACTCAGATTCCTCCTACCCATCCCCTTTCCAAAACCTGTAGGAAAGAACCTATACAAAATGTATAGGAAAGAACATTCTTCATACTGAGAAAGAGCAGGACCCGAGTTTTCTTTAAAACCCCCTGCCAGGTTGGCCCTGCTTATCTTGAGCATGTTTGTAGATCTCAAATGCAATCTAAATTGTAGGTATCTAAGAGAGAGCTAAGCATTGCCAGAGAATGACTTCGATACATTCCTAGAATAGTTAAAACAGCCTGAAATAGGAATTAATTTGGTAAAAAGACTGTAAGGATGAGTTTCTCCAAAGAGCCATAAGAGCTACTTTGGTTTGCTGACCCCCAGCTCACGCCTGAGCAGTGACCAAAGGCAGACCAGTGGTGGCCACTGTGTCCTTAGAACCTTTGGTGCTTCTCTGGTGTAGCCTCACTCCTGTGAAACGGAGACGTTTCTGAGAGGGTAAGACTCTGTGTCTGGACCCATGAACAACGAGAGCTATAGTACACTGAAATGGAGCTTTGTGATATGTTCTCCTTCTTCCAAAAGAAACTTAAAATTGGATTGAAAAGGGGAAAGAAAAAAGGCAATATGTTAAGGTTGATGGAAGCAATTAAACCTCATGTCTACTAGAATCCTGTGACAGACATGGTCAAAACGTGTCTACTGATGATACACCTGGGTCTCCCTTTTTGGCTGACTTCTCTGTGCTTAACTTAGCTTGAACAGAAATTTGGGAATGGGCTATCATCTCCCCTGCACTTTCCAAAGAAGCAGACATAAGACGTCCAAAACGGGGAAAACCACAGGAAAATATTACGTAAATTCAGTGTAGTGTTCCCCCTGGGAAATCTTAGCCATATTTCCTAAGAAAAATCAGCACAAATTTAACACAACTGACTGAATTTCCTCAAGAGGTAGAGGACTGAAAAAACACAGAGCCTGAAGTACATGCTGCCCCCTCTGCAGTAGTTCACAGTGTGGCAGAAAAACCTTCATTGTGTTCATAGTACGTTACTTCCCTGGCCTCCTATTCCTCATCTAAACTGGGCATTAAATTCACAGTGGTTTCATCAGCAAAAGAAGGAACAAAACAACAAAAAAATGTCAGAAATCTTACAACATGCTTAATTTAATTGGATTTTCTGTTCCAAATCAGGAGAATGAAAGAAACATTAAACAGAACATGCCCAAATGTTAAGGCAGCATGAGCGGCACCATCTGTCACAATATTTCTCTAGTTATTTTTAATCTCTTACATAGTTAAAATTATGTTTTCTTAGTGAGAGGCATTATTGTAGAACATTTATCTATTATAAACAGGAGCTAAAGTATTCATTATCCTGAGGATCCATTAGTAAGACTAAATGACCAGTAGAGAGGTAACTGTACAGATTTAATGCTCTGCATCGCTCAATATTTGATTAAAATGTCAGAATTGTCATATTAGACCATACTTGAAGGTCTAGTGAGTTTGTTATCCTTCCTTCAGAGGAGGCCACCACCATGTATGTCAGGGAAACCTCATGATAAAATATCTTACAGAACAAACTGTTTTGGAGGAAAAGATTCTTCTTAAACCCCAAGTGGTTGCCAATGACCTGAACTCAGAGAACACACAACATTATTTTACCCCTCTTCTATGTTTCTAAGTGCTTAAACCAGTTAAAATCCCACTGAATTCTTGCCTCGAACACTGTAACAGTCTGGCCATCATCGAACTAATGAAAGGGTTAACAGAAGGGGCTTGAGCAGATGCACAGAGGGTACCTCAATGGCACTGACTCCTGCACTGGGAGGCCATCACTAGGCAACTGTAGGCATTTGTGGTCAAATAGTGAAGAGCAGCCTCCTCACATGAATGGTCTGGAGACATATTAGAGCAGACATTTAGCTGGGGTGTATCAGCAGAGCTCCACTGACGTCAGGGATTTGTACCAGCTGAGCATCTGATCTGCTATATGCACATGCACGCACAGTTTCAAATCTTACATTTCTCTGTTGTGAAAATTACCAAAGAATAAAAAGCAAATAAAAAGGCTTCTTGAGATAAGCACTTACAGCTTTTTAAACACACATAAAGAACAGTTTCTGTTACTAAAACTTGGTTAATTTGAGTCTCCTTATCTCTTAGAATTTCTCTGGATTTTCCATCAAATTCCTCATTTCTGTAGATTCTGGGTTTTCTTTTAGATCATCTAATGAAGATGCTTTTTGACAAACACACAAGCTAGGAAGCCAAATGTTAACAGCAATTTTATCTGAGCTGCAATTTAGTGAGTACCTACCTATAAACAGCCATTCTAGTAATCCTGGGCTGTTAATCCTTGCAAAATAGATGATGTGCTGAATGCAGAGCAGCTGGCCTTGTGGCTCAGTGACCAATATTGTCTTGATTTGACATATGCTGGCTAGTCCATACAGTGGCACTGCTGGCACAGCCTCTGTCCAAGCTAGTTAATTTAACCTCCTTTCTCAGCATTACCATGCTCATGTAATGTGATCCGTGCAGGCAGGCTACCATGCCTGGGCAGAGTCCCTTTCACGTCTGTGGGATGCCACTGGGGTTTAAGTGTTCAGGGCCTAGGGGTGGGTATTTAAGAATGCCAGATGCCTGATTATAAAATGCTACAATTTAATGGGCTGCCACAATTTGAGTTTTGCCAAGTCTTGCATTTTTATCATGAAGCTCATAATATTTGATGCTGTACTCCAAGCTTCAGCATCTGAAAACATGGGGTTATGGTCAGAGTATTAACATTTATGCACTTATTTTTAAAGGTTATTTTGTAGCTCCCTAGCTGCGAAGAAAAGCTCATGTTTGTGACTCTAAAGATTCCGTTATAATCTCCAGTTTTGTGAATACTTGATATAGCCTATATATCATTCCTGCATAAATACATTGCTGATGCTGTGAGGGATAAACACCTCCTACTGGTAGTGATTGCTTTTATCTCTAAGGACAGCAATGGTAGCTAAGGATGTGAGTTGTTTTGTGCTATGCTGAGTCACGCACCAGGGCTGGCAGAAAAATTCTGAAGTACCCCAATCCTTTATAAAGTCGCTCTATAGAAATTGGGCACAACCCTAAACTCCTGCTGTCATAAACGGACAATGTTAGAGAGATGGAAATAAAAATATTGGGAATTTGGCCAAACATATCTAGGAAAAGGCTACTGTTTGTTGTAAAAGCATGAGGCAGTGTATCAAAATGCTTGAGCTGTTATGGAAGGGAGGCAAATCTCTCTTCCTTTCTGTGCCTATTACTCAGTTTCCATGTTTATCCCAGTGGGAAGGAGAGTGCGCAGCCGAGGTGGCCAGCCTGTCCCAGCCTGCCCAGTAGGAGCACCCTGCTCAAACCAGCCACCCTCGGACTCTCCTCAGCTGTCCCAGGAGAGGCCAAAGTTCACCTAAGACCAGATTTATTCAGTCCTTTGTGATTTGGGCTGCAGTTGCTGCTTGCTGTAAACCTGTGGGTGAATAAACACTAGATCCATTTTTTGGATAAAAGTATCTTACATCTCTTCAAACAGCTGCTGCTCAAAGACGGGCAGACGCAAATTTGTTTTAAGTCCTGTAGGCATGTGTGCCATAGCATTCATGGAGCTGGGAAACAGCTGAAACAGTGTGAAACACAAAGGTCCAATGATTGAACCAGAGGGCTGGGGCTTTGGGAAAGGGCACAAACCAAAATCTGTTCTTTAAGGTGTTTACTTCATCTCACTTGTTCTGTTACCAGAGCTGACGGACTTCAGCTGGAAAACTTTCTTATAATAAAACCTTCAGTAAAAAGTTTTATGACTTTAATACACAAAATAATCAATCATTTTTTCTCACAACTTTAAACATAAAATTTATGTTAAGTACTTTAATATGCAGCTATGTGGAAAGACGCTTTTTGTAACATGCCATCCCTTTCAGAAGTAGAAAAAGGAAGAAAGGACACTGGAAGAAATGTCCTACCTGCTGGCAGAAATGGAGAAGCAGAAACCAGTTGCAAAATAGCTGCTTTAAAAGAATCTCTTCTCTGGACATTATGGAATTTAAAGGACCAGTCAAAAAAGGTGACCCAGAAAAATGTCCTGTAAGAAGGCCTATATGCATTGGTGGCAGTCTCTAAATGTGAGTAATCAGCAAAGAACAATCTTCTGATGGGAAGAGGGTTTTCTGAATTGTGTGTTTAGCTCCTTTTTCACAAACAGGTTATTTTTTTATTGACAACGTGTCTCTTTTCTAAGAATGCATATAGATTGCAAACATAACTAATGTGCCTAATGCTTATCCAATGTGGATGCTTATCCAATTACTGACTGCAAAACAGTTGTGTCACAAATAATCCGGAGATCAAGCCTGAAACCCTGGCCATGCTGGAGTCAATATAATTTTTCCGTGTGGTCAGTGAGGTCAGGATTTTTCTTGGAAGCACTTTACAGTAGCAAACATGACTGAGGTCAGGAAATGAACAATAAAAGGGATGGGCTAGTGTTTTCAGGTAAGGGAAAACCACAAAATATTCTTGGCCAACAAGTGGTCTTAAAATACAGAATAACATTCCTTCATATAAGCACCCTTTTAAAATACACAATCAGCATTAAAAGACATCACTTACACTTCTACATTAATAACCTACTCAGGGATTTATTTGTGAATCATACAGCATCAGGGAAAATGTCAGTCAACAGAACAGATGTTGAAAGCTGTAAGAGGCTTAGATGGAGATTATATTCACAATGTATTTCAGGAATACATGCATATTCTGTCTTCAAATTCTATTAGCTGATGAGTGTCCATCAGCTTACGGGCACCGAGACTCATCTTTGGGGCTCGGGCCACAGAGCCTGGAGAGAAATTGAGCTGGGAAATGAGGAGGCTCTTAAACATCCCATACCATTGGCGCCTGTGGACAAAAAGCTTCATTTGAAACCATTTAAAGAAGTAGAAAAACAGATCACTTCCCTGCCTGTTACTGTCACATCACAAGAATCTATAAGCAGTGCTAGCTAAAGGCATATGCAAAACTTAAAGTAGCAAATGGACCAGTTTAATACAGGCTCTTAACTACTGTGAAGTTGACCATGGGAGATGCGAATTTTTCCCGCACAGCCCCAGAGCAGCATGTAGTTTTAAAGGCCAGCAGTAATGTGGCCCAGCAGCCAGTATTGAAGTCCCACTGCAAGACAGAAGAGCAAATCAGCTACTCTGAGTATTAACAGCCTTGAAAAGGAAGCAGGACCAGAAACAGGAAAAGGGGAGAAGCCAGTTGGTGATTTAGATGAAGTTTGAAAGGAGAAAAATGAGGGAAGAAGAATAAACTCGTGTCCATTGCTGCACAATAAACGGAGAGTTGCTGCTTTGCAGCTCACTTGTGCTGTGTTGTTCCTCTGCAACGACTTGTTTACGTGTTGAAGCCCTCAGTTTGAAAAGCAGACCAAACGAGGGTTTGTGTTAATTTGTTATGATTCACATTTATCAAAGAAAACCATTCTTTCTCTGCAGAAAGAAAACAATTTGTCAAATTGTACCCACTCTATCATGGTTTGTCTCTCTTATCCCAGTTTGATCTGATGCTGGAGTTTCATCAGGATGTAGCCCTCTGACAAATGCAGGACGGGCAGCGCAGCACACAGTGGGCAAGGGGGGATCTGTGAAGGTTTCGGAAAGGCCCTGCCTGCACCTCCATGTTGTGAATCATTTAGGGCAGAGCTGCTTAAATAAATTCTTGCTTATGACCTACCACCTCCTCAACTGGACTGACTCACCTGGCCGTGTGGCTGTGTGCCAGAGAGGATCTGTGGAATGTTTTTTCGACACTTTCCCCATGTATCTTGTTTGGTTTTAATCAGATCCTTTCACTTATGAAATGCTCAGCGCATGTTTGGCCACACGCAGAGATGAATGGGTACCAGCGAGAGGACAGTCCCAGCTGCTGAGGAGTGGCTGTGGGGGAAAAGGCAGCGAAGGCTGTTAACCTGGCTTGGGGACTCCAGGTAACATGGAAGTGCTTCATATATGAGGTTTGCTAGGATGGACCCTACTGTGCATCAAAAAAAAAAGATATTTCCTTCCTTTAGAAGATTGGGCATGGTTTATTTACATGTATTCATCTATGTATTGATATAATGCATTATCATTATATAAGCATTATCTTTCAATTCCTCTGCCCCTATGCAGCCAAGATGGGCAATGTCTATAGAGGGACTTTATAATGTCTTATAATGGCTATTAATTGTAATAGAATAATATTCAGTAACTTGTGATAGGTACTATTTAATAAAAATTCTCGACTGTTTAGTTTTTGCCATTGATTTATTATTCATGGTGGTAAATTGGAGACAGCTGCTGAAATAACAAATAGATCTGATTCATGTGATTCTCTTTTTTTAATGTTTTTTTTACTCATATCTACTGCTCAGCTTCTTATTCAGCTTTGGCTGATTTCTGTCTCTTGTTATCTTGTACTACTAAAATTAGATTTTATTCTTAGATCCCATCAACACAATAGACAGATGTAGACCTGTGTTCATTAGCAGCAAAAATATCTTGGGATAAAAGCTAATGAAAACCTTTGTTGATGTATTGAACACATACAGGAAGAGCACTCAGACCAAGGATGTGCTAAACCATGGGGTTATGTCTGAATACTTGGGCCCCACTGAATTCAGTCAGGCTGTTTACATACTGAGTACTCAAAACAGCCTCAGCTTGCAGCAAGCACCGAAAAAACAGGAACAAACCAGAATATTACAATTGGTCAGATATAGCTAACTGGACATAATGAACAGAGAAAGGGAAATATTTTAATTGTAGAAAATCAGTTACAGACAGTTAATGATTAAATTCAAGGTTGTGACATATATTTATTTACATAATTTTAGGTGAAGTCCTATAGTGTTTTTCAAGGATAAACCAAAAAATTCCAGTGCTTAATGAAAGATAGCACAGAGCATTTTTTATGAGTAACTAGTAGTTAGGTAGACAGGACTCTAAGCAACAATCAGAGTTACAAAAGCAAGATAGAAATCTGTGAGAGAATTGACATAATCTGTTGAGGAACATAAAAAAGAGGAGGACAGAGTTATTGAGTTAGATGTAATAGTGAGTGAGCCGATGCATTCACTGTGTCCTTAAAACGTGGATCCTCTACATGATTTGTGTCCAAATGCTGTTCAGAAAAGCTCTGGAAGGAGCTCATAGATTACTTTGCAACAGGCCAGTCATTGCTGCATTTTACAAAGTGATATTTAGGGAGTCCTTATTACAGGTACCTAGTCATTTTCTGAGTGAAAGATTTCTTCTCTTTCTTTATGAAATTTAAAAAACTCCTTACTCAGGAAACGTCTGCAGAACAGGTGCTATTTTTTCTTTGTGGAAGACAGAAGTGTTGCTTGTTGCACATGTAGTTCTATTAACCCATACTTTGACTGTCCAGTCATTCAGTTTCCACAGCTAAAGCAAAATGGTAACATCCTTTTAGGGCTTATGTTTAATGCACTTTCTGAATTTCATGTTGATGCAATGCTTCAGCTGAGCCTTTTTCAGACTATACTAAATTCATGAGGCAGAATGACAGTGCTCTGATAACTGCCGAAGTCCATGGAAAAACATCCATTAACTTGAATTGCTGCTGGTCTAAGCCTTTAATGACAATGGAAACCCACATTAAGAATAGAGAAGACACTGCCATTTTGGTGTATTTTCAAGCTTTCTGTGTATTTAGTGCCATGTGTCTTATTGCTCTGTGCAACAAAGGAGTCTGCTGCTGCATTTAATGAGTAACTACTGACCTCATTACACTTTGCACATAGTGCCTTTCTTTCTGTAAGATCCCACAGCACTTAGTGAGATACTGATAAATTGAATTATCTCCAAGGAAGACTTATTGTGGGCTCAGGTACTACAGCCCTTCGTTCAGCAGTGTGTCCTGCCACAGTACAGACTCTGGGTCAGTTGGCAGGGAATGGTTTGCCACCATACAGACACCATGCACGGCAGCTGTCTCTGGCCCCAGCTTACCTCTCCCACTCCAGCAACTCTTCAGCTACTCACAGCAATTGCACAGCAATAAAATAGTTCAGTGTAGCAAGTGGGTGGACATTAGTTCCATGTGAAACTGCAAAGGGAACATAATTACTGTAGGCAGAATATAATTACTCAGAGTGGAATCTGGCTTGAGCTTTATGGGCTAAAGCTTTCCTTTAGAGACAAGTACTATTGAGATTGAAGAGCATAACCAGTCTGTGCTTTTGTTTTAGATTTCAGATGAAAGACGGTTAGTTCATGAGCTCGGAGCACCATGATGGGGCATTAGTTCATTCATCTGTCACCTGCATGAGTGCTACTTCATGTTGTACTTTCTTGAACGTGTGCAGAGTTAGAGTCTCACCAGAGTCAAAATCATTATTCACTATAAAGCTATGCACATTTTAAAGCTATTAAACCAACCCCTGCACCCTGTTCTGCTAAAGTTCATCCTAATCCTGTTGCCCGCCTCCTAGAAAGCAGAAGAGTCTTCAGAGGGACTTTAATACTATTAGCCCAGGGTCTTCTGTCAGTTTTAAAATTTGCAGATTATTTTGTATTACCTTGCTGAACTGGTAGACAAGAGACATTTTATGCATTATTTATGCTGGTCATTCAGTAAGATATATTAATCTCAAAATGACAATGAAAAAAATCTTTTATTTTAGATACATTAAAAGGTTCTGTAGCTCCAATTCTAAGGTCTGGTACATTGGTTATGTGGCATATTTTCTTCTGATTGTGCTGCACTGAGAGTTGCGTTGGTCAGAAATACAGAGCCAATTTCCATGTGAAAATTTTGTAAGGAACTATTGAAGCTGTGCCCTTGTTTTATGCACAGTGCTGAAGCCTTCAATTACTCTTGCCATGTTTGTTTTTTGGTACAGCTACTATACACACTTTCAGGATGAGCAATGAAGAAGGATTTCAGGAAGAGACCACATTTTCTTGTCTTTATTAAAGTACAGACACAGGATCCAGGAAAGCTGGACTTGATTAAAAAATATGGGTATGCAAAGGGCATATGAATCCTTTATGTTGGCATTTAGTAATGTTGAGTGACTGATTTCACAACCTTGACATTGCTCTGAAGTAGAATTTTTTATGAAACTATATATATATATATATATTTCTGAAAATGTAGTAAACGTTTTGAAGATTAAAAGGTAATCTCCTTGCTCCAAAATCTTACTGTCTAATTTGAGGCATGATGAAATACAAGTAGCTGATAAGAAAGAGATGTTTGGAAACCCAAAAGATACGGCATTGACTCTGGGAATTTGATGATGGCTTGTGTGTATTAATGATTGCCAACTGTAGATGGGGAAACTGATGCACAGAGAGGGAAGGAGCACACAAAGACTGAGGTTAACTACAAAACTGCACCGGTGCCTCCTTAATCACTGTGCAGTGCTCTATTCCCTTTTCCTCTTTTCTTGCTTAAAACAGTTCCTTTTCATTAGACTATCTAGTATAGGAAAGGGATTTTCCCGAGTGTGAAGTAAGATAGCTAATGTTCCTTACAGTGAAGCAGTCTTTACAAGAAATATATTCATTTTCAGTGCAGTTGTCCATTAAACAATAGCTTCCTTGTCAGTACAGTTTGGTTTTTTTGCATTGTAGGAGAATCGGTGACTTTAGACCTGGAAAGCTGTATTGGGTAGGAGGAAAGAGGGAAAAGAGAGAGAAAGCTAAATCGTAGTTGATATGGCAGTGTTCCTTCACATTATCATTCTTTAACTGCTGTGACATTCAGTCCATGAAAAAAAATTGTGTGGGTTTTAACACCTGAAGGCATGAACAGAAATGTGGTTTGCTTTTTTTTTTAATTTTATTTTACAGCAAGAGAAAGGACCAAGATTGACAGCACCTGGAAAGAACAATACTTTTCTTAACCACATAATATATATAACAGAGGAAGCAGTTGTGGAAACATCCTTGAAAAAGGCCAAAAGCACGATGCAGGGGACTTTGTCATGGAATTAAAAAGAAATTCACTCCTATGCCTTCCATGTTCCTGATCTCTCTATTCAGATTGCTAACAAGGGTGCTGATATGACTAAGGCCTGCACATTTCTGCCCATCTGTCTGCTAAAATATATTAACTCATATAGCACAAGCCACCACACACTCAACAGATGGTAACAGCTCCCAATCACTTCTAATTTAACTCAGCTTTGGACTGATAACCCAGAGCTCCCATGAAACTCAAAGGGAATCTTTTGTTTGTTGAGCCAATAAAAATACAAAGCCCTTTAATGTTACCAGTCTCCTGAATGTTAATTGTGTCATAGATTGTTTCTACCAAACTTTCCTTTGGTTGTTTAGGAAAAGAAACACACTGAACCAAATTACACTGCACTGCTGGAGAATTTGTACGTGTCAATGAAATTTTACAGTAGACTCATTTTGGTACTTGGAGCAGTATTCCCATGTCTCTGGGCATCAGAAGCCTGCTCTGGGCTATTTTCCACTTCCATCACCAATGCCTCCTATTCACCTTCATAGCCAGATGCAAGAATGTTAGTCTGTCCTGACTGGGTTTCTGTGTAAAATACGTACCAGTCTCCTCAACGTGACTGAGATTAGAGAAGCTCATGAAGTGAAATCCAAACTTCAGCCACTGCAGATGTCTTGCCAGATCTAATTTTGGTGTCCACACCAGCACAGAGTACAGTCAGTCACTGGCAAATGTCTGGTTTATGCATTAACTCTAGTCCTTGGGAAAGGTTCATACAGACCATGTTCCCCACAAAAGGGTATGCATGAAGAAGTTTGTGGCAGCCCAAACTGGCAAATTTATATAGAATAGCACAGTTTTGTATTGATATACCAGCTCTGGTCCCAGCACTGGGTGAACATGGTTATTGTTTTGGACCCAGTCTCATCTGTTGCAAGATATTGGGGACCTACAATAGTGATAACTAGAAATGAATTTGATATCCCTGGTAGAAATCCAAGTATTTAAGTGAAATCATCTATGGTTCATCTTGTGGTAAACAAGACAAGAATTAAGTCTCTAGGAATAATATCCATAATGTCTATGACGTATTAAAACCTTAAGGAAGAAAAAGTAGTAATTCCTTTTAAAAAAAAAAAATAAAAAGAAAAGCCTTAATTGCTTAAATTTCAGCCTATATCATCTCTTTCTTAAAAAAAAAAGTACTGTATTGCAGTGAACAATATCAACTTCATGTTAATTCAAGAATCCTTTAGTGAAATTCTGTGGTATGTTTTATATAGAATATGAGAAAAGATTCCTCTAGACCAGACTTATATTTTATGCAAATAGCACCCCACTTCAAAACATTTTTATCCCTCCAAGAGCTTTCACATTAATAAAATGCCAACTAGAAAGATCATTCAAATGCCTCAAGTAGCCCTACATATTAAAAAGCTGTATTAGCAGGATATTTTTTTAAAAAAACATGATCTTTCCAGAACTTATGGGCAATCTTATGCATTTCTGTTTTTCTTTAACAGAGAGTTTCAGGGCAGCTACTTGCACTTTTTGGGATGTTGCCCTGATTTGAGATGTAGTGTTATTTTGTTTAATGGTAATTTTGTTCTATGTGAAGGAATTCACTGCACTTCTTTTACATTCATTTTAACAACACAGACACTGATAGCTTTGCATTCTTCACATGACTGGATGAAAGATAATATTTTCCATTGCTCAAAAGGGGTAACAGATTAATTTTACTATTTTTTTCATTATCTTTATATTTAAAATGAAACACGGTTTGATGTACATATGACTTTTTTTCCTTTCTATAACTGTTAGAAGCGTAGGGATAATAATACTTGCCATCTGCTATAACAGGTGCATGTCAAAAGTAACTTGTTCATAGGTATCTTACTAAAAAAAAAGGAAAGAAACAGCATTTGTTTGCTATTTTATAAATAGATATATGTATATATGAACAGTATTCATGAATAAGTACAATTTATTAAAATGCAAAAATTTAACTACAAGTTTTATCCTATACATATAGATGTTTAGTTATGATACTGATGCTCTTTGTTCTCTCACTACCATTTCCAGATATTTACTGTGGGGATAAGAGAAGAAATCTTCTGAATGTCTCAATCCACTATCTTTTGCATGCCTGCAAAGTGATGTAAAGCACAGAAACCTACTGCAGGTGAGAAGTTGTAGGATCAGATTTTAATATTAATGGGACAATTTGGTTGAAGTAATTACTTTAATCTCTTTTGATTCTGTTTTTTTCACTTGACTTTCTTCATAATCGCCTTGTCTCTGCAGGGATCCTTGCCTCATCAAGCTTTGTTCATCTTTTTTCTGAGTTGAGTCAGTCTAAAAGAGAAGGAAAATTCAAAGAATGAAATACTTTTTTTTAAAGCATCCTCTCTTCTGTTTTCCATTTGGTAAAGTACAACATTAATACAGATGCTCAAGATCTCAGATGCTTGTATTAACTATGTCTTGGAATCTTCTTGACCAGTTTTCTATCCCACCCTGATATGCTGAGGTCAATCATTCACTGGAAAAATATTATTGATTAACTTAAGGTTATGGGTAGATGCCACTGATGTGAGAATGAGTAGTAGATATTTTTTGTTTTGGAAGTCAAGCTACATGATCACAGTGGTTTCCAATTACAAGAATCTGTAAAAGGAGATACACTGCTCGTCTCCCTGATCTGGATCTCAGCTGGAGCTATATTTGGAACATCTCTGATTATAAGAGATGATTCTATGAAATCATTATTATCTTTCATCTCTGATTGTAAGAGATGGTTCTGTGAAATAATTAAAAAAAAAAGTGGTTTTTTTTTAAATTTCAGCACTGCTGAGAGTCCCAAACTCAGGCCAGTGCCTTTTTATGTGAGGCACTGTGGAGGTATGCAATAAAAGAAGCCTTGACCCCATTTCCTAACAGAGAAGGAGTGCTTGGCAGATCATTGCTCTTTTCTTCACCCCCATTCACTTCTATTCCTATGCCCTAAAGAGAGTTACATATCACACAACAGTTCAGCATGTTGATACTTCTGCCCTTTCCGCGTCATGGACAGTTCATTAAACTGTAATTTAAAGCCAGATTTGAACAATCAGGGGCAATTGCCAGAGCTTTAGGTTATGAGAGAAGTGCCTTTCTAGGCTAAGTTAAGTAGTAAATAAAGTAATTTCACATGAATGTGAGAGAAAGGGACATCCAGACCTTGACTAGATGTAATGTGAACCTTCTACAAATTATTGACCAAAACATATGCTTATTTTCTTCCCACTACACAGCTCCTTTCTATTTGATATTTTCTTTAACTAGCTTGATATGGGTTGGGGCAGGGGGAGAGAGCCCTCTATCCCTAAGTGTTTTTGCAGTCTCTGCCCAATTAGTTTCTCTTTCTAGACCAGACTTCACCACACTACCCTGGGGAATTCTGGTAGATGTGAGAGGTATCTGTGCTTGCAAATCATTGTGAAACAGCCAGGAAGAGAGCACTGCCATTCTGGGTCCTGGTTTAACGCTTTGGCTGCTGCACCATGTTAGTCTTCTGAAAACAACTAACAGTGAGTGGCAAATGACTGCAAATTGCTTAGCTTTTGCTCCCACGTACAAAACATAGCTTGTACCTGAAATTCAGAAAAAATAAGTATTTCAAGAAAATTTTCCAATTTCAGCTGGGCAGGAAGGACAACTTGCACTGTAGAACTAATTCTACAGTTCCTGTTCCTCCTTTGAAATAAATCTTCACCTCTCAAGTGACTTGAACACAAATACATAAATTTATCTTGCTTAACTTTAAACCTACTGGTTTTGGCCATCTCTTTGGGAAGTATGATTCCACAGATTTTGACAACAGTTGTAGCTTGATTTGCAAGCACACCACACTAAGAAAGAGAACCTTGGATATTCAGTTTACTACAATTCATGCCTTACTTTTAATGTCACTCCTCACAGAAAAAAAACATGTTACCTAATGGACTGTTTCTAAATAGAACAGGAAAAAACAGAATAAAAGACTTATACTTTTTTTTATACTTGTTATAAATGGGCCTGCCAAGTGGTGAATCATTTGCAGAACGGAAGGGTAAATACACATAATGTAAACCAGCATCTCTAAAATGTTAGGAATAGCAAGATTTAAATATTGAATAATGCTTCTGGTTGTAGCTGGAGCTTGAGCTGCGAAGCATTAAACAACTGCTAAAACTGTTTTTTACCCCACCAAGCTTGCAAACAGTATGCATTTTGTGTTTAAAAATGTCACCACTTCAACTGCTGGCATTAAGAAAGGCTGGCAAGGTGTCTGTAAATATGAATGTATTGAGCTTGGCCTTTCCCTCCTTAGTCGTCACTGGTACAATTACTTTCAACTAAGAATGAAGCAGAACAGCTGCTAATTTTTGAAATAATTCTTCGTTCATGTCACTTGCACTCTCTGAGCCTCCTGTTTAGATGGTCTTCTTTAGAAGAGTACATCTTATTGCATTGACTCTCTTCTTACACTATATGCATAAATAATTTTAAATTAAATGGTTTGGCTACTAACAGTAGTCTAAGGTTGCAGCCCCAATATCACCTGGACTAATCCAGTAAACCTCCAAGGCTGCTGTGTGAATCTTGTCATTCTTTTTGGCTAGTGTTGAAACACTCAAAGACATGGTATGTCAAACCTTCTTTCCTGGTGTAGTTTAATATGATGACTGTGTGCAATGACTGTCCTGCTTAACAAAGCAGGGACCACCTGAGCTAAAAGAATGATCTTCTAGAGTTTTGCCTGCAGCGAGGCTATCTGAGCCTGAGCTGGAATGATTTCTACCTATTGGGGATCATCATAAAGGGATATTTCCTGCTACTTGCCAGTACATTTCACGTGCATATCACATCAGCCTATATCATCAGCCTACGTGAGCTGGAAGGATGTGAAAAAAACCCACAAACAATAATGGTTCACAGACATCATTGTGCATTTTTTATAGGATTGGTATTGCACAGGAAGTTCATTATCCGACTTAAACCTTTTTAAAACCTTCTACTTTCCTTGAATCCTGAATCTTAGAGAAGTCCCTGGGTTCCTGAGGTCTTAATTTATCTTACATGTAAATGTCAGTATGTTGAAAGAGGCCAGAGTCCTTGGGTACTGATCATCCTTGGGTACTGATTATAGCCCTTGGGTACTTGGGTACATATACCAGCAGTCCCATACAGCTTTTATCAGATATACCATGCATTAGCTCTCTTTCAGGCAAGAAGCACCCCAACCATGTTGTAACATGCAGCCTTCACAGGAAGAAACATGATGGTTCTTATTGCCATACCATGGAGACAAATAACTTCTATTTTATTTAATAGTGAAAAATACAGATGTGAGTGAGTTTTATGACAGTAGAACAAACATAGCTTCAAATAGATGGGAAACAAGGAGTCAAATGATAAGTTAACACAATGCAGAAAGACTGACCTTTCTTGATAGGAAAACGAAAAAAAACCCCAAGACCAAGAAGTTCTGCAGAGATGGTTCACCAAACAGCATATAAAAAGGTCATAGCATCATCTGAGAGGGAATTTTCCCTACATTTTGTGAAAAGGTTTCAGATATAACCTACTAAAGGAGGCATATTAGGCACTGCAGGAGCAGTTCCCATTTGCTATGGCCTGTGCAGTTACTGTTCAATGGGTAGATAGAGATAAGTGGGCCAGAGAGTCAGCTTGCATAAATTAGCGTGGCTGCCTTGAGATCAGTGGAGATCTGTCTATACCAGCAGCTGAGGTTGGTTGTTTATTTCCAAGACTGTGAAACCTCAAAACCCACTTTAAAAAGTATATAAAAATAGGAAATATTTGCATAACTTTCTCAGCTCTTTTTATAAATACTTACCAAACTTTACTTCTACATAACATAGTGGTAATGAAATTACAGACATAACATGCAAAACTGTAACATGGGATATGCCTATCATGGTCTGTAATGATGATCAAAGAATACTGAAATTGAAAAAGACATTGGTGACTTGCAAGTGTTATAAAACATTGCTTTTCTTTCAAGAGTAACAGCTGATTTCAAAACAGTAATAGCTTTGCAGGTGGATCCCCACTGTACAAGAGGATTGCCAAAAGGATTGCTATCTCAATTAGAGAATTGGGCCATAGAAATACAGGCAAAGAGGCATGACCCTGGTCATATTCCAGACTGGACCTGAGTCACTTGGGCCTTGCCACTATGTCAGTGATTGCAACCTGCTTCCCGCAGAACTAAGCAGTTCTGTGGCTTATGCGCAGCTTAAATTTGGAAATGCATCCTGTTCCTGTCCTCCGCCTGCCTGCTTGCTCTGTTTCAGACAAAGTATCAAAGAACAGTATTCTGCATGTAATTGCCCCTTGTATATGCCTCCCTGCCACTCAACATTTGTGGCAGGTCTATTTTAAAGACTATAGATTTCGGTGTAGTCTCGTGGCACTGCTGGAATGCTAGTCCAATGACAGATTCTCATAGGATGTGGCAAAAACAATGTCTGTCTGCAGAAAGAGAAAAAAGGTAAGTTGGTACAGGAGAAGTCTTTGGGTAACCCTACAGATTTTGGAATCCAGACAAAAATAAAATTCATACTGGTTCCTAACTCTCAGTGTTTTGCAACACTTATGACATCATCTGCTCAGAGAATTCTGGTGACATGCAGTTTGAATATAGAATTTGTATGAAATGTTCCCTCCCTCACACACACTGGACTTCACAGTTTATTTCACTCCCTTCCCCAAAGTGCGGATATTCAGGAACATAACACCAAAAAAAAAAGCTATCTGACACTAATGACCTTACTTGTAGCATGCAAAACAAAAGCAAAACAGTAAAATAAACGAAGGGGATGGGGGTGGTGGTGAGTAAGATGACTATCAGAGATTTGACATAGAGGTGACCTATTTGCTCCTCTGACTACTGTGGAGCTAATTAAACACAGCATCTCTAGAAATAAAGTGCTGGAGAGAGAGAAAGTAGTCAGTTGCCATCACTGCATATGTCACATGGGATTATGATTATACCCATTGCTAAAAGGCAGTTGAATAAGCAAATGTTGTTTTGCAGGAAGCAGGAAAAAAATTCCATCTATCGTACTGTACAGCCAGACACGAAATGTATAATTCTGGTAATGAGCACTGGAAGTATGAGCTATGTTTTAAGCCATTTGAGTTATATTTTAAGCCTGCCTTCCCCCACGCTGTTTAAAGAGAAGGGAAAATGATTTTATGTAACATGCATTTTGTTGATATAAGAGTATATATCTCAGGCTTTATGCTGAAAACTGTCTCAGTGCTTTAACGCTTTTGGGCTTTGCTAATGCTGTGTTGGTGTTTCAAGACTCCATCACTGGCCACGCTACCTCAGCCCTGCACCCTGGCCAGTGCAGATCGCCCGACGGAGGATTTCTGCAGGGAACGTGTTTGAATCCCAGAAGGTTTTGATTCATTTTTGCTTTTACGTTTCTGATGCTCACTTGTTTTTTCCATGGGTCTGATGGGACTGCTACAAAACCCAAACCTTCAAAACCGTGAACCCATAACCATAACAGTAACGTGAGTGATGGCTGTCAGCGTCACTTGGTCTTTCAGGTGACAACCCGTGCTCCTTCAAATCTGGGATGTCCCAAGGGCTGAAGGCCACAGCAGGCACCAGGTACCACAAAGGACCTGCAGCGTTTTCCCCTCACGATAGTTTCAGCTCCTTTTCCACATGGAAATCTTGCAAAACGGAAGCCGATGGGTACGGTGTACGGCATCCCGGGCCCCACGCCCCGCCGCTCGGCCCGCGGGGCGGCTCCTGCCGGCCCCCCTGCCCCGGGCCCGCCGCCAGCGAGGCCGCAAGCGCCCTGCTGAAGCGTTCCACCTTCGCGAGCGGCGCTGCGCCGCCGCCCCTCCCTTTGCCTCATTCCTGCCACAGGAGGGGCTGCGAGGGGCTATAAAGCAGCGGGGTGCCCGCAAGCGCTTTCCCTCCCTGCCGGTGCCTGCCGCTGCTCCTGGGCGCAGGGGTGGCTGCTCCAGCCGAGGGTGGGGACGGGGGCCGCGGCGGGTGGGGGTTTTGGCTTTCCCCTTGGGCTGACGAGGGGCTGCGTGCCCCGGGGAGCGGGAGGGAGAGGTGAGAAGCTGGTCCCGGCAAGCTCCTCACGGCCGGGCAGAGCCATTGGGGCGTGCAGGGAGGTCAGAGGTGCCCACGGGTGATCTCTTCAGTTTTTCTGTTAGGAAGGCGTGTGGAGCCAGCGCTATGCCAGTGTTTCACCTCGCCTGGTTTGCTTACCCGTTACCTTTGCCTGGCTGGCTGCTAGCAGCCGTCTCCATAACTTCCTTCCCTGAGTGGCTCCAGAAGTGTGGCAGAGCCTCCTGTAGTGCCCGGCCTGACTCTGGCAACACTTTGTACAGTAAACACCCAGATGTGGGGGTCATTGTCTGTTCTGTTTCCCCTGTTTGGGTAGCGGTGTCCCCTTGTACCTGTCCGCTGGGCGGCCCAGCCCTGCTCCTCTCCTCAGGTGAGGTGAGTACCACTGCACCCACCTTCTGCACCCAGAAGCTTGCCTGGTTTCTCTCCAATGACATCAGTTAGTGTTAAAAACCCAAACCAAAAAAGCTGCGGACTTTCCTTCTTGCTTTTTGTGTTACCTTATTGTTGCTGAGACACTGAGCTGGTGCATGGTTCAGAGCAGTGCTCCAAAAGCCAGACCACACATAGAGAGGCAAGCAGCCTAGCTGACCTATGCCAAAGGCTAAAGCCTATAGATTTTTTTATTTTTTTTTTACAAAGCAATACAAAGACCATCTTCTCTGTTTCCCCATATGCTTCACTGCATGGACAGTGAGTTCAGGTCCCTTGACTCGCTGTGAGAGAGAGAGGGTGAGTAAAGCAGCCTGACTGACCTCGCTGTGTGTACACCTGTATCTCTGATACCGTGGGACTGTGGCCCAGTGTGTTGGGGGCGACAGTGTGACATTTGAAAAAGTAGCAACAAATTGGTCCACAGCTGTGGACGCATCGTGTGGAGACCAGACTTGCCATGCTGTGTAAGGGAAGTAATGTTTTTTGTGTTTCCCCTGAGCTAGCTCATTGAAATGAAATTGAAGCCTGTTTCCCGCTTGTAAATGCTCTCTGATTCTGCAACTATTTTCAGCACCCTCCTGGGTCCTCTTCAAATACGTATCTAAATCAAACAATCTCTTACCTCTTTGTTGTTCCCTTCCTCTGGCGGCATTTTTGCTTGATGGCTCTCCCCCGTCAGCTCCCCCACACCAGCATGCCTTCCTTGCGTGTCTTATCGCAGATGGGGATAGTTCAGAGATCATCAATGAAACTGCGGTGCGTGGGTAGAAGAGAAGCGGGAAAGCAGATCAAGGGGGTTGTGAGAGCTGCAGATCTGCTGGTTAACTGCATTTCACATATGAAGCACAAAGACCTGGATTTTCCTTTTATCCCTTTTCTTCTCTTGATTCAAGAAATGGAATAGGGAAGAAAAGGCCACTTCTTCGCATATTTTTGGGACAGTTGGTAGCTTTCTCACTGTCCAGCTTACACGAGGGTTAGAGCTACTACTCAAAAGGCTATCCAGAACACTCTGTACTCCTGCCATAGGCACCTTCTGCAGTGGATGTTCAGTCAAGCCTATGCCAGACAAACTCCATATGCTAAGATGTTTTTCCAAAGGCTATTTTAGCAGTGTGTGCTTTCTTTAGCTGCTGTAGTGCAATAAAGACGTACTGTGACTGAAGTCTGAGGTCAGCAGTGCCACCTCTTGTTGCTTCTGTCAGTGGAGGGAGCTGAAGTGTGCACTGAAATTGGGAAGGGAATATATTTTTTTGTGTTTCTTATAAATAAAGGAAGTGGATCTTAATTTATGCCACTCACCTTGAGTACTGCCTTTAAACAGGGAAGCACATTGATTAGTCTTGGGGTTTTTTTGGCATCCACCCTAAAAATTAAACAAGAAACCTGGAAATTAGGAGAGCTTGTAACTGCTAGCTTTTCCTTTTTTTTTTAAGATGTAAGGTAATTCTGAATTGGGGTTAGGAAAATCAATAGAAATCCATTTTAAAAATAAATGGCAATACTTTGTTACTGTAGTATTTTTTTCATACTAAACACTCTTATTTTTTAACAGCATAATGACTAAGATACACTCCTCGTTTAAAACTTAGAGTCCTTGGCTGCTGTAAGAATTGAGGTGCTAGGCTGTACTCGGTGTCTTTGCTTGTATGCCTTTTCTGCATCATGTATAGCAGATTTCTTTATATTCTTAGCACATGGTGTCTACAAATTGAGATGTCTGATGATATGATGCAAGCAGAAGTTTTAATACTTAACTTAATGAAAGGTCAAGTCCTATATGAAGAAACTACTGGCTGCATTATACAAAGAGATGAGAGACTGTCCACAGCCCCTCTCCTGGGTAGGTTTCCTGTGCTAAACTCTCTTGCAGTTAGTGGAATAGCTCTTCCAGCTGTATGGTGGATGAAATTCTGAATGTTATTGCTTAGACTGCTCAGAGACATGCTTTCATTGCTGTAAATTCTGCCTGTCCAGGCTCTTACAAGGCAACCACTTTTTGATATACTTCCACTTTTCTGCACCCTGTGCTCTCTGAGTATAACAGATGTGGTGTTGCTCCTGTTGTGTGTGTAAATACAATGTGTGTCTCTGTACAAGAAATCACAGGTTAATCAAGTGGGGAGGGGGAAAAGATCTTTTTTTTTTTTGTCTAATTCATTATCTTAATTTCTTCAGGAGTGTTCCTGGACTACTTTTTCACAGGCTATTCTGTTAAATCTTTCTCATTTTTACAGCTTTGCATTAACAGTGGTATGAATTCATTAATACTGCTGTGTTATATGTAGAAACTCAAAAGGTGCTTAATTACCATTGAAGAGATTCATATGCAAATGTTCCATATTTTTGAAGTGGTTGAAGTTCTGCTGAGGAGGTAGATCAGCCTCTGTTATACTGCACAACATATTTCTTTTATATTTAGATTTTTACTCTGAGAAGAGAGCAATACTTTGTTCCCCAGTATGTACTAGCTGAAAATTGGTTAAATACCAAAATGGAGTGCTAGCTTTGGATTGTCAAAATTAGACATTTTCAAATAAGGAATTAATAGCTCACAGTTTTTGTCTTGTTGGCGTTGCCGTGTGGCCAGAGGTGCTGTCAGGCCTGTGGCTGCAGTCTCTGCCAGTTGTGCCTGCCTTGTCGCATGACTGGACGTGCTCTTTCTATGTAACTCAGTGAGGGGGTGTGCTTCTGTCATGTGTTTCAATGTGTGAAGATGTCTCTGCATCATGTGGCTCAATGCTGCAGGCCCTGTGGCAATGGAGAGGTCTGTTTAAGAGAGTAATGCACTAGCTTTAAGAAAAGAAAAAACCCATGGCATTTTTAAATAACTCTCTGGAGAACGAGTTTGTATTCTGTTTTTTTTTTAAACTAGTGTAAACTGGAAGGGGACTTTTGTATTCTTTAAGTTCTCTTTGATGTTTACAGAATAAATATAATGTAGCAGGAGGCATTGACTTTAAAAGGTACGACTTCTGGGCTGTTGCAAGACTGGAAGTATAATTTTAGTTTTATTTCCTTCATTGAACCATTCTCTCTTGGTGGCAGACTTGCCTTGCTGAGTCTGAGTAGCGCTGGGCTGACCTTTGAGCTATGCCCAGACAGGTGGCAGAATCTGCATGGTTTAACTCAGTTTATAGTTGTTAAGGATCTTTTGTTTTCCATCTATATGTTTGTTTTGAGATATGTAGTATTTTGTTGTCAGTTGTTTGCATACATAGGATTACTTTGCTTTTAAGCTGAGTAATTTGCGGGGGGTGGAATATTCCAAAGATGGCAAAGAGTTAATATTTCTGTAAGAAAACCTTGAAAGTGTTTTTATACCATAAATGAATGGGTAGACATCCATTAATGCAGGCTGAAAGCCTCCATCTGATGCATAACAAAAAAATCTCATTATGGGTCAGTTTTACAAGCTGCTGAAAGTCTGTGAAAATCGGAATGATTGCAAGTAAAGCTATCAATGTAAGTAGATGTGTCAGCTCTTTTAGGGGACGTGATTGCAGATGTTCATAGGAGGAACACTAAATCCTTGTCCTGAATTTTTATATGAATTTTTAGAAACCTTTCTGCAAACAAGGTGAAACAAATAAGGTAATACACTTGTTTCAGTATTAATCACATTTGGCTCAGCTAAAAATAGTGCTTTAAGACAGTATTATAATACATCAGAGCATTAGATAATATGGGTGGGGAAATAACTCTCCATCCCATGGAGTATGAGCTCTGAGAAATTTTCCTGTTCAACAACAGGATAAAACTGGAGCCTTTCAAAGTCACTGTGTATTTTCTTTGGTTTTTGTTTATTTTAAATGCACTATTGATGAGGAGCACAGAAACAGCACCAAAAATGCCCAGCAGCTGGGGCTCATGGAGTTGGGATGTTGGGATGTTCAGATTTTAAGTTCCTACTCTGAATCATGCACAGCATGGGGATTTTGGAGTATGTCAGGTATTCAGAATGGCAGTCTGACTGCTAGATTGTAAAGGTTAGCTTCAAAGTGTGATTATTATTTTTTTTTAAAGTCCTCATGGTCTCTCTGGATACTGCTATTTGTGAGACAAACAGACCATATTTGTGGGTTATGTGCTTCTTTAAGCACTGTGTGTGTTCATCCGTAATGAATGCCTGCAGTTGCACACTGCACAAAGCTCAGCCTGTTGTCTTGCTGTGTCTCTCCAGTGGCTCACCACAAGCCCAGCAGGACTTGGGAAGCTTTGCAGTAATGGTGTGAAAAAGGAGGGCTGAGAACAGCAATGGCATAGATTTAACTTCTAAGCAACTCCTGGGAAGAGTGCGAGTTGTAGAGGTTGTCAAAAAATGTCCCTTCTGGTTTGGAAAGTTTGATCAGATGTGAAAAAATTATAAACTTCTTGGGAGGAGAAGAACATATACAAGGGGGAGAGATTTGTTTACAACCTGAATAAACACAAATAATCAGAAAATAGAACATTTTATTGGAAATATTGTGATGGGTCCATGTGCAAATAATTCTTTATGCTCTTTGCATCAGACTATATGGTCAGAATATGCTTACCACGATGCCTTTTGCCTTTCCAGCATAGCTGTGAAATACAGTCTGTACAGGTGTTCTGGAATTTAGGTTACACTAATAAGCTGTTGTCCTTGCTCTAATTTAGGAAGGACTAACTAATCAGATTGGATCTTTTGGACAACAATAAAATTCTGTTTTGCTGCCATGAAACACTAGACCCAGTTGTTGCTGCCATTAGTTTTTAGTTTTTAAAGTCTGGGAGCAAAGATTGCATACTGCTCTAGGAGCAGTCTGAGAATGGGACGTAGAAGCAGGAAAGTGCACTACTGAAGCAGTAATAAGGAAAAAATCCAGCATGCAGGAGCACTGATTCTGTTTATAGCAAAAGGATTATAATAAGTAAGGCATATGTGCTGTATGACTGAAGATCAATATGAATTCCATCTCCTTACAGGCATATTGATCTTGAACACATACATCACTTGTAATCTCCCTGCTGTAACTGGCAAATGAAAGTATAAAAAACTAGGATGGCAGGACTGTGAGTTAGGAGATTAAAGAAGAAAAATGTTAAGAAGTGCACACTTTTGATCCTTGGAATGTGAAAAAGACAAGGTCATCTGCTATTGTGACCAGGTTGACTATAAAAGCTAAGCGACTCATTGATTTCATGCACTTACCCTGTAAAATATTTTGGTTTATATCATATAATCTTCCTTTCCATTAACCAGAACTGAATCACTTTATAAGCAGCTTGAGTTTAGTGTATCAGTCAAAGATTGATTGTGCCTACCAACTAAATTGATTGTGCCTAGAAACTAAATTGTGTGGAATACTAAGCTGTCTAGGTTTGGGAGCACTCTGTTTACAAGTTTAAGAGTTGAGGAGATAGTAAGAAAAATACTGTAGGCATTTCTATGAATTGGTAAGTGGCTTTTTCTGGGTTTTTTTTTGGGGGGGGGTTGTGGTTTTTTTTTTTGGACAGTGACATTCAGTAAAGAGCAAAGACGTGACATTCTTTTTAGTACTAGTCTTTCCACTTCAAAGCAGTTAGTAATACCAGTAGAAAGCATTGGTCTTGTATGTATCAGTGTCATTCCATGAATAAAACCAAATGACATCTCTGATCTTTGAGTTGGTTGTGACTAATTGTGCAGTTCACATGGATGAATATAGGCAGGTGAGTACTTGTGGTGCAAATGCAGGTACTTAATATTTTGTAGAAAATAAGGAGATTTATTATAGAATTTAAAACCCTTTCTTTCCCAGACCAAGCAAACCTTGCCCCAAGAAATGGCTTTCCAAGACAAACTCCAGGGATGTTCACTGACTGTGTTAAGAGTGTATAGGAGGAAACAGTGTGTTGTTGGGTGGGGGCCCTAGTGCAGGACTTGAGTAGTATGCTTCATTATTTGTGTGCACAGAGTTACCGTATTATCCCCATTTCACAGAAGAGAGTCAGATGATGGGATTATATCAGTGCAGTACTTTAAAAAAATGTGGTGGAGACATATGCAATGACTGACACGTGGATGGTATTGGGAAGGGTCCACAGGTTGCTTTGAATAAGAAGTTTAGTGTTATTTCATATTGACATGGAGTCATGCATGTATGATTCCCATTGAGCAGCATGAGCAGGGTCTAGTTGTGGTTCCCTCCCCCTCCCCCTGTGTTTTCTTGGTGGTAGCTATACTGGTCTCTGGAGAGAGCGTCTTTCTGTGCTGTGTCGATACATTGTCTTCTTGAATGTGAATTATTCAGTATGTGAACTTTACATTTGGGGAACTAGTCATATGAGGAGAAACAAGCTCACTTGAATATTCACCAAACAAATACATTGAGAGCAAAGCCTAACAGTTCTAAAAATTTCAAAGCTTGTGACTTTACTGTGAACTAGCTGATACTGTATGATGCTTGTGTAAACAGACACGGAAGATGAAATGTGAGCATCATTCAAAGATTTAAAATTTAAATTTATATCAGAGCTGTCCCAGAGCTACCCAGCTTTTTGTGAAAACTTAAATATTGTTAGTCAAAAATGAGAGTTGGGATGTCAACCCTTCTGGCATGGAAGGAGAAGGGAGAAGGGAAAGGAGAGGAGCTGGGCTCGCTGGTGTTGCTGCTACAAGTGGTGGGACAGATGGGCATGTGAGAGCATGCTGGCTGTAGTGGCAGCAGTGTCCCCAGCTGCTTTGGCAGCCAGCCTGGCTTCCTTGAGGCAGGGCACAGGTGAAGTAGGCAGTGGGAACAAGACTGATCTGCTGGTCTTGGTAGTCTGTTGCCCTTGCCTACCTCTTGAGCTATTCCTGTTTCGTGTTTTAAATTGTCAAAGAAAGGGCCTTTATGATTAGAAAATATTTCCACTGACTGCCATCTTGAACATGCAGTCTGGCCAGCTTTTCAGGACTTCTGTATGGGCCATGGCTATAGCTGCCCTGCTTAAGTCCTGAGTCTTGTATAAGGTGTTGTTCTTTCACAGGCTTTGCTGAAAACTCCGTGTGAATGATTCACTGCAAAATGCTGTTTAATGATTCTGTCAAGAGCAAAAGGGAAGTTGAGAAAACAGAGAAAAATGAGGGATGTCAGCACATATAACTCTCACCACACCTCTGCAATGTTTTTTTTTCTGGCTCTGTGGAGATGAAGATGTCTTTTGTTCATGTCTCAGCATTTCTTCCCAAACCAATGTCTAAGGAGAATACTGAAGTAACTCTTGAGTGTCAGTTTATCCATAGTACTTGTGTACAATCCAGAGGTCACTATTATTAGTATTAGGTAGTTTTTATTTGTTTATGTTTGTAAAACAGCATTTTAACATAATTCATGAAGTACCTAGGTTAAGAAGCTTCTGACTTTTATTGCTGTTATAGAGATCTTATTTTAACTATCAGTTTGCTTCACTGCAATTTAACTTTTCCAAGCTATGCTGAAATGCGATTTTTAAATGAACTTTAAAAATGCGTTGTAATCTGCTGTTTGGTGTGAGCCTTAGACTAGTATCTCATCACCTGAAAATTTTCACCTTGCAAGTGGGGGATCAGAAATATGGCACTGCCCTTGCTTTGACTTATCATGGTTAAGGATATTGCTAAACTAATTCCCAGTGCTTTTCTGCATGTGTGGCTGAACAAAATACACAGAAGTTCAAATGGATGTGTGAAACTAAGACTTCACTTCTGTATCAAGCCCTCTGCATAATCCAGTGATTCATGAATAATGTACTTGGTGCAAAAAGAATGTATTCAAAACATGATTGATTTTGCAGTGAAAGAATTACTTGAGAAATTAAGCGGGGAGCATTTCTGTGAAACACTGTTTCATCTGCAGTCATAATTTCATTAAGGAAGGTCAGTTAGCCAAGCATTCTCATGACTTTGTGCGGAATTTCCTATGGTCATCATGCTTCTGTTTCCTTTTTTCTCCATAGTAAGTTAATGCGTTTTTTTTGTATTCCCGTACTATTAATTACAATGCACACTGACCCCCAAAAGCACTGTGTTAATATGCTCTTCACCAGTGCCCTCCCTCTCTTCTTTCAAGCTTTGCCTTCTGTTAAAAGGTCACCATAAGAAGAGCAATGGAGTGTCTTATGAATACCCTGATAGAGTTCCTTGTTATTACTTGGGAAATAGGCAGATAAGCTGGTCTGAATAAAGTTGGACGTGAATCAATGGCAGGTTACGTTCTTGTAATGTCCGCTGATTGTATTCTCTCTCTGCGGCAGGTAGGCGGTAGCTTGCCTTCAAGAAAGTGTCATTTCTGACAGAACTGCTTCCAAAGTGCCTTGGCCATCACACCCCAGCTGTTCCTGGTCAGGGCACTTCCTGAAGATACTAAGCTGGCACACCCATACAGAACTAACATGTGAAGCAAATATCCACCTGTGCATCAACATGTCACCTCACCTGAGAAGAGAGCAGTGCATATTTTTATAGTTAGCAATTCTTCTTTAATAGCAATTCTGCACGTAGAGGCAGTCACAGCAGGAGGGACGATTGGCTTGAATATACATATTTTTGGAAGAAGCTTTTTTTTTCCTTGTTGGCAGCCCTGTAATCAGGATGGTGCCATTTATGTGAAAGTAAGAAGCAGCAGGCATTTCCTAATTGGCTTATAGGTAACTGGAGTAGAAAACAATTAAACATGGACAGGTATAATAATAGCCATCTATCAAAACTAATGGTTCTGTCAGCTTGAGAGCTCTGGGTGTCCTGTTAGTCCCCTACTTGAATTTAAACAAGGGCCATTGAAGAGCTCGCTCAAGGCAGAGACTACACTTTAAATATTTCTTAGTAAGATGGCAGTGAACTGCTTGTAATGTAATGCATATCACCCAGTCAGCTGGACTTTAGTCTAATTTAGACTAATTAAAACTAATTAATTTAGACTAATTAAAAATTAAGCTGGACTTAAATTTTTAGCAGTCAAAATCAGGCTGTGTGTGCCATGGTTTTAAACTGTAATGAAGATTGCTAACCTGCAGCTGGGAGGCTACCTGGACTGTGACGGAGCTGCAGGAGGTTATGGATCGTAGTGACCTACAAGAGTAGCACAAGGCAATGCTGTGTTGCAGTGCACAGGGAAGTATAGGCTCCTGCCTCAGAAGGCAGAACCATGGAGGCAGAGGAGTTGGGACTGATGGAGCAGCATGGAGGATCAGGAAAGGACAGAGGAGAGAGCCTGGGATGCAGGCAGGGACTTCACTTGGACCAGAGGACAAATTCTACCTCTGGAGCACGTCTGACTCCTGTGCCTCTCTTACCTGGGCAGTGTAAGGACTGCATGCTAAACCTTGCTATGTTTGCTAGCAGGCAGAACAATTCCTAGTTCTTGAAGTACGCGCTTCCCACCGGGAAGTTAATTTATTAGAATGCAGCCAAATAAGGTCAATTGTTCAAAAACTGAGCAAGGAGACTTGCTTGCTGCTTTGCTTTCGTATTTGCCAGTAAGATTAAAACATCTTTCAGAACCAGAGAGAATGGAAGTATATTAACTTAATTGGCATGTTATATAGATTAATAAAGTCTAATGCTTCGAGGTTGTAAGTAAATTTAGAGTTTATTATGACTGTTAATCAGAATTAAAAAGTTATGAAGGAATTAAAAAGCTCTGAGGAAATTTCAACGCCATAAGGACTCATATAGCCCTTTGGTACAAACTTACTGCCGATATATCAACTTGTCATAAAAATGTAAATGAGGACTGTATCAGTACTGCAATATCCTTTTGGCATTAATTTCTTATAGGTTGTTGCTAGAAGACTCTCATTTGGACGGTGACTATGCCAGCAATAGTACTCTTTCATAGTTACCTGAGGTTGCTTCTGAGATCCTGAACTCATCCCTGTGTGTCCCAGAGCATAGAGAACAGTGACGAAAAGACCCTTGGGATTGTTGATTTGTTTTATTTTGTTTCTTAATTCACAGCATGTTTTTTTAAAGATTCAGATAGACTGTGGCTGTTTTGAATCTGACACAGGGACAAGTTGTGGCCCGATGGTTAAAAATGGAGTTCAGTTATGGGCTGAGAAAATGTTAAACCCTTCAGAGCTGTAGGGGAAGACATGTTGTTTTTTTGTTTTTTCAAATCTGCTACATGGAGTATGGGTTTTTGTTGTGTTCAGAGGGTCTGTTCATGTCTAAATCTGCAGGACAAAGAGAGTATTTAGCTTTGCTTTGCTCTTTGAATAGGCTGTTAGAAACCCATATTGAGGGCACAGGAGTCAAAAGCAGTTTTAGAAGTTTGATCATTAATATTTCAAAATACTCAACTTTTTTCGATTCCTTCTTTGATCTGCTAGTGTATAAATTGCAGTATCAACTTTATTTGTGACTAATTCCACAAACTTTGGTGTAATTCCTCCCAAGGATAAATTATCCCAAGATGTTTAATTACATAATTTCTAAACAGAGCTGCTGTCTTAGCAAGTCTATAGAATCCGTTAAAAGCAGTGCAGAGGTAAGTGATGCTTGTTGTTTTGTGCTGAAAATGCAAAAGTAGTCTCTTGAGTTCCTCATCCCTTGCCAGTTTTGTTCCTACTGCGTGTACAGTAAATTTCATAAAATATTAACCTATGGTAAATATTTAATACATAATTTATTTGCATTATATAAGTTCACTCTCCAATATATGAAGTGCTTGAATAGATAGTTATATAAATATTTTAAAGTGACAAATATATAAATATTTAAATGGCCAGTATAAATATTTTAAATGTAGGTACAAGGGGCATATTCTCCCTCTTTTTCCTCAGAGTTGAGTAGGTATAATTACTGACTGCACTTTGCAATTTTCAAGTAACAGCCTCAGCCAAAGTAGTGTATGTTTTCACTCATTTCAGTAAACTTTAGATTAGGTCAGTAAATATGGTAAGTTTCAGTATTGGATAAGGACAAAAATTATATTATGGTTTTATATATTTAATAGCATTTGGCGAATATTAGGAAAAGACAGGGCAAGTATTAGCTTAAATTTAAAAATGAATTAGTTTTAGCTGGATTCATTGAATTGTAAGGGCAATACAAATGAAAAGACTTGGATGAGGGAATGAGTTTATTTTCACTAATAGGAAGTGGGAGGAAAGTTCTTTCAAATTTGGTAGAAATAATACTTGAGGGTTACTTCCTGCACCACAATCAGCTCAGTTTACATAGGAACATGGAATGAGTTTGTGTAACTCAGCTTGCCGTCTCCAGCCACTCCTGCTGTGGTGGGGGGGGAATCCAGCTGATCATCTTGGTTTGGGCTGACTGCAAATATTTTCAAAGGGCAGTTCTCCAGGTAAGTCTAGGATACACTTCACCTGCAGGCATGCAGAAGCTGTGTGAATTTTATCCTATTAAAGATGCTCATCAGAGTACCCCTGTGATATAAATAGTATTTTTGTTTTCACTTTAGGTAAAGAGTGGCAAATGTGTGAATCTCTATTTTGGTTGTGTTAAAGACTATGGCTCTGCTCACTGCTTCATGCTTTCTCGGTATACTGCTTTAATTTATAAGCTCTTCTTGTGGCCAGTGGCAGGTTGCAAGGCACAGCTGAGTTATGTGCTGCCATGAAGGTCTTGAGTCCCTTGCAGTGTCGGGGAGAGACGGCTTTGTAGCTCGGGAACTACAGTGCAGCTTTGGAGGGCTGCCTATCTTCCTTATATGTAACCCAATAACTGCATCCCTGTGCCTTCTCTTCTATTTCTACTACAGATTTAAAATGTCTCCTACCTTATAAAGGAGGTAATTTTTTTTTTTATTCTTAATGACTGAGGATTTTAGATAACAGCAGAATATAAGGACTGAAGTGCATGTGTGGTTTTTTTGTTCTTGTGTTTTTGGTTTTTTTGTGTTTTGTTTGTTTTTAAATCTTGGTAGCATAAGAATAGGAAAAAATGCAACAAGACCCAACACTTGTGAGTTTTTAGGGCCTTGAACTGCTTTTTAATTTGGAAGAGTAAAAGAAGTGAGGGATCTGACTAGTGATTTCACTTTTTTGAATGCTTAGTTTGTAGTACTCTTTTTCTTCAGCTAGGACAAACTAATGAGTGGCAAAGCCTTTAGCAGTTAAGTTTCTAAGACCAACTTTAATCCTAACTAAGAGTTACTCTGTACTTATGTATTACTACTTGGTTGACATACGGGAAACTATAATACCAGCTATTTCTTACTATGCCAAGCTCAGATTTGTCAGTGCTGCTTTTCTTAAAATTTGCCCATAGTCAAATAAAATTTATAATATTGAGCCTGTTCCATTGAACAAAAAATTTTGTTGCTATCGAAAGAATGGCCAGATCAATCTTCCAGCTTATATATTTTTATGCAATTAACTGTGCAGGCTATTGGTGAAGGTGAGTATCATTATGAATTGTAAAAATTACAAGGAGACATGAAATGCTAGATTTGATAAACTAGGTTAAAAAATATTATATGCAAAGGGATATTAGACTTAAAAAGAAAGGGGGCACACTTCTTTTGGTCAGCCTGGCATGGGCTGATATTTTATCTGCCTACATGAAGCTTGTCAAAACAAGCAAAAGTCCAGTAGAAATTCTGGGACGCTCAACAGTTTGAACACTTTAGCAGTTGCACCTAAAATAGGCATATTACTTAAAGAAGAGGAAGTGGTCAATGCATTTGTAAATGAGACAGGACAGCTGGTCCATCATTTCCTAGAGGAAACAGCAAATGCTGTTTGGAGAACTTGAGAAGATGAGAAACTTGCACAACAATATAGTTGTTTATAAGCCCTATCTTTGGTGGTGGTTGAATTATTTTTTTTTCCTTCTTTTCCCATTTTAATTAAAGTTTCTTTTTCAAATAATGTGGTATAGAAATAATCAAGTCATTATTAGTCTGGGGCTAATTTGAGCCACAATTATATAAGCTGTCAAACAGTTGAAAATTGGGAAGTTTCTGCTTGACTTCTTTAAAGATGTCCCTTATTAATGAGTCTAAATTTCTGTTCACTGTCCAAGAACAAACCCAATCAGCTCTGAATAACTTATGTTGTAACTTCTAATTTTAAATCAGTTCATTCAGCTTTTTTTTTTTAAAAAAAGACACAGACGTTAACAAAGTTTATCATGAGATGAGAGGACATATTTGTTTTTGTGGCATGGAAATGTTTTTTCAAACACATTATGCTGAGTTTTTATTGCTTTTGTTTGTGCTTTGTTTTGCCTCTGCTTAAAGTCAAACTTCCCTACTTTGAACTGCACTAGACAGCTTTTGTGAACATCTCAACATTTGCTGAAAGAGAACTTTATTGTGTGACAAATTATTGCATGATAGGAATGGCCTGTTTGGCAAAAAAGAGTTACCAAATCTACAGCTGAATCTTACAGATGCTTCCGTCAAAACTGTGTTGGTAGTCTGGTTACTTTCATGGTGCAATTGTATTACAAAATATGTTTTGATGGGAGTACTGCTGTGTGGATGGTGATCAGTATGTAGTCAAGAAGGACTTGTGCATCTTAATGGTCTACCGAGAGGACAACCTGGACTGCATACCGTGTGCAAGGAAGCTGTGCCATGTTTGATATTTTCCTTGGTGATAAAAAAAGCAAATGCACTTATTTAAGGTCCAGTTAGACAACACATGGACTTTTATGTTGAAACATTTGATATCCTGAGCAGTTTGGCCTGGATCTCCTGCAGTGTGGTATGTGCTAGTGAATGTTCGTGAAGGAGAAACCTGAATGCTAAAATTGCTTGGGATTGATATGCATCAGGTTATGAGTAGCCAAATCCCAGCCTAAAGTCTGATTGATTGAGTACCAAGACAGGTATATCTAAAAGTGGTAACAAATTGGTGTGGTGCATGTATGACAATGGTGCACATATGGGGAATACACTATATATGAATGCAACTGTTTTCTGACTTCTTCATGTGGACACTTTATGATGGACCAAAGAAGTTTGAATGATTATTTTGTTTTATTTATATTCCAGAGTAGAATTGGAAAGGGAGTGGTAAGGAAGAGCAGTTAAGTTAGCTCCTAAAATGTAACATGGTCGGGTCAAGCTGAATCAAGCTTACTGCACAAATTTACACTCTTCTGTTGCAAATTGTACGCAAGTCATGTAGCATATACTTGAATGTGAATCAGTGGAAATGACCTGCTAACTGCACTAGTAAATAACAATTGTTCATAACAGTTCATTGCAAGTATTCAGAACTTAAAGATGGATTGCTTAATTTCGGTAGAGATTTTTATTCCCCGTTTGAGTAAGCAAAAGTGCTTATATGTCATAGCAGGGTTCTAGTTTGAATTCTTAGCTGCATAAGACACTTGAATAATTTTTTTTTTCTTGAGGTTTGCTTCCATGTGCATAGAATTTATTTTCATAGCTTTTTTGACCACAAAATGGATGGACTGGAAAATTCATAGCTGGTGAGAATAAAAGAGGCACAACAGCAAATGTAGTTAGGTTGGTTTTGGTTTTAGGCACAAACACTTGTTTTTAATAGTCCCTGAGCCATAATAAAGTTGTTTGGAGGTAGAAAAAGTTTAATATGGTATAGTTCATAAGATTTCCTCCCTTGGAATTAGATGTGTGAACTTTTGAAGTGGTTTGCTCCATCTGTCACTCATGTTCTCAATGATCCCAGTCCTTGCAGCAAGTCAGCTTCTCTTGCAAATAGTAGATTGGGATGTGGAGGAGTTGGTTTTTAGTCTACACAGTTATCATTGGCTTATTTAGGCTTCAGTCAAGTATATTTAGAGTTTAATATATAATCTGTCCTCTGGCTTAGTTAAAAAGATGCGGTGTAGAGCATGCTTTTGGGGGTAAAAAAAAAAAGTAAAGGTACTTTTACTCCTGTCTTTACTGGTCTTTTTAGTGGTAGAATGCTCTCTGTGCTCTGTTTAAAAGGATTTTTTGTTTCAGTAAAGCAGCAAGAACCATATTTAATATACGGGTCTTCCCAGATGCCTTAGTTTTCTCTTTATTATTTGTGAGAGGAACCTGAGTAATATGACAGTAACAATTGCAGGACCTCCTCTTGGAGACATAAATTTATAATGGATGGGAATTTGAGTGAAGTTCACATATGAACAGTGTATTCTGCAATGTTGTCCGGAATTCACTGGCTCTATTATGTTTGAACTCCTTCCAATCCAAAGCATGACAGAAATACCTTTCTCTTCCTACCCCTCTCTTTTTTAGTTGGATACTGTTTGATTATGCAGATGTTAATTCTATGGTGAAGACCACTAGGCTGCTCCAGGTTATTACTCCAGGTTATTATGCAAGAGAGCAAAGAATATAATCTACTTTTTGAGGAGGAGGAGGAAGGGAAGCAAGATGAGAAAGTTAATAGATGTCGATGTAATTCATCAGATCTGGAGAGATGCTTTTTAATTACAGCTTGCTTGATTGGAGTTTGTCAAAGCTGATTACATTTTTCCTCATGAGTATTAGTATTCTTTTTATTTGTAAATTAAACGGACTGCACCTTCTCATTTTGAACTTGCCTCAATGGTAGCAGATCCCACAAAGGAAACATAATAGGCTTCAACTTAGTGAGATGGTGCCAAGTACATGTTGTGCAGTAGTCTCTACAGGGTTTATCCAGATGCTTAAACTTTAACACATGCCTAAATATCAAATTGAGCCCACTTAGAACTACGCTTCAAATTAGCCTGAGAGTGTATCAGTGGAAAAAACTGTTTTCCTGAGCCAGGGAAGTATTTCAAGTTCAAGCAGATGCAGTTTCACAAAGGCTGACAAGTATTTCTTGGATTACCGTTAAAACTACCAAATGTTGTCCTTTGAGCGAAGATGCACTTTTTAAATCCAGATCCTACACAGATTTTATTCCATGGTTTAATCCCGTAGCAGAATTGTAAATTGGGTACTCACAGGCATGTATTAGAAGAACTTGTTCGTATTTGTGAATGTTTGTGAGACCTTGTTTGTTTTGGCATAAGATGTAGGTTAGCTGATTCTGTTTAGATATCTACAAGGTAAACAAAACCACTTTCTCTTTGTCCTCTAGTGAAAGACCAGATAGTTGAGCAGCATGAAATATAAGTGAAATCTGTACCTTCAGTGCAGATTTAGAAATACTTTAAATGGAAAAAGAGTAAGTAAAAAATGAGGGAGTCTCTTTACTGCAGTGGAACTCCATGTTTTTAGCCAGTGCAAAATATCTGTCAAATAACACAGTCCAGTCAAATCGCTCTCATTGTTAGATTGCTGCTCTACAGAGGTTTATGTTCAGAGGTTTGAGTTGTGGTTATCATTTAGAAAAAATGATGATTCAAAAGTCCAATTTATTGCCAAGTCCTTCAGGGTCCTTTGGGAAAAGGTCTTTGTTGTACCATTTACCCAAAGTAGTGTATGTATGTGCTTTAGGGGGGGATGTTGTGATGTTGATAGTAAGGCAATAAAAACTGCTTGAGGGAATCAAGCCACAGAAAAATTAAGCTCTCTTGGAAACAGCTAGATGAGAGAACTTCAGATTTCTCTTTAGCCCATTCTTGTACAAACTGGTTATTCTTCTTCCACTTCAGAGAAAGCTATCAATAAATTTTTGCAGCAAAATGAAAGGATGAAGAAAACACTGCCTGTAGCCAGATCTGCCACCATGGAACTTCAGGAAAGCAGAGCAGTGCATCAGGGAAGTGTTACTGCCCCAATGCTGCACAGATGTCTGTGGACTTCTCACAGAATTTGAAGCACTGCCAGCATCTTCGAAGTGGAAGCAATTAGTAAACACAGTGTAAAAGGGAGAGCAACAAACCTTTGTTTATAAATTTATATATCATTTTATTGAGTTTATGTGTTATGTACTGTGGTTAATTTAAAGGGAGGGACTAAAACTGCATTTCTAAAAATATTTCTCTAACAGGGAAATAAGAAAGATAAGCTATTTCAGCAAGGACTTTCTGTTGAAGTTGCTTCTTGATCATGTATTATTGTCAGGGTGGCTGTGTAGGGACTGATTCCTGAAAGCTCCCGGGAGAATAACTGCTATCATGGCAAAGGCTGAGTTCCCCCTCACAAAATCTTATGCTTAGCAAAAGGACTGCTGGTGAGCTGCACAGTTGAAGGATTTTGAGTTTCTCTGCTCTTTCCTTCCTCCCACTTTAAATGAGGAGCATAAAATAACTTTATGGAAAGATTCAGTTTAATTTTCAAAGTTAATCACTCTTGGTGGTTTTGGTGAAGGGGAGGAACTGGGAGAATATGTATGATCTATGACCTCTACACATGCAGTGATGAAGTAGATGAAGACCTTGATGTAGTGTCATAGATGAGCAGCCCTGGTACTTTCATCACGTGTGGTCTTTTCTTTGTGGTCCATCATTCTCTCCTGGTAGCTATGTTCTGCTTTTTCAACTGTGGACTGCAGGACTTGGGTACTATTTTCTTTGGATTTTGCTCTTTTCCTTGAGCTTAGAAGCAGTATTTGATGCTGCTGCTGTTTAATTAGTGCCTGTGAAAAAGGGATTGTTTACAAGAGAAGACTTAGTGTGGAGAAGGTAGGTGTGGTTCTTGCCAATTACTGTTTCTTTGGTCTCTGTTCACCTCTTCAGACTAGCTGAGAATAATATAAGAAAATAAGTGTGTACTTGAATTGTACCTGAAGTACATGTGGTTCTAGGTCATTAGTGAGTTGGGTCAAATAAGTCTGCCCTACTATGCTATAGTACAAGGCTGTGATATATGGATACTATGGTATACTGCAAGACAGAATTCTGAGCAAATTTTTTTGTTGTATAAATTACAATGATGTGCCATGCATGCTTAACATTTAGCTCCTCTCAGGAACTTCTGTAGTACTCTAACCTCCACATACTCCAGAAGCCTTCAAGGCATTGAGTAAATTGTAGCTTCTTGTTTTCCCACCATAATAAAATGCCTTCTTGCTTTTTCTGATGCCTGATCTCTCCTTTGAATATCTGATAGTAACCCATGAGAGACTTGAAGGAAATTCACTGGAATAGGTAAGAAGGAAAGAAGATGCCAACTGAGGCCAGACACCCTGTAGCTCCTGTGGCCACTATTTGCATGTTCTTCTTTCTAGTGTATCTTAGTTTGCGCAGATTCTGCTTCCAGCTGAACTGAAAGCCAACATTGCATGCAATCATTCAAGGCAAATGAGAAATGCATACTTTTTCAGTAGTTTCATGAGATTGACTGGACCTGATTGCAGTCCAGAAAGAAAAGGAGGGAGAAGCAGCATCACCTGAACAGAGCATCCTTAAAGGGAGCGTGATGTATATTTGTGTCAGTTGAAAGAACAGTTCTGTTCCGCTCACAAATCCTCAAGGGATTTTTCTCAGTCTTGTGCTATATAAGGACTGAGAAACCAGGATGCAATATTGTCTAGTATAGTGTAAGAGGAATAGAACTGTACTTGCTTACTCTGACAGTCATCTTATATCAATGTGAACATAGTGCTAATTACCAGTCCCTTTAGGGTCATATTAGTCCTGGAATTGCAACTGCTTATATTGATATTGAATTTAGTTAATTCCCTTTGTAGAGATAGGCATGGAAAGGAAACATTGTAATGTCACTAGCAGATGATAAAACATACTGATCATGGGACAGGCCAAATCATGTCTGCTGGATTTGTGAAATCTTCAAGTGGAAAAGATGCTCTGAATAACAATCACACCTGGGAGTTCTTCCTCTCTAAAATAAGAGGTCTGGATTTAAGAGGAAAGGATTGTGTTTTATGGCTGAGTGCAGGCCTAGTAGAATTAACTATAACAAACAAAAACATAACCCTGTATAAAGACTAGATGATGCAAGCCATAGTCAGTTTACTGACAGTCTGGGGTCAGTGTATCTATGTGTAGCTCAAGAAACTTATGTTTTAAGAAGATGAACTCAGTATGTCTCTGGAAGTACCCTTTTCTGCTATACAAGCAGGTGTGTAGGAGAGGTGCTGACAGTACAGGCATACTGATACTGGCACAGTTGTCTCATAGTGTGTATGCACAGGGTATTGGCAGAAAGACTTTTTCTGCTTAGAAGTTGAATCTCCTCTTCAGAAGGTAAAAGTGAAGTTAAAGGCTTCTGGTGAAGTTGTGTCTATATTCAGGGGTTTCCCTGTATGGCTGCCAGCAGCCATGGGATTGTCTACCTGCATGCCTTGCTTCCCATTCCTCCTCTAAGCTCATCCTCAACAAAAGGTATGTTGTCAGAGATTTGTAGTATGGGTCATTTATAACTGGTCTTTACCTTCCTACTATTTTTATTTCTATCAATCACAGGCAGAAATTTGTAAGGAGAAATGGCATAGGAACAGCAACAGATAGCTGACTGTCTCATGCCACTGATATGCAATAGTTCTAAGTAATAACTTCGTATCAAGAAGAAATTATTGCATGGATTATTGTTTTTTTGCAAAAAGTTAATTTTATATGACGGGGGCTGGACTGCTAGTTATAAAATGCATGTAATGTATTTATACCTTTTTGGTTGGGTGAATCTTCTTCAACAGGCTATGAAGAAACTCATCTTCACCCTAAGTGTAGGTAGGCATCTGACCTGGTTAAGAGGAAATCATACATTACCTTTTAATACAGCTGGTCTGTAAAGAACAATGAATTACTTGGGGGAGGAAGGGGGAATAATCCACCTCAACTGTTTCTTTTGCTGTTGCATGTTCCTGAGAAGTTCAGTTGTGAGGGCTTTGTGGGATTGTAGTCAACAGTGGCGGGAGAGGCTGAAGGGTCAAAGTTAGTTACAGGAGAAGAGCCATGACAAGAAAGTTCTTGGGTGAAGATGTACTTTCCATGAGCTTGCAGAGGGATCCCAAAGTGAGACAGGTCACTGTTTATTCCCTGACCCCATCCCATACTCAGAGACCAAGTCTCTTCACAAGAATTTGGTTCTGAGTGGACTGAACTGTGACACTCTTATTTTCTTTTTGATCCCTGTGTTGCCTCTCACTATTCTTTTGCACTCCTTAGCTGTTAGTCCTGTGCTGCTTTGAAGCCTAACAGTTATCCCTTCTGGTGCCTTAGATTCTTCAGAGAATCATCAGATACACTAAAAATAAACTATTTGTGGGAGAGCTTGTCTTGTTTACGTACTTAATCAGTTGCTATACAGGGGGCATTTAAAATCAGTGGGGCTAAGTGCTTTGTAGAATGTGAATAGATTTAAAAAACACTTACGAAAATATTTGTTGGTATATCCCAGTTTAAGTTCTCAAGAATCTTGATGCTCTAAAAATGGTGTTTAGTATTATGCATTTCTGAAGTCTTCAGGATGATATTTCTGCTGTGAGATTTAGAATTCAGTAGGAATCAGGACTTTAACAGAATTTTTATACTCTTTAAAATAGTAATGCATAGTGAAAGCTGGCAATGTTTTTAAGTTCTGCTGAATCAGTGTTTTAGGATCTATGGCTTGTTATCCTGTTTTAACAGTTGATTGGCAGCTTTGAAGTGACAGAATGAAGTGAACATGGTTCACCTTTGCCACAACTTCTTAAGATCACAGTATAGTAACACCTTTAATTTCCTTCTCCCTTAAAAAGGGAAAGAGGGCATCTGTGAAGTGCATCTCTAATTCATTGCTCTTCTCAGACTGAAGGGTTGAAAGGGTAGGTATACTATTGGCAGAGGGTTGAAGGAGTGGGTAGCTCTGAATTCATTGCCTTTTAAGTTATATCTTTGGATACCTGCATAGAAAAATAGAAGAAAAAAAATATGAATCGGAAAATGTTCTTTTTTTCTGCAACAAATTTTTATTTGCACTGAAAAGTTTAAAGCTTTACATTGCACTTTGAAAATGAAGCATTTTGTATTTCAAAATAACTGTCGTCTTGACTTTTTTTATGCCCTTGTTCTTGGTGATGGCCTGACTAGGCTCTGTCTTTTATGATCTATCATGATTCCTTCTGCTGACCAGTCATGGTGAAGCACAGGAGTCTTTGCTTGTTCTTGTCGATGTTGTGGTTCAGAAACCAGGCTATTGAGAATTGTAGCTCCAGACACTCACGTTTAGGCTGCTGTGCCAGTGCTTCCAAGTATAAGTGCTTTGATTTCCCTGTTCTGATTTTAATCAAATGCTGACTTTTTCCATGGATGCAGATGCACTTTTTGTATTATTTTTTATTTTTTGTGGAAAGTAAATCTTAGGTGAAATAACAATTTTCTTGGAAAAGCAGTACTTTAAAAGGAAGATTTTCCTTTAGCTTGAATTTTAATTAGGTTTTCTTTAGTGCTTTCCACAAACATTCTCCATGCTTTCATGTACCCAATTCATTATGTGAGTCTTTGCATATATTTTTCTTCTTCATTCTTCTGCCTAACTCTTCTGGCTCTGTGTTCAAGAGGGAGAATATAAGAGACTTTTGGGGATTACTTACATCATGAAAAACACAACTTTTACTCTGAAAAGAATGCTTTTGTCCAGTGAATATGTTTCGTTTTCCTTTTGGTGCCTTGGGAACAGCTTGTGCTTGTATTCTAGTTTTGAAATGTATAATATAGTAGCAACAAGTAGCTTTTAAAATGTATTTAAAGAAGTGCTTTATCAGTAGGAGTACTAATAGAGCATCTTTTTCTTGGGACTTGGCCCATAGGCTCAGTGTTACTAAAGATGCATGTACAAATGCAGATTTTGACTGTATAAGCTTCATGTTCTTATGAAATTAGTAAAAAAAAAGTCTGACTACTACAGTTGTTTCTTGGACTGTAGTCAGTGTTTAGTATCTGAAATGCAAGCTGTTACTGAAATTTGACTTACGGGTTTTAGTGTGTTGCTTCTGTTACATAGATAAATCAGATTTGGATTGCAAGTACTTCTGTTTGAGTAAAAAAATCACTTTGAATATTCTGCAGTTACTGATTTCACCCAAATTTCTGTTATTAAAAGAGGACACGCTTTTGTGAGTGTGGGGAAGCTACAATGATGACAATTAGAAAATGTCCGTAGGCTGCAAATAAGATTTCCACAGGGTGGATCTGGGGAAGAAAGGTTCTGAATTGACCTTCCAGGAGGAGCAAGAAGAACAAAATCCCTCTTACAAGATGAGGTTTGTTCCTTCAGAGAATGAATTATGCAGCATGACTGATATACCGTCTGTAGGAGGGGGGTACTACCTAATTTTCTCGTTACATGATCTGGCCCAGCTTCCGTACAATGTGTTGGTTGAGCCAGTTCATATTTGCCTTTGGAGTCCTAGGAGGTCAGAGAAGTAATTGTGTATCAGACAAAATTTTGCCTTTTTTTTTTTAGGACTTTTCCATGTTTTCTGTAGAACTTTGCAAACATGACTTGTACAAAACTGTTCTGAAAGGGAACTTTTATTTGACAGCAGCTACATAAATTCAGAAGTATAAACTACAGAGATGATAACTTATTGTGCTTGCATTTTACTTAGCAAGATCAGCAACTGACATGAGACCTGATGAGAAATGAGCTATTTTCATAGTCAAGTTTCCCACCAGCTCACATGCCAAATCCTTCATAAAACTACAAATTTTATTCAGTGACTATCATTGACTCACTGTCATTTTGATTGTACCACTTCATTTTGATGTTTTACTATGGTACTTCTAAAAGAGAAGGTGCGCTATAAAATGTGAGAACTGGGCAATGCTTTTCATTTGGGCCTCTTCACACCCTTAGGCTGTCCTGTAAATCATTATTAAGATTGCTTTATAGTTCCTTTTAACAGGCACGTTTTTATTTACTAACTTGCTTTAACTCTGTGTTAGAGGTCTGGCTCAAGCTGAGTTGTTATAAAAAGTTTCTGACAATAGCTCAGGTGTTTCTGAAAATGAGGTTAGGAAAAAATTATTAGCTTATTAAACAATTAAAACCTTTTTAACATACTATAGCACACCTTTACTTTGTAAGGGAAAGAAAATTGTTGATGCTGGTTTGGCCATACATCTTCCCTTAAAATTCTCTGAAATGTGGACTTTTAAGCCAAAAGTAACTAACTGAAGGGAGGATTCTTCTAAGGAAAGCAGTTTGTGATCGTGTAATTACACAGTCTCTCATAGTGGATGCTACTCCATGTGGCATTATAACAACAATCTTCATAGAATGAAAGGGGCTATTATATGTATAAGGAAGATGAGAAAAAGATTCATAGTTTTTATGCAGATTACACAGTTTGCAGTTAAAAAGCTGATCTAAAAGCCTGAAGATATTTTTTCTGCTTATCAAAGTTGAAAATTGAAACGTTATCCATAAAATGGAATTACTGACTTCTCTTATGTTTGTCACTTTCCATCTTTCTGTGTTAAGAATGAAAAAGAAATTAAGAATGGAAGGGAAGGAAGATGTAAAAACATAAAATGAAAATAGGATAAGGCTGGAATTTGAAAAAAATAACAGCTTGCTCGCTTTCAAAATCTTTGATTCTTTAATTCTTTACAGTTTGTCTGAATATTATCTGCAGCTCTCAGTCAACTGGGTTTCTTGATTATTTTCACCAAGGACTTTTAAATCAGAGATCAGTAAGTGTTTTCATGGGATTGGGCCCAAAGGCTCTATTCCATATTTTTTCCATTAATCTGTGAGTAAAAAATTGCTGAAATGTCTCAAGTGTCAGCATGACAACAGCTGCTCACAATGGCTTGTTTTATGCACTGTTTTTGGGAAATGCTTTCAAAAGGAAAGTCTTTCCTGAGCACTAGGTAATTGCCATGATAACTTTCCATTTCCAGGGCTGCTTGTAGCATTTTAAGTGCGGCAGTGTTTTACTCCATTACAGTGCTGCAGATCAGTGTAGTGAAAATGCTAAGAGATAGGGAAGTGAGTGCTTCCTCTGAACACACAATTGCTTGCTGACAGTTACTGTTTCTTTAATTATCCATGGTGATTTAGGTAGGCTAGCCAGCATACACCAGGAATTTATGTATTTAAGGAAAGATGTAAATTAAGTAGTGGAAAGTTTTTTTTAGGGTGTTTAGAATTCATATTCCAAATCCTATTGATTTTAGGTAGCCTAATATAAAAATATAAAGATAATACATCTTATTGACCTATTTGTCTAACTATTTCAGAACCCTCCTTTAAGAAGATGGTTTATTTGTTTCTTGATGTTCATTTACTGTGATGTTGGGAAGGATTTTTTTAAGTGCCTGAACGTATTCCCTTTGAAAACAGCTTGCATAGACTTCAGTGATGCAGGGCCAAGGCCTTCTGCTTTGTATTTGTTACTTATTAAGTGGCACTTCAAGTGCTTCTCATGAGGCAGCCTATTGATGAATTGTATAAATGTACTTTCTATTCTAAATAAACACTGAAGCACCTGCATTGCACCTGGCCTCTTTGTTACCCATGATACATGAGTCAGAGCGTGGCAAATCTCGCCCCATCGAGCACGTGTGGAGGTTCAAGTTTGTTAGAGAAACTTGGTTTAAGTGGAAGGTGAGCAGATGCAAAGAGATGCAGATGTATTCTCAGAGTGAACGTGTTTTTTTGACATAGTATTTGCTATTCCCAATTCACGTAGTGTTTTTTTATTGTGACTAGTGTCAAGGAACATAATGGAACTTTTGTCTCTTAATTGGTTGACTGCTGCTTAAAAATGAGTTAGTCTTTACTGGTGATTAACAAATATGCCACAGAAATCATTACTTTTTTACACTTCATTGTATGGAAACCAGCTGCAACTGTCTTATAGTACCTCTTAAATAATGAGAAGTAAAATCCTTTTGCAAGCTCTTCATTGATTTTTGATTTCTCATTGAATACCTCATTTGTTTTCTTTCAATTAGTGTACGCGTATACAATAGTCAATTTGTACAATTGTTAATACAATACAACAATTTGTGTAGATTTTGAGGTTTCTGTGGACTCTGAGGTTTGAACAAATGTATTTGTGTTGCAAGCTTTTATCCCCCTTTTTTAAGGGTTGCTGTCAAAGCGAAGAGAATAAATGCTGCCATATTAGTTGGGTGACCTCCCCCAAGCCACAAAGAAAAGAACAGAAGCAGGTGCCGAAGTATATTTACATAACACGTCTGCACAATTTGAAATAACAAAGACTAACTGTCAATGTCTGCTGAATTATCCATGAACAAAAAAATAGTAGTGGGCTAAGTTATTCTACACAAACATTTGAAAGACTTTACTTGACAACAGCATACTAGAGAAGGGAAGCAATATATTTTTAGTAATGGCAGTGTCAGTATGGATGTTGGAATTGCTCTGTGTTAGCTTTCATAGATATCTAAGGGAGTGTGAGGGTTCATAAATAGAGTCAAATTCTTCTGTCAGTCAGAAGCCCAGTATGTCTGGGTAATTGAGGTCAAAGTTGGTGCTGCCACTCTCGTGGATGTCTTGTGTTTGCGTATGGATTTTACTTTGGAACTGCCAGTGACATGCTGTGAAGTAACTGCAAATCAATGCACGATATTGGTTTGTTTATATTAACCTTCAGTGGATACTGTAAAAGATTTAATGAATCCTTATCTTGTGTGGACTTTAACAAGTTATTTTACTGAAGCTTGTTTTCTTAAACAAATGAAAAGCTTGTTTTCTTAAATCTGTGATACTCTCAAAAATCAGTGGTCTCGGAATTCACAGTTGCCCATCTGAACAGCCTTATGAGTAAACTAAATTGCTTGGTCTAGTGCTGTAGGCTATCTTCAAATAACATGTGGTGGGATTTAGCTGAAGACAGAAATTGTGACAATGGTAAGTATTTTCTATTTGAAGAGGGACAAAATCTTTAAAGTGAAACATTCTTTTAGACTCTCAGAGCTTAGCCCTTGGTTCCTGCCACATGGAAGTGGAACAGTTTTGGGACTGGCTATTTACTATTTAGCAGTGATCCATTGTTCACTTTTTTAGGCTTTTTGTAAAATGCTACTTAGAAAGAAGAGATTGTTTTAAAAAATGATGCAGACATGGGGAAATAGAGGTCTTGCAGGTGAAACACGGAAGTGCTACTTTTACAATATACTATGGTGACAAAAATAAAGCCATAACTTTGACATCATTGTTTCTTGAAGCATCAGGATCTTCCTCTTTAAGTCAAGCTTATTTGTCATGTGACAAATCCACTGTTGGATAAATTGATTTATTAATAGATTCTAGAAGTCTTATTTTATGGAGAAGATATGGTTGACTCACATATGTTCTGGAACAGCCTCTATATGTTGACTTAGTTTTGACCTAGTCCTTTAAAATAAGAGGGCCAACAGCTTTTAACAGAATATCTGCTTTTTATCTCCTAATGTTGTGGACATATATGAAAAATGTGAAATCATGGAGCCAGATTGCATGATCAATCCAGTAAGAGAGGTATTTATGCTTAATCAATTTGACTTTCATAAGAAAAAGTGAATATGGCAACTGTGAGTGGCTAATTATCTCCAGTCTCCAGTAGATGGAAATATTGCTATAACTTTCCTGATTTCAATATCTTGAAGTTTGTCTGTTTCAGGGAAGCTCATGATTCTTTCCTTCTTTCTCATACTTTAACTTGTTGACAACCATAAATCATCTAAGCTAGTATTTTAAATACAGAATACAAATCTAAGGCCTCTCATTCATTATTCACATTTATTGAATTTGCACAAATAGATCAAGTGAAAATAGGCATTTCTAATTATGTTTATAATATACTAATCTATCTGTAACTGTGCTGGTCATCTGATAATGACAAACTGATACAGAAAGAAGGTGAAAAAAACTTCATTTGGTTTCCAGTTCTAATTTTGATTTATGCTTCAGTTGTATAACAAATGTTTTGAGGGGTGGGGGAGACTGCAGTAGAAATTAGGGGTCATCAAAGATTTCAGTTTGTATTATGTAGTATAGGCCAAAACTAGGAATGTTGCTGTTAAACAAATAAGAAATTGAGGTTTCTTAGAATCATTTATGACTCTCTAATGATTCTTACTAAAGAAAACTAAATAAAGGATACGCTGTGTGTATGTCTAAATATATATATACACACATATATAATAGAAGCAGAAGAAAAATAGAAGGATAGATAGGTATGAAAATATATAGTAGAAAAATACATATAAAGAAATATACACAGTATATATCTAGTATATACTAGTGTTTATATACACATATATGCATATTAGTAAATAAAAAACCCAAACCAGAATAAATATAGGACAGTTCTAGAAAATAGGACTGGACGTTACGTTGTTGGTTTGCCCCCAGGCGAATCAACTTGCACATATTCATGACAAAGCTTTGTCTAAACTATTTTTGAAAATATCTAGTGATAGTCCACTGGTTCCTCCACTGTCTGCTCCAGAGCTGTCTTGACTATTAGATAATTATGGTAATTATCTTGGTTCATAACCTGAGTCTTTCCTGTTTTAATTTCAGCCTGTCTTGCACCATCCTAACTACAGCTGATACAGAGAAGAACTTGTTCCCATCTTGACTGTAACTGCTTTGACATAGTTGAGGTCCACTGTTAGGTCAATACAATGATGTGTTTCCATGGCAAAATGATAACTAAATGGGTCAAGCATTTATATTCTTTCCACCCTTGCCCACTGCCACATGTATAAGATGTCAAGGTATGGGGATAATAAATTTCAGTTCTACTGATGCAAAACAAATCTTACAGGAGCCCAGTTGTTTTGCAGAGATTCTAGATACAAACACCTGGGGAGCTTGGTAGGGGGAAAGATCTTTTATCAGATATCTCTCAAATGCACAGTTTAAAATTCTGAATTTTCCTGGTCTATTTAGTCCTTCCTGCTTAAAGTTATGTTCCCCCAGACAGGGAATGAAGGTGCTTTTATGCTACTTATGATCAGCCTTGCTAAGTGTTACAATAAATACATTTGCAGTAAGCAGTTTGTAGAACATTGGAGGAGGGTGGGAGGGGAGGCCTGGGGGACTTATGGAAGAGATTAACTTGCTGACGAAGTATTCCATGAACAAAGTAAAGTATAAATCTGAATGAATTATTTGCTGCAGTGGCTTGGTTTCCAGCTGCACCGGCAATGACATAGTTTATTCCAATATCATTTATGAATTCATTTAGAAACACCTACAGCATTTAAAAAGCTGATGAGAAGGTCAGCCAGTGTAAGACTGCTTTGAAAAACCCATCATGAATTTTTCACATAGAACATCGGATTGTCAAAGAAGAGGGAGAAAAAAGATGCTTTTCAAATGCTAAGTTGTTGCGAACACTATTCTCATGTTAAAATGTTAATAATTTTTATGGAATTTTAGGTGGTTAGAACAGAAAAGTATGCTAATACTAACAGGTATTTTTAAGTACAAAAATACTTTCTATTCCAGTTTTTAAGCCAAAAGAAAAGAGTAGTGAAATATTGCCAAATGTCTCTGCATTAAAAAGTTATTTTTTAAATTACACAATAATTTGAACAGTTGCGTTAAATTCAAACAGCCTTCTATGCACTTGTACATTAATCTCTGCTTTGATCACTGCCCATAGTTAGTTTCTTTCCCCTCCCCAGGAGATCAGTGTTTGTGGATTCCCAGCAAAGTAAACTTTAGGATCTGCTTCTCAAGGCATAGTTGTGGACTATTCTATTTTCTGGTGGTTTCAGGCTGCGAATTATTCAACAATAAAAAAACAGTGAAGTCCTTCCTTTAGAAAAAAAGATGCTTGTTTTCCTCTAAGGAGTATATTGCTTTCAGACTTGGGCTCAAAGATCCATGTTACTGTGTTTTGATCTTCAGTTCTATGTATGCACTTGTGTTTCTGTATCTTCTGTGGATGCTTAGCCAGAGAATGCGTATCTTGATTCCTCAGGAAAATGAAAAAAGACTTGGTCTACCTAGAGTCAGGACTACTCAGCCATTTTGACTGCTGATTTTTTTATTACCCCCCCCCAATGCATTTTCATTGTATGCAATCAGACCAAGTGTGGGTTTTTTGGGGGGTAAGGGGTGGTAGCGGGCATATGAGTTTGTAAATTCTTATAATGGTATCCAAGTCTTGGATTGTTGAAGGAGACAGGAGTAACAGGAATTTTGTTATTTATCTTGTATTCTAATCTTATTTTCAGTTAGACATAGGTTGATTTTACAGTTTTTGCTCTAGATTTATTTAGATATATGTATGGTATTGAGCACTTCTAGGAAAAAAAAAAATCTTTGCGTGTCATACTGGAAGCAATGGACGTTTTGTTGAGGACTTTATTTTACTAGTATGTTGCATCCTGTCAAAATCTAAGCTTCCCTAGAGAGAAGGGAAGAAAAGCTGGCTGTTTGTTCTGTAGGCCACAGTTATCAGAGAGGAGTAAAATAACAAGTGATTGGACAAAATAGTGGTGCAACCTCAGGAGAAAAACATGTGCATGTCTTAAAAAAAAAAATTATGCATGCTTCCTCTGTTGGCTTAAACTGTTATCAAGAGGCATCTTAAACAAGGTGAAATTTGTCATTTCTCTTGGACTACAACCAAGGAGAACTAATTATCAGGAAAAGTTTTCCCCTGTGGACTGCAAAATCAGTCTTTAGGTCAGAATAAATGATAATGAGGAACTACCGTTATTAAGTCTAATGCATGGTTTCTAGAGAATAAATATAAAAGGTCATTCAATAGGGTATTATCATACAGAAGCTTTCAAGCTTTCAGATTTTGATTTGTTTAATAAAAGATGCTGAATGTTTAACAAATTTGCATCATATATGCTTCCCTTATCTCTGTTGAATCATTAAATGAGAAAAGGTAACTCCCAAGAAACTTTAACATGAAGATAGAAGTGAAACTCTTTCTTCCAAAAATCTAACCTATTTCTCTGAAAAACAAAATGATAACAAATAAGAACACTAAAAATCCTCAAAACCTAACTAATATATTTCACTGACGGTGACTGCTGATACAGTATGTTGCATGCAGGAAGTGGGAGCCAAAGAGAGCCTGGAGATAACTGTGTCTAGAAGAACAAGGTCAGATTGATGCAGGCTCTTTAGTGGTTATACTTCAGGTGGTTCCATATTGGAGAAGGCTGCTGGGTTTTGTTTTTAGTGCCTCTCACTGATCCTGCATACCTTAAGTCAATAAGGGCTAGCAGAGTCTAGCCTATTTAAAAAATACATACTCTGCCAGGTTGGCTGGCAAACATAATAAAAGAATGGTTCTTGGAGGGGGGGAAAGAAGAGTGATATATGCAAGTCTTACTCACTCCCTACACTTCAAGACTGGCCACAGTATGCTTTTGTTTTTAACATGTTTGTTAAACCTTTATCTAAAATGTTTTGTTTTTTTTTTAAACCTGGGATGAGGTTCTATAAGCTCCATAAGGAATCCACTGAATGTTTTTCTAGCATTATTGTTAGATGCCTAATTTTAAACCTCCTTGTTGCAGCATAAATGCACTACATCTGACCATGAAGATCAGTTCATTACCCCACTTACAGGATTTCTTTGCATATTGGGAACAGGGTATTCTTCACTCTTCAGGTCTTTCCTCACATGCCAGCAGATATTCCTTATCTAATGATTCTTCTTGTTCCTCTGTGGACAGTTTTCTACATATTTTTGGAAGGGTCCTGCCCTTTGAAGGGAATATCTTGAATTGCAATTAGGTTTCAAAGAGATTGAAAGCTTTTATTAAATTTCAGACATATGCTCTTGAATGCCTTTGAAAGCTGGAGTCCAGTGGCGCACAGAATCCAAAACAGCTTCTTCACTATACTACCTAGTACAATATATTTTAGTGGGCTTCAGTATGTAGGTAGAGTGGAAAAGAAATTAGCTACTGTGATTTATTTATACAATTTTCTTTATTTTTATTGTTTATGGTTTAATGCTTAACAGATATTTAAAACTTTTTTTTCCTTATCTTGTTTCCCTTCCCCTCCACTCCTCCTTTGACCAACAGTGGCTGTGTCACAAGTCCCTCTGACTTTACAGAGGTGTTGGGGGGAGAAACACAAACCTTTTTCTCTATTGCAGGGAGAAATTACTTTCCTCTAGCCTTCCAACTCAAATATAGTATCAGAGGATACTCTGTTACTGTTGGATCCATTTCCTATTTTCATGTTTCATTTCTAACTTCTGAATTTGTCTCTTTGCAATGCGGATTAGTTGTAGTTGTAAATAGTTCTAAATTGGGACTGAAATGTGAATGCTTTATTGAACTTTAAAATATACATGCAATGCCAAAACACCATTTTCAAATAGAAATATCAGTCTAGCTGTGATAGCTTTGTGTAGGATGCATACAAAATGTGCTCTTCACTTTTTTATGATCCAAATAGAAAAGCTTGTTTAAAAAAAATTACTCATTTATATTTCACTGATAGTTTTTCTTTTTGCAAAGCATCAAATAAGAAACAACATGGGGAGGCAGCATTAATTTAAAAATAAGGTGCTCAACTTAAACTTAGGAAAATCAGAGTTTTAATTCTTGGGCTTCCCCAAGAGCTTTGGTGTGATTTGAGTCGTCAGTTTTTAATGCCTCTCTTTTCTGACTGTGAAAATGGCCATATTCCCATAAACTGATTTTATGAAACAAGTTCCAGCTTCTTTTGGAATGAAATTTTGACTGGGGGGGGTGTTCTCAGAGCAGCTCTTATAACAAGCTTTTTTCTGACAACTTGTTGTTAGCTGTGTTCAGAACAAAACTAAAGAACATAGCATTGGCTAGGATCTCTTGGATTGTGGCATGCAGGTGCATAACAATTAAATGTTATCTTTTTATTATTTCTCAAATCATTTTTCTGGTGCACTGAAGTATGTAAAAGGAATGTGATTGATATATGCCTGGGGATTCCTAGCTGGTTTGGGGTGGAAACTTTTAACTCTGACTATTTCACATTCAAAAGTTTTGAGCTGTATGACCCCTTCCCTGAAATCTGTCTGGTAACAAAAATATGCAGAGGTGAAAGGTACCCTTATATAGGGGAAATTAAAAGAACTGGAAACAGTAATCTCACCATTGTAGCACTCAAGTTATCTTCTATTTTTTTTCACAATTCTCACTAAATACAGGGAGTACTGTTATTTGAACAGAGGTTGTCCTTCCATCTAACATTTTGCTTTAGTGAATGTGAGAATGTGAATATAAGTGAATGTTGTCTTTGAGCTGTTAAGATAGGCCTCGAACTTGACCAAAAATTCTGAAGCTGAAGAATCCCTGTAAATGGTACAGGGAAAGCAGTCAAAGCTGTGCTACCCTGCTAGCTGAAACATTTACATAGTCTTGCATCTGCTACAGTCTGTGTTGGAAGAATGAAAATAATGTTAAAGTATTATGTATAGCATGCTGACTTCTTGCTTTAGGTCATATCAGATGAGAGTTCATTCATGGTTCAGTTCTTGATCTAGCTATCTTTTTGCTGTCAACCTTTAATATTCTCAAGGGAATATGAGACTCTGCCAGTGCCAAATCCAGTTGTTCTGTTCATATTTCACTTGATCTCTAGCATCTTGTTGTAAATGCAAATTCTTAGCAGACGTGACTGGCATTGAGTGGGCATAATAATTGCTGTTTGCATTTTTGGATGCTGTGGTGATAAGAAAATGGTAAAATAGAAGCCTGGTTTGGGCATAAGATTTGTATTACCTTTAAAGGAAGTGGTACTAGATCTCTGTGGAATTTAAGTTAATTTTCCCCATCAGTGTAATGCCAACTGGGTGAAAACTTCTGCTAGTGTCTGCTCCACATAATGTGTAAAAGAAAATGTGGAGTTCTGTGCACCTTTTAGGTGGGGAACCAGTCTAATACAGATTTTGCTGGCAGTACCATTGCTATGAAGTTTTCCTACCTTTTCCCTCCACTTTAGCTTCTTAACAGCATTTTGGAATTTGAACTATTTGGAGTACAGTTTTGTTTCTCAGGTGAACTTAAGACAACCAGAGAAGTTCAAATGCTTGTGTATCAAACCAGGAACATAGCCAGATTAGGTGACATACCTCATTAAGGATTAGGTATTGAGGATTCCTGATACCAGAATTGAGTAAGAAACACAAAAAAGGGAATGGTGATTGCTAGGACAAGAACTAGGCAAAGGGAGAGCTGGTGGTTGAGGCCAGAAGGTGAGAGCTCCATCTCTGTATGTGTGCCCTATGTGCTGACACAAACTCTGCTTTGCTCCAAGTGTGTGAAGAACTTAGTAGTGAACTATGGGTAAGATCACAGGATAGGAAGGCATGGTCTCACTGCTAACCTAGGTGCATTAACAGTTGTAATTTCTTAGCTTTACTTTCAGAGTTGGCAATTTTATTGCACTTCTGATGTTTTTTGCTTTTAATATTTAAAAAATGACTTAAAGCTACAGTAAGTATCTACATAACATCTTTCCGAGAGGAAATTGTGATATGATTGTGATATCCCTAAATAATCACATTTTTTTGATAGATGTTATAGTTTCATGATAGAATAACATATTTTGAATGGAAATCATGGCTGCTCTGGACCAATTTTCCTAACATTACTAGGAGCTGCATTTCATAGTACTGGTGTGCAAGTATTGTTGAACAGAGAAATGTGTGAAACTGTTCTTAAAGCAACTTAGGAAGTATGAATTAATTTCAGTTTTGCAAAGAATAGTCAACACCTATGAGAAGTCATTTGCTTTTGCATTTATACAGTTGTAAAACACGTTTTTCAGCAGCTTTCTTACCTGTTTGCTGACTACTTTAGTAAAATCTTTTCTCTAGCTCCATTCTGGAGGTCACTTTTTGACTCCAGTTGTCTCTGAGCAGGATGATTTTTTTTAGTTTGGCATGTTGGCAGACCTGAAAATACTGTACTTCAGCTGTTGAGGAAATGACCTTTGTTGGAAGTATCTTAGAGTGTAACTAGCTACCAAGTAGAAAGATTAAGTTCTGCAAACTAGACTCCAGGGATAAAATCACTTAAACATGAAGTGCATAAGTTTAGTGCATGGCAAAAATGTGGGGGGGTAGAAGACAGTATTTTCCTACTTTAGCACTGGTTTTGTATTCCCCCTAAAATAACCTACTGAAGTATAAGAAAGGATGTACGACATGCAGAAAAAAGTTAGCATGAGGGAAGAAGGATGATCTTGTTCTTTAGATGCTGGACTGCATCTCAGACTTGTTTCTGGTCCTTGATATTGCCTCACTTCTGATTCTGGCCAAGTCACTTTTTTAAAGGCCTAAATACTTTCTAGGAGTATTGTCTCCCATGGTCTAGCTTGTATCTCAACAGCATGTAAGATAGCAAATTGCCTAACATAAGGGAACCCAGATCTCTACTGAGGCTTCAAGACAGCTCCACAATACCTGTCAGAATTAATACAAATGAATGATTAGAACAGTAACCATGAAGTACAGTGAGCCTAAAAACCAAATCCATCCTTTGGAAGAATGAGTGGAAAAATAATGCCATATCATATGAGCGTGGGGAGCGTGGCCACAGGTGATGTGATGTATCATTTTGACAGGTGTTGTAAGAGCTCCAAAGCTGTAAAAGCACCACTAGATTGCAGCTTTGTAAGTTGAGTGAATTTGTAGACTTCGCTCTCCTGCTCCCCTTGTACTCCCATTCTGTAGCACTTGTGGTATGACTGATCTTCTGAAACACTTTGGAAAGCAGCGTGATGCACCTTAGTAAAAGCTGGGGTAATGCTGCTTTTCTACAATGGGAAAAATTTGACAACACTTAAGGGAATAAGTCTTATGCCAGTGATCACTATCTGCACGCTCACGTCACTGTACAAATACAAATGAGATAAAGGGCTTTTTAACAGCATTATCATAAGTGATGGCTAAGTACAAGCTAAAGTTGTACACTGACCGTTTGTCATTTGGCACAATGTGCTCAGTTGCTAAAGTCTGTCAGAGACCCATTAGAACTGAAGAATCATCTTATAGCAGCTGAGGCCTCTGCTCTTTGAATCTACATGTGCATAAGCTCTCTTAAAACTGGACTAGTACCTTCATTCACTTCTGTTTAGTCTTAAATATATATCTATAAGCTGAGTTAGACGTGTAGGATGTATTATTTTAACTTATTGAACAAGAGGCCAACTGTATGAGGTTCAACAAGGCTCAGTGCTGGGTCCTGCACTTGAGTCACAACAACCCCATGCAATGCTACAGGCTTGGGGAAGAGTGGCTGCAAAGCTGCCCAGCAGAGAAGGACCTGGGGGTGTTGGTCGACAGCCAGCTGAATATGAGCCAGCAGTGTGCCCAGGTGGCCAAGAAGGCCAATAACATCCTGGCTTGTATCAGAAATAGTGTGGCCAGCAGGACTAGGGAAGTGATTGTCCCCCTGTACTCAGCACTGGTGAGGCCGCACCTTGAATGCTGTGTTCAGTTTTGGGCCCCTCACTACAAGAGAGACATTGAGGTGCTGGAGCATGTCCAGAGAAGGGCAACGAAGCTGGTGAAGGGTTTAGAGCACAAGTCTTATGAGTAGTGGCTGAGGGAACTGGGGTTGTTTAGCCTGGAGAAAAGGAGGCTGAGGGGAGACCTTATCGCTCTCTACAACTACCTGAAAGGAGGTTGTAGTGAGGTGGAGGTCGGTCTCTTCTCCCAAGTAACAAGTGATAGGACAAGAGGAAATGGTCTCAAGTTGCACCAGGGGAGGTTTAGATTGGATATTAGGAAAAATTTATTCACTGAAAGGGTTATCAAGCATTGGAACAGGCTGCCCAGGGAAGTGGTTGAGTCACCATCCCTGGAGGTATTTAAAAGATGTTTGGATGAGGTGCTTATGGACATGGTTTAGTGGTGGACTTGTCCGTGTTAGGTTAGCGGTTGGACATTTGTATGAGGTGCTTATGGACATGGTTTCGTGGTGGACTTGTCAGTGTTAGGTTAGCGGTTGGACTCAATGATCTTAAAAGTCTTTTCCAACCTAAACGATTCTATGATTCTATTCTATGACACTGTCTCCTTTTAGTATATTCCTACAAGAACATTGTTAATAGCTACTAAGGCTCTTTAAGTAAATTTCCTGCAAACACAGCAATTAAAACTAAGGAAGTTACTAGCCAAGCAGCAGTAAAAGCAAAGCCAAAATCAGTTCGCATTGCTTAGTACACAGATGTCAAAACTGCTGTATATTTACAAATAAAGGCTTTCCACATCAAACTGCTTTTTGATTTCATCCTACAGCTACCCAAAACAAGTGCAGCCTCTCCTCAGAATCTAACAAATCTATGTCCTCATAAAATTAATATTAATGAAAAGATGCAAATTCCTGACAAGTCAAAATTATGCAGAACTAGTTTAAAAATAAGATAACATTCCTAACAAAAGGGCTTTGTAAATTAGAACTCTTAAGTAAACTGTGGAGTTTTTGCCAGATAATTTTTAGCGTTCTTGAAATGTTAAATCTGAAAGTTAATATGAGAAACTGTAATTTAAAATAAAAATACAGAAGCTGGTAAAAACTAATTTTCTATCAAGCGGTAGAGAGAATCTTGTGCACCAGAGCAAAGAGGTTCACTTCTCTTGCATTTCGTTGCATGCAAGTTGTTTGAAGCATTATTTATTAGTTGCCTGAGATAGAAATGGAAACCATTAGAGCAAATAAGCTCCTAATTAAAAGAAGGAAAATGGTTGTGGGTGGGTATTGAAGGAGGAGAAACCTAGCCTACAGCTGGGATTTTTTTGTACAACTGTATTTGATGTGCTAGAAAGAAACTGGTTATCAGCTTGCAAAACCCTGAGAAAAACACTGCAAGTTTTAATTAACAACAACAACAAAGTGTTATCTTTTTGCTCTTCTAAATACTAAAAAGATTGACCTCTTAAGTTCTAGAAAACTAATTATTTTGTATGGTTTGGTTTAAAAACAGTGCTGAATTTGAAAATTTTAAAGAAAACATTATGGCATCTAAACAAACTTTCCATACCAAATTGTTGAATTTAATGCAGTTTCATTCTAAGAAATTGTGAGTATACAACTGGAAGGAGTCATATGTCATTGAATCAATACTTTATGTTCACAGGTAATTGTGTTAGCAGATAATTAGCTCAGAATTCAAGCAGTTCCTGTGCCTGTGTCTCAACCAGAAAACAATTTCTTGTGCTTTAATCAAAAGCTTTAGTGGAACGAAATAAAAGTCTGCTAAAAGACCTGCCCAACCCCCCTCTGCCCCCAAACCCCCAATTATGGATGTCCTAGGTTCCTGTGATAGCAAGGGATTTAAGTGAAACCATTGTAAAATTGCTTTTTTTCCTACTTTGAAATAGTGTTGGAGGTATGTTTTATTTGCTTTAAAGTGATAAAAAGGAATTAATATAATTTGCTCTATTGAAATATGTCTATCCCCATGTCAGAAAGCTTTGATTTAGTGCTAAATCAGAAAAAAAAAATCACTTTATGACTTCTGGTGACCTGGGGTTTTGCTGCCTTTAATCCCATTCTGTTTTCAGCTTTCATACTGATAAAAGCTGATGTGCAGTATGAATTAGTAGTGGCTACTTTACACTGACTCTCCTTGTGTGACCTGTCACTGTGCACTGTCTTACAAGATAGCTGTTGTTTCTTTCAAAGGAGTTATAGCAATACAGTGTTAATTTAAACTTCAGGTTATTGTTGCAGTAATTCTTTCATATGGGCAAATACAATTGGAAGGATTGTAAATTGATGCATGTTGTTATTTAGATAATAAAATCTGAACGTGTTCCAAACACTTTAAGGCATTTTAACATCTTATTCTTGCCCACAAACATAGGAATTTTTAAAAATCAGTGCTCACAGTTAGACTTACCCAGTTTAATGGTAATTCATGAGTGTTTCTTCAAAGTCCATGTGCTTGCTGTAATGAACTGTAGCCTGGCAAATTCAGTTTGATCCAAGATCTGGCTAGCCTTGTTAAGTGATGCTGTGCTCTCCACACAGTTGTCTGTGCAGGTTTAGTGAGGCAGCTTTGAATGAATCTGTCTTGCACGCAGCAAGTGTACGGAGGTATGCTCTCTCCTTCAGTAAAATAGGTTTTTACCATATTACCATCATATATTCAAGTAGGGAATAATGGACCCTCATTTGTTAAACAGCATAATGAGAAAGAAGGCAGACTTATTTAAACATTTATAGAAAATGAAGTAGGTATTTCTACTTCTACTATTTCTCCTTAGTGATTGTCTTAGAATCTTACTAAAAAAGTTATTTTTTTGTTAGTTGTTTTTCTCAATTTGTTTTCTACTTCTGATTATATCAGTATTATTGAGAAGCTTCTACTTCTCAAACTAAAAGCTACAGTAAGAACAGTTCCCCTCAGTAGAAAAGGTAATGTTATCATTTGCTATTTCCAGACTGAAAATGTCGGCTCTTTGAATCTACAGGCACGATTACAGTTGTTATTAGGAAAAAAGACTTTTGATTTCATACAGATATCACAAAAATCTTAAGCAATACGCTTCTTTCAAAATAAAAAAGTCTAAAAGATGCAGGAAAGTGTACACCAAAAGATTTTTGATATAGTAACATAAACACTTTGTTTATGACACTTTGTAGACCACAGAGCACTTTGCTAAGGAAGGAAATAGTGTTGTAAAGGGAGAAAACCTTTTTAAAAATAAAAGATAGCAGTTTTAGTCACAGATAATGTGGGTATATATGCTAATGATGGTTGAGTCTTGGGGTATGTGTACAGTGGTTGTCATCAGCAACTTAATGTTAAGTTCCTCAGGTAATTGCAGCTGGTACTGTATCTGACTGGTAAAAGCAGTATCACAGTTCTGTAGTCAGAAGAAGTGACTAATAGTAGGGTTTTTAATGCCTCCCACTGTAAAACAGTGTGTCATTACAGAGCTTTCTAAATATATCTCATCATGCATTTATCTTTTCCTACTCTACTGATTGACTCCTATTCTCCTGAGACATATTTAAACATCATTTTATCTTTCAGTTGCAGAAATGCTAATAGTTTATCCTAGAATTAAAATGACATTGAACAATATTTTGAAAAGAAAAGGTAGAAGAATTTCAAACCACTTTGTTTTGCTTATGTGTAGGCAAGTGGTTAGTTCTAGTATTATCTGTAGCTGTTATTTAAAAAAAAAAAAATTCACATTGATGTGAGGGGATATTTAGAGAATATTGGCAGATTGTCTTGTAAAATCATGTTTTAAATTGCCAAGGTAATGCATTATTACACTGCAAACAGTTGTTATGCCAGTTTTTCTTCACTGTAGCTGCAAAAAATATTTAATGTATTCAGAAAGGAAGAAACTGAGCACACCATTATGCCTTAACAACAGATATATTCAATGACAGATGGCTATGCATGTTGAGTGTTGTTTTAAGCTATAATTGGATACTTATGTAAGTATGCTTAGTCAAATATGTGTAATTAAGCTATCTTGGTATACAGGCTAACTTAATGGGTCGGTCCAGGGCTCAAAGACGTCAAAAGTAATGGTTATACTGGACTTATCCTTGTTCTGTTGCAACACTTAATCTAGACAAAACCCAAATAGAAGCATTTGCTGTTTCCTGTTATTGCAGTTTACTGCAAAGCTTACAAAATCAGGTGAAGACATAAATTAAGTGAAACAAAATGCCATAGGAAGTTTTTGTCTGGTTTATTTTAAAACTTCAAGCCATGATATGCTTATGAGTGAGAGAATGAAAGGGAACCACAAGTGGCATTTATTCTTAACACAGTTGGTAGCTTACTTATTGTAACGAGGTGTAATAGTAGTGCAGAAATTTCTAGTTGAAGCCAGTAAGTTGGTGAATACTAAGCAGAGCCTTGAAAATTGATATGGTTGTCTGGTTTCTGTTCTTACTGAGGAATATCCTGAATCCACTGTTAAATAGTCAATAAGCACAGCATGTTCGTGCTTCTTGATGACAAGCAAACTCAAGCTGCAGAAATACAGGTTTGCTGTGCTCATATGCTTTTGCTGTGATGTGGAAGGAATGTTCTCCTTGTGAGATAAGAAAGCCTTTTTGATCTCCAGAGTTGACATGACTGGACTGGGCTGGGACATTTTTATTTGGTCACCTACGAGGTGGCCTGGTTTATAGCTTTTTATTATAAGGGATTTGTTCTCTTAATTATTCTGTTCAACTTACCACTGCTCCTAGTCTTGTAGAGAGCAGAAAGCCTTTGTTTTCCATTCATACCCTAGCAAGGGAGAAAAGCAGCAATGTTGGAAGAACTGCTGCTCATGTTCAAACCAAGTTTAATTAGTTCCTATATTAACATGAAACTTGGCTTATTTCTTTAAATTAGTTCTGAGGATTGACCTTGTCAAAACCATGATAACTGTATTATTTTCTTGTATTTCTATTATGATAACTTCAAAAAATGATTGTTAATAATTATGTTAACATAACCTTTACGGACTTGCCCTGAAAATTGAGCCTTGACACACATAGGCCAGGCTGTTTTCCATCATACAGTTAAGAATAAAGAACCATTTTACTTTTACCATCAATGTGATATTAGGAGAAGTATAAAATAAGACCTAGGTTCCAAGTTTAAACTAGGAGAATGCTTTTTTGAATGTTTGGATTTTTTCCATGCGCAAATCATACTAACTTTGAGGAGGAGTGTCGTGGTTTAACCCCAGCTGGCAACTAAGCACCACACAGCCACTCGCTTACCCCCTCACAGTGGGATGGGGGAGAGAATTAGAAGAGTAAAAGTGAGAAAACTCGTGGGTTGAGATAAAGGCAGTTTAACAGGTAAAGCAAAAGCCGTGCACACAAGCAAAGCAAAACAAGGAATTCATTCACTACTTCCCATTGGCAGGCAGGTGTTCAGCCATCTCCAGGAAAGCAGGGCTCCATCACGCCTAACGGTGACTTGGGAAGACAAACGCCATCACTCCTAATGTCCCCTCCTTCCTTCCTTCTTCCCCAGCTTTATGTACTGATCATGACATCATATGATGTGGAATATCCCTTTGGTCAGTTGGGGTCAGCTGTCCCAGGTGTGCCCCCTCCCAACTTCTTGTGCACCCAGCAGAGGATGGGAAACTGAAAAGTCCTTGACTAGTCCTTGACATTACTTAGCAACAACTAAAACATCAGCGTGTTATCAATATTATTCTCATACTAAAATCCAAAACACAGCACTATACCAGCTACTAGGAAGAATATTAACTCTATCCCAGCCGAAACCAGCACAAGAAGCCATCTGCTGGCATAATGTTTTTAATAATACATGTATTTGATATTCTTTTCATATGCTTTCCTTTAGCAAGATGGGTTTGCAGGAAGTACAATGACCATCACCTCCTTTTCTACTGAGCATGATCATGCTCCCTAAAAGAATATTTGCTGGCTGTCCTACTCACAGGTGGATTCTATACTGTAGGTATCAAATGAACAGAAGCCTTTGCTTTTGGGTCTATACCAAATCCCCAGAGAAATGCAGGATTCTATATAGTTTCTCTACTTGAGCTGTTTAGAACTGCTTTCCCTGAAGCCTTGTTTTCTCCAGGAATTGAATAAGGATGATAATGTATTTCTGAATTCTGTTCTGAGTGAGGTGCTTCATAATTAAGTGCTTTAAGTTCAGGCTTTCCAAGTCTTTTGCTGCATCTAGTCTGGAGTCTTGAGCAGTCACCTGGTGATTTCAAGTTGCTGGGCAACTGGGAGATGCAGTAAACTTGGAAAATATCAGTGATTTTACCCATAACTATTTTATAAATTCTGACATATGGATTACTTTTTCATTTTTTGTGCCTCATCAGTAAGTTTAAAATATAATTTTTTTAAAAATGCATTTGATTTCCCTCAAAATGAAAAGATTACACATGTACCATTTTTATTTTTGTCATATTTAAATTACACCCTTGGTCAGAACATAAGTTGCAGCTTTAATCCTTGACCTTTGGGATTTCAGGTACCTTACCTTCTGTATCTATCAATTTGCAAGGAATATTGTTTAATACAAATGCTAAACTGTAACTAACATTTTGTTTCTCTATTTGTAAGGTGAATTTTTTATGTTATCTTAACTTCATGAGCTAGCTACATAAAGAAATTAAGGCCTGCAATGTTGCCTACAGTTGAGTTTTGACACTTGGGATTAATAATGAATTTATTCCATACAGATGATTCTTTGATTTAGAATTTTATCAGCATATTTTAAGCAAAAAGACCAATGTTTTCATATGTTACTGACAATTGTTTTATAGGAAGACACTTGGATAATATGTAGCAAAAGAAGAATTTTAAGACTGAAAGGACAACATAGAAAGCATTCCATCATTATTCAAGTTCTGCTGTAGAGTAGCTGTATTGGTCTAGAATGCCATTTAATGAGACTCTTGAGCATCATGAAATGGTACGATGTTTATGTAGTTTACTACAAAAAGTCTGTTTTGATAGAACATACCTGAAAGTCCTTTTGAGGAATAAATCATCTATGGCCTTTTCATAATGGTTATAAGTCTACAACTGCAGTTATGGGAGATGCAGGCATGATTCGGTGAGTGAGCTTTCTAGTTAACAACCACAGTGAAAGCTCCAAGTCTCTGTCTGGGACTGACTTGGTTACATTCATGTTGGAAGAAACATTAGAATGAAGAGTCAGAAATGCAGTTGCTGTTCCCATCACAATTATTTTAGAAAGGCCAAATGCAGTGGCAGGAAGCACTGCTCCAGGTTTTGATTTGTGTTCTTTTACATGCAGTCCTTGGCATGAACTTTTTGTGTAGAGGAGGGCAGAGTTCTTCATTAAGACAGTATACTTTCAATCATGCAGTAGACATTGCCAGTGTAACATGTTTGTGCTTTGGCATCAACCACAGAGATTTACTTTTATTTCAGGTTCAGAAACCTTTGTAGGTCAGGGCTATATAATTGGCTGAACTCTCGGGAGACAGTGGGTCTCCATATGTGACTCAAGAGTTTCAGTAAGGTAATCACAAGATCATGCACATACTTGACTAATGTAAACATCTGATTCAAAGACTAAGTGTATACTATATGAATGAGATGTCCTAAATAAATCTTTGTAGGAAGTCTGTAGGTTTTTTCTTTTAAATTCTCTTTAATTAATTTCTTCAGTCCCTAAATAATCTATTGTAGCCTGATACTTTACATACTGCACTATTAGTGACCAAGCAATGGAGAGAGAAAATTTATAACAGGATACAGACTGACTTCTTTTTTACATTTGCCATTAGTTAAAACAAGAGAAAGCGTGATGTTTTGAGAAATTTAGAGACAGGATATGCTGCTTAGAGAAAGGAATACGTATGTAACGCATTTTTCTCCGTGCTATTGATATGACGTTTGAGAAGAGCACATAACTAGGTTAATTTAAGACTGCCTCTACTGAAAGCCTCAGTAGAGGACATCCTGATGAAAAACTGTTGGAAAACTACTGCAGTATGGGTTGCCTTCCTCCTTCGCTACATTACCTGCACCTTCTCTTCGCCTTCCTCGCAAAAGGCTCTGGGAAAATGTCCCAGGAACTATAGTAGTTATCAACAGGTGCCTGTTCCTGTAAGACGTCTTGGCAAAAGGATAGCATAAATTGTCCTTTTTTTAGCTGTGGATGGTGGTACAATGGGACTCTGAGCTTGGTTCAGGCATGTAATTCCCTTTAAGTAGACAAAGATGGATGTTTTTTCTGACTCGGTGGTAGGAATGCTGGTATACCATCCTTCATATAAATGCTTGAAAAATAATTTCTAAAATGAAGGTCTGTCATAAAAGCAGATTAAGAAGATTTTTCTGATTAAATTGTAGATTTCAGAGTTAACAGCTGAGTTATTTGTTTGCATGATACCTATCTATAACTTTACTAATGACTTCTGAGTTAGTCAAACCCCTTTATTAATGTATGACTGTTTCAGTATCTGATGAGAATGATGTAATCCAAATGTTCAGAATCAAATACCATTGGAGAGAATGATATACTATTTTTCTGGATTTCTTGGAATGCCCTCCAACATTAAGATGAGTACTGCATAATCATTTTATAACTAAACTTTTTTCTCCTACTTCAGTGGCAGAAATAAAAAGTTAATTGAATGACTGTTACATAGACTGTGATGTTGCATATAATCATTCTTCCTTGCAATCAGAGATTGTGCTTTACCATGAAAATAATTTAAAATTTTTCTCCTAACTTCAGGAGAAAGTAGTAATACTAGGCAATTTGATTTGATTTAATTTTAAACATATACAGGCTTAGTAAGTGTACTTAACCTTTTGATTCTACATGTGATACTGTACACACCAGCAGACAAGTACAAGAAATGACAGTTCCTGGCTGGGTTAGGTGAAGTGATGGGGCAGAAAGGCTTAATTCTGTGTAAAACAGCATCATTAAGCTGGCCTTACACTGACTATTAAATCATTCAGCAGAATGGAAAAGCTAGAGCAGAACTTGTCCATTGGATCAGATTTCTCTCTTGCTGTGTAATTCTTCAAGAGAATCAGCACTCGACTATTTTCTTAGCATCTTTTCATTAAATCATACTTGAATTTGTTGCTTAAAAAATAAACTTGTATTAAATTGCAACATGTAAGATCTAAGGTCAGTGTTACCAGTTGAAGGCAAAATACCATATAACAACTCTTGCATATACCTACTTAGAGGGAAAACCATGAAGCATAAGCAGGTTTGTGTGTATATGTCCCTTCAAATCTGCTGTAAAAGAAACATGTAATTTAAAATGTGAAAAGGAAAAACTTACAATAAAACAGGCATTCAACTGGATTTTGAGGTGCTATTGACAGCCATCTTGCAAGTCAGTGATGCTCTGTGGGGTTGCTCCAGAGTGTATAGTTAAGTGGGTAAAAAAAATAGTTTTGTTGGCTGTAGTCTTGATAGAAAAAACAATGAGAATGGAAATTGGCTGCCCTCTGTTTTAAGAACTGATGTGGACAGTTGTGCAAACCAACTTTTGAAAAACTTGGAGATCTGGATTTTAAAGGCTTGCAATCATTTAGCCATTTTTTTGTGAAGAAACTTTAAATACAGATAAAAAAGGTGTTTTCAAACTGAAATGAGACATCTGGTACCATTTTCATTGAAGAGGAATCCTTCATTTATTCTCAAATAAACTGTATTTTTCCTAGCATAGATGCCTATTTCTCTTCCTTTTTTTAAGCAGTGTTTTTTCTGTACAGTGTAACTAGTTAGTAGTATTCTGTCCATAAAAATAGCTACAGTTGAGCTGTTGTCTCTAAAATGACAATACTATCAAACAGACTTACTTCACTGCTAGCAACATATACATCTGCAATATGGTCTTCTCTCTCCTTTCCTCCCTCCCTCCTTTTATTTTCTAGAGATGTCCTCTGAAAGCTTGAAGTGTGCTTTCCTTTTACCTGTTCCAGGAGACTGTAGGAGTAGGTTGTGTGTCGTAATGATAGGTATTGTGTGAGTTGCCTGTTAGAAACAAGCAACTTCTTTCTGTCTTCTGGTAAATGCTAATGTAAGGCTTCTGCTTTCTCTACAATGGAGCCTGAGAAACAAATGAACAGAAGCTTCTTTTTTCATGCATTGTGGAAAAAAGTTGCTTTGTTTCAAAGCTTGAATGGTTTTAAATATTACGCACAAGGTAACTGTAGTTTAGATCTGCATTTTTGTTCACACACAGAAAAGGAAAGGAAAAAAGTCAACTTTGACATCAGACATTATCCGTTGTGGATTAGTGACAGCAAGGCTGCTAGTAGCTTGTGCGTAGCTACTGAACCAGTCTCCTGCTTCAGCTGCTCATTTTTTTCTGTCCCTCTTCTTCCGAAGAAGAGCAAAATCCCAGGTCTAACATTCTTACTAATGTTAAAGAAATTCGAGATCAGATTGACCAGACCCCCTGTATAATACTTACTTTCAAGAATGAGAGACTTAGTCCCCAGCCTGATTTTTTTTTTTTTTTTTTTTGAATTGCAGAACCTGTTACTCTGTCTGCAGTGATTTCCTTGGAGTGTAACTCATAGATCGCTAGCATGTGAATGCAAGATAATACATTAACTACTCTCTTACACCTGAAGATTCTGGAAACAGCCTTAACCTAGTGAGAGTAGCAAGCAAAAGCAGACTGGATTGTGTCTGGATGGTAGATTTTTTTTTCTGTGAAACGTCTACTCAAGTGCTTACTTGCTTTCTTAGGTACAATGCTTATCTCTTGGAGCTGTTACTTTTTGAGATGAGAAAGCTTCCTTTTGTGCAGACCCCCTGGGTATTTTTCTCCAGAAGACTGGAAGCCACACTTGTCAACTATAGGCAGTAGTGGCTGTGGCCTTAAGGCAAATTGCTTAGCTGGGTTTCCCTAGTAATAAAATATCTTGCTGTTAATCTGGTTTTGTGTTGCGTGGTTTTTTTTTTCTTTCCCCTGACCTTCCAGTTTCAAAGGGAAACTGAGGTCTGAGATTCAGCTCTGGTGATTTGGATGATTAGCTTTCATTGAGCACAGTATTAAGCATTGACTGTATGAGACAAAAAACAAAGGCAGTTTCTCCTCAGAGCATGGCAGCTTAAATATGGAAGCAAAGTTTAGGGTCAGCTTAATCTGACTGAGAAACACAACTTCCTTCTATAAGCACACAAGTGGCTACTGAGAACTTTTTTTTTATTTGTACTTAGTAACAGATAAGATCTGAAGCAAAACCTTAGCTTTACTAATGTGTAAGGTACTGGAGAAGATTTTCAGTCTCTGCTGTCCCCACTGGTTTGAACAATATTATCTTTTGTTGAAGGAAATACGGATGTTTTCTTTTCTCTGTATTAGTTTTATCAATTACATATGTTCTTGGATATGAACTTTTCATCCTTGGGAATAGGGTATTGAAAGAAAACAAATGCATCTCCTCTTTTGCTCCTACCTTCCTAGACAGAAGAGGCACAAAACTTTTTGGAAATGCATTCCTTACATCTTCAGACAACCTTTTGTTCTGCTGTTGTGTGTAGTTTTCAAACGGTTAGAAATGTCTGCACTAGTTTTGACATGGTCAAAGCTCTTTTTTTTCTTACTTTCAGTAAATAACAAAGAAAACCTTACATTTTTGAGGTTGCTATCTGGTTGCTATGAATGTGAGGGAGAAAAACGTGCTGTTTGTATTTCCCAGCACAGTTCATCTCTGTTTAAAAAGAAAATAGTATCATGCTTCCTTAGAAAATCCAAACCACCAAAACCCAGAAAAAATACATGTCCTGAATAAAAGGAATGCTTCTTCAGGTAGTACACTAAATTAGCTGGAGCAATGAGGAGGCATTAAAAGCCTGAATCCTCCTGCTAGGATATGGGGTTGTTCTGAATATTGTTTAAAAAAAAACAAAAACAAAAAACCTCCAAAACAAACCCTCCAAAAAACCCAACAAACCAAAAAAAAACCCCAACAAAAAACCCACCTCCAAAACTGTTAAAAATTTATTTTAGTGTTTAAACATTTACTTTGTTCTAGGTAAATGTTAGCCAAAACTTCTGTTTCAATAAATAAACACCTTTGCTGTCACAGTCCTCGTTTTCAATCTTTCAGGATGTATGCTGTGCAGCAGCTTGTGGAGTTTTAAGTTACAGCAGGAATATTATCTATGCAGCCCAGAGAGGACTTTTTGTTAAACAAAAGCATAGTTTTTTGAAAAATCTGGATTTGTTCTTTTTCACAGATTTCCCACTGTTCCTTATCCTGTACGTGGTTATGGAAGCCCTTGCAACTTGCTTGATACATTTCTTGTCATTGCTTTATTCTTATTATGCTTTTAGAATAGGAACTTATTATTTTAAGAGGAACTTATTATTATGGTTCCATGCTTTTAAAAGAGGAACTAATCCATTTCCTCTCTAAGTCATCATAGGGATGCAGTAATTTTTCATGTAAAAGCCTACTTGTAGAAATGTTTGGAAATGTATGCAGTGATCCTTTAATCTTTAATCTTTGTGAATACTGTTCTATTAGTTTGAAAGCCTTAATTCTATAATGACAACTTTGCACTCTTCTATCTCTTTAATTGCTTATCGCTCTGCATTCATACCAATGCTGTCCTCTTTAAGCATACCTACACAAAGCAAAAGTAAAATTATCTCTATTACTGCCACTACCAGTCCAGCAGTATGAAGTATTTTTTTCTCTCCAAACATAAACTTGTGCTTCATAAAGTGTTACTTTAGCATATTTAGTCCAGGTACTGTATTAGGATTTATACTTAACTGGCTTGGGGAGCAAGTGTGACTTTAGAAATAAGAACCTATGAATATATATCTGTCTTTTTGTAAATAAGTGTACATACTTTATGCTTTCAAGTGAGCTAAGAACGGAAAATAAGATAGAATTTTTGCTGTTAGATGAAAATTATGGCCATGTAGATATTTTTCTTTAACATCAAATTAAAAAAATTTACAATACAGATTAATTTTTGTCTGAAGTTTAACAGTATGGTGGAGATAACACTAACTCTTTGAGAAGAGAGACTTACCAGAACTTGCTGCTAGTTCTCTGTATGGGGTGTGATTTGCTGCGTAATGCATATAATTGTGGACCTTTAAGAAAACATCTGCATTTTGGTGAACCTGCAAAATATAATCATATTATAAAGAACATCTGTCTCAATTCAGGATACCATGACAGCCACAATTTTGAATCAGAATTTTCAGAGTTAGTTTAGCTCCTACATCTTTGGTCATTGGTTGGTAAGTTTATTAAGGTAGAGTTCTAATCCTTCATAAAATGTAAAGTCATCTTTCACAAGCAGTTTTACACTTTTAATGAGGGGAGAGTCTCCATAAATGCATTGGATTTTAGGAAACTCAAATGGTTAGCAATCTGATCAAATACTTCTGAATGATGCTGTGTTACAGAAGGATTGAGGATGGGCATCCATTGCTCTTGTATGTTGTCATATGGCTCAGGCAGAACCTGAGTATGGGAAGATCCCTAAATGGAGAAAGGATAGTTTGGCTTGTTCCTGCTGAATAGAGGTTGGTGATGTGTTTTGAATGGGGCTAGTGATTCAGTCCTCATGAATTCCAGCATCTACAGGAGCTGAGCACTGCTGCCACTCATGGACACAAGGTAATTTCCGATGATCTCTGGGCTCAGTTCTACAGGATTCAGGAAACATTCTAGTAGGCTTACCCTGCATTTTAAGGAAGAACAACACAAGCTGGCACATTGCCCTTGAAAGTGCCAGTCTCTGGCCTGGAATAGTGAAGTATCATAGCAGCGCAGTCCTTTAAGAGGCAGAGTGAAGTCTTTTTTATCCCCTCTGCTCCTGAAGGGAATTGACCAACTGTTGCCAGCACCATCCGCTGTCATGCTGCTATCTGTCAAAGGGCATAAGTAAGGGTAACTTCTTGTTCTAACCCATGTAATTTTTTTCTTTTTGATGTAGGATTAGTGATTCTGCATGGAATCACCATCCTTGGAAGCATTATAAACCAATGGATTCAGGCTGTGAACAACGTGGTCTAATTGATGTGAGCTCTGCTTTGAGCAGGGATCGGACCACATAATCTCCAGTGGTGTCTGCCAGACACAGTTATTCTGTGATTCTATTAACTTAATTTTCTCATCTTTTGTATTACCTGTGTTTTGTTTTTTTTCTTTCCCCTTTTACCCTATAGGGTGTTGGTTAAACTTCTTGTATTGTAATAATTGTTAGTAGTGGAGTTTTCTTCTTGGTTGGCCTTATGGCCATGTCATGCTATGTTTTCTCTACTAACACCTTATTCTAGACCTTATCTAAAGTTGTTAGGAAGATCATTCATCTTCAAAGAAATGTCAAAGAGGTACTCTTTTTGAAAGTCTATTGAATTAACATTGGGTTGACTCTTATGCTGTTCTGTACCTTTGTCATTTGCAGCAATTATACCTATGAAAAAATCTAACTGAAAATATAGTTAAATGAGACCGGAAAGCTTACACTTCTCACAAATAAATGAATGCAGTATGTGCAGGGCAGTGGGGATTAAAGTTCTTAACCTTTTACAATATTGGGAATAATAAATGTGGAAGTCAAATTAACAAGTGAGATGGAAAGCCGTTAAAGTGGTTCAGAATTCAAGTAGTATATGGTTTGGGTGTTGTAATGAATAGTTCAAAATGGAAAGCTGTGGTGACTGATGCCTGGTATTAGAGGTCAAAGGAAAAAGATTTCTCACAATTATCATGCGAGAACGTGGTTCTTCAGTAACAGCAGCAAATGGCATAATGATCAGTTGAATGTCATGCTGTAGGGTTTGGCTCAAAAACATACGGTTTATATCCATTAGAAGCAAGCTGTTACCAAGCATTTAATTTATTCTAAAAGAAAATATTTTAATATTCAGAAAAAAAGAGAGAAAATTAAAGGTACTCTTACCTGGAACTGCCATTTGCTGTCCTCTTTAAAAATCAGTGTAACAACAAATTCCCCTTTCTGTTAATCACTTTTTATCAAACTTGGGTCTGTAGTGAAACATCTGCATGTGGTGACATAAGGATATATTTTACTTTTGCATGGATACAGCTCTATAAGTATCTAGCAATGAGTGCCTTAGATGTGGATAATTGGGTTGCCTGGTGAATTCAGCCATTATGTTTATCACAATATTGTGTGCAGTCAAAATTGTTTATTGAAATGTTGATTCATTTTAAGGTAACTTCTGTCAGGCAAAATATTTCACAAAGTCATTTCCATCTTCCATTCTTTCTAGTTGGCATGTATATCTATATCTAGCTACAGATGTATACGTATAAAAATATATATAAAATAAAAACTGAAAAGTACAAAGCCATTATTGAGCATTTTCATCTAAAGATGCCAACTACTGAAAACACAACAGCAAGCTCAAGTTTATCGTATTTTAAATTAGTTTGGAATGTTACTGTAGTTAAGTGCTATATAAGAGCTCCAGCACTAAAATATAGGTACTATTTACTTAAAATATTACATGCTATGTTACTGGAGAAGCATGCCAGCTGCTCATAACATAAGAGTTAATTTAATGAATGGTCTATTTGGGAATGTGACAGTGTTAATTTAAAGTTTAGATGTATTTTCTTGCACCTAATGTTCCCTGAATGTATGTGTTGTAACAACTACCAGGAATTTGAAAGCTGCTAAATGTAAATTTTGCAAATTATTTCTGCAAAGCATGGTATTTCTAGTGGAAAAGACAATGTGACCTTGCTGCTTTTTATTTTGCTGATAATTGTGCCTGTAGTCTGTATAGAGAAGGAAAAAGAGAACTTTGTAATAGTTCTAAGCCTTTTTGGACCAATGTTCAGCACAAACCAATTTCATGCAATCCCGTGCAATTATAGCCTCAGAAAAGTCACTGATGTGTGTATGAAGCTTTTAACCTCACATTTGATGTCTAATTGGACAGCTGAAGCTACTATACTTTTAGAATGTAATGAAACATCGGACCTGTTTAAAGAAATCTTGATTTTAATGCGTGAGATGCAGTCAGATTTGTACTAATCTTTTTGAGTCTCCAATGTTTTCATCAAAACTAACACAGCATTTCTCAGCACATGCAAATACCTAGTGGTCTCTTGAGCCCTTTCTTTCCTCCTGGGTGATGCCAAGCATGTGCTGCCAAGCTTGAGCGTGCAACTTTTCTGCAGCATCTTTTCTGCAGCATCTCAGCTGTGCAGGTAGCTGAAGTTGGTGCCATGCACAGGTGTTGCTCTGAAGAGAGATAGCATAATAATGCTGCTGAGCACTGGGGTCAGGCTTTCAGCGTGGGTCTTACAGTCCAACAAAATACCTTTTTAGAGAAAAATGGAAATAGCATTATATTTTCCAGTCACTTTGAAACCTAAATATCAAGACTGCCCAGACATTACTGGGTAAAATAAATAGCTGTAACTGAAGTTAACAAATTCTGGTTGGAATCCTGATGCTAATTATTATTTCTGTTTTGCTGTTACTTTGTGTATTCAGAACTTGCCGCATATGTGTTGTTTTATTTTTGACCTTGATTTTCTTCCAAAACCAGCCTTATCTCTGGAAGGGACAACATGTCTTCTCCATGCTTTATTCTTGCAAATAGTAAGTGGCAATAAAATAAACCTTCCATCTATCTATGTGGAAAAGAAATTATAACACAGGAAGCAGTGACACAGCCACCACAGCTTGAGTTTACAGCTCCTGTTTTTCAAAGTCTTTGTCCTATGAATTTAGTCAAGTTAAATTGCTTTTGGCTGTATAGATTGAAAATGTACAAGGAAAGGGGAAAAGAACCTTCAAAAATAATCCTCCTAACCTCTGTGATATCTTAATTTTTTTGAGCAGCATGACCATTCACCAAGAGGAGTATGCTATTTTACAGGGTTGAAAATTAAATATCCTGCCCTTGTACATCTTTCTGATTGTTGCTGGGTAAAATGGGAAAGTTGATTAAGAAATTTAGAGGTTCTCATATAAGCTGTCAAAAAAAAAAAAAGAAAAGGAGATTTGCATCTCACATTCTTGGCCTTTCTTTGGCATACAGCATCATCCTGAAGGACAGGCAGAGAAACTAAGATGAAAGAATGGTTCCAGCAGTTCCAGTAGTGAAGATACCTTAACAACAAGGTTAGACAAAGACTATCAGCAGCACTGGAAAAACCAAAGTTAAAAACTAGTCAAGCTTTAACACGTGGAAAAACAAAATGACCAGCTGCCAGCCATAACTGATTTTTTTTTTTTCTCCTAGTTCAAGCAAAGTGTTTCTGTTTTTTGCACTGAACTTGTGTTACATCAGTATACATTTAATCCCTATAGTGCCACAAAGCTCACAAAAGTAGAGCGCTACAAAATATTGTGCAAGAAAATTAGAAGTAGATTACATGTTATCCTTGAGTTGCTTTGGTATGAGAGCCCAATGGGTAACAATCTGCTATTTCATATCTTTAAAAGGGCATGTTTGATGTGGGAAATCCTGAAGATTTGAGGTGCAATTGAGATGCAAAGTTGTGGTGATATTATAAATGAAAATTAAGTACAACTTCTGTCACATCGTTCATAACCCTGTGTTGAAGGTAATGTTACGTAATAGCAATCAACTTCTAGTTCCTTTTTTTATGGTTAGGGATTGGTTTTCCATGGGTTTTTTCCCCTATTTGGAAAATAGGAAAAAACCCCAACATACTCAACCAAATAAAGAAAAAAACCCATACTGGGCAACAAAGTTACCCCTTAAGACAGTTCATAGTCCTTAGGGGAATTGGGGGTTATGTATGACTTTTCCCTATGTCTTCTTGCTGGTTAGAATATAATCACAGCACTGTATGTGGCAGTGAAACAGTACCCTGTACCTAGGCTAATAATTTTTGTCATCTTTTTTCTATTAATGTATGGCCTAACTTGCCTAGGTTTCAGATGAGAAGGCTTAGGATATTCTCCTTTGAGCTTTCGGTAGCTGAACTAACAAGGCAGCTGTTTGGTTTGGAGGGTGTTTTGAACAATGAATACCACTTAATAACAAAGTGGACTCTAGATGTGGAAAACTATTCTGTGAAAGTTTAACTGACATTTAAAAGAATAATAAAAAGATAATCACTAGGAAAAAAATAATCAAAACTTGTGCTGTGGCATTTCTCATTTAAGGTACATCTTGAAGCAGTGGAAATCTTTCCTGAGACAGGTATGACATTGGATCACCTTGAGGAGGATGAAATTTGGTGTTGTGTATTCTGGACTTATTAATTTATTCAAGAAAAAATAATTGAAAAACCCCTAATACTACGTAGTTTTTGCTAGCTTAGAACTCCAAAATGGCAACTATTAAAAAAAAAAAAAAGACATACCATATGAAGAAGACAATTAGTGAGGTGAGAGCTGTTGGTCCTGCAATGATCATGTTTCTAGCTCAATGTAACTGTGCTCACTAAATGGTAACTTTCAGCGTTGATGAGCCACAGAGGTGGTAATGGGACATTGAGCCATGCTGAATAATAGGTTTTTGGTAATATTAGTGTAACACTGTATCATTTTGGACCAGGTTCTGATACATTTTCTGGTTATTTCCCAACACTTTTCAGCGGTGGTATTTCAAAACTGACCTTAATTGTGTCTGGTTTTCACTTTGGTATACGTAAAAAAAGGATATTTAATAGAAGCTGCTGAAACAACTGCTGTGGTCAGGTTCTCAGGTGTTGGACAGCACAACTGTTTGTTCTGCAAAGTTATTCTAGACAGCACATAGTTTTACTGCCTACTATTACTACCTATGTAATTCAGTAAGTTCTGCAAAAGTTGGAGAAAGTAGCGGAACAAGGTCTTTCTCATGTTGCTAATACGAGTAAATGAAGTGCTAGTTTGTATTTCTTGAGACTTTTCCATAACTAACACGAACAATCTCTGTGGCTGCAAAACTTCATTTCCTTATGACTCTTCTGTGATACACAGATTCTGAGATTAAAACAATGATGTGAACCAGTTCCCTTGAAGTACACTCAATATCTGGAAGTATTTAGAAGTCATTAAGTATTCAGAAGTCGTTAAGTCTTGGCCTGTAAGCCAGTGTTCATGTTCTGTGGGGGAAGGGAGAAAGGCTCCTTCCGTACAATATTAGTTCTATTTCAAAAGTTCAGATGAAATGTAAGCTTTTTGAACTGCTCTTAGGCAAACTGATGTTTTTCAGGTGCTTAAATTCAGATGAAGAAAACTGATACACCGTGATGACCATAAAAACTACTCCTTTGTGTAGTTTTGGTTTCCTCTCCTGTACTTAGTGCTTAGTGTTCGTACAGTGCAATTGAATTAGATGCTTACTGGTGATATTGGCTGTACTGAACATATTTATTGAAATAACTGGAGGAAGGTTGGGAAGGTGGGATAACATCTGTGACAATACTGTGCAGTATCAATTGACAACTTCTGCTATAGAAAACTTGAAAGTAGCTTTTTCTCCTTTTTAATCCTTATAAAAGTATTAATCTGTTTCATTCTCCATGCAGCCTCCTGCATTTTGACTTGCATAGTGGTAATCAAGAATTACTACTGAAATTAAAACCATTGTGTATTATCCATATGGAAACATTAGGTCTTGGTAGCGTGCAGATAAAGAGGTTTCTTAAGTTACCCAACTTCTTTTTACAAAACTGTATTTTACAACTTCTTTATATTTTCTGTTGTATTATTGGCCATTCAGCAATGCAGAAAGATTCCTTTTTCTCATATTATAAACAGCAAATAGTCTCAAATGTACTGACTTTGCTTTTGCTAGCAACAAGGTTGGAACCATAAGTCCTTCCTCTCCCCTAGCCTATGCTCTCAGAGCTCTGTCCTGCTGCTTCACTCACAGGGACAGGGCGGTGCAATACTGGTGACTTGTGTTTGGGACCACCATGCACAATGCCAGACCCACCTGCTCAGCTTCCTAGGCAAGAACTGTTTAAGCTAATGCCCATTTTGGTAGCATACGGTAGTAACAGATTCTTATCATCATAGCCTTCAAGTGGGGGCTATTCTAACAGGAACAAAGGACAAGAAAAATTTCAAGAGCAATCATAATTAAAAGGAAGATGGCTTGAGTGAACAGAAGAGTATCATGTAGATAAACAGATTGTTTACTACATGAAATATAAGTTGTAGGTGTACACCTCTTGCATCTGTGTGGATTTCCAGTGGTTTCTGTGAAAAAATCTTAGATGTTAACCTTTAATTTTCCTTGAAGAGGGAAAAGGAACAATTTTGGAGCATAAGAATCATGTTAAATTAAGTGATAAGTTTTGGCATATATAGTCTATTGATAAAAGATGCGTTAAATAGTTAAGCTTGCATTTAGTGTGAGTTGTTTTTGAAGCAGAAATGTGGAAATTGAAGGGCTGTAAAATGACAAATATAGCAACATAAGATCAAAGAAACATGAGACCAGCAGAAAAAGAAATGTGTATCTTTAAAATATATTCTCCAAATCTGACAACACCCTAAAGATTTCTCTCCAGCCTAGATAAATGGGAATTGTAGATATGTTTAAGAAAGTAAACAAGAAGTTTGTGTTTATAAAGTTGTTGCAGTGAGTTAGTAGCTTATTGTATACTCTTTAAAGACAAATTTACCCCTTAAAAATCACATTTAATAACAAAGTATACAGCATAACAAAATTCTCACATTGTAAACGAATGTCACTGAAAACACTTGCTTCTGCTTGCCTGTCATACCTGGTAGAGGGAATCAATATGGAGAAAAAAACTGGCATGTATTATAAATAAAGCTGTCTTGGAAAATTCCATAATGTTTCATTGAAATAGACTTATTGGTATTCAGTATCATTGATCATTTCACTTAATCTTGGTTTAGCAAAAAGTTGATACACCATATTAGCATTTAACACACAGTATTGAGGGTGAAAAAGGAACTTTAAAACATATTTGACTTAAACCACGAACAATGTAGAGGATCTCAGAGTGCAGAAAAATGATCCATGCAACTCAGAGCAATGTGGATGAATCATTTTGTAGTTTTATTTATAGCTGTTGTACACTTTTGATTTGCTGTTTCATTTGACCAAATGAATTGTGGGTTTAATTTCCTTTCTTTTTTTATTCAGACTTTTAACATGCTGGTGGCATTTTAATTTGACTATGTACTTAATATTTGAAAGCTCGAATTAGAGGGAGACCCAGACTAGTGATAAATATAAAGATTGAAAACAATATTGCTTCAGAATAGCTGCTAGGACTTTCATGAACAGATGGTCTGACCCTATAAGGTTAATTATATCATGATCCTAATTAACCACAACAAGACTGACCTGTTACTGACTCAAATTAAAAAAAAAAAAGTTTGAAGAATCTCTAACTGAAATGAATTTTTTTTTTTTTTTTAGTATTTCATTCTTAGGTCAGATCTGGATATCCATATGTTCTCTATGCAGTAGGGCAGCTTCAAAAGATAAGAGTGTAATCACATGTTGGTAAAGTTGACACCAGTTATTGCTTCATGTAAGATCATAGGACTTAAAGGTGATCTCTTGAACTGATGAGTCCAACTCTTTCTCTTCTCAGCAAACATTTATCCAGTTTCTGTGTTGTATTCCATTGCTAATGTCAATGAGTTTTCCTTCCCAACAATATATTCAGTAATTCAGCAAGTCAGCTTATTTATCTTTCCCATCTGTCACCAGGAAATCTTTATCATTTTAGTCTAGGGCCTAAGTTAAATTCATTTACTTTCATTCATAAGTCCTAAGTAATTTCTTTGACCATTTCTGTTAAGAGTTTACTTGTCTGATTTGTCTGGGGCTTTTTTCTATTTGATCCTTCTGAAGATTGGTTATACCCTTGCTGTTAGGACTTTATTTCTCCAAATACTCATGCACAAATGCTGACTCATTATTCATTTTACTGCAATTTTTACTCTATTTCTAACTATGCTCATTGGGAACTTTAACTGTTATAACTTAAATGTCAAAATACTATGTAAATTACTGCTTCCTATTGGACAATGATTGTTTCCTACTCTGAAAAATCCTAAGGTAAGATGGTCAAAATATGAGCAGAGAAAATAAAAATAAAGCAAATATTTAATATGTATTTTCATTAAAAAACCCCAAACTCTGTAGCTCTCAGATTTTTTTTCTCACCTTTGCTCTTCCTTTTCTTTGATCAGGTGTTATTAAAGAGATGACATGAGGTAAACTTCGTTGTCGCTCTGCCTGTGCATTTCCTTTATTGTTTATTGTGTATGGTTTAGTCTGAAATTCTGCAGAACTCTTAAATGGTGTAGCATAATGGCTGGTCAGATGAAGTGCTCCAATTGTTTGATCCAGTAACTACCTGTAGCTGTGAATGAGAGAAACTAGAAATTAAATGCTGTAAATAATCAAGCCCCTTGAGGAGCTGAGACATTTTTGAAGGAAAAAGAGAACTGGATCATTATTTGTTTCATGATCCTACTGTCATTCCTAAATATGCCAAATATAGTAGTTAAACAAAATTAAATGTGCTAAAGTACATTTTGTACATTTCAGGTGTTTTACTGAATGACAGGCAAAAGCATTCAGCTAAGTGTATAGTTATATTCCTAAACTAATAATAATAAAATATTCTGAGGATCACAGCAGCTTCCAAACAACGAGAGGAAAAAAAAATATTTTCTGTAGCTATCCATTATGTACACACAAAGCATAAATAATTTTGTTTCTTTGATCTTCATTTAATTCTATCTCTAATGCTCTTCTTCTAGAGCTGCAGAATTTCACCTGCTGCTGTTTCTTTTCTCTTGTCTCATGGTGGTCCTTAGGAAGCAAACTTCTGGTCTTTGAAGTTTAGAAGCTGTGTCAGCTGTTCCTGTTAGGTCACTTTTGTCTTTTAGGAGAGAATTTTTCATATTTCTTCTGCAGATTTCCAAAAACCTCTTAGGTTCAGTTCCCTAGCTTTTCTAGTGTAGTAGGAAATCTGATTTTTTAATGGGTAGGTGAGATGTGAACAGAAGAAGAAAGTTATTGGCTTTTTATTTCCCTTCCCATTTTCTTTTGCCTTTGTTTATAATTCAATGCTTTCTGTTGCTCTTTGGGTTTTTTTGGACTCACAGCAGAATGCTCATACTTGAGAAAAAAATTATGAAAAAAATGTTAACTTCTGAACATTGCAAAAAGAGGGACTAATTGTCCACTTCAGACAGGAGATCTTTGATGAATTAGATGGCAGTGTAAATGACAGACTATTTCCAAGTGTGAGAAACTTAATTTTTGAGGAATGATGGCTAGTAACTATATAGCTGAGAAATGTAAAACTTGGATCTTCATCTTGGTATTTATGCAAATGTCCTATCAGCTTAAGAAGCTGGTAAAGTCTTGTATTTAAAACTTGGAAATACCCATGTATAATTTTTTAAAATCAAACAGTGTTTTTGTAATATGTATAGAAAGCAAAGTTCTTTTTATCTTCCTTAGAGTTTTAAAATACCCTCTATTTTACTAAAGAGCTTGGTTAAAACTACGGATTGATTTGAATAGCTTTCATCTCTCTTTAATTTCTCTTGCCTTTGTATTTTCCTGAAACTGAAATAAAGTTTTGATTTGAGGTGCTGTAAGTATTTAAGGTTGCACAAACTCTGTGAATCAATGCAATGTGAGTGCACCTGAACACGTGGACAGTAACGGGTTTGGAATGTGCCTTTGCAGGATCACATTGTCTGGCCACCTGCGTATTACTTATTTGCTGCTTATTTTTGCAGTGGAAGGTTGTTGCATCACTGACAATGTCATATCATGTTCTCCATTCTCCTTTCATACTCTCTGTCAAGGCAATAACATTAATTTGTGTCCATTTGAATAATACTTGTTGTCACATGGAAAGAGATCTTGTGACAGGCATGGGCTTTTGTCCTGGTTTCAGCTGGGATGGAGTTAATTTTCCTCCTAGTAGCTGGTCTACTGCTGTGTTTAGGATTTAGCATGAGAATAATGTTGATAACACACTGATGTTTTAGTTGTTGCTAAGTAATGTTTACACTGGTCAAGGACTTTTCAGCTCCCCAGGCTCTGCCAGGTGCACAAGCAGCTGGGAGGGGGCACAGCCAGGATAGTTGATCCAAACTGGCCAAAGGGCTATTCCATATCATATGACGTCATGCTCAGTATAGAAACTGGGGGGAGTTGGCTGGGGGGCAGCGATCGCTGCTTGGGGGCTGGCTGGGTATTGATCAGTGCATGGTGAGCAGTTGCATCACTTGTTTTTCCTGGGTTTTGTTTCTCTCTCTTTTTGTTGTTTTCATTACAATTTATTATTATTATTATTATTTTATTATTTCAATCGTTAAACTGTTCTAATGTCAACCCACAAGTTTTCTTACTTTTGCTCTTCAGATTCTCTCCCCCATCCCACGAGGGCGGGGGCGGGGAGGGTGAGCAAATGGCTGTGTGGTGCTTGGTTGCTGACAGGGGTTAAACCATGACATTTTTGTTTAGCAAAAACCCTTTTAAGAAACGGCTATTTTGAGAGACTTCATTTTACAGGAAAGAATCAGTGGCTAAACAATTCAAACCCACGATTTTTTATTTCAGTTTGACCATTTGCTGATGCACTAGGCATGTGATAAATGTAATTCACTTTCCATGGTGCAATCTAAATGTTCCATAAATACAATGATCAAATTTTCTCTCAAGTTATGATTGCAGATTGCTGCCTTTTTGTTTGCTGAGTGATCCCAAGCTCTTCAATGCATCTTTGTGCTTACTGCAGGAGTGTTGTACATGCCTGTTACTTTGGTTTTGTGCTCTGATGTTGCTAGCTCACAGAAGAAATGAGCTTTTCCAGGAGCAGCTGCCGCCATTTTTAAATACACCCTGCAGCAGGGCCAGGGGCTGCTCTCGTGGGCCACAGTCCTCAGGGCCCCTTTTGGCAGTTGCTGAGCTGGCTGGGACCAGCACAGGGCAGTCCGTGTCCTCATTCCACACAGAGCATCCTGCAGCCCCCACCGCCAAAATCCTGCTGGTTATACCCAATGCAGTAACCTAACACTAAAGAGATTCCACCTGTAAAGGTATCACTGAAACGGAGTGCTTCGGATCAATGAAGAAGGTGCAAAGAAGAGGTAACATGATTAGACTGTGACTGAGGCTGCTGCTGGGGCTTCCCAGGCTGGAATTACTGGTGTAGTACAGGTCAATGCTCTTCCTCTTAATTAGGCAGAAGATTGCAATACTGTGTGGACAGAATTGGATAATTCTAAGAACTATCAAAATATCTGTTGAGATAAAGACAATTTAACAGGACAGGAAAGAAAGGAAAAATAATAATAATGATAAAAGAATATACAAAATAAGTGATGGACAATGCAATTGCTCACTACCCGCTGACTGATGCCCAGCCAGTTCCTGAGCAACGGGCCCCTGACTAGCTTTTCTCCTAGTTTAAATACTGAGCATGCTGTCATATGGTATGGAATGTCCCTTTGGTCAGCTGGGGTCAGCTGTCCCCGCTGTGTCCCCTCCCAACTTCTTGTGCCCCCCCAGCCTACTCATTGGTGGGGTGGGGTGAGAAGCAGAAAAGGCCTTGACTCTGTGTAAGCACTGCTCAGCAGTAACGAAAACATCAGTCTGTTATCAACATTGCTGTCATCCTAAATCCAAAACACAGCACTATACCAGCTACTAGGAAGAAAACAGTATCCCAGCTGAAATCAGGACAATACCCACCCCTTATTCTATACCATCTACATCATGCCCAGGTCTCACACTTTCCAATACGTCCCAATTAATCACTACCACCTTTCCTGTACTTTGATATATACACACAGATATCATTCCCTTAGTCTATGGGCCATCCCTCTAAAATGCCCATTGAGTTCATTTAGTCCATGACTTTGGGGTCCATTTGTCTTAACAGTCCTTCAGGGCAGGAGAGATGGTGTGTGGTGTTGGATTGTTGCATGCTGAAGCCAGTTCTGATTCCACCACTGCTGTACTTATCCAGTTCTATCGTCACTGCACTTTACTCAGTTTCACCAAAGTTCATTCTTCATTAATCTGGGCGATTCTCACTGTAATACCGTTGATATGGTGTATAGTGACCATAGTAGTGATGACATACAGTATTATGTACAATATTATATACATTGGACTTCCCCATCCTTCCGCATTACCCACCAAGTGCACCCAGGTCCTTGAGCAAAAGCAATCCCATGAATGGGTTTTCCTTTGTCCGAGACAGGAGTAACCTAGACTGTCTTCCCCAGTGTTGTGGTTTAGCCCCAGCTGGCAACTAAGCACCACGCAGCCTCTCGCTCACTCCCCCGCGGTGGGATGGGGGAGAGAATCGGAAGAGCAAAAGTAAGACAACTCGAGGGTTGAGATAAAACCAGTTTAATAGGTAAAGCAAAAGCCGCGCACACAACCAAAGCAAAGCAAGGAATTCATTCACTACTTCCCATGGGCAGGCAGGTGTTCAGCCATCTCCAGGAAAGCAGGGCTCCATCGCGCGTAATGGTTACTTGGGAAGACAAACGCCATCACTCCAAATGTCCCCCCTTCCTTCTTCTTCCCCAGCTTTATATACTGAGCATGACGTCATGTGGTATGGAATAGCCCTTTGGTCAGTTGGGGTCAGCTGTCCCAGGTGTGTCCCCTCCCAGCTTCTTCTGCACCTGGCAGAGCATGGGGAGCTGAAAAGTCCTTGACTGGTGCAGCAACAACTAAAACATCTCTGTATTATCAACACTGTTTTGATCACAAATCCAAAACATAGCCCCATACCAGCCACTATAAAGAAAATTAACTCTATCTCAGCTGAAACCAGGACACCCAGCATGTTTTTTATGTGCAGTACAGGGACTTTATCTCCTTCTACAGTAAGTAAAAGTTTTGATTGGGCAGGGCCAGCTTGATTGGCAGATCCCCTAGTGTTGACTAACCAGGTGGCCTTTGCTAAACGTGTATCCCCAATGTTTGAATGTCCCACCACCCCTTGCTCTCAGTGTCGTCTTTAACAGTTCAATTTTCCCAGAGGCTGGTGCATGATAGGGGATGTGATATACCCACTCAATGCCATGCTCTTTGGCCCAGGTGTCTATGAGGTTGTTTCGGAATGTTTCAGGAATGAAACATTTTTGGAAATGAAACAATTTGAGTCGGACAACATTCCGTTGTCCGACTCAAATTTTCTCTGGGGTGCCATGTTTACAATGTTTAAAAGTGGGCCCCTGGCCAGCTTTTCCCCTAGTTTAAATACTGAGCATGCTGTCATACGGTATGGAATATCCCTTTGGTCAGCTGGGGTCAGCTGTCCCCGCTGTGTCCCCTCCCAAATTCTTGTGACCCCCCAGCCTACTCACTGGTGGGGTGGGGTGAGAAGCAGAAAAGGCCTTGACTCTGTGTAAGCCCTGCTCAGCAATAATGAAAACATCAGTGTGTTATCAACGTTGCTGTCATCCTAAATCCAAAACACAGCACTATACCAGCTACTAGGAAGAAAATTAACCCTATCCCAGCCGAAACCAGGACACAACCCTATGTTTCTTTTTTGACATAAGTGTTAATGACATAAGCCCTGAGTACTTATTTTCTGGGAACCCTTTTTAATGAAAAATGAGCATAAAGTAGAATTGAAATAGAGATGAGCAAGGACCATAACCAGTTTCATCTTATGGGAAGGCCAATGGTTTGCCTATCTAATGTAGGAAAAACAAAGCATGATAGTGGATCTGATTAGATTTTACAGGTAGCTGTGTTTAAGTACCACATAAAAAAACGGTGTTTGTTTAAACTAGGAGCCAACATTGGCACCAGTTTTTTATATATTAGGGAACATACTCAGGAGGCAGAACTAACAAAAAATTCTCCTAAAGCAGGGTTTATAGATAGGAGGTCCATACTGCAGCTTGCTGGCAGTCTCCAAATCGTATTAATTTCAAAGTGTTATTGTGGCCAAACAGCCAAATATTAGCACATTATCAGAAATTATTACAGTGATGTCAGTCTGGTGCCTAATTACCAAGGGATATCAAGCAGGAAGCAACTGCATAGCCTTATGCTCCATCCTTTTATATATAAAAACATTTGTTAATTGGGAAGATGAAGTGCTTAACGTATAGACCAAGGGACATTCTATGTTTTCTAATCATATAAAAATATTTCTTGTGATCTAGCACTGGAAGCCCCTGAGGAGAATTAGTCACTGCTGAATAAAACAGCCTACAAAGTTTGATGGAAATGTTTTTATCAAATCTATGACACTTCAGCTTGTCCTTTTCTATTGTCCTATAGACAATAATATCTTAGAAGTTGTCCTAGCACTTTTGCCATCTTATTCCTGCCAAGATTTTGTAAATATCAGCTGCTCCAAACTGTACAAGAAGACCTGTCTATTCAACACTGTTTTCAATTTTGATGTCAAAAAGTGCTTAAAAGTGCTTAAAAGATTGTGATCTCTTTGCTGTGACTCTTTGCTGTGGCTTCCAACCTTTGTTGTGACAATGTTTCAAACTGAGGTTTGAAACCAGGCCCTTATCTCAACATGCAATAAACCCTAGTAGTCAGACAATCCTAATTTGCCGGACAAATACTGGGACATAGAAGGAAATAAAAGGCTTGGGAGCATCTGTTTACAAGGGGATATAACTGTCCTGTTAGTAGTATTGCCCAAAGTTGAGAGCAGGTCAGGGTAAACCAATGACTTTGTAACAATTTTTTTTTCCCTATTTTTTAACCCTGATATTTTGCCACTCTGTCAAACCAAATGGATCTTGAATTTTTGCTTCTGCTGGGTGGTGAGGTTAGAGAGGTCTCAGCAGCCATGTGAAAACTAGGCTTCGGAGCCTACAGCAGCATCAAGTGTCATGTATTGAGTCCCTGCACTCATTACCTGCACTAAAATGTAGTTGCTGACTTCAAGCAAACACTAGGGAGAGTATTTAGCTATCTTAAGTGTATCCATGGCACTCATCTGCCTTTCAAATCATGCAGTTTCTAAGGGTGGTTCGTTTCTTCAGATTTGAGCTCCATATGAAGAAAGTGCATTGTTTTGGCTCTTCCTGGTCCTTTCCCCATATTTTACAGAGGTTTTGCTTACTATATTTCAGATCTGAAGAACTTTTTCTTCACAGTATTACTTTCTACAGACAGTAGAAAATGACAGTTTAAAATGTAAATCCTACTTAATGAGGTGGATGTTAATAATCCAGTGTTTTCCAACCAGTGATGTTTTCTCTAAAATCATGTAAACTATAAATTGACTGGGTGTAATGCCTTTGCTTTGCATGCAAATATGGTCTTCAACCTTTTCAAGCAAATATACTTCCAGATGTGTCTGTTACACCTCTGATAAATGAACAATGATAAGTAGTGAATAGAAGACCCTAGGCTGGTCTGTCTTTCTCTGCTCCTTTCCGGAGTGCTAAAGGAGAAGTCTCATTTAGCTAAGCCTGGCAGGAGCTCTGTTGTACTTAACTGATGATTCTTCACTTAGTCTCACTCCTCTGGGACATTTGGAAGGTCAGGAGCAAAGGGTGAAAAACATGATGAGTTTTCAATATACATAAGCACAGCTGGAATCTGGCACAAATTTACTAGTGGAAGCACAGTCTACTTTCTGTGTAGATAACTACATTATTTCTACTTCTATTGCACCTGCACAGCTTTTCTTACCCCTCCTTCAAGATTTTATTACACGTGAGACTGCAGAAAACTGTTCTGTAGGTCAGCTGTCTTTAGAGGAGGGGAGCAGGGTTTATGTACTTGTGTACTTTATTTATGAGGGGTTTTTTGGCCTTTGAGTCTTAAGTAGTTCGCCATTGTTGCTTTTTTTTTTTTCTTTTTGTTCATTTTTCTACTTCTTATGGCTCAGTTAAGGTTACAGATGGGTCCTATTGCTTGGGAACTCAAAGTATGAGCTCTGAGTTTATTCCTGGGTAACAGACAAATGTTTTATGAGTAGTCAAAACATTTTATCCATCTGTCACTTATTAAGTTAAGGTTTAACCTGTATTCACCCAGGGATATTTTGTGTTAAGGAATGGGACACCTTAAGTTCAAATCCTGATGATGATTCAAATGAGGAAGAGTTCCACAGGGAAGGATGTTGAGAGTGTGAGGACATGTGAGCTGTGTCCGAGTGACAGCTGCCTCTAATTCACCTCAATATCATTAAGTTTGCACACTTCTCTTCTAGCTGTTTGCTAGAAACAGAGAGACAAGTGCTATGCTCTCTAATGTGTGCTTGTTACTTGTCCATCTTGTGCTTAACAGGTCTTCCTTGTGCCTCTGTTGTGTGTGGCCTGCCAAGAATGAATGTAGATGTGGCTTTAATGTAGGCTTAGGTGGTGCTGCTGAGCTATCGTTGATGCATACTGTTTTTCTTACGCGTAGATAACTGGCATTGGTCCATGGCTCTCTGCTTTTATGCTGTTGAGGGCAATCAATCTCAGTAAAGGCATTTTCAAAGAGTGTAACAGAAGTATGATAAAGATTTATCCTTAAATATATGGTGTGCATTTAATCAAAACACTTTTAGTATTACTCTTTATACAGATACAAAGCACATCTTGTACAATAGTATAAAATCTAGCTTTGTAGTTAGCTTTTGCTCATAAAAGTATGCACCAGAGAAAGGAGTATTTGTAAAGCTTTTTATTTTGGGTGAAAATGTCATTACAGAGAGAGAAAACAAAGTAACTGCCTGAAGTCTTTGTTCTCTTTTCTAAATAGCCTCTTTTTCTTAGTATGAAACTTTTTAGAGCAAATATTTTGAAGTGAAAACAAGGTGATGGAATCATGTGGCCAATGGCCAATTGCTCAAGTTGTGTTTTCTTGCTAAGTTGAACATATTTTGCTGTCATAGGTTATATTATAATGGTGTGGAAAAAACATGAAAAATGCAAAGTTTTTGTTTATCAGCAATAGCTTTTGTTTTAATGTGTGGGTTTTAAAGTTTGTGGTTTTACAATTCAGTGCCTTTTTTCCATGGTGTCTTTAATACTTGCTGAATTCTCTAGAGAGTTAAGCTAGAGGAAAAGGGATGACTGAGACAAGGTTTCAAGTGAGTAAATGTTTCAGAAAGGATGATACAAAAGGTTTCTGTCTGTGCTAGGAGACAAAGTTAAAAGCCAGAGGTGTGTCAGGGAGAAGGTACTGGAACACACCCATAAATGAAACTGAGAGGAGTCCGATGAGTGAATCTGCACAGAGTGGCAATCTTTCTTTGGTTCGAAATCTAGCGGAAAGTGGAAAATGTGTAAATTTAGTTGTAGACAGAAAGATATTGCAGATTATAAATGGAAAGGCCAAATTTCTGCCTGCTGGGATGACATTATGACTAAACAAAAAATTGTTTGGATTTGTAAAATTATAAAGGTTTAAGAAGATATAATAGATTTTCTTTTTTTTTTGTCCTAAAGACATGAGGAAGATTCAGCAGAATCTTGGGTAAAGGAAATAACATTTGGATATTAATTCAGTGAGAGTGGGAAGCAAAGTTATGGACAAGGGAAGAACAAGATTTGGGATAAATAAAAGCAAAATTTGGACCTGAGAAGAATGCTGTCGGAAATACAGAAATGCAACAAAGGACACTTTACCCAGAGGAAGAGCTTTGTTTGTAGAAGCATTCCATTATGTTCTAAAACATTAGTGAAAGCTGTGGTGTATCCAGCAGCTGACAAGACAGACAAATAAAACAGAACCAGTAAATGAGCTGAGAGAGATTAATCTGTGCAATATCCAAATGATAGTTACGTTCAAAGTCAAAGCTAGCAACAAGAAGCCCCTGAAGAAAGAGAGAGATGAAGAGGGGAAGTATGGTCAGTCACAGAGCTTTGAGATGCTTCTGAGAAAATGTGGGAAAGTTATAAATAAAAAATGGGGCATTTAGAGAAGCAGGCTTAAAACTGAAGAAAAAAGTCTAGCTAGACTGCTTACAGGGAAGAACTAAAAGATTAATAGCAGACTAATAGCAGAAGAGCTAAGAAAGGTGTCAAGAAAAGGATCCAAACTTAGAGTCTGCAGAGGAAGAATCCAAATGTTGTATTTACTTAAATAAAAGCAAAGAGAAAAAACAATAACTTGTTCTGCACAGCTTCCACATTCCCTTGTAATTTCCATCTAGTGTGCAAAGTCAAGGGAAATACTTTTTTTAAAGTTTGGAAGTCAGATGTACTTAATGCAGGGGAGGTGTTCATCTGATCAGGTCATGGAAAAGTTTTGGCAAAACTCCCATGGGATTGCTTCTGCTTCTTGCAAAGGAACGTATTTAAGGAATTTTCAGTTTTGTATGTGGTGAGGTGAGCTTTTAAAGGCTAAAGTATTTCACCTTTCCCTTGGCTGTTATAGCTATCCTTCCTCCAGAAGGTTGAGCTCCTCAGTTTGAGGAGCTTTGATTTTTATAGAAACTACTCAGGAAGGCTTTAAAAGAATTCTGAGCTATCACTGCATGTATTATATTATGTGTCATGTTTTTTTTGTTTGTTTAGGTCTGCCGGAGACTTATTAGTGCCTTATAAAGGGCTAAGGATAATCTGTCTTTCCTGTAAAATTACTTTTATTATTTCTTGCCTCTTTTTGTAGTAAGCTTAATAATTTGTCAGACCGAGTTGTGATTTTTAGCTGATGTTCTTTCTCTGATGGTATCTGTATTGAGAATTTTGCACTGACAATCAGAAGGTGAAAAACACTTATATATAAATTCAATTTCAGGATGTTTGAAAGAAATAGGCTTTATATGTTAATATAATTAGTTGGTGATGTCAGAAAACTTTGATAAAGATTTATTTAATTCAGGACTCTCTGATGTATCTAAATCTGAATGGAAATTTTTATCAAACCGGAGGTAATTGTAGAGCAGTAATAATTCAGCTAATGTTGATAGCAACTCATTTGGTATTAAATCATTATGAAGATCTCTCTAAATCTTTAAAGCTGTAAAGCTTTCCCTAATAAATAGCAATTGTTCAAACCAATTGCTATTTTTATTTGTTATGCTGTTTTTATTTGTTATTATATCTAGAGTAAGGCAAACTTACTGGGGTATAAACTTGTAGAAATTGCCATACTGAAAAGGAGCTAGATTGTGAGGCATTTCATCTGTTTGAGTCAGAAGAAAGTGGGTCTGGGGGCCAAATTATCTCCTGTTTTATCTAGTGTGAAAGAAATACTTATTTGAAGTTTGGACACTGAATATTGACTTGGGATTCCAATTACATTTGTGGATCAATTACAGACTTCCTGTGCTGTAGTAGCAAGTCATTTAAGTGATACTTTCCTTCAGTTTTTCCTGTATATAATGCCTTGCCGAGGCATTGTGAAGATGAAATCCACTACTAATTTGTGAGCTGCATTGATTCTGCAGTGTGAGGGCCATATTATCACATAAATGAATTGTCAGAAATCTAATTATATAAAATTATATAAATGTAATTATATATTATCTAATTATATTTTCCCGAAGAACCTCACAAAGACAAATTCTTAGTTTCAGAAATTAAACATGTATGCCAGCTAAAGGAAACATGAGATTGACAGCCAGTAGGGAACTGAGTTGGGATAAAACCAGTTTGTGTATTCCTTAGAGAAATGTATGTTTCTTTAAATTCAAAATAAATGTGAATCATAGTGTCTGTGAATTCAGCATGTGTCATATGTAGAAGTTTATTTTAGAATATATGCTCTTATTTAAAAATGGAGTATCTAATATATGCCTTAATGAAGGATGCCTTAGGATATTTCTTGGCTTTTATTTTCTCAAGCAGGAGTATCGATTGAGTATTGATTGACTGAATATTCTTCACCATCAAAGCAAATCCTCTCTTAGAATTACGTCACAATCACTGTGCGTCTAGAAAAGGTGGAGACAGCAGACACGCTTCTATAAATCAGGACACATTATTTAGGCCTTCCTAACATATTGCCAACATTAATTTGTAATTTCCAAGGGTGTAGCTGTATGAATTTCATTAGCCAAATGATTGTAGTAAAACATCGGAAAACTTACACCATTTTCCCTGTTACCGTTTGTATGTGAAAAATATTCTTTGCTCTTCTACTTTATTTCTTCACTTTCAATAATGATGTGTGGTCATATTTTTTGAAGACTGAATATTTTTTCTGTTTCAGAGCTCTGTAGTTAAAAGTTTAACCAAACTCTAAATTAAGTTGTGATTTCTATCTCAGTAAGAATCACTGATAGTTTTAAGTCACAAAGAAAATGTGTTGTAGGCTTATAAGGTATGTTTGTGATGAAATAACATCCTAATTACTTATTAAGATGTTACAGAACAATTTGCTAATTACCTATTCATAGAATCATAGAATTATAGAATGGTTTGGGTTGGATTGATGAGGTATCCTGAATTACTTTCAGCTCCAGTGTTATATTCTTTTACCAATTATTTGCAATTGGGAATCCAGCTATAAGATATATAGCTGTGTGCTATAAATGCTTAAAATAATACTTTATTCATCCAGGGATTCATTTAAAGAGCGTGGTTAGTTCTCATAATGCTTAAGAGTGGACTTAAACTTGGGCATTAGGCATTAGATAGAATTTTGTTTCATTGCAAATACTAGCATTGGACTGACATCTTTAAACCTAAGAAGAATCTTTTGATTCTGGGACTCACAGAAATAGGTCCCAGGTATGGTATATCTACTGCATGGAAGCATTTCTATAAAAGGAGAACTCTTTTACTATCATGGAAAACGTTATAGAATTACAGAGAACAGATTTTGAGGTCTCTGTTCTATTCTTCTGCCATAAGGCAGAATAAATCATGTCTTAGTAATTTCTGCCTTAGTCATTTCTGATACATTTGTCTAATGTATTCTTTCCTTCTTCCGCTCCTTTTAGTAATTAGCAGTGTGGCAGTCACTTAAATATACTCCAGTAAATCACAGGTACTGTCTCTTGCTAGGTATTGGATGGATGTAGAATTAAAACCAAAAACTTTCTTTAGGCATTGGCAGCCCAAATGGCAAAAAACGTTTTGGAAAAGTAGCAAAAGAGAAAGGATCATATAAGAAGGATCAGTACCAAGTGAAGGTGCTAATCTCTGTGCACATCTCACATTTCTGGTAACTTTTTCCATGGCCATTTTTCAGTGTTTCATTACAGGGTATGTGGATGAGATAAGCCTAAATACAGATATTAGGCATGGAATCTGTATTTCTTATTCATAACTGAGAACTTGGCTTTAGGGGAAATATCACTTTCAACAGTAAAGCAGGATAAAGACAATTGACAGGTGGCCTAATGAACACCTCTCCCTATCAGTGTTGTAGCCTACTGAACACCTCTCCCTATCAGTGTTGGAAGAATTGAGTAAACCTGTAAAACTGTGTCCTTCCAATCCCCAGCTGGACTTAATTCTCAGTGTGGGAACATGCAGGTGCCAGGACGGAATCAGATGACTATTTGTTTTTTAAATCCACCAGACCATGTGCTAGATGCAAAACATTTTTATGGAAAGCATGGATGTAGCTCAGTATTTGGTACCTTAATAGTGCTGGCTTCAGCAAAACAGGTACCATGCAGTCTTTAGGAGACAGACCTGTCAAAATATTTCATCTGTGGTTTAAAAATTTCTGCTTTCATCTTGAGCTGAGACTGACATCTGTCAGATTGTGTGGTATGGGGGAAATGTGGTTTAAAGGTTATAAGAGGGGATGGGATTCCAGGATTTCAGATTAAAGTGAATGGGAAGGTCCTTAAACCAGTAAATTCATTAGGGTTTCATTCCATTGTAAAGCCTATTGAGTAATGTTTATGGAGATTAACAATTCTCAATAAAGAAGAAATAAATGGAGAAATATAGAAGTATAAAATGCAGCAGTAAAATGCTGATTAAATTGATGAATGCCACAGTGAGGATTCCTCTGTTCTACTGATTCCATGTGTCTGCTTAGTACTTGGGAAACTTTATTATAATTTGCTATCAATAATATTAAGCATGGTTTCATCAAGGAGCAGTTGTACCAATATATAATAACGGCAGATCAAAATCCATATTGCAATTGCAGTCATTCATTTTCAATGTCGTAATTGAAGCTTACTAAAATAATGGTATTAACTGGTATTATTTTGTAAAAGAAATTATTTTCATGTGAGGTTTATAGTACTTAGCACCAAACTCTTAATATCATTGTGTACATTATTGTCTTCGATAAAACATAGCGACAGGTTACTAAGATAACAAAAGTTTTTGGTTATAAGCCAAAGTTTAAATCGTCATTGTAGAGGTGAAAATATTTGTTATAATACTGAATTTACTACTAATAAGCATTTTTAGAAAAGCATATTGAAAGATTGAAAATTCAGTGACATTAGCAACAGTGTGTCTCTAAAAATGTCTGAGTAATACAGGTCTGCTCATAAATGTTCAGATTCAGTGAATAGCCAGGTTATAGTTATTATAGATTTGAGGCATAATCTTTTTTTTTGTACTTTCTTACTGATATGTGTAGTTCATATGTGCCTTCTGCAGATTTAGGATTGCTTGCATTCTTAAAATCCTAACTTTAAGAAATAAAAGTATAAACTACTTGTACACTTATATTATGTGGAAAAGTTAGGAAAAGTTTATTGTTAGGCAAGGCCTTGCGGTTAACCAAGCATTATATATGACTCTTGAACAGTTCTGTTGCTTTCATCATTACGTGAGCTGTCTGCTTGGCTGACTTGCCAGTTACTGTCAGCTGTCTTTGTCCTTCTCTGCACACACAGGATGAGAATTTGAGCGGTGTTTGACAAGCAGAAACACTTCTGGTGTTTCTGGGTATAATCACTTTTTTTTCCTAATGAGATTAATGTTCTCAACTACTTCCAAAGGAAACGTGGGGTTTTTTTTCAGTAGAAATAGAAGCCTAATACTATATGAAAATACAGAACAGTAAGACAAGAGATGTCATGGAGTTAACAATAAAGTGATGGAAAGTCTTAGAATTTTTTGAGTGGTTAAAAAGTGCTTACTTAACTGCGGGAATTAAGGAAAAAAGTTGTAAATGTAAGAACTCTTATTTGATACCAGTTCAGAAAGTTGCAGGGGGATGGGGGGGGCAGAGTGTGGCGGTACCTTAACGTTCTTCCTAGAGTACTGAAGCAAAGTACTGTTACAGGAATAAGAGCAGAACTGAAAATGCATTAGGATGGATTAACTATGCTTATTGTATTGCAGTCCATGAGCTCAGGCAGGAGTAGATTGCTAGGTATTTGGTTAAAAAAAGCTCTGCTGTCATTTTGCAATCAAGAGAATCATCAAAGCAATCTAAACTGCCTCATATTCTCTTCAGGTCTAAAATCTGCAACTACTAATTCAGGGAAACATGAAATCCTGTTTACTGAACATAAGGTATGTAACTTACTCTTTTTCAAGACATTTCCTAGAGATCCTACAGACTGGATATCATTATTGCTTTCTTCTGTTGCTGCTGTGTTGTGTTCCATGCTCCCTGTAACCACATTCAGGCCTTGGGGATGGTTTACTGTATTCCTCTGGTTTTCGTTTCTTTTTTCTGTATCTGCCTCTGTACTCTTGTTCTCTCAGTTATTTCTAGATGTAAAGACTGACCAAAGAGGTATTGAATTAGGGACTTTAACAAGAAAAAGCAGAGCTGGCTAACTAGAGAGCATAAGGCCTAGTTTGGAACTGCAGAAATTTCCCAAGCTATTTCCCAAGCAGCAGAAAAAGAAACTTGTTTGATGACAGGGGTTTTTTGTCCACTTGAAAGATGGTGTTTAATTTGGAAATATGTAAAGAAAGCCCAATGAGGGATACATCATTATTCTGCAGTATGGGTTTTAATGAATTTATGCAGATTCAGCAGGATTTACCTTCCAAACAGAAACTGCAGTAGAAGCTTTTTAGTTTTCCTTTTGCAGAGGTAGTTTTGCTGGAATCTCATTTCTAACAAATCTTATGTTATTTACACCTACAGTTTTTGATCTTCCATCCATATACCAGCTGTCAGGAAAACACCAAGCCCGCAAATTACTGATTAGATATACAGCTCAAAGGACACAAGCTGCTACCATTTGGAAAGCTCAGCACTCTTTCCAAAGAGTTTGCACCATTTGAACCATACCAGTTTTACTTTCACTAATGATATATTGTATAGCTTGTTTAGCAGTGTGGAGTTTATCATAAACACCTCTTTTGTTCACTTCTGAAGTCAGGTTAACAAATGTAATTACAGTTACTTGTCATCAGAGGTCATGTTTTTCAATACAGAAAGAGATGCAATGCCTTAAAAATTTTCATCAAGAAGCTGTTTAAATCAGCTGCCCATAAGAAGCAACAGTATGATCATGCTGCCTCAAAAAAGCTTTTCATCAAAGGTTAGAAATAATCTTTGGCATTCAAGAGACAGTGATTTTTGCAAAGAAGCCGAGCAGGCCACATTATCTTTACAATCTGTATGCCAATTTGCTTGGGTGTTGTTTTTGTTGTGTGGGGTTTTTTTCCTTTCTATCTCCCCATTACTAGCTTCAGCTTTCAGGCAGCAGCATCTGTTTTCTAGAGGGGGGAAAAGAGCACTGTGTCACAAAATCCTTTGTAAATATTGTGATAGATTATGCATTTTTCATACTATGCAAATGCAGTTTAGTCTCTGTCAGCCAAAGCTTCAAAATGGGGAGCCTGTAGTTTGCCTCCCAAACCTATCATTTGGCACCTGTATAAGAATGGTGTGTTTTTCAGGGACTTTGAACACTCCACACTTACCAGTCTGGGCATAGGATTGGGAAAATCTTTGAAAAGTGTTATCTTTTCTGAAGAACATAATGTGTTGTGCGATTTATTTATTTATTTATTTATTTATTTATTTTTTATTTTTGAATTGTGCTCTCATTGCATTATTGTAGGTATGCTATTTAGATCCAGCTCCAAATCCCAGACAAGTCGGTGTTGGTGCAAATCCATCTGTTCAATTCAGAAGGTCAGAACTCAAATGTACATCAGGAAGAAAGACTTGTAATGCCATACAGTGTACAACTACACAAATAGGTCCCAACTCTGCAAAGCTTATGAACAGTCTGGTTTTGAGTAGCTCCATTTAGGGGAGATATGTGACTAATCACTCCAATGAAGTGCCACATTTAACAAGACTTCATTGTGTCTGAATTCTGCAGAGATAGTTCAGATGTTTTTTATTCCGTTCTTCTGTGCAGACATAACCTAACCTCAGTGGCAGTATTTAATGTGCAGAGTTGAGAAATTGTCAAAGCTGCCACAAGATCGCTCTCAGAACCTCTGTTTATGGTTTCACGTAGTTCTGTTCCAATCTCCAAGCTGACAGTCTTTATTCAAGACGCTTTATTTCTAAATAAACCATAAGCTTCAATGGCATTTGGTAGCAGCAACTTTTAGATAAATATAGGCAAGGGCTGCTCATTTTATAATGTAAAGTCTTTGTGCTTTTCTTTGATTCCTTAGACTAGGCTTTTTGTTCTCTTTGTTCTCTCTGTTTTGTTCTCTTTTTGTTCTCTCTGTTTTTATGGGGTGCGGATAAATTCTGAATTATTCAATCAAGGTTAAATCATTTATGATGTGTTTTATGAGCTCAAATCTGCAAATGTGTGATAGGGTGATTGTTTGAGAGATGCAATCTCTGTAGAGGATGTGATCAGAAAGGCTTTAATGAAGAACCTTCTCAGTCCTTGGCAAAACTTTTAAGAGGGCCAGACTAGGTGCTTTCTGCTTGCAAACTGAAGAGGCTATATTTTCCAAACAGTAATATTGCAAAAGAGCTATTTAAAAAATGAAATAGTTGAGAAGGAAATTGGACAGCATAAGATAGCTCTGGTCCAACTGGACCTGTATTTTTAAAAGATATCTGAGCACATCCTCTTCATTATCCTTCTTTGCATCTGCCACCTTGCTTTCCATGTGTTATTTCCTTTCTTCATATAATGAAATATATCAATGAACTGTTCTTTATGGGAGACGTGATTACTGAAACTAGGGATAGAATAGAAAAGCAATTTTGGTGACCACTGTGGGGTCAGAAGGCTTAGTGGGACAAAAAAACTCCAAACCGAGAAAGTTGATTTATTCCAAAATATGTTTTATGGCTTCTTTAAATATGCTCTGTTTTAATGACCTTTTTACAAGACCTGTTCAGAAAAAATTTAGTTAAATTAAATCCAAATAGTGTAGGGATTTGAACCTGTGTATTGCACATATCCAGTCATTCCCTAAGTGCCGATCTGTAAAGTAAAGCTGTCTTTTCTTTTTTAGCCTGTATGTGTAAGAGATTCCCAAATTTAAAAATTACTTTGATCAAAACCTGGTACTCTTCCACGTTTTCTTGGGGTGGAAGAAAGTTTGAAAGGTTTTGTTAAGGCTAACATTTGCAAGATTAGATTGTGGTTAGTTAGACTTGTTTGAATGACTGTTACATTTAATTGTTTTACAGATAAGTGAAAACCTGGGGAGGCAGGGAAGGATAATGTGTTTGTGCAATCCAAAATCTTTTCTTAATTTCTCTAAAAAAAATAAAATAAAAATGGAGAACAGAGAGGGTTTGGATATGTGGGTAACTAGCGATCTCCATGATACAAATAACTTTCCTTGTTATGAAATATGCTTAGTTTGAGACCTGGGCATTTTTAATAATGAATGCAACAATTTAATTATACAGGCAAAAATGTAGACTCTTTATCAAATAAATATTTTTCCTTAGTGTTAGCAAAATTCTTTTTTTTTCTGATGGAACAAGAAATACTTTCCTGGGTTGTATCTGACAGTAAAAATATATGTCATTTATTTGTATCTCAAATTTTGCCATATGAGTTAAACTTAATTTGAGCCTATATGTAAAATATGTTGTTTTGTCTAATTTGCAGTACTCTTAAAATTTAGAAGTCTATTCCTGCTCTTAAAAATATTTGTTATAATTGTTAAAACACTTAGTGCTAGCATTTAGATTAAAAGTCTTCCTTGAGGTATGTTTGTCTTGGCATTCATTTTTTAAACTGAGCAATGAATGCAGATTTTCAAGAGAAATTATATGGGTATGTAGGGGCAGGAATTGAAAGGGAAAAATAGATGTTCTAGAATAATTTCTGCTGATCCTTTTTTTACCTCTGTCTGCAGTGGCAGTATACACCACTTGTACAGTACTAGTGTAGCATACAGTTGGATACCAATGTTTTGACTAATAGATCTTGATATGCATGAAGCAAATGAAGTATATACAGTATGCTCTGCCTATACTGATTTGAAATTCAGTTCAGATTTTGATCATATTCTTGCCGACACTGGCTAACTTTTTTTATCAAGATGGTTGCATAAGAAGGGAAAAAACCAAAACTGTTGTGCTTCCCGCCTTCCCCACTATTACTGCTTTAACATGAAGAACAAGGAGTAGATTGTAATTGACTTTCCAAATATGGAAATCCAACATGCTTTGAAGCACTTGCTTGAGAGCTGAAAGAGGAAAAATCAATAAGGAAATGAGAAAGTTGCCATTTCTAGTACTGCATTAGCTGCTATGTAATAAGATGTCATCAAATAAATCTCATCAGCAGAACAAGTGCATTTAAAACCAGAAAAATTCACAAATTACTAGAGTTAAGTCTGCAGTTTCCTGGTATCTCATGTATCAACAGTTTAACCATAGCTGAATGAAACAGTTGATACGTTAAGCTGCAGTGCATGTGACTGGACAGGTTACTATTGATTTTGGTGGAGTTTAGGTCAGGCTTTAGTAGCCAAAAAGATCAGAATTGGTCAGCTGAAAATGAATGAAGGTGCAGGCCATATTTTCTCATTCATTTTCCTATTGGAGAGAGGGAGAGAGAACAGAGAGGAAAGATTGAAAAAAAAGGGATGCAGTGAAGTTTGGAATTTCTGGTATGTTGCTTTAATTTGGTGTAACATCCAAGTAAGGATGATGTCTTGTGTTAGTGTAGGATAATCAAAAGGACTGATTTTTTTTATTTCACTCATTAATAGCATCCATGTTTATTAGAAGAATATAAGATTATATATTAAAAGTGTTAACAAAGGAGTTAAGTGAGGAGAATCACAAATACTTATCATAAATACTACAAAATCACAAATACTACAAAAATTTTTGTAGTGTTAAGCTTTATTGTAGGGATGGAGCTTAGCAAATAGTTATCACCTGAATTCCTGCTTCTTTTCCTTACATACACAATTGTTTACTGGTCAGCTGCAACAAATGATGGTTAAATGTCATTAATCTTTCCCAGATAGTTGTTGTCTTTTCTTTTTTTTTATCCTCCTGGTGTTACAGAGGAATCCTTATTTTCTTGGCTGAGATTTGTTTCAAATATCTGTCTAGAAAGCTTTATAACTGGTGTAAAATTACTCCCACCTTAATACTGCATTCATATTGCAGGATGCATATTGCTTGCAGTAAAGATTATATAGTGGGCTAAGTTTACTCTTGCTTCCACTGGTCTCAGTGGGATTATTCTATGAATACATGTGAAATTGCTTTTGAATTAAGAAACAATCTTCTTCCTACATTGACAAATAATTTATCGGATGGTCAATCTAAATCACACTACTTCGGAGACTGACATCTGCCATGGTATATCATTAATAAAATAATGGATGTTAAATAGAATACCGTTTTTCTATCAGACTGTTCATGCTGATTTTATGTGTTATTTGTTTTCTGTTGAAGTACTTCATAATTGTGTTCCTACTAATTTTCTATTCATAGCATTTTAATTATATGGGCTTCCCTCCTGGCATGCATTAATGTGATAGCACCTACAAATCTAATAAAATATCCATTCTGATAATAAATTTCAGTCTGACACAAAGCTGCTGGAATAAAAATATTCTAGATCCGTCAGAATATCACTCAAATTTATGTTTGCTAGGAGATGGCAGTCTCAGGCTTTTAGATTTATTGTGAAATCTAATGCAATTTAAGCTGGAGAAACAGCCCCGGGAGTAGAAACACTAACTTAAGACTCATTCCTCCCAACTTCTTACACCCAGCATTCAGGCTTACAGGGCCTGCTATTGGCTCCAGTGGGAAAGATGGAGACTGTTTCTACCCAGTTTCTGGGCAATAGATGATTGACACTGCTCTGAGTGTTAGGCGATGAAGGTTTGGAAAAGTTTCAGGTAGAGAAAGGTGCCGCATGTAGGGGTCTCAGTTTTTGGTTGTGATCAGTAGGCTCTTTCATGACCCACTTCTTAGCATACGGTGGCTAAGCCTTCATTTCCTTTGGTGACTGTGCTAAACGTGAGTTTTTCTGCAGCTGTTTGGCCTTAACCAAATACATCCACACTATCCCTGACTGAGCTAGTCCACTCTGCTTCAGAGATTTCCTGCCTGCTGAGGCCAGCTGGCTAATGCCAGGCATGAAAGCAGAGGATGCGCGAGCACCTTGGTGGTTGGGGTGGTGCATAGGCTCAGTGTCAGCACCAGCAGGTAGCACAGAGGCAGCCCATGGGTTGGCTTGGGCCTCTTGGTAATGCTCGGAGAGAGTTTAGGTCTGCCGATCTGAAAGACTGCAGTTCTGAGTGAGGTATGCGAACACGCAAATTTTAAACATAGCTCACTTTTTGATTATCTGGATCTGGTCATATGCATGCTGTATAGGCAGCTGACTCCATCCATCTTCCTGGCTGGGCCAAATTCACACACTGCAGATGCTTTCCAGGGCTGCATGCAAGCACCTGGCCCAGGGGTCTGCCTTCCCTTTTGGGTGCTGTGGGACTAAAATGATAAGTATTAGAGAACTTAACTTCTAAGACCCTAAATCCTTTATTGGATCTAGCTTTTGCATTCAATATAAGAAGGTAAAGAAGAATAGGTACAACAGAGAAAGGAGGAAATGTGTTGGTGAGGGCGACAAGCAGCAGCTGGGCATTTCTACCCATTAGGCACTGTCAAGAAGCCTGTTAGGTATCTTGCTTGAGGTTGGCATAGTCAGATCTTTTTTTCTGTTGTATTGACAGATTCCTTTTTGTATTTTTGATACATAATCAAAAGCTGACATTTTCTTTGAAGAAAGAATGTAGAGGAAAGTTGGATCTATAATTTTACTTTGACTCTTTCTTGGTTTTGTCAGGGCATGACTTGACATTCAGCTGAATGTTTAATGTCTTTCTCTTGTAGGCTTTATTTAACAGCTATTTCTAGACGACTGATGAAAACGTATTTCGCTTGCATTTGATTTGAAAATGATGATGCTTATTTTCAAATGATATTGTTTGATGATTACTTTCATTCTCCTTGCTGAGAAGGAGAAATGATACTCCCACTCCACCTCATTGTGCATGTATGTACGTGTATTTTTATGTATGTGTGTGTGCACATATGTATATATACACACACACACAGAGTGAGAGATAGTTGTTGTTAGCCACTACTGTTCCAGTGCTGTAGAAAAATGAGTCTTTTTGTCCTCTCTTCATGGTGGTTGTTATCCAGCACCACCATGTGAACGTTTTCTTGAGGTTGAAGTCTCTGCCTTTTTCATCCCCTCTGAATGTCACATTTTCGTTTATCTTCAGAAACGTACATGGAGATGTGAACATAAGAAGCCTGTATATCAAAAGCTGTGTGAACAGCAACACATTTATTTTGAATTTCAGAATTAATATGGTTTGACTTTGAATTAATTAAATAGAAACTATTGAGTATGAAGTAGGTCATAGTGTAATTTTTAAAACAATTCCAAGAGTTATGAGGTGTACTTGCAACTTTAGATTCATTAAAACCATTGCTATATGTCAGGAACCAGTTATCTTAAACAAAACACCATCAGTACGCCATGAGCTGAATGGGCTTGAGAAGTACATAATATGTGGTTATTCTTATTTTTCTAAATGGAAATATTTTTACAGGTGTGAAAGTAGCTGTACCTACTTTAAAGTCAGTCTGATTCTTGTGAACTCTGGAGAGATAGTGGACCTGAGTTCTTTGAGGTTGCTGATGACTCCATTTAAATTCTCTAAGCTTTGTACATATGTACAGACCTAAATGATGCTGGTGAGGTTGTAGAAGGCTTTCTCCCCTCTGTTCTCAGTGACCTATTTCTTTTAGACCTTCCAGTTACTGGTACAATTTGTCATATGTTTGCATGTTTATTTGATTAAAATTAACAGAAAATTAATGTCAATGAAAAATCAAGCTGGTATATTAAGAAAAGTTGGAAATGTTTTTCCTGTCTCTGTTGAACTAAAGTTATGTAAAATGTATGCTACCTTTACACCTCTTATGAGAGTTTATTATTTTATTTGGGGAATTCAGTTTACTGAGAAACAGAAGAATAAAGTTTTAATTTGTTTCTTTTTACAAGGAAAACTGCAGTTTGCTGCACTAATTAGAGCAGGTGGATTACACAGCCTGCCTTAAATCCCAGGAGAAATCAGGGAAAGAGGTTGGCTTTAAGTATTTCTTACTCTCTCTAAGGTTTTAAATTAAAACCTCTTTTGGTTAATGAGAAAAGCTTACAGATTCAGTTTTTATTTGGGAGGAGGAGTGACAGGGAGTTCTTCCCTGTTCATATTTCACTCAGAGTGTGGCCTTTTGGTTTAGAAAAACTATCACAGTCTAATAAACTGTGGCCAACAGTACTTTTAAATTTATTGGAGAAGTCCGATAGATGCATGAATACAGGGGGGAATAGAGTATAGAGAAGCTGTAGGAACAATAAAAGATGTGTTGGTTCTCTCTTAAGTCTTTTAAGAGATACGATTTTTACCCAAAGTAACTAATACATTAAAATACTCCACTTTTGGAGATGCATTTGAGTGTCCTGTTTGATGCTAGATGTACTAGGCCTGCTCTTTGCATTATTTTGCAGCCTAAGTTCAAATCATAACTGGTCTGATGTATTTTTTCTATCTTTTAAAATCTTCTTTAGATATTTGGTAGAGGTCTGCTGAGTCTGAGTCAGTGGGACCTTAGTTACACTAAGCCTTGAAATCTGATTGTGTAAGTCTGGCTTGGTGATAAAAATTACACTATTATTGCTTCTGAGTTTTTATTTTAAACTTTTTATTATGAATAACTTGATTGCAATGTAAATGTCTGGATACTAATACTTGTCAACCTCAAACACTAGAAAACCTTTAATGTGCCAACAAAAACATGGGCTAAAAACAGCCTTTGAAATATTGTGAAAAGAATTTACTTAACTAGTGAAGAGAAAAATGTCAGTTTGTCTTGAATCATGAAAAATGAAAATTAATGAGAGTTGCTACATATGTAAATGTATTGCTTCAGAGAATTGTGGCAGAGATCTCTTCTCTTCATCTACAGTAAGGAGAAAAAACCCAAAGAATTTGTTTTACTGAATCATTAGGGAAGCATATCTAATGACAATTAATGGATGGAATAGGAAAAGTACTTCTATGTTAGTGCAAAATTTGCCTTCATCAGCCAGGTTGTTCTAGCTTGTAACCTCCTACTCCAAACTACAAGGCTTAACTATATGAGCAAAATAAATTTACCTAGCAGCAGTGTTATCTATAATAAAATTAGACAGGTGCCTTCAGGAGAAGTGACTGTACAACCTAAACCCTTGTATTCCACTGTAGGCATTTGGATATCAATTTCCATTCCTAGTAAAGAGCATGGTAATACCATGTGTGAATCTTGTGTGAATCATATTTTTTTATTGCATTGTAACTCACCTGACTTCTAATTGCTCGTAATCTTGTGGCTATGCTTATTGAGATTGAGATTGCATTTCAGTTGCAACCAAATGCCAAGTTAATGATAGAAAGGTCATATTTATCTTAAAAGTAGCTACAGAGTTTTGAAAAATCAGAATGTGCTAAATAATCACCTACAAAATTTCCTGGAAGTAATGAAGGCAAAAGTCAGAAATGATGCCAAAGTAGTGTAAGGAAATCAAAGGCCAGAAGCCACAGCATGTAAACTGGACCAAAATGAACCCATTATATTGTCACTTTGGGGTGCAATATTAAAACTCTCTATAGTTGTGCATTGATCAAGTTGCAGAGACACACCTACTGGTACTGAGCAAGGTCGCACAGAACATAAAAGCAGGAGTGCTGCTCCTGGAGTGTGCCGCTCCACCTTCAGGGTGAGAGGTAAGAAACAAGTATTATTTCCAGGTAAGAAACAGGGATTATTACCAGTGCTGCATTATTTTATAACTATATTGTTTCCACAGACAAGACGTATTCTGTTCTCTGCTGTAATGAGATTCCTATTTCTGGTCTAAATCTCCACAGTAGGAATCCTTCCAAAACTTAAAATAATGGGTATCTGAGAAGTGAACTTATAAGAGCTTTCAGAGAGCCATGAAGGATGTTGGCTGATTTGGGCGGAAGGAGGACCTTTACCCTTGTGCTATCCCTACAGGTCTGACTATGGGCTCTTTGCAAAATGGTATCTCTTTGTCTGAAATACTTGCATTCTGTTGAAAGCTAGGGAAGACATGGTACACTTGGTTTTGACATGCCAGAAAAGCCAAAAGAACAGAAGAATCCTTACGTCCTTTCTGGGATCTCTTTATGCGGTGTACCTGGAAATACATATGGAAGCTTTTACTTTTAAATATTAAAGTATTTGCAATATTAATAAAGGATACTACAGCAAATTATAGATATTGACTCCTTACTATAACTGCTATAAGCTACTTACCATAACTACTTATATTTAAACTAATATGTGGTTTCATTTTCTGAAAATGGTTTTTTTTGGCCAAATGTAATAATTTTCTGTACATGAATTATGATACACAAACACCATAAAACTGGTACAATGTAACCAATATAAATCGTTTCCATATGGCCAGAATTGTTTCTCAAAAATTGTTTCTCAAAACTATCTGTATTTTATACTGTATTCATATTTCCAATATTCAGGCAGAAAGCAAGTTTAAGATTTGTTCCAATCTGTCAGTGAAATATTAGTTTTGAAATCTAAGTGTGACAATTGGGCTGTCAGGGATGGCTATTTTACTGCTAATGCATCTATTTTGGGCTTGTGGACAAAGCTTGCATAGGATTTTAACTGTTTTGCAGTCCTCTGACAGTTGACCAAACAAGTGCAAGCACATTACAATCCAGGTACCCTGGATACCCTTTGCATCCTTCTATAAATGGCTGAAATACAACGTTGAAAAATGACCAGAAGAAAAGGCTATTCGCTATTAAATGTCCTATACCCTACACATCCAGTAATTGTGGCACTGTATTTAAGCTTAATTTTTAATTTTAATAAGCTACTTCTTAATCTCTCTCCATTACTTATAGTTCCTGAGTTAGTGTTTTGGAGATGTTTTAGCAAGTTTATTTTTTTAAAATCCTAATGAATGATGCCTATCACATTATCATTATCTACTTTTCTATAGAATACTGAATTCTACCACACTTTTTTAGACACTGTATGATAACTAGTACCTGCTTCAGCCCAAATGTAGCTGAAGGGTTTTCTGCTCAAAATGAATTTAGCTTTGCACATGTGCCTTTTATGTTCAGATACACAGTATCTGAGCTTAAAGTAACTTGCACAGAATGGGCGAATAGTCATTATTTCTTCAATAAGTATTCTCTAATTAAAGCAATTGCTTCTTGTGTGCACCTGTTCTTACTGTGGCATTGAGTTCGCTCAGGTTACAAAGTTTTTCATTACTTTATTACTTTTCCTCTGGGTTTAAGCTTTTGCTTTTTTTTTTTTTTTCTTCTTTCCTCTTTTCATGAGAAGAGCTTTCCTAAAGTTAGATCCAATTCCTACCTGTGAGTATCAACACTCTTTGCTAAATTTTCTTTTGGAAATGAGAAGAAATGAAATCTAGATCAGAACCATGTTGAATATCAGGAAAGTCTGAACATCTGGAATTTAAATTTGAAGTGGGAATTCATTGCCTTAAAAAAAGTCATAATTACTAACAGTTATAAACTAATGAATGGCCAGAAAGACTTTTTTGCCCAATATGCTGAGAAAAGCATCTGAAATTAAAAACCACCATCCGGACCACTTCACAAGCAACCCAGTGTTAAATGAAGCATATATTCAAAATTTTAGTGCAAAATTAAGTTTTGCAATTCACTGACACCTGATATTGTTAACATTAAAAATTCTTTAAGATTGAAAGGAGAGTACAGATATATATGAATAAAATAATGTTGACATTTATACTTATGTGTATAGAGTTGAAAGAATTATTATTATGCTTCAGGTTATAATCTACAAGCCAGCTGAGGTCCAGAAAAATTTTCTCCATGTTACAGAATCATGGTGATTTTTATAGCCTCATTATATTTGAAATATTCAGTATATTTCTGTGTTAATGATAGAATTGTAACTAGATAAGACATTGGGATAATGTGCAATTAAAGTTCTTAATGTTTTGAAGATCCACACATGCATAGAAAAGATAAAAGAAACACCAACTGTATTTTGTCACAAGTGTGAAATTAAGGAACTTTATTGCCCTGAACATGCAGAACTGTAGAGTTCAACAACCATTGTGCCTAAATGTAAGTATGTAATGTGCAGGCCAGTGATGAATCAAATTGAAAACGCATTTATGACTTTTTCAGTCTCTGAAATGAGACTAGTGTAAGGTTAACACAAATCATTCTACGTCGTTGGCTTGAGGACTATAAGGAACCAAAGACAAAGCTTTAAACAAATTAGCACTAAGTTGGCCTAGTTTAGAGACTTTTTTCATGGTTTTGTTAGTCATTAAAGCAAACAAAATCTTACCAGGACTTGTAAAGAAACTTTTTATTGGATTCCTGCCAGAGACAGGCTGGTGATCAAATATAGCAGCAGCTTTGCATTTCTGTCAAACAAAGCTAGAGGATTTTTAAATCATTAGAAAATGATTACAGAAAAATGATGAAAGAAGTAGATAAAAATAACCTCTATTCCACCAGATGAGGTCTCTGAAATTTCATAGTTCTTATCCTGGAATATTGTGTGTGCAGTGAAACCACTGCTAGTAAAACATGTGCTTCTAAAGTGGAAGATACTATAGAAGTGCTTTGATTTATAATTAATACAGTGCAAGTGCAGTAGCATGCAAATTCTTTCAGACTATTTTTACAGAGCTAGTGAACTATAGAAGATAGTGAATTTAATCTTGGAAAAGCTGAACACTTTTCATTGCACTTGCAGATTAATGGATGTAGATATCACAATCTTTTCATTTTTTTTACTTTGCCCTGTAATATAGTATTATGCTTATATCAGCTGATGGAAGGCATCTCACATTGACAAGCAGCTCTTATAAAGGCTTGATATAGAAAGTGTGGTTGTTTTATAGTTGCAGAAGGAAAAATGCAGGAAATATAACTTAATTTGTTCCAGGGGTTTTTCTGACTTGAAGTATTTGGAAATTTCTGCTGGTGCAGCATTACTGTGCCCTTGTCTATCTCCAGGTAGGCAGTGAAGAAATGGAAAGCTTGCAACTTTAAATGTTGGCACTTTCATTTTAAAATCAGAAGTCACCAAGAAAATTTAGGAGTAAAAGTTCAAAAGGCTTAGGACTTGAATTCCAGAATTTGTCAGCATGCAGAAATGTCACTGAAGTTGGTGCAAAATGCAGTATTGCAATACTGCATTATGTGAAATGGAACACCCTAAATCAGTTATTGAGTTTACCAATATCTTATCAGAGCAGAATAACTTAAAAATTGAGTAGAACCTTAAGGGTAATGTGAAACTTTGCCTGCTTTTGTACTATTATAATGTCTAGAGTCAGTCATGAATTATTAATTATTAATTATGATGCTGGAGACAGCTGACCTACCTCAAAGGATGTGCAGATGAATACTGGTTCCAAGCTTTGGCTAGTAAGAGCTAATTCAGATGTTGAAAATTCAGAGAAAGCAAGGCTGAAGACTATATTGGAAGAAATCTGAATGTTTCTATTCATTGTGTTGCTGCTTAGGGTTTAAGAAGTCCACTGAAATTTCCTGTGTGGTTTCCTCACTAGAGTCATATCAAAAAGGCTACCAATGTCCAGGAAACTTGTGTATCATTTAATGTGTTTGTAAATACTGGCCTTCAACACTTAGAAAAAGCTACATTTGCCATGCCACCCACTCTTCCCTATTTTGTGATGCTGATCTATTTACAACAATTCCACTCCCAGCTGTGGAAATCCCAGTGCTATTAAACACATGTTAATTGGTTCAGTTTGTGTACTTAGTCCTGCTAAGTCCCCATTCAATGTTTCTAAGGCAGAGGCCATCATATACACAATAATCATATCCAGGGGCCTTTCAATATACTCAAGCTGAATTTATTCTTAAATGGCTAGAGTATGAAATACCTGTAACTTGTGCAGCGAGACATGAACGGCTACTTTTTTATGCATTCCCAATTTTCATTCTGCTCATGCCATTTGAACTGCTTCCAGGCTGCATAAAATGTTGTGCACAGGCCTATATAAATATTGTCTAGTTGAAAGTGGCTCAGGTTTCTGGCCTACTTTAGATTATACAAAAGGTAGGAGACTACCTACCTGCTGGAAAAACTGGGAAAGGAAATATTAAAAGGGTTGAATGAAGAAATCTCATAAAGCATGTTCTGGAACTGCATTTTACTGGTTAAGATATTGCATGTTTATTTTTAATTACCCACTAGTCATGTTCTTACTGTGCATCTGATCTAGTGACGTGCTGTGTTCCATTAGTCATTGCAGGTGCCTGTCATATCTCAAGCTCAAGTTTTAAATTAGTTTTGGTTCTAAAGCAGTATTTTGGAAGTGCTGAAGTGAGCGCTTTGGGGGTGGGGTGGATTTGGTAGTAAAAGGTATCAAGCAGTTGATTTTTGTAGCGTATAAATGGAGACATTCCTCAAAGGGAGCCTGTAACTGGGTAGTTGTCTGATGCGTAAGAAGGATTCCACGCAGTCATCAGTTGAAGAAATGAACTGAGACTTTGTCTTAAGGATGCTGGTATAACTCTGAAAACACCACATTTAAATTCACAATATTGGTAAAAGCTGCATAGGTTTTCAGCACCTGAAACATTTTATAACAACCTTGCAACCCAAGGTTCAGCTTTTTCCTTTCTTCTCTTAGGTTAGTAGGTTTTTAATAGGTCCTATGTCATCTCTTCAAGATGCATTGTCATGAAAGCAGTTTTCAAATGGCACTTGTTGGCAGCCTATACTAACTGCAGCTTTTCTTGATTGAAACCTGGAAGAACTGGACAGTGGTTTTGCACACTGAGAACTTTCTGGAGGCCTGCACATGAACTGGGTATATCAAGTTTTCTGATTGCCTGATAATAAGCAGGAGGCACCTAACTACTTTCCCCCCCCCCCCCTCTGGTAATCTGCTGTACTATCTTGCTTGCATTTTTGCCTTTATCATATTGTATACACAAGTAATTTGTGTTTTCCTCTGTCTTTGTCTGTATAAATAGCATCTATGTAATAGCAAATATGTTACAGTGGCAAATTGGTCACAGTTTATTTACTTGATCACTGTGTGGATTACTGTGCAGTAATTCGGTGTCTGATTCTGAAGGCCTTAGACCACTAGAAGGTTGTTACAAAGGAAAAGCTTCATGTATCATTAAGGTATTGTGTACATGTTATTTGAACACATTTTTTTTTCATAAAGCTGTTTCAATTTTTAAAGGAATTAATTACAAAAGTGCACATGCTATTACTTTTGTTAGAACATCTACTTTTGTCTGATCAACCAAAATTTTTATATTTCTTTTTAGCATTTAAGTTTAACAAGACGTGTCAGCTTAGGTCTTTAATCATCATCTCTGAATTTTAGTGTTCTGAATTATGTTGTAGTTCTGTGATTATGAGAAGTCGCCTCCAAGAGTTTTAGTGGGTTTAGTGGAATGGATTTTCTTTTTGGCTGGTTTTTAACCAGGCAGCAATATGTTTAATACTAGTCTAGGGGAATTTGTTCCTTTCTAGTATTTTATTACACAGGTACATAGTTTGACTTCTGCTTGATAGGAGTACAAAGGCAGAATGCCTTATTGATGGTGCTTTATAATCAGTGTTTCCATACTGTGCTGGTATTTAATCATTTTATGCTTTATTTAGGGGTTTTTTTAAATGTAACCACAAGGTGATTTTGCCAAGTTGTAAACCTTCTGCTTAGAATTTCCTATGATATCATACAATCATAGAATCATAGAATCATTAAGGTTGGAAAAGACCTCTAAGATCATCTAGTCCAACCGTCAACCCAACACCTCCATGCATCCTAAACCATGCTCCGAAGTGCCACGTCTAGATGTTTTTCGAACTCCTCCAGGGATGGTGACTCTGCCACCTCTCTGGGCAGCCTGTTCCAATGCTTGACAACTCTTTCAGTGAAGACATTTTTCCTAATATCCAATCTAAACCTCTCCTGATGCAACTTGAGGCCATTTCCTCTTGTCCTATCGCTAGTTACTTGGGAGAAGTGACTGACACCCACCTCACTACAACCTCCTTTCAGGTAGTTGTAGAGAGCGATAAGGTCTCCCCTCAGCCTCCGCTTCTGCAGACTAAACAACCCCAGTTCCCTCAGCCGCTTCTCATAAAACTTATGTTCCAGACCCTTTCCCAGTTTCGTTGCCCTTCTCTGGACACACTCCCGCAACTCAATGTCTCTCTTGTAGTGAGGGGCCCAAAATTGAACACAGTATTTGAGGTGCGGCCTCACGAGTACAGGGGGACAATCACTTCCCTAGTCCTGCTGGCCATACTATTTCTGATACAAGCCAGGATGCTGTTGGCTTTCTTGGCCACCTGGGCACACTGCTGGCTCATATTCAGCTGGCTGTCAACCAACACCCCCAGGTCCTTTTCCACCGGGAAGCTTTCCAGCCACTCTTCCCCAAGCCTGTAGTGTTGCATGAGGTTGTTGTGACCCAAGTGCAGGACCCGGCACTTGGCCTTGTTAAACCTCATACAGTTGACCTTGGCCCATCAATCCAGCCTGTCCAGATCCCTCTGCAGAGCCTTCCTACCCTCAAGCAGATCAACACTCCTGCCCAACTTGGTGTCATCTGCAAACTTGCTGAGGGTGCACTTGATCCCTTCATCCAGGTCATTGACAAAGATATTAAACAGGACTGGCCCCAGCACAGAGCCCTGGGGAACACTGCTTGTGACCAGCCACCAAGTGCATTTAACTCTGTTCACCACAACTCTCTGGGCTCGGCCATCCAGCCAGTTTTTTACCCAGTGAAGAGTACACCTGCCTGAGCCATGAGCTGCCAGCTTCTCTAGGAGAGTGCTGTGAGAGACAGTGTCAAAGGCTTTACTAAATTCCAGGTAGATAACAGCCTTTCCCTCATCCACAAGGTGGGTCACCCGGTTGTAGAAGGAGATCAGGTTGGTCAAGCAGGACCTGCCTTTCAGGAACCCATGCTGGCTGGGCCTGATCCCTGGTTGGCCTGCACATGCCTGTTGAGCACACTCCAGATGAACTGCTCCATAACCTTTGCCGGTACCAAGGTCAGGCTGACAGGTCTGTAGTTCCCCAGATCCTCCTTCCGGCCCTTCTTGTAGATGGGCATCACATTGGCAAGCCTCCAGTCATCTGGTACCTCGCCTATTAACCAGGACTGCTGATAAATGATGGAGAGTGGCTTGGCAAACTCCTCTGCCAGCTCCCTCTGTACTCTTGAGTGGATCCCATCCGGCCCCATAGACTTGTGAGTGTCCAGGTGGTGTAGCAGGTCATTAACTGCTTCCTCCTGGATTATGGGGGGTTTATTTTGCTCTCCGTCCCTGTCTTGCAGCTCAGGGGGCTGAATTCCCTGGGGATAACTGGTGTGACTGTTAAAGACTGAGGCAAAGAAGGCATTGTCATTTGTCATTTACCCCTATAAAGAAGTCACTGAAGTGGATCAAAAGAATAAGCACACTATTATTACTGGTAGTATTTAGTAGTCTAGGATTATCTTAAAAACATGAGTTACATGCTGCACATTTAGTATGTTTAAGAGTTTGGGTAAGATAAGATTTATCAGTATTCTCTTCTTGTAGTATTTTAGAGTTCCCAGAAGGTTTTCTTATTGGAATAGTTACCTGTGGTAATAACAAGAACTTGTATTTTGGGGTGGATAAAATAGACTCCTGGTGCTTAGTGAACTATAGTATTTTTCACTAAGGAACAACAGAGCACAATTTGTCTCTAGTGGAGTAACGTTTACTAAAAAAGTGCAGTATATGCATGTCTTTTTCCGCTCAGCAAGTGTTGTCAGCCTTGTTAATCAATTGTATCATGATGGACTACAGTCCTACTTTGAGAGGGCTCATCAGGTAGTGAAAGCATTGAAGACACTGGAATTATGTTGATTTACAGGAGTCAAGATTTTTCCAATTTCTGTAATCAGCCTCTGAGACTTTATTAAAATGTTCCAGTACTGCCACTGTATACCAACGAAAAATAAGCAGGGAATGTATTATCCAAAGGGGAAAAAAAATGTCTATTATCCATAATATAAGGTGTATTGGGTTTGCATGGCAAGGTTTTGGTAGCGGGGTGGGGGCCTACAGGGGTGGCTTCTGTGAGAAGATGCCAGAAGCTTCCCTCATGTCTGATGGAGCCAATGCCAGCCGGCTCCATGATGGACCCGCTGCTGGCCAAGACCGAGCCCATCAGTGACGGTGGTAGTGCCTCTGGGATAACGTATTTAAGAAGGGGAAAAAACTGCTGCACAACTGCAGCCAGAGAGGGGAGTGAGAGTATGTGAGAGGAACAGCTCTGCAGACACCAAGGGCAGTGAAGAAGGAGGGGGAGGAGGTGCTCCAGGCGCCGGAGCAGAGATTCCCCTGCAGCCCGTGGTGAAGACCATGGTGAGGCAGGCTGTCCCCTGCAGCCCATGGAGGTCCATGGTGGAGCAGATATCCACCTGCAGCCCCTGGAGGACCCCATGCTGGAGCAGGTGGATGTGACCAAAGGAGGCTGTCACCCCATGGCAAGCCTGTGCTGGAGCAGGCTTCTGGCAGGACCTGTGGCCCTGTGGAGAGGAGCCCCATGAGCCTCTCCTGTGGAGAGGAGCCTTGTGACCCCATGGGGGACCCACGCTGGAGCAGTCTGTTCCTGAAGGACTGCATCCCATGGAAAGGACCCACGCTGGAGCAGTTTGTGAAGAACTGCAGCCTGTGGGAAGGACTCATGTTGGAGAAGTTCATGGAGGACTGTCTCCTGTGGGAGGGACCCCATGCTGGAGCAGGGGAAGAGCGTGAGGAGGAAGGAGCAGCAGAGACAACGTGTGATGAACTGACCGCAACCCCCATTCCCCGTCCCCCTGCACTGCTCGGGGGAGGAGGTAGAGAAATCAGGAGTAAAGTTGAGCCTGGGAAGCAGGGAGGGGTGAGGGGAAGGTGTTTTAAGATTTCGTTTTATTTCTCATTATCCTACTCTGATTTTGATTGGCAATAAATTAAATTAATTTCCCCAAGCTGACTCTGTTTTGACTGTGACACTAATTTCTGAGTGATCTCTCTGTCTTTATCTTGACCTACAAGCCTTTCATCACATTTTTCTCCCCCTGTCCAGCTGAGGAGGGGAGTGATAGAGCAGCTTGGTGGGCACCTGGCATCCAGCCAGGGTCATCCCAGCACATAACATAAAATATATGATCTTGATATTTAATCTAGCAAGCTCTATTATCAGCTGTTCTATCCACATAGTTGAATTATAAGTGTCTTGAATATCATATAATTAAGACAAAAATATGTATTGCATCCATTACATCACATTTTTTCACTATTGGATCACTGCTGTACAACAACAGATTAACCAGATGAAGTTCCCTAACAATATTTACAGCTTTTAGTTAGCTTAGAAGGTATTTGCTTATACACTAAGTAATTAGTGACAAGAAAGTTTTGAAATATTTTCTATTATAAATATCATCAGGTAGTAGAAGAGAAAAAGAAAATACTGAACTTTTCAAAGAGAACATCACATTAGAAAAGTCCAAATTTTAATACCCATAAATTTAACGTATTTCAAAGGATTTGCTTATTCACTTAATATGCACTTAATATGCATTCACTTAATATGCTAATTTAATATTTATCAGACTTCAAGGTCATTATTCTAATGAGAAATTCAGATATGTGACAAAGTCCATTTAGCAGGGAAACAAACAGACTTAAATAACTACATGTTGTTGGGGAGATCAATAGACACTTTACACCAAACTTTGCTATGTGGTAAGGTACATGAAAGTAAACCTGATGTAATTAAATGATCAGTAGGTTTATTTCTCATTTTGATATAAGGATAGATCTGACCTCATTGGTTTTCAAGAGTATACTACTATTGAAAATAACTGCTATGTTTTGTCTCTTCTTTTGTTCATTTTGAAGTTTGATGGTGTTTAGTGGCTCATGTTAAAGATATGTAAACATTAAATAAGATCTGTAAGCAGTAGCATTGATAATATGCAAGAGGTACATTAAGGATGAGAGAATGCAAATCTTTCAGAAATTATTATGTAATCTCCTCCACTAAGTCTTTGGCTTATGTGTCCTTTTCTCAGTGGTGAGTCTTTACTAAAATGGAACTATTTGCTTTTATGAGTGGGCAGAAATACTGAGATGCTCTGCAGTGGTGGAAATTGTTGGGTGTGTAGCAAAAGTATAGTGTCACACTCCTCCTCTGTACTTACCAAATCTGAGAATTCTATTAAAACCTAAATTTCAACTGGGATTGCACATGATTTTCATTCAGACCCACTGTGACAATTTGAAACTTTCAAAAAAATTGCTTCTTCCAAGGCAAATAAGTTCCCTTCAGAGAAATTTTGGTGTTATTTTATATGTTAATTCAGTATTACACACACACAAATACACCCATGAGGAATTGTATTCAAAAGAATTACTCCTCACAAAAATGCAATGGATACTAGATACATTACTTGAAAGTCAGTTTGTGCATTCAATTTTCATTGCATTGTAAATCAGTTAGGTGCTTTTCAAAACGTTATCTGTAAAATATAGACTTACAATGTGTAATTAACACTTGCGAGATACTGATTAGGCTTTCAACTTTTGTATTCTAAACAGAAACTCTTAATATGTATGATAATTATATGTGTGTGCAAATTGTGTATACAGTGATATTTGATTATACTAATCAGGTTTTAAAATATGTAATTAAAAGACAGTAAATCAGTAAATATTTAAAAATATAATTCTGGATTTTAAAACATCACATCATTAATTTTATAGTGTCTCATGTAATCTCATACAGTATTTGTTAAATATGTAGTGCCATCCTCACACCCAAAAATGTGGAATTTCTCCCTGCCTCTCCATCAAAGGTATTTAAAGCCAATTTTCCACTGTGGGAAGATCTGGGAAGTGTACTAGGGACAGGCATAGATACACTTTTAGCCAGGTATTATGAGACTTCACTGAATATTAGCTGCCTAGCTTGCCTAGGATCTTTTGTATAAAATCCCAGTAGGCAGCTACAAGCATTATTAGGTGCCCAAATACCTTTGTTAATCTGGTCATTAGGCAGTGGCCAGGTGCATACAGTGTGCAATTTGTACCACTGGATTTCTTTGCTTTGAATTATAACTTAATTCTGGTTAAACCACAAATCAAGTACATTTTTTAGGTGCAATAGTAGAATTAGTAGCATTGAAGTAACTGTAAAATAGTACAGTGTTTGTCTGCCATGGATAAGTAAGTCGGATATTGATGGAGGAGCGGGAGTCTAAGCATTATAACACTTTTACACCTGAAACCTGGTCATGGATCATCTTCTAGCCAATAAGAGATGAATAAAGTTTACCTTGTTTCAGTGCCTAATCTCAGAGCAAGTTTGATTTTGGAGGTGGCATTGGTACAATATGTAGATGATTAAAAGTTGGATGGAAAGGATGGAAGTGGTCCTCAGGTAAATAGCAAGGAGATGAGGAAGAATTTCATTAGTGCTGATTGGCTTATCTGAAGGTGCATTATTAGTACATACTTTGGTGTTAAGAAGTCCTTAGAACTTACAGCAGTACTAGATCATGTTGTCTAGAAGCACTTGTGGTATCAAATGAGAGAAGACAGGAAAGACTGAGTCAGGTGCTCTTCTTTTAGAGAATGTTATTCTTTTACTTTTGTTTGCCAAGTTGATTTTGAAAATTTTACTGGTGGTGATAGGGAATGGTACCTCTGCAACACTGGGTTACCATAATTCTTGATGAGTCTTTCATGCTTCATCTTTTGAGCACAGCAGTAAAGCAGCTATAGGAAACTGTAGGCCTTTTTCAGAGATATAAAGTGTATATGTATTTCTAATAAGGACTCTTTTATAACATATTGAGCATAAGAAAGGAGAATGTTTAGTCTGAAAACCAGTATTATCCTATGTAACCTCTGATTTGTAACTGTTGTCAAGTTTTACCCCCAATATTATTATTCTAGAATAACATATTTATCAAAAAATATATTCCAGTACATTTTATATACGGAAATTAAATCACTTTGAAGTTGTTAAAGATGTTTCTGATGTGCAGCAAATATATTGCATTGTCTGTGCAACCTCCTATGCAATCCTACCAAATTTGCATCCTTACTTTTTCAATACCGGTTAACGTTCTTCCTTTGGAGCATGCGAATGTTGCGTGACGGAAGACTTGGGAGATGCGTGCAGAAGTGGAATAAGTAACCTCTAGGTAACTAAGCACACTGCATAACCCAGCAGTGTGCTGGGTTAAAAGCAGTTTACAAATTTTAAAAGCAAAATTATGTTGTGGTCATTGCAATGTAAGTAGTAAAAATGTAAAAGTGCATTTAACATCTTATGTACCAAGAGTTGCATATCATAAATATAACCAAGGGAAAAAAGAGAGTTGGAATCAGCTCTGATGATAGGAAATGTGTTAGATGAACAGTTATGTCTGAAATGGACAAAGTACATGAGGTCCCTGATTGCAGGATGGTTATAAGGAGGTCAGAGGCTGGGGAGAAAAGTTAATTGCATTTGAATCCTTACAATTCTGCATTAGTAGGTCATTAGCAACAAGTGAGAATGGCAGCTTAAGAAAGGAGTATTTTATGTTAGGGATATTTCCTTCTAATTTCACCAATTATTTTGTAAAATTATACTGGAAACACAGCAAAACATAAAATCTGTCTTAAAGCTGTGAAAGTCTATTTGCCCGATTCTGCTTGTGTTATGCCAGTGTAAAACAGGAATGAGCTTGCTGCAGTGGTCAGATGAGAAATCCGACCTGGGAAATGTTCCTTGAACTGCTCGACTGCCTAACTATTGTTTTAGCAAAGTGGTTATTCTGAACTTCAGAGGAAGGAGGCTGAATGCAGGAATATAACACCAAAGCTTCCAGTATGAGAGAGATTCCTCAGTAAAGAACACTTCTATTTGTAAGAAACTGAAGAAGGGCATGTTGTGTAATTAGGCCTTGATCTTGCCTCAGTGTTTTTCTGTCTGCCTCATCTGGCTTTCATCCCATGTCACAGGCAATGTTCTTAATGTACAAAAGTAATTATAAAGGAAAGTCAAAAGCAAGTGTTCGACATTTTCTTTTATTTATTGCTGAGGTGGTTTAGCTTTCTAAATTGTTAATAAATTTTTATATATGAGTAAAAGCATAAAATGAAGTAGAACCTTTCATGGAAACATGATAGCTGACCTCAAAGACTTTATTTGGACTTTTGGAGAGCAAGCTAATTTCTAAACTTTTTTTAATGGATCACAACAGCTTCTTTGAGTAGTGATTTTTTTCAATTATGGTACCTTGCTAAAAATGGATTTATTTTTTTTTTTGACAAGTCTTTCCATTCAGACTTACTATTACCAGCAATGTAAAATGCATTGCTTTGACATCTTTGTGAGTTCTGAATGCATTCAGGTAACTCCATACAATGTACTGACCTTGCAAATGAGTATTAAAGGTTTTCTAAGTCTGGATCAATTAGTTAGCCTTCATAGACATACTACCTGATTGTGCTTCTGTTTGGAATTGCCCACTGTGCTTTGATACGTATTTCTAATTTTGGGTTGCTTTTGTTTTCATAGATGCACTTTAGAATCTTGCTCTTCAGTGCATTCTTTTTCATTTTTTACAGCGTGTCCTGTTTTTAAATGCTCATCCTCTTGCTGTCTGGACTTGTTGGTTTTCTTTTCCCTACACTATTGGTTCAGTCGAAGATGATAAAATACTCTTGAAGTTGGTGTAAATTGGTGGTGACATCCTGGAAATCCATTGGCAGCACCAAGGCAAAATTACTGAGAGTGGATGGAGAATCAAGAGTTTGAGATCCTAGCATATTTAAATAAACTATGCTCCTGGATAGCAGGCTTAAATTTGATTCCCCACTAAGTGTAGCAATACATTACTTTGGGTTATTTCAATTTTAAAGATTCCTGATTCATTGAGAGTAATAAGCCATAGGCTATAACTTACAAAGCAGAGTGATTTAACTGTTTCATCTTTATGTAATTCTGAGTCTTATCATTCATGGGCAAAGCATCTCTGATTAAAGCCTTTCATAGCACCATGTGACAGTAGAATTAGCCCTGAGATCTTGCTCTGAGTTCCATTGATTAGGAATCATGTTTCAGTAGTTGAAAATAGTTGAGAACAGCTAAAAGCATACATGAAATAGCTCTGTTGCCCTAAAAAAAGAAATAATTAAACTCTCAATGGGCTAGACTGCTACAATAAGTGATAGTGCGTTCACACATTCACCGTGTTAGAACCGCTGTGTTTGTCATTAAGCCAGCATATTCTGTGATTTAGGCTTTGGTTTGAAATCTAAAGCACTGACTGATAACAGCAATCATTATTTTTTCCTCTTTGGCCAGCAATTCTTTGTGAATCTCCAGTTCTTGGATTGTGTTACAGAACATTGAAACCTTCCCACCCTACTACTAAATTGGAGTAATTTTCAAAGAACACAGATGGGAAGGTAAATGTAATTAGCAACTTGCTTGCTTTGGCCTTGTGATCAAAATTTTCTGAGGTAAAGAGAAAAAATAACCACAGCAAGAAAATGCTACTGTAATCCATCCAATTAACATAGTTTTAATTACGGCACAATTATCTGTAAACCTTTTTTCACATCTGTTATGCAGCTTGGTTCTATTCTTGTCTGATAATCAACACTGGAAAAATCTGGCTAAGTAATGAATGCCACTTATGGACCACTAAGAAAGTAACTTTAAACCGTACCATGGAAGATTTTAGACACTTTCATATTTGACAGATAACTCAAGTGTCCTTTCGTACTGCTGTACTTGGTTTCTCTCCCTACAGATCTACATCTCTACCTTGTCTCAGTTCTATCAGTGTTTTGTGTCAGTAGGAAGACCTTATTCACCTCAAAAAGCGAAATGATACTACTTTTGCTTCTAGTGACAGAATGGAAAAAACCTCGCAAAACAAACCGTCTTTTTTTATGTCCTTGAAATCTGAATCCTCTACTAACTTGGAAATGCATATTTATGATTTCTGAGAAATTCTGTATGACTCAAGCTCTAAGGCAGAAATAAAATAGAAAAACTAGATGTACTCAAATTATTACAGCATTGATTGAATATCAATAAAAATCTAATAGAATAATGTGTAGCTTTTAAAGAGAAAATGGAGAAAAATATAAATTACTGTAATAGTCCAAGGCAACAGCTAATTTTTAACAATGATTTTGTTCAATTTGAATACTCTCTAATTTTAATTTCTTTCATTTTGATGCTTGTGCTTTTCTAACTGCAAGGCATCAGTGAAAGCAGATCTACTCATGTGACTTCTCCTTAAGGTGCTGTCAGTAAAGCTGGCTGTTCTGGAGCTATTAAATGTGTTGGGTAGTTGTTACCACACAAGAAATTTTACTGAAGTGAACTAAGATGTCAAATTATATTGTGAATTTCCTCATTAAAAGGGTAGCAAAGCTAATGATCCCCATTGGCTCGGTTTTATTTCAGATGCTTCAATAAGTACTTGGATAATAAACCATTTCTGAAACTTAAGAAAAATTCTTGTCTTTTAAAGAATTTAATATTAGATACCCTTTTGTGTGCATACAGACTTTGAGTGGTGTTACAAGTATATTAGGTGAAGACAATTAATTGGAGACTTATCTATGATATTTGGAACTCTTCTAATACCGGAATAGTTGAAGAGATTAAATATGACCAAAAAAAAAACCACAAAAAAAGATTGTTCTATCTGACTATGCTAGAAAGTTGCTCATCTCTTGAACTATGTAGTGTATTTTATTACCTTTAGTAACAGAAGGGAGAAAACTAAATTTTTTCAATAAAACCCTATGGTAATTTATTTGGATCACCATTTTTTGATCAACCCATTTCAAGATTTTTGAAATTATCTTGTCTTCCTGCCCTGACGTTTCATTGGAAGCTGTAGGAGGCTTGCCTACTTGAAGATGAGGGTAAAAACCTGCAAAACTAGCGAAAAAGAAGAGAAGACATCTAACATTACACATTCTGCTCTTGAAGGGCTTTTCCTGCAAAGTGAGGAGAGAGGAGCTTTGAATAGATTGGATGAGAACTTGCTGTAGCTGAGCTTTAGCACTGGTAAGTGCATCAGCTGTACTGATGCACTTGTAACCCTGAGTAGGTGATGGAGGCTTTTCTATCTTTTCTTTTTTGAAGTGTATTTCTGTCAAAAGTGCTCTTTGCCACAGCGGTGGTATTGGAAATAGGCAGCAAGCACAGTAAATATGCTGCATATTGCTTATATGGGGATAAAATCAAAGTCTAATGGTAGCTAATTTAAACCATATGTAGATCCATATCATTGTTTTTATTGACAAAGTGTTCCAAATCCTTGGCTCAATCAGGATATTTAGCTATGTACAACTTCCTTGCTGCTTTGGTAGCTATGTAATTCAGAGGATGGATGTTATTCTGGGACTTAGAGACCTGATTTCTATTCCTGTCTCTGTTACTGATCTGGTATGTGAACCTACTCAAGTTGGCTTACTTCTCCAGATGCACTGGTAGGTCTACATGACACATGCAGGAAGAAACACCAACTCTGAATCAAATCCATTGAGGACCAGAAGCTATAGAGCTATGCCAGTGCAACTCTATGCATGGGTGGAGTCTTCTCCTAAGGACAAAGTAGACTGAGTGCCAAGCATAGGTGAAATTTGTAAGTTTTTGGTGATCATAAAAGAATGAGCATGATTAGATTAGCTTGTTATAAGACAACTACAAGAAATGACAACTTTTTAAGTCCAGGAGTTATTTTTTGAAGCTGCACATGTATACACGTATCATCTGTTTAGGCCTGTTGTCACGGTTTAACCCTAGCCAGCAACTAAGCACCACCCAGCCGCTCACTCACTCTCCCCTGGTGGGACGGGGGAGAGAATTGGAAGGGTAAAAGTGAGAAAACTCGAGGGTTGAGATAAAGACAGTTTACTAAGTAAAGCAAAAGCCACATGCACAAGCAAAGCAAGACAAGGAATTCATTCACTACTTCCCATCAGCAGGCAGGTGTTCAGCCATCTCCAGGAAAGCAGGGCTCCATCAAGCTTAACGGTTACTTGGGAAGACAAATGCCATCACTCCGAACATTCCCCCCTTCCTTCTTTTCCCAGCTTTATATGCTCAGCATGACGTCATATGGTGTGGAATATCTCTTTGGTCAGCTGGGGTCAGCTGTCCCGGCTGTGTCCCCTCCCAAATTCTTATGCCCCCCCAGCCTCCTCACTGGTGGAGTGGGGTGTGAAGCAGAAAAGGCCTTGACTCTGTGCAAGCACTGCTCAGCAATAATGAAAACATCCCTGTGTTATCAACACTGTTTCCAGCATAAATCCAAAACATAGCCCCATACTAGCTACTGTGAAGAAAATGCACTCTATCACAACCAGCACACCTGTGATCAATGAATAAAACATTTAGGATATACTAGGAATTAAGTCTTAGAAGCTCTTTGCCCCTTTCCTGCTGTGTGACACTGAGCAAGTTGCTTTGCCTTTGTTTTCCCTGACAAGTCTGCTTGTCCTGTCTATTTGTGTTGTAAATGTTCGGCATGGATTGTCTCACAGAATGAGATTTTGCAGAACCTGAAGCAATAAATTCCTGATCCTAAATATAAGTTAATTTGTATAACTTTCATTTGCCTGTAGCTCTAGTTTTCTGTTCACAGTCTATTTTAGTTACAACTGAATTTTTTCTCAATGATTTTGGGTGGTGGGGCTTTCAAATACCAATATTAGTAATGTCTTCATATAAAAATCCTGAGAAAGACTAACACAATATCTTCAGTAATCCTTGTTACATTCAAGTCAGATAGGCATCCTTTCTGTGGTGTAAGAAAGAATCTACTTCCCTTCTTTAAGAGGTAAGAATGTGGGTGAAAAGCCGGAGCATCTTTGAAGGTATTTCTCTTCCATGTCTGTCTTATGCGACCTCAGGACAAAATGATCTCATATAGTCTTTCTAATTTCAGTATAAAAATAAATGTCAGATTATACTACTCTTTCACTCAACATGCAGAGCAGAAAAATCAATATTAGCCATAGCACATCTGTCCTCTTCAAAGACAGTGGTTGTGTTTAACTTCTTGGTCTTACATGGTCCTGCAATGAATAACCTTGTATTATTTTTAACGATGTCCTTAAGCAGAGCCCACTAAAGCCAAGCAGAACACTTTTTATGACTTTAAAGGGCTTTGGATCTATCAGTTATCTAAATATGGCCTTCTTATTGTTATAAATCAATGAATCTGTTGCTCTGGCACATTTTCAGATGTTACCCTTGAAACAGTTGCTTATTCACTGAACAGCCTGTTCATAGCAGATCAGAATGTTGCCAAATTGCTTTAGGTTTACTTTGCATTGATAGGTCCCAATTTCATAAATATAATAGATCTTCAAAACTAAACATTACTTCCTCAAACTGTTCTCCCAGATTTCCCAATACCTAACCTGAATCTCTGCAAAGGCTGATGTGCCTTATGTTTCGGTAAAAAAGAATTACAAATGAAATGAGGATTTATTTAGAAGGAAATAGGTAATACTGACTACAGTAAGGCCAAGGACAGGGATATTTATTTTTGTTAAGTAATTGGAGTTCATCATGTAACTTGTAGATAAAATAAATCTAATTAAAGAAAGGATGCCATATCCTACATCAGTTTCTAGGAAATCTGTCTGTGAAAGTAAATGTAAATGTTACCTTGCTTTGGTATACCACATGGTAGTATTTCCTTCAAAATAAGGTTCTATGTGGTAGTATTTTTGTTTCTGTAGTTTTGTAACACAGAAGTAAGCTTCTTGAAACACCTCTTTTCATATTTCTTGGACACCAGCAAAACTCAGAGCTGTGAAAATGATGAAGACAATTACCTGCTTCTTCCTGCTTCAGCTCTCAAAAGTAATTGAAGAACAGTGGTACTTTTGAGTTGTTATTGAGCTTTGCAAATTACCTTGTTTTGAATTTTTAACGCATCATGTACAATTATGATGCATTGAACACATCAAAAAATAAAATAGCTACTTTTCCACTAGGCAGCTTGTGAATTGTTCAGATAACTACCATTCTCTCTGGATTTTGAAGCAGACAAAAGGACACAACTTTAATATTCTTTGTGACGAGTATTTATTCTTGGTAGAAATGGTATCTTGCTAGCTATATTTAAATTGAATATTTAACAATGGATTTCTTTTCCCTTAAATCTGAACTACAACATCAGCTTAACTGAAAAAAACGGTACCTCCATGAGCAAATAATAGGAAACTCAATAGTGCTTGTGACTGGCTAGCTAGGGATTTCTACTTCCAGGAACGTGTCTCTCAATATTTCTAGATCTGTATTAGTTTATAGCTGAATGGAAAGTTTGTTTCCTGAAAAATGTTTAACACATACACTGATGGCAACCCTTTGTGTTTAGGAAAAATGTATTCTGGTAGGCTATTAAGGCAGATTTTCTTATACCCATATTTAGTGTGTTATTTGTGTACTGCATTCATATTTGTGATAGCCTAAAGCTTTCATGATAGTATTTTATTCCGTAAATAAATTTTGGGTTTGGGGAAAGGCTTCCTGTTCAGACAGCGAATGCCTTTTCTGAACTGTGAAAAGGTAAACAGTGAAACCATCTATCTAGTGAAACTTTGCAGAACAAACCAAAAGTATGGACTTCAACAGAAGGAACCAAAAAAATAGCATTTGGGATATAACTTCTGTTGTACCAAATCTTGCAACAGTACAGCAGTCCAGTCTAGGGCTCGATTTTCAGGCCCTGAAAATTCGATTTTTTCAGACTGCTCAGGCAGTCTGTTTCTAAAGCAATGCCTCTTTGTAAATAAAACTTAAATGTAATTTTATTAGTGATTATTCTGAAGTATGCTAGTTTACCTCTGGATGTTTATGAATGTTGCACTTCAGTCAGGGTTAGATCGTCTTTTTTTTCCTTTTGTTTTTCTAATTGCACACATCATTAGAGCAAAAAAGGTGTTCCCGTGAAAAACTGCGTTAGAGTTGGATGCATGTGTGGAGCTCTACTCTTTCCAAGTTTTTTGTGATTGCCTTCAAATGTAAACGTAACTAGGGGACAGCAAACCAGAGGTGACTGTCATGAGCCATATAACTGCTTACTGCTCAAGCTACTGCTACTTACTACTATTTTACCATCTTAGACACTGTCCATGATTTTATATTAAAAGCCCTTACATATTAAGCTCTATTCATACAGCAATTATTCTTCTGTTTTCCATGCCAAACAGATTTGTGGTGTGAAAAAGCATATTATGCTTATTCTTTTTTTTAATCCATGAAGCTGAGCTGATTCTACTAATTTTTTTACGTAAACCCCAAATGCGAGAAGTTGAGCTGTAGGTGGGTGTATTATATAAATTGCTCCTGCTTCTGTGTAATTAATGTATCTATGATTTTACAGAAATAAAATTGGAATCCTGCCCAGTGCTGCAAGCAAACACTTGGAGTTTAAAGTAAATGACAATTGCTGGCTATTGTAGTGTAAACTTCAATTTGTGTTTTCGTGACTTCATCTAAACTGCCAATTTCTATATTCAATGCATGATGACAGAAGTTACATGAACGTCCAGTCCTTGGTTTGAAAATAGAGTTGACTTCATTTGGACTACTTACTTGAGAGAAGAACATAGTATTTCCAAACACCGATGGATGGGCTTATGGGCAGATTTAGCAGGATTATCTGAAAGTGTATTTTGGCATTTGTAGTTGCTGCAACATTATAGTTCCTTGTCTCTAGTAATTTCACTGAAGGTGAGAAGGAATATTTGTGGTTAGAAAATTCAATCTTTTGCTTATTTTCCTTTTGAATTACTTTGTCACTCAAAAAGCAGCGGGGGGGGGGGAATAGTTAGTAAATGTTAATTTATGGATATTTGCTTTTTATAGAATGGTGAACTCATACCTGATATAACTCAGTGAATAGCATTAAGTCTGGGGTTTGCCCCTATCATTTCAAGTTCATTGATATTAATTCTTGGGGTTACATAAGCAATGCCATAGTACAAATGGTTGCCATTAACATGAACAGAGAAGCTCTTTGTTGATACTGTAGTTTGTTAAAGCTAATCCAACTTGACACCAAGTTGTGTCATCTTTAATTACTCTCAAGTTTAGCAGCAATTGTGAGCAAAGCCCCTAGGTTAAAATCCAGAACAATTTAATTTTTTATGTTGCAAACAAATGCTGAGAGATTCTATAGAATTTCAGAATGTGTTTGTAGTTGAGCAGAACATAAGATTGTGTACATTAATGTACTTAAATCTTGATTGTGCCTTAGATGTGGATGTGGTTTGAGCTGGAAGAAGCAGGGGGTGCATCCAAAGCAGCAGTAGCTGACAACCTGCAGAATGTCAGAGCTGGGAGTCCTGCAGAACATAGCTCCAACTTAGTACTGTGTCACTGAAACGTACCCAAGGGGAAATGTTAGCTCCAAAGCACTCTTCCCCCATCTTTTTAACTGGGATTGGCAGGAGAGGAAGATTTTCTTTAAGAGTAGAGGTGGACAGTGTAGGAAAGAATTTCATTAAGTATAACTTCAGTGGCAGTTTTAGTTGATAGAGGTTTGCTAGCTTTGATTGTGGTGATTTTAATAAAGACAGATATTAGGCTCTCTTTCCGTGTCTGTTTCCCTTTAAAAAGCTAACCTGAAAAGTGTAGCTATGCAAGATGTTAGTTTGGGGCAATCAAGAGGTTTACTTTCCATTACTGCAAAGTCATTAGTTCAGATTCTGACTTTTCAATATTTTTAATTATGAGAAGATAAGCAGTATATGCAAACTCCAACCCCTTCTGGGGCTACTGCTTCAATAATGTATGCAGAGGCCAAAACTGCTCTTCTAAAGTATTGTCTCCTTTGTCATCTTATTCCTTTACATCTTTCCAAAGGATACTTCACATTTCAGCTTCTGGGAGATATTACAGAATAGAGGAATAGTTGCTCAACATCAAGTTGAATACATCTTTCAGAATAAAGATACATCTACAGAAGAAAAGCAGACAGCTGTTACAGATGAAATTAAGATAGGTCCAAATTAACTGCAGGATGAGAAATTGAGGAGTTTTTTTATGGGAGATTTCTGTCTCTTGAATGGAAAGAAAAACTAAAATCTTCCTTAGAAACAAGTTCAATGGGAAAAAATATTTTTTATTTTCTCCAGAAAGATACCCAGAAATTTCCCTCTAGATTCCTACTGATTCCTACTTGAGTTTTTCAGTTACTTTTCCCATTTTTTACATTAGTTAGTGACAGGATTTCTACAGAAATTACTAGGATTAATGACAAGATATGAAGTTTCCAGCAATTAGCAAGACACAACAGTGGCCTCTCAGAAGGCAGCCTAATTAGAGACAGCCCTTCTCCTGCTCAAGACAGGAACCCTCATATCTTCACTCCCACCAAATTAAATTAAGCTTGAATTTTTTACAGGTTGCTTGAGGCACCTCAGCAGGTTGGTTCAGCCCCTCTCTAAGCTAACCCAGAGGAAATGATTAGCCATCTCTTGTAAGAGAAAATGTGCAATTTAGGGGGCATCTCTTATTTGCTTCACTCAGTAATACAATCGTTTATATGCTATTGTCCAACAATTTCAGGTTTCTAGGCCTCTGTTACAGTTCAGTGTAATAATATTAGTATCTGTTTGGTTGTCAATACACAGAACTAATTTTAGGAACTTAAAATGTTCTGTTCTATATTTCATTCTACTTGGGTTTTTAGTTCAGTATTTTTTCCTTGTGGTTTACCCTAGAAATAACTTTAAGTGGTAGAACATCTATAATAAATGCATGAGGGAAATCTTCAGTGAAGAAATATACAACAGAAAAAGGAAGATAATAGAAATCACATCTGGACATGAAAAAGGAAGAACAAGAGACACAAGTCTAGAACATACTGTGAACAGTTCTAAAATCTTGCTTGCAATAGTGAGCAATAAGATGTATTCAACTTGCTGTTGAGCAACTATTCCTCTATTCTGTAATATCTCCCAGAAGCTGAAATGTGAAGTATCCTTTGGAAAGATGTAAAGGAATAAGATGACAATGGAGGCAATACTTTAGAACAGTCTTGGAGTTGTGGAGTATGTGAGAACTAGAAGTAGTGTGAAGTTAGTGCAAGATTCAGACATTCCTGATTCTTTTGTATGCATGGTCCTGTGGCTAATTATGTAAGAAGCTAGCCCTAGAAAACATTCAATTTTACTTGTTGAAGAGATTTTTTTTTTTATCACTGCTTTACTTTAAAACACAATAGTGTAACTAAATCAAGATAAGATTTTGGCTTTTTTTCATTCTTTAACTTATTTGGAAAATAATGAACTAAAAATATCTTCCTCCTTGTAGGAAATATTTATTACTAAGAAAACCTGTTTCTGAAACACACTGAAGTATACACAGCAAATAATTTCTGTAATAGGCCAAACTGTTTTTGCTTTGATGTAATATTTTCCCTTAAGGAAAATAATGAAAGACTAATGTATACATATTCATTGAAACTATCTGAATATGTAGTTCCTCTGTGAATTGCCTGTGCTTTAAGATTATCTAAAGCTCACAGCTTTGCATAAGAAAAGCAGAGATTTCTCTCTGCCTTAACCCATACGTTTTCTTAAACTGCAGGTGAATATATCCTGAGAGTTACTTTGCTGGGTTGATGCTTCTGTGTTAAACTGTATTTTAAAAAAGGACATCTCAAGGCTGACTGCTGATGTTGAACATGGATGGTAGGGACAAACTATTAGAACAAGTTGATGCTGCAGAGCAAGTAAACGGTTTCATTTATTTACTTTTACATCTTTGGATTGTACAATGGAAGTGAATGATTAAAGCATGCAGAAAATTCAGTTCATTGTTTTAGGTTTGTGTATGTTAGAACATTCAGGATTTTATGCAAGTTTAGGCAGAAGTGGCTTGATACATAGTTTTGGCAAACTGAATAGCTTGATGTGTGTAACAAGGAGATACCATAGTCACCATATTTCAACTAGACATGAAAGAAGGATGTTTGAAATTGAGTTGTTTTTGTTTTTTTTTAATTAGACCTCATCAGAGAGAGAAAAAGCAGACAGGCAGCAGTAGTAATTCTATACAGTTTATTACTTTAAAGCTCCAGATTTAGATAACTTTTGTCACAAATTTGGTTTTCTCAGTGGCTTAGTCTAAGACACATATACCCAGATTTTTAACAGTAATTAGGCACTCAGCACCTACAGGAACTGAATACTTAATATGTTTTAAAAGTGGCACATTCTTTCTGTGTTTCAGTTTCACTTTGTAAAGCTGAGACAATATTATTCCTCTTCTTGACAAGGATAGTGTGAGATAAATGTATTAAATACTGCAGTGTGCTTGGAACTTGTGCTATTCTTAGATATCTAACATAGTCTAGTAAGTTAAGTACCTAACAAACATGTCTAGATGTTCTCATCATGCAGAAATTACTTGGGTAAAACTTACTATAAGATGAATTATGTTTGTAAATAGGATGGGGTTTTAGGTGATGATGCAAACAGCAATACCAGAGACTCCAACTGACTTGAATGAACTTTGATTCACATCCATTAAAATTTGTCATGAACAATTTTCAACATACAGGTTCTGCAAGTCAATGTTAGTTCTGGTTGTGTTTCTTCTTGTTATGAGTAAACTTGTTACTTTAAGTAGGACTGTTCAGGTGCTAAAGAAGTTCCACAACATCTGAAATGAAATATTTGACTGTCATATTTATGCAACTATACTGATTGTGACCATTTCTATTCAGGTCAAAGGAGTTTTCGTTTCTGAGGCTGTAAATATTTCCAGTATTAAAGGCAGCCACCCATCTCTTTACAAGCTCTGGAGCAGCACAACAGCTAGCTTGCTATTATCTTTTCTATGTTAGCAGAATCAGCAAATATTTATTCCCTCCAGTGCTGCTTTATTAACTCTTCTTGCCTATTCCCTCTATCCATTGCACCTACCAAAGAAACTATAAAGCCTGGTTAGACAAAGTACAATGATACTCCAGGATATTGATGTGCTGTCCTGTACACTCTGTTCCTGGTCAAAATGGCATGGCGCTCTGCTTGCAAATGCTGTGCAGTTCCACTGAAATGTGCCATTTTGTACCACCACTAAATTTATCCACTAGACTTCTCCATTTTGTGGCTTGAAGCACTTCTGATGTCTCTACAGAGACTGTCTTGACCATGTTCTAGAGATTGTATTTTGGAAATAGTATCTGTGTGAGCAAAATAATGAATCACCATTGAATTAAAAAGGCTTGCAGGAACTGGAAAGAAATCTTGCAAAATGTCATTGTGAAGCTGAATCTTGAAATATACTTCAATAAATACTATGCATGATATTTCAATGAATCAGTACTGAGAATTTGTGACAAACTGTAAATTTCTGAACCTTATTTTATAATTGAGTGTCCCTAATGATTCCTATAGCTCTGTGTGCCATAGCAATGAACATAAATTGAGACAGTATCTCATTTATGCAAAACTAAGAACCCAACCCCTCCAAATGAGTTCAAATGATTTTAACTATAGCCACAGAAAAATGCATTCAATAGTTTCATTATCAGTGTTCCAGTAAGTACTAGAAATAATTTTATTTCCAAATTATATCTGTGGAAATGAGCAAAGCTCATAAAATGAAGAAATATAATTCATTGCATTTAAAGTGAATTTCTTTGACTGTTGTAAGGGCAAGCAAGATAAAATGTCTGAGTAAGTTTAATCTTAGATTTATCAAGGCCAATAAAATTAGGATTCTTTACATTATGATATTAATACAGCCAAAATTTAAATAGTTATCTTAAACATTTATTATGACTTCTGTATCTATTAGATAAAATCCATTAATTTTAAGTGCCAACAATGTAAGATAAGAAAGTGTGGACACTTCTAGCGAAGAAAAATATTATTCTAAAATTCCCTTAATCATGGACTTTTAATGCATAGAGGAAACTGCAAATTAAATTTTGATCTGAAACAATAGTAATTACAAGAATCTCCATTTTCATTCACTAATACCAGCTACAAAGTATTAATTCCTCTTGAAACTTGAGGAAATAGAGAATTATCTCTAATAAAAGTAAATGCACTCTCATTTTAACAGAGTTATAACAATTTACAGTTTATCCTATTTATTGGATTCCATTGAAATTGCATTTTTAGTATGCTTAGTTTGTTTTGTTGTGGTGTTCAGCAATACAGTTCACAGGTCCTCTTTCTCTAGAAGTTTTTTTGGGAATCATGTATGTTTGTTTTCAATGGCAAACCTTGTCTTACTGAAAGGATTGGAATAAAACTGAATTCCCAAGTAGTGCAGAATTGCAAAATGCATCCTCCTTGGACACACCTTAGGTGTTTCCTTTATATGCTTTATTGCTTAACAGAATAGCTCACATCTGTAATAAATTCAGCTAGGAAGTCCTCTGGATAAGAGAGCTGTCCTGCGTTTTTATTTTGAATGTGCACTCAGATATATTTTGGACACAGACCCAGAACCTGAAATAAGAATGTGCCTGAACTGGAGCTTTAAAAGCAATCTGGACATGAATATGCATTGCTATGTGGAGGTTCATGATCCTGTCTAACAAGCAGCCAATACACAAGAATGAGGTGCCACACTTTCTTTGTGGCACATCTGATGTGATCATTTCCTATCACATTGTCTCCTTTTTTGTCGGGTGTCTGATGATGCAAACTTCACGTAAGTGGCAAAGGTAGAATAGAATAAGAAAGTCGCTTCCATACCCTCACCTTCTTTTGGCTGCTGTATTTTGGTCCCAGGTTAAATCAATGAAAAGCTTATCTTTTTTAAGCTATCTTTTAAGCTTTCTATTTGAGTTACTGTCTCAAAGAGTTTATAAGCTCCATTTTGTTCTGTTTGTCTGTTACTTAGCAAAGTGTCCTTTTTTAATGGCTATGGCTCCTAAACAGTATGGCAATGGAAATACATCATGTTAATGTTATTCTACCACTACCAATAAATGTTAATTAGAGCTGTAATTTGCTTAGTATCTGTTTGGATTACTTAGGATAGTAAGAGCTATGCTGAATGGTAGCTGTTTGTACAATCCGTCTTCTAATTCATTGAGGGAGAAGACTATTCAGAGTAAGGTTTATAATAGTTTCAGAGTGCATTTGATCTCTTAGCAGCAAAAATCATTTCTCATTTCATTAAACAAAAAGTATTTTTTCCCCACAATGGATTTAGTTGTCCATACTTACTAAATAGAAATAATAGCTTTTAATTATGGTTAGTGTGTGGAATGCATTTTTTTATCTGATGGCTTCATCAACAGCAGTGTTTTATGTTTGGTGTTTTACATAATCTTTTGATGGAAATAGCATATTTTCCATAAAATGTAATGGATGAGATAATAGCTAAACATAAATTCTGCTTTGTCAAATTGTACTTTAGGGTTCTTTTTGATACTTTGCTACTTTTCAGCTTAATAAAAAGAGTAAAACTTAATAACCTGACCCTTTCTGACCAATACTATATTATTAATATATTATCGTTTATGTGTGTGGCATTCTCAGGTGTTGGATAGATACCCTAGTAGACTGATAATTGGTCAAGTGTTTCTGGCCAAGCAGACCCTTGGAATTACATATGTTTAGCTTTTATTTTTAATGACCAACAATTATTTGAGTACAAAGAATTGAGTAGTAAAGCTCCCAAAGTCTCCACTGGGATCAGCATTTTACTCATATGATATTATTTTGATGCTTTACTGAGGAAAGTAGCTGAGCTGCAAATGTGTACTAGCATAACTTATCTAGTTGAATCAATCCTGTGGGATCTAGAGGTTAAGTTACTAGAGCACCAGGACAGGACACTCCTTATTTTGCAGGTTTGTAAAATAGCCCTTTATTAGGACTGCCTCGCTCTACTCTAATGCAAATAAAATAATTAACATTATTTTTTAAGCACAAGGCTAAATAACCATAGCATTGAAGACAGATGTTTTGTTCCTAATGTCTAATATAATGTTTCTTGTTAGAGAAAAAAAAAATCTGTTATTTACACAACTCTTTTCCTCAGCCAACAGCTTCTACTTAAAAAGTAGCTGATACTTTGATCTATATTATTTAAAACTTCCCTTGCTAGTTAATTAAATTGTTTAGCTTATTCTTTTTGACTTAAAACCCAGGTTATGGTACTATTGATTTGTAACCATGTTAATTTTTTAAGTAAATGGAAATGGTTTATATTGGACATTTATCTGTTAAAAGACCCAAATTTGAAAGATACCAAAACCTGTGCTGAATTGGAAGACAGAGAAAATTGGCTAAATTTTGTGATTCATAGTCAGTAAGTCTAGGCAGACGCTAGAGTCTAAGTAATGAAATAGTTATAAAATTTTTATAAAGTGCACCGATTCTGATACTCAGCTATAAAAAAATTTGCATTCTCATGTTTGAAATACATTCCTCCTTCAGGTATTACATACAAAGTGCTCCTCTGCAGTTCGTTTAGATGTTCTAAAACTTCCCTCCCTCATTTTTTCCCACATCTTTCATAGTCCTGACTTTACCAGTTTTAAAGCACTTCAGCACCTTTAGAGATTCCAGATAGAGCTTGATTGTTTTATTTAAAATGCTTTCCCAGTAATAGAGAACTTGACAAGGTGACAAGGTTTGATAAAGATAACTCATTTGGGAACATGTGGGTGTTGATTGTCAATCAGTACAATAGTTTCTATATCTGGTGTGAAGATACTTGCAGTACTACTTGCGTTATTATCACTCACTCGTATGTAGCTTGATTGTTACTGTCACAGACCCTGGCTTTATGATATTGCTGAGAGAATTTAGCAGGAGGTGAAGGCCAGAGGAAGCCTCTTATTTACTGAGAGCTGAGTAATGTTTAACAAAGGGGTCTAGTCAAAGGAGGAAGAAAATTAAGATATCTTAATTTTCTGTAATGCTGTTTTCCTGTTGCTATATTACAGTATATCCTCACTACAGTATGTAGTACATTTTCAGTGGATTTGAGAAAAAAAAAAAAAAAAAAAAGAGAGGGCAGTTTTTAACCACATGAGGACTGAGACTTTGGGGAGCAGTGAGTGCAAAAACCTTAACTTTTTTTTTTTTTTTGTTACGATAGATCCTGATTTGTTCATAAGGGCTATTCTTTGAATTTGACTGCAATAACAGGTGAATGACCTGAGTCATCCAGGGAGTACTACCAGTTCAATGTTTTATGTCAGTATTGTTATGAGCGTTCTAGAACTCTGTTCCTTGTTTCAGAAGAAAATAATTGTTTGGAAATGAGGAACAAAATCCAGAATCATCACTGCAGATAATCTCTCAGTTCATGCAGCTTGCTTTCCTTGCTTTCAGCAGCTAGTGCTGGTAAAATTCCCTAGAAGTCTTAGAGAAAAGTTAATCTTTAGTAGCCAGGAGACCAGTGCAGAGTGCAGTCACATGAGCAGAATAAAGAATTGGGAATCAGAGAAAATTGCAATCACTTTCAGTAATAATAATTTTGTAGTTGTGTTCATTGGTATTAGGTGAAATACTCAAACCAAAGTCGCTTTCAAATTCATGGCATCCCTTTAAACTGAAGGGAAGACTTTATTCATGAATCTCTGAGGTTAGTCTAAATGTGAACAAAACTGACAGTTTATAAGTTTGGAGTGATAGTAGTTCTCAGGGGACTAAAACTCTCTTCTTTTTTTTTTTTTTTTTTTTTCATGTTAAGTGGTGCATATCCTTATTGCATCGAGTCTTTTGTTTCGAGGTTAAGGAGGTTTTACAGTGGACATATAGCACATGCTGCTCTGCGTATTTTTGTTGCAGTCTTTCAACAGCCATTTGGAAGGGAAAATACTTTCAGTTTTGGGGAAGGGGAAAAGAGAAACTCCCTGCTTGTGTTCCAGAGCAAATGTTCTTAAGGGCATGCACAGTTATGATAATTTCAAATTACAGGTTTTACTATTCAGTATCATACCTTTGTCTGTCCTGAAGCTGCAGCTAATGTCTGAGCTGTGAGAGGGAAGGTGTAAATTGTTTTGATGACATTGGGGAAGAACAAAGGGGAAGAAAAGTCTTTAAAATATAATCAATAGCGCATAAAGATTTACAGTGGACTGTTACATGTGGTTGTTTCCAAGACATTAATTTAATTGGTTCTTTTCAGGTGTAAATAAAAATGTGGCCTTCTATTAATTGTAGGATAGCTTCATATCACCTACTCGTGCATAAGACTGCTCCATCTTCTAGTGTAGATGGCTTACCTTCTTGTCAGCTTGTTAATTCTTTAGGAAGTTTGTCTTGCGTCTAGACATTTTTATATTTGGTGCAAGTTACCCAAAATGTATCATGCACACTCAGCCTGTTGTTTGTGTATCTTCTCATAGTCATTCTTTTGAAATGTATATAAAGGGATGCAGGAAAAAATTAATTTTGGTGGAATTGTTAAGCAGTGATTACCACCAGAGCTGCACATTATTATCAAGCAGTATATCAAACAGAATACTACTACAGTCTCACAGTAATTTGTTTTAAGGGTATGATCATGTTTTTATGGAAATGCTTATAATTTTACTATTGACATCAAGAAAAAGCCCTTGGTTATTTTTTTAAGACAAATTCAAGTGTCAAATCCTAGTGTATCAACTTATAAGTTATTTTTTTGGATAATTGACTGCTGGGATTGTCACAGGCAATGGATCCAGAGAGTGGTACGTATTGGTTCCATGCTCTGTAAGATCAGACATAATGCCACCATGGAACTGCTGGATCAAGAAAGAAGGTCTAAGTTCAGCAAAGCACTTAATTCCCTTAACATTAAATGTGCTTAAACTTAATCAGAATCTAAGTGAGAAGTCAGATCTCTTATCAGTGAAATACGTTTTTGTGTCTGTTAGTGTTAATATAAGATTTCCTTTAAGTAAAGCAGCTTATTGATGTTTAAGTAGAATTTTAAATAATACTTAAAATCATCATATTAACAAGTTTACCAAAATTATAGTTTTTTTCTGGTGCACATCTGTGTCAGCTGCAAATGTAATAGACTGAGGGCTTTAATGATGCAAATTAAATTTTCCAGTGAGAGAAATGCCAATATAGGCCAAGAATTAATTCTGAATCCAAAGGGGGAAGAGCAAACTATTAATTCATTACATCTGGCAGAAGCAATTCAGTAGTTTCCTTTCAGTTACTATGATACTTGGTCTTCAATGACAAAGGAAACTGACCCTTCCCATATATGTTGTGCATCAATTACAATTACCGGGGAATCCTCATCTCCCAAACTGAACTGCTTGTATATTGCTTTCTTTATTCTTCATGCTCTGCTGTCATCTTCTTTGCATAAACCTCTTAGGTCAGCTGCTTAAGAGAGAGAGCACTGAAATCCTCATTTAGTTAGCTGCATAAGTGGAGGCCTAAGTATACAAGTGGTCTCTTGAAAATCAGGTGCTTAACATTGGATCAGGGATTAATACAATAGGAACTGTATGGCACATTGGTAGTGGAGAGAATAACTAGAAGGTAGAAACATTTTAAGCCCTGGCTGAGTATTTTCTTGCATGCTAAGACTTCTGGTAAGCAATTTTTTTATCACAGAATCACAGAATCGTATAGGTTGGAAAAGACCTTTAAGATCATCGAGTTCAACCGTAAACCTAACACGACCAAGACCACCACTATACCATGTCCCTAAGCACTTCATCCAAACATCTTTTAAATACCTCCAGGGATGGCGACTCAACCACTTCCATGGGCAGCTTATTCCAATGCTTGACTACCCTTTCTGTGAAGAAATTCTTCCTAATATCCAATCTAAACCTCCCCCGGTGCAACTTGAGGCCATTTCCTCTTGTCCCATGGCTCGTTATTTGGGAGAAGAGACTGACACCCACCTCTCTACAACCTCCTTTCAGGTAGTTGTAGAGAGCGATAAGGTCTCCCCTCAGCCTCCTTTTCTCCAGACTAAACAACCCCAGTTCCCTCAGCCGCTCCTCATAAGACTTCTCCAGACCCTTCACCAGCTTCGTTGCCCTTCTCTGGACACACTCCAGCACCTCAATGTCTCTCTTGTAGTGAGGGGCCCAAAACTGAACACAGTATTTCAGGTGCAGCCTTACCAGTGCCGAGTACAGGGGCACGATCACTGCCCTAGTCCTGATACAGATTTCTGATACAAGCCAGGATGCCATTGGCCTTCTTGGCCACCTGGGCACACTGCTGGCTCATATTCAGCCTACTGTCAGCCAACACCCCCAGCTCCTTCTCTGCCAGGCAGCTTTGCAGCTACTCTTCCCCAAGCCTGTAGCGTTGCATGGGGTTGCTGTGGCCAAAGTGCAGGACCTTGCACTTGGCCTTGTTGAACCTCATACAATTGACCTCAGCCCATTGATCCAACCTGTCCAGGTCCCTCTGTAGAGCCTTTTCCAACCTATACGATTCTGTGATTCTGTGATTCTGTGATAGCACTGTTTGCAAAAAATGGGATACCTGGAGCACATTTTTTCTGGAATAAAATTGGTGATGCAAGGCAGGGCTCCAAAGCTACCAGGCCTTCACTTCTGCATCGTCCTAAGTCCCCTGCAGCTGTGGATGCCACCAAGCTCTCAAGGTTGGCTGCTGAAGGCAGGTGGGCAGAGTGTGGGGGCTACTGTTGCTGCAGCCAGGCACAAGCCATGGAAATGGTGACTTTGTCGGAGTGTGGTTCAGGAAAAGTAGTTGTGTGTCTTCGTTGCAGAGTTCATCTAAGTGTAGCTAAGAAAGACTGAATACCTTAAGTATGAGTTGTGTTTTGTTTGTCTGGTTCTGTACATGCAAGTGGAAGAAGTGTGGGTAGCTAAGGAATTGTACTGATGCAAAGCTTTTTAACAAACTTAGGTATTTTAGGAGTATGTGTCAGGCTAGCTTTGTGAATGTAACTTTGGAAATAGTTCACAGTCTGAAATTAACTTCAACCTAAAATATCATTAAAATGAATGTTCTTTTTTTAAAACTTCTATTTTATTATTTCATTTTTTTTACATCAGAAAACTACCTTTGAAGTTTATTGATTCCTCTGATAATATATTTTCAGTATCATACTGAAAACATTTTCCAGCCATACCAGAATTAGGTGTTGATTTTTAGTATTTCTGATTTCTTTTAACAGAGATTTTACAACACATTTGTCCTGGTTTTCTAATATGGAAGAATTATCACACAATAAATAATTTTATGGATTTGTTAGTGTATTGCCATGAGAAGTCATATGCTCGCTGGCAATTTCCTGGAATAATTATCAATGTCTGAAGGAACTGCAAAACATGATTTATTTGTATAAAACATATCTGGAGATAAAAACTTCAAATTATCTTTTAAATCCAGCCTCATTCATGGGAGTTTTTTGTTCCTAAAGTGCAAGGTCTTGTATGCAAGTCCCGATGCAGAATTGCAATGTGTGGTCTGAATTCTCCATGGAGAATTTCTGTTCTCCTCTATAGTTCTACATTGTGAGAGAGCTGGAGTTCCTGCTATTGATGTGGAAATGTTAACAACCTGGTGATAACAACTCTGCCAAAGCACTCCATGATATTTTGGCTGAATCTGGCAAGAATGGGGAAACTGCAAAGCAAATTGTTAACCTTAGTGAGGGGAACCCTTTTTTTAGTGACCAAAAGGTGAGTCTTTGGCCAGAATTAGGGACAGAATGAGTTGAAATCCTTACTTTTCCATGTCCTCCTACACTGTTAGGACTTTAATATTGTGGATCTCTAGTCTCTGGATTGACCAGAGGTCATATTCTAAGACCTATCAAAATAGTTTTCCACAATAATTTTAAGTTCAGTGAATTAACACTTGCTTCTTTAAAAACAAGAAAAAAAGAAAAGAAAAAGTTGAAAAATTTCAAGCAGTTCTTACAGAAACATACACTGATATTTGTCTTGGTTAGTCAGTTAGGAGTGATAAGAATGGTAGAAAAGGCATTTTTAAATTTCCTTAATATTTTGAATATGAATACAGTACTTGGAATAAGTACATACTATGGATATCTTGTGTGAAACTAGTATGAGTATCATAAGAATGTTGCATAGAAACAAAAGGAGAATAGACTGCTTCTGTGAAGTAGCCACAGGTATTGACAACTACTTGGGGAGTATTTTCTTCAAAGTAGCAATATTTTTTGTAGGGGGTTTTTTTTTGGTCTGCTCCCATGTGCTGGACAAAGTACCTGTCTGCTTGGGTAATAAAGCTTTTAGGTTTACATTATATACAGAGTCTGAGAAATCCTGCCTTACCTATCACAAAATGCTTTTGTGTAAGAGTCAACCTATGTGAGGAAATAAATGGACTGTAGAACTAATAGTACATAAAATGCTAGTTTAGGTAAAACACATGCTGCTGATAACTGACTAAGCCTTCCTGTGCATGCTAATCCTAATTTATGTTAAATTGTAATTAAGACAGTTTTGTTTCTCACTTGTAGCCATGAGCACCTGGAGGACTGACTAATCCCATCCATGTGCTGGGGACAATCCAGCTGCTATTGTTGACTCACAATGCAGAAATTTTTTATTTGTGAGTTGTTTTTATTGGTATTTTTTCAGTCATTTATAGAGGGCCTTTTCTTCTATCATATCAGGAACTGGAACAGAAGAAGCATCCTAAATAAAATAGAGGAAGAGATTTTGGAGCAGGAGGCAAAAATCTAAATAGGCTAGCTGCGTTTCCATCCAAACTATAAAATAGAGACTATCTCTGATTTACCCATGCAAAAATCGATTCACAACTTTTATTGTAGCTGTGCTTCTGGTTTGTGTTGCACATATAATTAGGCATAGCTCAGATTTTCAGGATTGCGAAGTGCGTTATTCAGAAGGCCATGGTGGTACCATAGCAGAGAGATGATAAATGATGAGGACAGAAAAAGGGGCAGCATAAATTGAGTCTCAGGAAAATAAAACCATAAGAACAGGGAACACCTATGCCCACTTTATGTAAAATTTCAAGTTTCCAGTTGCGTTATCTTTCTTATTACTAAGGCTAAGTCTAGGTTCTCACATAAATGTGGCCGTATGTGTAAAAGTTTTGGACCTGTACCTAATACATGTATTCACATAACTAGATGTATCATGGATTGTGCCATCAGTTGACAAGAATTGTTTTCTGTTTCTTGTATAGCATATCTTCTTAAAATATAAGTAGGAGCACTTAGGTCAGTGTAAAGTCTTACTGTGAAAGATTTCTCCCTTTAGGAGAATTATTTCCCTGGGAGAGTATTGTCCTGTTTTCGGCTGGGATAGAGTTAATTTTCTTCCTAGTAGCTGGTATAGTACTATGTTTTTGGTTTAGTATGAGAATAATGTTGATAACACACTGATGTTTTAGTTGTTGCTAAGTAATGTTTACACTGGTCAAGGACTTTTCAGCTCCCCAGGCTCTGCCACGCACACAAGCAGCTGGGAGGGGGCGCAGCCAGGATAGTTGATCCAAACTGGCCAAAGGGCTATTCCATACCATATGACGTCATGCTCAGTATAGAAACTGGGGGGAGTTGGCCGGGGGGCAGCGATCGCTGCTTGGGGACTGACTGGGCATGGGTCAGTGGGTGGTGAGTGGTTGCATCACTTGTTTTTTTCTTCCTGGGTTTTGTTCCTCTCTCTCTCTCTCGTTATTTTCCTTTTCATTACAATTTATTATTAATATTATTATTAATAATAATAACAACAACAATATTATTATTATTAATTATTATATATTTTTTCTTTTCCCCAATTATTAAAATATTCTTATCTCAACCCACGAGTATTCTTACTTTGCTCTTCCAATTCTCTCCCCCATCCCACTGGGGGGGAGGGTGAGCAAGCGGCCATGTGGTGCTTAGTTGCAGATTGAAGCTAAACCACAACAGTATTTATTCTAATGACTTCAAAAGATCCATTTTAAAAATCACAGAACAGTCTAAGAACAGTAGCATTTTACATTTTCTATTGTTAAATCTTTGAGCTGTCTACGCATTTCCTATGTTTAAAATTTTTCTGCTAACATAACCAAGTCTACTGTTTCTCCAAGAGAAATGTCTCCTTATATTTCATTGTCTGTCTTGTCATGATGGAAACTATGCAAACTACTGTTGTGACAATTATTTTCTCTGAACTTTTTTGAAGTCACCCCATGTAGAGATCATTTGCAGGATCTGATGTGGAAATTTGGGCCTAATTCTGCATTCATTACATATTGAAAAGTATTGTCAGTTGAATTTGTTAGGAGGTTGTGGTAAAACAGGAATAAGGAATTAGGGGCTAAAAGTGGAACCACACAAGGGCATATGTAATAGTCCACACACAATTCAAATATGAGTGCATCTGCTTTGCAAAACGTTCTGACTCCTCATGTTTGTTACCTTGTGATATTTGCAATTGCATGGATTTTCTTGCCAGATAAAATTAGAATTGATTCTTGTTAGAAGTCAAAATTAGAAATGAAAAAAATCTAAGTGAACACATTCCTGTTACAGACCATAAAAAGAATGCCAGTTCTCTAATAATTTCGTGTGAATTATTCTTACAGACAGCAGAGAGCAGCAGTGTGATGACCTGAATCAGAAGGAATGATGTTAAGGAATACTGAAAGTAACTAAAAGGTTAAATACTTCAAAAAAGTCTATTATTGCTTTTATACTGGTACATTTTTTTTGAGAGACTTTTGCAAAAGTAATTAGAGGATTGTGAAAAAAATAATATTAACAATAGAATAACCATCATGGAAATCATTGTCAAGAAAGATGTTTACATACAGTAAAAAAAGTGAAAGCAGAGGGTGGGTAATTGAGTGCCTAAGGAAAATGAAGGATGGATTAGTGTCTGAGCTGTGTATAGAACCATCAAAAATGATGATATACTGTAATTAAGAGTAGAAGACAAACATTAGCTCACAGACTATAGTTTAAAGAAGAATTTTACTTGAATGCACACTGAATAGGCTGAAAGTTGATGAATTCAATAAAATTAACTTTCAGAAATCATTAACTATGTCTGCTAGTAATTTACAAATCAGTATTTTTGTTCATCTTTTGTTCATCAAATCACATTAAAACATTCAGGGTATAAGTCACCATGTAAAATTTGAAATATTGTTTCTGAGGACTTGAAAATAGTTTCTTTCATGTATCTCACTTCCTCATTTGATATTTTATTAAAGCAAAACCAAAATTTGCAATTTTGTTTTTCATCAATGACTGTGCTTTACCCTCCATTATTTTCCATAGTAAAAGCAGGATGTAGACTTTTGTGGGTAATGAGCAGATATAAATACCTATGAGTCAGATAAATTATGCTGTATGCCTTCATTCCAGAGAAATTGTTACAGTGAAGGAAGTAAGCAGATGCTGTTGCCCTGGTGATTGCTCACTTGAGTCTGGATTGCACCAGGTCTGCATTCTTCACTTCTCCTTGGATATTTGCATTTAGGTGTACAAATTGTATGGACAAAGGCTACAAGTTAAATGCAACCAAATAAAACAGTATACATACAGTATATATGTGATGTGTTGAAAATGGCATATGGTTTATAATGAATATGAGTAAGAGATTGCACTGGAATAGTATATTATAGCTGTTAAAGGAAATCTTAAAAATGTAACTGTGACATAGGATACCAGTTTGGTCATCTCTTCGTAGTGTTAATCAGCTTAATATAGAACTAAACATAGAGGTGTGAAATTTCAAGTCTGCCAAGCTATCCTGAGTGCCTGAGTTTGTGTGCCCCATCTGAGATATGAGAGTGAGCAATTGGCATTTTCTGATAACTGAACTGAATTACTGAGGTGTCTGTGTGGAAATTTTTCTTCTTTTTTTTTTTTTTTTTCCTTTGCTACTGTAGGCCACAAGACCTGATCTGAAGTGCAGTGAATTAAAATAAAAGCTGCTACATTCTACAAATTATCCTCAGAGCTCTGAAAAAGTACTGTTAATCTCACAATTTTCATTCTTTGAATTTTTTCCCATTTTTTTTCCCCCCTTAATAAAATGTCCTTAATTTTGGAAGCAGATAGTCCCTTAGCTATTAGAAGTTATTTGTATTTTTGAATTGGTGTTTTACAGAGGTTTTGATAATACAGACTATTCTTAATGTGTTTGTCACAGTCACTTTTGAGTTTCCTGTACTTGTCAAGATATTGCATGTTTCTAAGATTTTTCCTTTCTTCATAGAGCCTTAACATTTCTTGAGCCTGAGAAAGCATGGCTTAAATTCTAGAATAAGCTGTTATGCAGCAAGTTGCTTTTCAAAAAGATGCGATCCTGAAACTTTTTACTTTACTATTATGTAATTTCATGCTCTCATGCCAATTGTTTGAACTTGTATTTTCCACACATTAGCTGGTAATACAGCAAGCTTAAACTATGTGTAGAAAATCTATATTTAAATAATTTTGGCTCTGCCCTCTATGCTCTCAAATCCTGCAATCACTGCATCAGCAGAGTATATTGAACATAATCCTTTTAATGCATTCACTGCCTACATATGTCAACACCTGCATCTACCAGCTGGCTGAAGTCAGTATGACTTCTCTGATATAGCTTTTCATAAAATAAGAATTATTTACTAATTTTGTCTCTTTGTAGACCTGATTTGACTGATAGGCTTAAGTGATTTAAGGTCAGTAACAGTGCACTTTCTAAGCAGTTTGTTGTGTAACACCTTTTCTGTTCAAATGCTTGTTGACTGCATTAAGGGAAAAACAACTTGCTAATTGGTGCATGGTTACTAATATGAATGATTCAATGTTCCTAAAACCACAATAGCTTTTTATTGCAAGGAGTGGTTTTGGTGATGTTGAACCTCCAGGTAACATGAAAATCATATGGATAGTAGACGGGCTTTCTTATGTCTCCTTTTATTTTGTCCTTTCTGAAATTGCTTCTTGGACTTCTGTGCAGTTCAGTTCATCAATAATTGTGTTTGTATGAAATAAATGTCTGTGGCTGCAACATTATTTCTAGAAAGTTAATATCATAATCACATATAATTACCAGTATTATCAACAAGATGGTCTCAGTGTATTTTCCTTAGTTGTGGTCCTGTGGTCCGCAAAAGACTCCTGACGGTGCTACTGCTCACGACTTATCTGTTTTGTTTTCAGTTGCCAGAACTGCCATCTTTGAACATTAAATCCACTTTTAAAGCATAAGCTTCCAAATACTTGGAAAGAAGGAAGTATCACTGTCAATGTGACTTATGAAATTATGAAAAAAAATGAACTTCAGTTGTAACTGTACTTTATTACCTGTATTTTTGTGTATCTTCTATCTTTCATGAGGTGGAAACAAGTTGTTGATAAAGTCCCATAATGTTTGCAATGGAGCTTGTACATTCTTAAATTCTTTTACAGTGTCTTGAAAGGCAAACTAAAAGTACCAAAAAGCAAAAATCCCAAATCAAATTTGGTAGGTGAAAAACAAAATCCACACCAATGCAAAAGCCTCTCTTCCAGAGTATCCACCACGTTTCCCATGATATGGGAGGATGTAAGGGTACTGTGAATGCTTGGGTAACCTTGGGGAAGACCGTGTTACCTTGCTGGCTGTTAGGAAGTTTGCTCAAATCTGTCTGGATGGAGTTCAGTTGTGTCTCAATATATCTGAAGTCAGGGGAGACAGAATGTATAATTATTTATACCTAATTTGTCACAACCATTGTTTTAAGTGATTTTGCTATAGTAAATATTGCCTAATATCAGCATTCCTTCTCTAATACAAATTTTCTGTCATTTAACTCACTATTACAGGATAATTATTCCAATAGAAGCATCAGTCATGCAGACTTGATAAAGCATTATAATCATAAAGAAATCAAAATAGACTTTTTAAGTATTCTTAATTCCATTTGAATCACAGAAAATGCTTAAAGCAGTCTGTACATGGATTTTTTTGTCTGTATTTCTAGCTGTAACATTTCTTTCTAAATCAGAAGCACAGAAAGCAACTAAGAAATGAGGGGAAAAAAACCCAACAAAATGATATAACAGTGTATAATAAAAGTATCTTTTCTCTCTTGTCATTAACAATTTCTTTCTGGTTAATGGCACGTTCCTGATCATCAAGTTCTCAGATTTTATTTTATGTTTGAATGTGTTGATTGATTTTTCTCCAAAATCATGTCTGTGGTAGATGTTAGCTGATTGGTTTTTAATTTTGAAAAGAGTTAAGCTCCTTTTCAGGAGACAGCTACTGATGCAGTTCTTTTCTCTTGCACTACGAAGGAGTATGATGATACCAAAAGTGTGGCAGGTGGCTGAGAATGGGTCTGGAGTGACAATGACCTTATTCTGATGCTGAATAAATTTGTGTTCTGCTATGGAGAACCCAAGGTAATGAGTGATTCCCAAAACAAGAACTAGACTCTGGTTTATAACTTAATGCAACGAGAATGTCTCTACAAACAGTAGGAAGTTAATGCCAGGAATATATAACTTGATTTTTTTTCTATTCATTCCTTGCTCAAAATCTTCATTGTTTAGGTGGGAATCTTGTGTTCAGTTGCAAAATTAAAACTTATTTCAGTTTCAAAGAATACATGAATGTTAATTTACATCTTTAGTTTGTAAATCGGTCTATTTAATGAAGGGAAAGAAGAGAGATTGAATCATACTGTGGTGGGTTGACCTTGGCTAGCTGCCAGGTGCACACCAAGGTGCTCTATCACTCCCCTTCCTCAACTGGACAGGGGGAGAGAAAATATAATGAAAGGCTTATGGGTCAAGATAAGGACAGGGAGATCACCAATCACCGTCACGGGCAAAACAGACTCAACTTTTTTTTCTGACTGCTTGTACATTTATGGATTAGGAAAAGGGGAGTGTTTGTACCTCAAAATAGACCCTGCTCTTAATTTTTGTACAGCAAATAACCCTTGTTATATGGATGAGAGAGATCTAGATGCAAATACATGAATGTTTGGGAGTGATATCTTCAACCTCTAGTGTTTGTCCTCTCCCAGAGAATACCTTAATCTGTTTTGTTTAGTTTCCTTTCTTTTGTAATTTATTTTTCTATGGCAATGGAAATGTGTGCCACAGTAGTGGTTGTATTACTGCTTTTTTCCCCTTATTTTATCTTATGGTATGTAGCTTGTCTCAAGTTACTGAAGACTTTTTTTCCTACAAGTAAATTAACAGGACTGTCCATTAGAAATGAAATCTGTTCCCTGGCACCAGTGACAGTTCCTTGATAGCAGTAGAATGTTGAGCTTGTTGAGCCATCAAATTGGCTTAACCTGCATAGTAGCCTTTAATTTTTAACATTTTATTACAACTTTGAAATGTGGAGTTCTTGGGATATTTTGGCCAGATGTGTCAAACCTTAATCAATAATGAGTAATTTCACTAGGTAACAGTTTGTCAGTTTGGCTTTTACTCTAGCAGCTCTGTCAAATTATCTACAGGTACAAGATCAGATGTAAGCCTTGACAAGCTTGTTCACACTCAAATGATCTGTAAAACTTGCTGCTTTTTCAGAGGTAGGAGCTATATTGTTGTAACCCACTAAATAGAATACATGGTTTCAGAAAAAACTCTGTTTTATATAGAACTATGTTAGATTCCAGGAATATAGTTACCTGGAAGAAAAAGGACCTTTCCAGTTGGATCTTCTCCTGCTGTATGAGGTATGTGAGGATGTCTTTGCTTTTTTGCAAGTCGTTCCAGATTTACTTCACATTGCTTTATACCTCCTGAACTTAGGACATGAGTAAATGCACAAGCCTAGTTTTACAAATTATTACAGGGTTCTGAAGATTAAGTATGGCTTACAGTATGTACTGTATGGACCGTTGGCATAGAAAGTGGTTATTCAGAAAGTGAACACCAGTGTGGTGGCAACTTTACAGATAAACCAGAATGCAGTAGCAGCTCTGCAGACTATATGCTTCTGCATCTACCTCTCTGTCTAATACCTTGTGATAATTGGGGTGTCTTAAGTCAACTCTGATGAAAAGTTTCCTTTTTTACAGGTGGGGAAAGTTGCACATAAGGAAACCTACCCATTAGGAGTTAGCATAACCATAGCAGAATTAACACAGGAGCATATGGACAATTTTCAAAAGCTGAACCCTTGCCCATAGAGAGATATAGAAAACCCAGGCACAGACAAAGCAGATTAACAGCTAGGAACAGTGAAGGGCCTTTTGACTAGCTTTTGAAATAGATTTCTAAAGGCAAAAGATATTTATCTCTGAGATATTATTATGATTGCAGGTTGGGTTTTTTTTGAACTCCTGAATTTTTCATCAGAGAAATGGTTCATTTTATTTCTTTTTCTGGATTTTTAGTAATATAGGTGAGATGACCAGATATGACTATGGTAGGGTGTGTTTGAGTGAGAGTAGGGGGACTAATCCTATAAAAAGAACCTCCTAGGATCCAATTTTCTGAACAACCCTGAAAATTACATATCAGGACCATAATTACATATTCAGAACTTCTCCATAAGTATCCAAAAAGGCATTTAATTGTCCTAGTTTCTACTTAAAACATTTCTGATGAGGCAAACAAAGTATTATAGAAGCAGAGAAGCAGAAAATGCAGTTAAACCAACTGTTCTTACTTGAAAAGTGTTGACAGACCTAGTTAATTGCTAGGTCCATGATATGGGTGATTATACAAAGAGGTGCTTCCTGGTGATCAAGGGCTAAGAGGAAGAGATTAAAATACAAGAAAGGCCATCATAAACTGCTGGGAATCAATGAAGTTGCATAGAATATGCACATACAAATGAAGTGCAGGGAAGAAGTAGGATCAGAAGTAAACAAGCCCACAGGCTGCAGGTCAGCTTCAGTTGTGGACCATAAGGTGGGGAAGGATACTGATGGAGAGAGGATCTCCCTGCCCATGTCACTCAGATGTGATTTTTCAGAAACTGTAGTCTCATGCTTACTTGATACAATGCTGTCTGATTTTCTTCTCAGATACATATTAGTTTGTGGAGTGGATTTTTCTGTAATATATGTTAGAAAGGGCTGAAACATTTTAATTGTCTCCCAGATTTTTTTTTTGTCAGAAATTATGTTGATTAATATTGCTCATAAAAGGGCAAGATCACATGCACAGCTGTCTCTGAAAATCACTGAAGTTATAAAAGTATTAATTTCTTAATGGTATCATTAAAAGAAAAATACTTTATGCAAATATATTTAACTTTACAGATAATTATTCAGATTGTGGAAGTTACATTACTGCCTTTTTAAAGACATTTGCCCTTTCTATCATATTGGCCATTTCCATTTCACTCTATCAGAATTGGTAGACATGCTCCGTGCTAAAAAGCAGTATCTAGCTTTAAATTTTAGTTCCCTTAGTTGATTATATGATAGAATATGACCAGCAACTAAATTCTAAACTGACATTAAGATAAAATGACCACAATACTGACAACTTCAAGTGTTCACATTTATGTTAAGCTCACAAAGCTGTTCTCTATTCAAATAAAGATATAAAACAGATGCCAAAACCAACGTTTTGAGCAGGACTATTGTCTTTTGTTATTTATGGACTGCCTAAGCAACCAGTAAAAAGTTTGGCGTATCTGTTACCTTTACATAACTCAAAGGCAGTAGAGTTCTGTGTGGTAATGTTACACACTCAGTGATGTGACGTTTCAAATTAGTAAACTGATTCACTACAAGCATGTTATCCAAATTTGGTAAAAACAGTAGAATTGACAAGTAAAATTAATCCCTCTGTGATCCTCTTGGATACAATGAACTGTATTGTGAACCAGATTTGGCTCAGTATCTGGAAACAGAGCCTGGCAGACCATATTGAATTAATGGATGCCAATTAAAGCCTTTAGAGATTAAGAATATCTTCCTATTTAATAGCATTTGTTTTCTTCATTTTAAAAGCTCATGATATTGTTTTCTATTCCTGAAAATAATAAGGATGTTCCTAGTGGAACACACACTCACATAGCCTCAAACCCAATTTATTTTACCAATCTGTCTTTGCTTTTGTTTAAGACATTCTTAGTCATATATTTGCCATATTTCCTGGCAGTACAAAAAGCCATGTTTTCTCTTTCTTTTTGTGTCATCTGTGTGCTCTTCATCTTCTATGCATTAAAAGAGCCCTCTGGCTAGAATGTTAGGTGATCTTTATTCCTATTTCATTATATCAATGAAAGAAAACAAATATTATTTTGAAAATGTAATTGAACTTAAAAAAAAAAGGAAATCTAATTATGTTAGACAGTAAATGAGCATGGACAACAAATTTTATTTTGAATGAGTTAAATTTTTTAATATAAGACTATTTCAGGTACAGTAGGCTACAAAATAGATGAAGTTTTGCAAGGCATAATTTATTATCTGTTGTAATAGCTTTCACTGTGTAGCAGGTCAAAATGAGTTCTGTAGTTTTAAATTAGTTTTTTGGATATTAACAGCTTAATGGCTGTGGAATTTCTATCAGGATCATGATCATTTTTTAAGCTTTAAGCAAGCTGTAAATAGAGTTTTAGGCAATACAAAAAGCTGCTCAAATTATTAAAAATTAGTTTTACCTCTAGCAGAGAAGCAACAGAAGAATTCATGAGCTATCAGAAAAGCAGAGCATTTGTACAAGGTACAAGATATTCTAAAAAGCAGGTTGCTTTCATTATGTATTTCATCAGTAAGCACTGTTGGTACACTTCTGCATTTCAGCGCCAAGTGAAGTTCAATGCCAGTAGAAGGTCATCGGAGAATGAATGGATTCCAACACTAGTATTACTTTATGAGCTCATTTTACCACTTCAACGTTGGAAGAGATAAATTTTATAATCCGGAAGTTATTTGGATTAGCTGCTTAGAACCTTTTTGTAAATTATAATACTCTAAAGCACCTCATTTTTACGTTTTTGAGCTAAGAAGAACTTATCGAACAAAAACACTGCATACTGTACGTATGCCAAAGTAGCTCATGGGAGGTTTGAATACCTCTGAATGGCATGGTGCCAGCGACATCTTGAGCTGACTGTGCTGTCTTAAAGTAACAATCTAGAAACACTTTTTAAGCTTAAAAAAATAAAATCTTGACTACATAAAGCTCTTGCTATTTATAAGCAAAATAAAGAGAAGATATTTTAGTGCAGTGGGCCAATAGGTGTGAGATGATGAGATTGCCTGCTTAACTCTTTTCTGAGCTAACAAAATGAAAGGATGAAACGGGTGATAAAGACCCAATTGCATACACTTAGAACATGTCTTCTCTGGGTCTATTGCATCTTCTCTAGGTGACTTTGTTTTGAAATAGGAATAATAATCTTGCCCAGTAGGGAAGGTGCATGGGGATTGTTGGTTATGTAGTTGAGAGTTATAGAAACAATTTATTTACTGAAAGTAAAATTGGTACCATTGTAACTACATTTTTTTGCATCCAGTATTTATAGGGTACCAATTAGGCCCAGAATCACTGGTAATGAGTCAATATATCCTAACAGTTATAAGTGCAGGATAAACATTTGTTAGCAAAGGAAGAGATACTTTTTAAACCAGAAGCAGTTAGGCCTCAAATGGAAAGTTATGGACTGCACAAAGGTTTCTGAATAATCTCTGTGGAAAATAAATAAGGCTTGGAGATCTACTGACCTCTCTCCAGTTGTCAACCAGGGGTGATGGCAAAATCAAAGGAGATTTTCTAAGGCATTTTCTTCTTAAAAATTCAAAGCAGATCACGTGAATTTCTAGGGTTTTTTTACTATAAAGCTATGGAACAGTCCCAAAGAGGTATGTACAGGCCAGCTTTTCTTTTCAAGCTTGGAATTACATGGGCTTCATTTGCATTGTCATAGACTTATTCTTATAGAAATCTCATCCTGTATACATGACAAGATCTCCATTCAATGACAGAGGTGCAGTGTTAGATACAGATTAGGTATTAATTAGCTGGAAACCAGAATTGCTATTGATCTCAGCTAAAGCTATTTCTGGCCACTGGATTCAACTAAAAGAGCCATCTCCTAGGTCCCTGTGATGGGCACCTGTCCATGAGCATACATTGGCCTCTTAATACATTTCACAGAGAGAAAATCCCTCATCAAGAAGCTCAATGATTTATCTTAAGGAAAATATGCGTACGCTAAAAATAAGCTTCCATGTTGTAATACTACAAGAGAAAGAGTGTAGTTTCTATGAAGGATTATGCTGCTGATGCAGAGTCTGCTGGTGCTAAGCAGACTCTTTCATATTTTTTTTGATACTTTATTTTTGGCAATGTCAAATTGAGGCTTTCAGAAGGTATCAGATTTAAAAAAAAAATAAACTTAAGACATTAGGTTGGTAGAACTTTATCCTTGATTTTGGATGCTGGATGATTTGTCTCTTTCAAGCTTTTCTCTGTACTTCAAGTGTAGAGACGGGAATTTTTTTCTTAATGAAAGCTTAAATCCAAAGGACATAACCTGATTCCAGCTGCCAGGATTTTCAAATATTTGCAGGTAATAATTAAACTCCTTATGGTAAAGTGGCATAGTCAGTGACCACCAGACAACTAATAGAAATTCTATTGTGGCAAGGACAACAAAACTGTCATAAATAACTATGCCTGTGGATATTTTAGTATTAGAAAGCTTGATTAAACGCCCACTCAAGCTCACAGGAGTCATAAGATGGGACTAAAAGACTATGACTTTGTTCTTGGAGAACTGCTAACTTCAGTTTTCTTTCAGTGACTTCAGTGGAGTTGTACTGAAACAAACCTGAAAGGGACTATGTTCTGTAGTACTATTAGCAGAGGAGAATTAAATGAAAAATAGATGAAAGAGAAACATGCTAAATAGTTCTCAACAGAGGATTTGTCCAGTGCTTGGAATGGCATTACTTCCACCTATGACCTCTAGATAGTATAATGATGGAAACAACATCATGACTTTGAGGAAAAAAATGACCAATAAATAGGAAAACCAAGCTACTTCTGGCCCTACAGTGTCAGATTTTTGACTTGAGATCACATGAAAAGGAACAATACAAATAAACTGAGGGAAGTGAAGCGGCATTGGCAGTTATACCTCAGTCTAACCAAACAACATGTATTTCTTCATTCCCTGTAACACCGAAGTAATATTATTCTTCAAGTGGCAAGGGGTTCTCCATGGCTTTCTGTTGGGTTACCATTGCTAGATTTTTCTTTAAAGTCAATTCAATGGCATCATGAAACTTGTGCATTTGAATTTGACATTCTGAACCTTAAAAAGCTGAGGAACAGCAGTACATCTTGAAACCTAAAGTGAGTTCTTCCCCTCGTCTCAGCATATCTGTTGTGGTTTAGCCCCAGTCGGCAATTAAGCACCACACAGCCGCTCGCTCGCCCTCCCCGCCCTGGTGGAATGGGGGAGAGAATCGGAAGAGCAAAAGTAAGAAAACTCGTGGGTTGAGATAAGAACAGTTTAATAATTGTAACAAAACCCCAATAATAATAATAAATTGTAATGAAAAGGAAAACAACGAGAGAGAGAGGAACAAAACCCAGGGGGAAAAAAACCCCAAGTGATGCAACCACTCACCACCCGCTGACCAACGCCCAGCCAGTCCCCGAGCAGCGATCGATACCCCTGGCCAACTCCGCCCAGTTTCTATACTGAGCATGACGTCATATGGTATGGAATAGCCCTTTGGCCAGTTTGGATCAACTATCCTGGCTGTGCCCCCTCCCAGCTTCTTGTGTGCGTGGCAGAGCCTGGGGAGCTGAAAAGTCCTTGACCAGTGTAAACATTACTTAGCAACAACTAAAACGTTGGTGTGTAATCAACACTATTCTCATAATAAAATCCAAAACACAGCACTATACCAGCTACTAGGAAGAAAATTAACTCTATCCCAGCCAAAACCAGGACAATATCCTTTTGGCTAGTTCAGGAGCTTTCGACTCAGTATTGTGCTTTTAATGAACCACTTCTTTTTGTTTTAAGGTATCTCATGGTTCATACATTTATAAGGCTCTTCTCTACCCCACTGTAAATACCAATTGGTAGCACAATACCTAAATACCTGCTACATTTTCTGAATCTAGCCTTAAATGTCTTACTATTGCAGCTCCCAGCACAAATCTTGCCTACTTTTCTTAGTCCTTTCTAAGGTAAAAGCCCTCATTAAAGTTAAATAAAAATGGGCTGCAGACTTTTGCTTTTTATTATTTTTATTATTATTATTGCTATTTATTATTTCATTATAATAATTTATATTATTATTTATATTTCTTGACAGCCTGGAGTTTGCACTAACCTCTGTTTGACCTTTCGTACTCTGAGAACCTCAAACTGGAAGTTTGTTAAAGGGTGCCAATGTATCTTGCATATTAAAATCTATGTTAAACTGACTTTTTTAAAAGCATTTCCATAGCATTTTGCACCAAGTAACTTTTTAATGGTGACAATTGTATGCTATTATCATTGGAATTATTGTTCCTGATCATATCAATTGGCATATCATTTGACAATGTTTCTTGAATTCTCTGGAAAAAGCTACACATTCAATTATACCTGCACATTATATTTCAGGAATATTTAATGAAGTCACACATTTCTCAGAAGTAATCTTTTGACCTATTCAGGTCACATATACATTTTATGGGACTATAGCTAAACACAAGAAAATGTGATGGACAGAATGGTACAATTTCTACAATATGTATTTCAGTGTTAGAAAGGAAGCTCTTCCTTCTTGACTAACACCTCTCTACTGTGAACTGTCATGTACTACAACAGGAAATAAATATTTCCTCTTTCTCTTTATGAACTAGCTTGATCTTGGTCAGCACCAGTTGAGCACAAAGGGCTACTGCTCTGTCTATTTCTTCTCTGGGATGTGGCTATGGCAAATAGTAGGGCATAATTTGTGGGTGCGTGGACAGTACAGAAAAATAAATACATAGTGTAGTTTTCTTTGAACACAGTATTGCCTACTTCAACCCTTGCAGCTGGATATAGCAACAGCACCATCTTTGCACCATTCTTGACATGGAAAAATGCTCAGGCAGGGTCATAGTCTATCTGGGACTATATTATCATGTTTAGAATGCTAACAGTTTAACTGTAACAAATTTTAAAGTTTAAAAATAACTTCAGATAAAATACCTCTACATCCTATGCTGCTGTTTTCTCTGGAGGCTGTCATCATAGTTCTCAGATTCTTGCAGAATTTGAACTTGCTGTCTTTTTCTCAGACATATTAGTAGTGATTACAACTGAGGAAAGACTGCAAGCCATGACATGGTAATTATTCTGAGAGATAATTAAGAAGCAGAACAGAAAAATATTACTGAAGGATGAAGACAGCAAGCTACATTATAAATTAAAGCAAAAATGCTGAAACTCACATCCATACATGGCTATATTTTTGTGTGTTGTGTTATGCTATAGAAAATGTAGTCATCTCACCAAATACCCATCATCTTTTTTTACCCCAGGAGGTCACAGTCATAAGAATTTGAGCCAGAAGGGATTCTGAGAGCTTTTCTGATTCCAACAGTTCCATCAGCTTTTCCTGAATCAGAATTGACTATATCTAAAACATTCCCTCAAAAGTTCTCTAACCTGTTCTTGGAAACTTGCAATGATGAGTATCACATAGTGTCCCTAGGTGATTTGTATCAATGTTCACTGCCCTAATTGTTAGAAAATGTAGCAAAATCCAATATAAAATCCCCTTGCTGTACTTTAATCCTGTTATGTCTACTCTGTACTTAATGGACACAGAGAACAGCTTATTGACTTTTTCTTTGCAGTAGCAAATATGAAAAATTATTGTGTTTTCCTTCAGTCTTCTCCTTTATGAAGTTAGTCCTTAAAAGAAGTGACCAATCCAAAGAGAAGTTAATTCAAAATGATGGAGGATGTTCAGCCAGTTAACTTCACGGCTTGATCTGATGCCGATTGAAGTGACTAGGAAAGTGATCTTGGTTCACAGAAACTGCATTTTTACCACAAAAAGTGCCAATGTCCTCTTTCCTGCTGCAGCCAGACATGCAGATTGCTGGGCAGCACAGAGCTGGCTAAGCTTCTCAAATACATTAACAGTGTCAGCTGTACCATGTCCCAGCCCCTGGCCAGCTGGACGAAGGGGACAGAACATTCATGCCATCCAGGATACCCAGATGGTGGTCTTTACTTTTTATTCCCCATGCTTTTGGTATCTGCTTATCTACTTTCATGGTCATGTTTGCCATCTATTTATTTGTGTATGTAAAATTAAATTTCCTTGTTTTCTCCTCCCCTTTTATTTCCCCTAGTTGTTTTACATGGTGGCATCTGTGGAATGCTGTGACTTTAATTACATGTTTAACATGCAAATTGAGGAGAAGGCAGCAAAAATCCAAGACAAACTTAAAAAAAAAGTCCTACGTTTTTAGTTTAAAATTCCTACAGTTTACTTTGCAGTTTGACAGCATGGGTTAGTGTTCTTAATATAGTTTCACATTCTAAGAAAGCAGGTACTTATGCTCAGACATAAAAATAAGAAAACAATTTGAATATATAGGAAAATACAAGCAAATTAGAATTCACTCCCTCATTCGTTCATGCAGTACCTAATTCTATCTTAGAAACTTAATATTGTAATATTAAGAGTAATCAGTCAAGATCAGAGGAGAGATGTTTAAGTTATTTTGAAAATATTTAAGATTTATTTTTTATTTCAGTGAAAAGCTTATTTTTCAGTAAGTTTTATGTGTTGTCTAACACGCTTTATCTGGGAGACAGCAGGAGTGGGTTTTTTGAAATGTCTGATCCAGTCTCGTGATCTAATTGTATCTGGATGATTTAAAATGTAATGACAAGTTACATATGTGCTTGAAGCCTCTTGAGTTATACATATTACAGTTATTGAAATTATCACTTTATTTCTATTGTCTCAGAGCACTCTGGGAGCTACTGGCAATCTACTCCTTTCTAACTACATTCGCATATGTCTCAGAAAGGGAAGGTTCTGTTCCTCTTCAGTGCCATGTTTAATCCCAGGTAGGCCTTTACTGCTTTATGTTCACTGGTCTACAATAAAACAGCAGCATCAGCCATATTTTATCAAGATTTTTTTGGGTTCCAATTCATATATATATATATGTATGTTCACACACATGCATACACATTTATATTGCACCAGGGCGAAATATCTATTTATATGTGTATATTGCACTTGATAACCTAACCACATGACTTGAAGTGCTCCTGGATACAATAGCCTGTGTGAGTGGAGGTGGCTACTCTGCATCTTATTACTGCTGCTTGAGTGTCATCTTAGTGCTGTACCCCACGTTATGCTGTGTAGGCACTCTGAACTTAGCTGAAAGACTGTTGACATCAGTGGGCCAACTGGAGTGACTTTTTATCTCATTCCCTTCTTTGCCCTTTAATACACTTGATTTCAGTACCTTATCTTAGCATTCCTTTGTCATGGTCTGCAAACTTCAGAGTTTAGTTTTATGTGCACTATAGGAAGCAGAAAGACAACACAAACTAAAGTTACCAGAAAGAAATTGCATCTTGTAAATGAGTTTTGGGGTAGTTCTGCTAGCCTTTCTCTCTGGATAATCTAGGATATTCAGGAAACATGCATATCTATAAATACTCCTTTTCATTTTTCCTTTTCATTTTTTTATTTTCAGTTCTTTATATTTGCATTTGCAATTACAGGGCAACTTCAAATCTTCCATGCTGGCGCAGCCTAGATTAACTATGGTACCTCCATCCAACAAGAATAGAAACCCTCTATGTTGGCACACAGATAATGAAGTGATATGGTAGAAACATCACTTACATAATTATGCTTCAGTTTATGCTGAAGAAAAAGCAGGCATTTCCAGCTTAATTGCTGCCCCTGTCTCTGAGAGGTCTGTTTCTTCCAAATTCTTTTTCTCTTAAGAAATTCAGCTACAATGTAATTAGGAGCACAGAAAAACCAAGCAGTGAAAATATAAGTGTTGGAGGATATGCAAGCAGCAAAAGTACTTCAGGAGGGTATGCAGCATGAAAACATTATACTTTTCCTTCCCCTCATGTGATCAAAATTCATTAATTTACTAGGACACCTTGGTTGTGTAAATAAGTGTTTCTTGTACTTTCAGATTAGAAAATGAAATTCAGAGTTTAAGGGAGTAACTTGTTTACAGGTCACGAGTAATGCTTCCCAGACACGGATATTATCCACAGTGTGTTTCAGTATCAATAGAAAACTCTGATTTTCCTCATTTTTCAGTCATGGGACTTTGTCTAAGCCTATGGCATTCAATAGAAGATCAAATCCCATATAAGGCTAGAAATATAATACAGTAAATATGGCTTATTTTTTATTACAACATTGGTAGATTTTTTAAAAAGTGCTTTATTCAGGCTGCTAGAGTCATGTTGAAATCCTTAAAGCATTCAGATAGTGCAGTAATTGCGCACATCTGATGCCAAGATTACAAAACTTTGATAAAAGCTGTAGCTTTGTTTTTGCTGTAGATATATCATGTTCATTGCTGCAGTGAATCAAAACAAAGACTTCTGTAATACCTTTCTATGTTATATTTAAATCTTGTGCTCACAGTCCAATGAGTCATATCAGCAGCAGAACTAGTAAGTGAATTCATATTTGTATCTGGATAACCATCCCTTTAGGTTTATAAATGGTTCTCCTGTTTAAGAGCTGCTAAGTATGCAGCAGTTGCCTGAGCTATATGGACTTCCTCATTAGGCTGATGAACTTCAAAGCATTTGGGGTACCTTCCAAGTACAAAGAGAGGACACACAATGAATTTCAACTGAAGTTAGGGGTAAAAAGAACATTTTTTGGAACATAATGTTCCAAATCATTAATTTCTTTTTCAACTAAAATAATATGTAATTTTTCCTCTATCAAGCCACTCTTTCCTCTCGCTACTTCTGATCTGTAAAATTAAGTTTTACTTGATTGAAGGCCTTTATTGACCTCATATGTACCAGATTTTCCTCTGTGGAGGTCAGAATAGGTACACAGGCTATGAATGAATTCTGGCCACATTTTACTGCAGAGGTGTGTTAGCAGTATTTCCCAGATTCTTTAATTTTCATGCCTCTAAGTTCTGTTTTGCTATGGTTTAACCATAGTCTGTCCAAGTCCTACTGGGTATGTTTAAGTTAGACTGGAAATATGTTTGGTTTTATTAGAGAGAACTTGAAAAAAATGTTCCATAGAAAGCCTCTTATTTTCTGTTTTAATTAATCTCAGCCTGAAGACAGATTATTTTATTGATTTTAGTATTAAGCAAATAAACCACAAATTCTACTCGGAGTCTTGAGTCTGGGAATAAGGCTTAATTCTTTGGCAAAAGATGTACTGAATGGGCTGTAATGCAGTCGTCTTAAAGTCATTTCAGGTCCAGACCTAAGACCTAGCACAGTATGTAGGACCTAGCACAGTATATTTCCACATGGTAAAATTCTGCACTGTGGTGAAAACAACTTAATATTTTTTTTAATGACTTATAAGAAGCTGTGAGAGTAAGATTTTAAGATAAGGATTGAAACTGATCACCTTCTGAAGTTTAGTGTTCCTTTTCTCATGTATTAGATCATGGAAAATGTTGCATAACAGAAGTGGAAGGAACCACATTACACTTGGGTGCTGTTGGGGAAGGAGTCTTATAGAAAGTTCGTAAAAGAACGGAGATCCCTAGTGTATCTGTGTGTTTTTTCCTCCCAGTTCTATATGTTTAATGTGAGATTTTTATAAATAAAGATTGAAGGGTTGGACACTAACCTGCTTTGTGGAGGTAGTGGATGTGTTCTGCCTTGAAACAAGGAATACTTGCCAGTGAAGCTAGATTCCCTGAGGTCAGGTCCACACAACTTGCTGCTGCTGTACTTGGTACTTGTCCATACCTGTAGGCTGGTCCCTGAGGATGCCTGTCCCTTACAATCTAAGGCATGGGACAACCTATTTACTAGATCTCCCTTCTAATGCTTTAACATGAGCTGTGGCATATATATGGAAGGAGAAGAGGAGGAGGGCTGCAAATAAGTGTCACTGTGTAGTGCTTGTTAAGCATTATAATGAAGACTAAGACTATTTCCTTAGAGGGATTGTATTCTTATGGGATTTTCAGATTCTATAGTTATTAAGCATGCCTCTGATTTTATGAATCAGGCTGTTAAATTCATAGTAAAACTTTCCACCTGAAAGAAACTACAGCTTTTGAAGTCAGTGGTATAACATGACATTTACTTTGCATTTCTTGACTTTGGGTTACATACTACATGCAATGTGATGTACTTGGACAGTACTTAACCCTGCATGATAGGGAATTCTGACTTCAAGAACTGAAAAGCTAACATGAATTGAAGTTCGAAAAAGAAATTTTTGCAGGCTGTAGAAGCTGGCATTTTTTATTAACTTATTTTTTTACCCTCAAGAAGAGAGAAACAGGAAAAATGTATTTCATAAGTGTGCATGACTGCTTACAATTCTGGCAGTGGAGCATAGAGCCCACTAGGACGAGAGGAAATGGCCTCGAGTTGCGCCAGGGTAGGTTTAGATTGGATATTAGGAAATTTTACTTCACTGAAAGGGTTATCAAGCATTGGAACAGGATGCCCAGGGAAGTGGTTAAGTCACCATCCCTGGAAGTATTTAAAAGACGTTTGGGTGACGTACTTAGGGACATGGTATAGTGGTGGTCTTGGTAGTGTTAGGTTTACGGTTGGACTCAATGATCTTAAAGGTCTTTTCCAACCTATACAATTCTGTCATTGTGTGATTCTGAGCCTATTGTCCCTCAGGTAAAATAATTTGCTTTCTTTGTGCCTATGGACATATTAAAAATGTAGCATTTTGCAAGAAGACAGTGCCACACATTACAGATGATATGCCATGTAGTTTGGTGAAATCATTTTACGTGATATGACATGACTTTATAGAGCTCGATGGAATATCAGCACTGTATAATAGTATGTCAGTGGCTTTAAGATGAGGGAGAAGTCATCCTCTATTGAAGTTGTAGCTATTTTAATCAAAGTACTATGGTTTTTATAAGTCAAGTTTTAAGTGTGCTTGTCTGAGACATGGAAAGGCCAAGATGACAGAGAGAAGTGGTATTCAGATGAATTTGTATGCGGGAAAGCCAGCAATGTACAAGGAACTCATTTTATTACTTGTTCTTCTGCTCACTGTTCCTTTTCCTTTTCAACTGCTTGTGCTTCAGTTTTTCTGAACTGTTCCAGATTGAACTTGATGTTTATTGCAAATCTAGTTGCTGTAACCATCAATAGTATGAATATTATGCATTTCATAGATACAGAACCAAGAAGTAGTCATTTCACAAAGTTTACTAGAAAGAAGTGGATCATGAAGAAAAGATGTGGATTGTCCAAATGGTGTGATGTTGGCATTAGTGGAGCAGTTATTATTCAGATTTTCTGTAGGACAGGTGTTTAGGCTGAACAGGTGATTCATTATCAATTGAACAATCAGTGCTGCTGGTATTAGTGGTGCCGTATAGCATATAAGAAATCACTGACAATTTGTCTCTTGTGCTGATCAAATTAATTGGCATTCCAAAGGGAGGATAAATATTTTCTACATTTCCATACTATGTGTTCTGCTCGAAAAGAAAGCTGAGCTGAGATATTCTGATAATCTTCTTCCAGTTATTCCTAATTTTCTCAAGTCAAGGAAATTCCTTTGGGATGCTTTAATCTAGCAGATAGAAGCAATAAAAGATTCAATCGCTGGACAAATTCAAGTAGGAAATAGAGCCCAAATCTTTAACAGTGACTGTATGAACAATTTACCAAAGTTCTGTATTGCTTGAAATCATTAAATTAGGGTGATCTAATAAAGCAGAGCTTATAGTTCATCTATAAATCTCTATTGTTTGTATTATGCTCTTGATCTAGTAATACAATTACAGTGGTTCTATTTGGTCTTATAGGACCAATTTTTCTTGCACTTTTTCCATTTTTAAGCAAGAAGTAAAAGTTGTTTTGTTCTTAATTTATGCAAAGTTGGTTTGGCATGTTACACGTGACATCTTGTGGCAAAGCTTTTTGGGATTTGTAGTTCCAGTGAGAGTCCATGATTTATGGAATAAAATATAGAATGTATTTTTTATTACTACTTTCATTCATGATTTTGACTAACTCGCTGTGACTGGAACTCCCTTTAATCCCTCTGTATTGAGACGTCCGATTTGCTAATTTCAGTCCTTCTGCCCACTTTCTCCCACCCCATCCCCAATGAAATTGCTTTAGAGAACATAGGAGAGCTTAGTTATATAGGGGTTTTTATGATATTAACACAGGTTAGACTGAAATAATTTACAGGCAGCAATGCATTTTGCCCTGCTAAGAATGGTTTTGAGTTACCGCTGTTGGAGATATTCCATCCTGAAGGATATGCAAAATTGTATCTTCAGATTAACTAAAGAGAAACACTAAGAGTATCTTTGAAATCACACAGCTCTGCTAGTCCTGGTAAGAGGAAGTAGGATTTTTCACAGAGGAAACAAGGATGAGTGAATGGCATACGTTTTCTCTATGAATTCCTTCCAGTTTAAGTTGCAGGAAAATATGCATAAGTAAGCACAGAAGGTCTGTGTTTGAAATCCTCACATGAATGTATTACCATTTTGAAAATTCCTCCCTTCCACCTACTCTGATTGTGCTATGCACATTGATGGGAATCTTGAGTGTGTCTGTAGATACTAGCAAGATGGCAGTGATACAAAACTGGTGTAACAGACTGAGATGGGGCAAATTGGAAGTAAATACCTGGATCAGTACAGTGTCCTATTTGATTCATGAAACACTACAGTCTACAATCCTTTTATTTCCTTAGTTTTTGTTAAGGGCTGATTTTAATTAACAAATTTAGCAGTTATATAAACTGAAATGATGCATAGAGAGAAGACAACACCAGAGTTCTCAGTCCAGGGGAGTGTTCTCTGTATTACTTGCAGAATTGGAGCTCATTATGTTGTTTACCTCTGGAAGTCATCCTTTCTGTATTCCTCTTTCTCAAGTGGCAGCTTCTCTATGACTGTGTTGCCTGGAGTCTTAAGATATGAAAAAGCAATCCTGTAACAGTTGGGATTCAGTAGCTATACAGAAAAGGGAGAAAAAAAAAAAAATCCTACTGTGCTCAGAGAAAAGCCCAAACCCTGTAATTAAGATAACACTTCATTTGACAACTGAACAGGAGCCAGACCTTCAGTCATTTTGGAGCTGGTATATTTCCACCAATTATTTTAAATCTCTTCAGTCGCCAGATACTGTTGCTCTTCTGCTGTCTGGCAGGACACCAGTCATGCTGATCTATGATCCAACCAAATAGGAAGAATAAATTAACAGCAGTGTAACTGGTACATTCTCAATCCACCAGAATTAACCACAAGTGCAAATGAGGCCATCATTAGAGCATGATTGTGTTTGCAGAGTAGACCATGTTTAAGGTACTGAATGAGAATGTGGAAGGGCTCCATGACGATAAGACTATGCTTCTCATATTTTAAGATAAATATTTTTAAAAGTTATAAAATCTGTATTGTATTCATGCTATAAGTGCATACCTTGAATTTTCCAACGCAGAGAGCAAGGTCGTCTGACCAAATTCCCAATTTGTGCTGAATTTTTACACATTGCTGCCATTTCTTGCCAATGTTGAACATTGTCCTGGTTTCGGCTGGGATAGAGTTAATTTTCTTCCTAGTAGCTTGTATAGTGCTGTGCTTTGGATTTTAGTATGAGAATAATATTGATAACACGCTGATGTTTTGGCTGTCGCTAAGCGGTGTTTACACTGGTCAAGGACTTTTTCTTTTTTTTTTTTTCTTCAGGTCCCCATACTCTGCCAGGTGCCCAAGAAATGGGAGGGGGCACAGCCAGGATAGTTGATCCAAACTGACCAAAGGGCTATTCCATACCATATGATGTCATGCCCAGTATATAAACTGGGGGAGTTGGCCGGGGGGTAGCGATCGCTGCTCGGGGACTGGCTGGGCGTCGGTCGGTGGGTGGTGAGCGGTTGTATCATTTTTTTTGTATTATTATTATTATCATTTTTTCCCCCTTTTTTCCCTCCCTTGGGTTTTGTTCCTCTCCCTCTCTCTCGCTGTTTTCCTTCTCATTACAATTAATTATTATTATTACTATTATTTTGTTCCAATTATTAAACTGTTCTTATCTCAACCCACGAGTTTTCTTACTTTTGCTCTTCCAATTCTCTCCCCCATCCCACCGGGGGGGAGTGAGTGAGCAGCTGCATGGGGCTTAGCTGCCGGCTGGGGCTAAACCACGACAAACATACAAGACCAGATAAATCATAGTTGGAAAATTGAGTAGAAATCTTGCAGATTTTTCTGAAGCTGAAATAGTATTCTTGTAACCTGGATATGTGCTTGACAACTGTTGGTGGTTCTTAAGCAAGCTTCTGTCCCAGGATATGAATTTCCCTTTAACAGCTCTTAGATTTGCTGATGTTAATGCTCAGCCCTCTTAAAAAAATAAAAAATCCTTAATTCCTCCCTCTTAGTAGCAAGGAAATCTCCCAGGAAATAAACCTCTGCTTGTCACCCAGGGTGGTACTGGTGAAAGAAAGAGAATAGAAGGGAGACTGAGAACTCTTCAAGTGTTTTGGTGAAATTCCATTGTTATAACAAACTTTCACTTCTAATTACTCTCATACTGTTTAGTTTTGTTGCTTGATACTAGTTTCGTTAGAAATTGTTTATTCAGATACATTTTTTAAATTGATGCGATAAAGCTTCGTAAATACAATCAGTGTCAAATGTTTTCTGGAATGGATTGCAAACTAATTTAATTGTCCATTGTTCTTTCTTTGATAGTAACTAATATGCCACATAAGCAGTGAGCTAGTTGACTGTTTTCCTTACTGTGAATCATAAATATTAAGTCCTTAACATAAGCACATTTTGTCCTAATTTGTCAAGTTGTTTTCTAGAGAAGAATGAAGTGCATGCTTTTAATCAAATAACTATAAAAGCAGATGGAAAACTTATTATCTGCAGATTTGTAAAGGGAGCCCTATGTAGGAGCCTAATACAATTTCATGTATGAGCAAAATGAAAGCACAATGGTTTGGTTTTTGTTTTGTTTTCATTATGGCTTTGTCCTTTGCAGTCAAATAACTCCTCTCATCTAGGTTTTGTGTATTTAGATAGTGTACTCTGATATTTTTTTTGAATGATTTTGGAGACATTGAGTCATTCTTTTGATAATAAATGTTCTTAGAAAGAGAAACTGAAAGTATCTTATTTTAAAACTTGATTTTTAAATATATGAATCATAATCCTCTTACCGATGGATGCTGAGAAAGTTGAGGTTGGTGTCATTGTGAATAAATACAGAGCTAAATCGTGTATGGAAAGACTTGTTGCTTCAATGTACAGTCTTGTTGTTCTTTCCTGCATCCTTATTTGGAGTGGCATTTCCTTTCAAGCTAAATACATAAAGTAGCACTCACTATAAAAACAAGTTTTCACATCTCTGCTTTAGGGTACTGGAAGGTTTATTTATATGTTATATCTCAAAATCTTACATCTGAGGCTGGAGCCCTGCCATCTGTGGTTTACTGTGCATTAAGGAGACTGCTGCCAATACAAGTGTACAAGAAGACAAGTAAGATGAGTTGGAAATTATCTGTTAGAAATAAGATAGAAGCACATCTCTGATATAACCAGAGCCCTGGATTAAAGGAGTGTGTTAAGTTTCCATTACTTATATGCTTGTTCTTTAATATTTCCCTACTTTAAACCCTCTGTAGCTCTCAAAGGATGTTTTCCCACATCCCCTTCCCCCAGTCAAGTAATTGCCAAATAAATTGAGCTTTGCACTATTTTGGAGAGTGAGTTCACAGATTGAGCAGTGAAAAAAATACGTTCTAGCATTAGACATGTCCTGATATGCAGAGAAGATAAATAATGTGGTTTTACATAACTCTGAAGGTCAGCAGCAATGGCATTCATGTCAAGGACGTTGTGGCTGAAAGACACTGTAAGGAGTGCCACTCTGCAGAGATGCCAACACATTGTGAGTCTGTTAGTTTTAACTCTACAAGAACATATAAGCCTCTCATTTCAATGAGACATGCAGAGCATGGTGTCATCCTATCATCTGGCTGAAACATGAATCATGATTTGTGTGTGTGTCTGAGGATTGTTCGTCGTGACATTCTGGTGAGACAATGATGGCTAATGAAATTTGAAAAAGCACTGGGGTTAGACATTTTACAGTGCAGGGTCATAGCATTTCACTGAGGAGAGGATTTGCAGTACCTTAATACAGATGTATATAGACGAGGATGGCATATGCTTGTTTTAGATTCCTGTTCAAAATGTGAAATGCAGAAATGCTTTAAGATGTTTAAATCCATTCTGCATATTCTCTACCATATCGTAACTATTTTTATGGTTTGTTTCTATTTTTTTCAGTATTTTCAGCAAAACCTCTGTGGCTGCTTGTGGAAACATCCTAAGTTAATAAAACTTATAGAGGAAACAGGAAACAAAATGGCCACTAGCTTGATCTGACAGAAGTTGTTTAAACACAATGTTCAAAGTTACCCATCTTAGTCATATGATTTTTGTGCTCAGATAAAATTTAGTGTACAGGTATGGCAGTTAATTCCGTGTATTCACAAAATAAGGTGACCTGAGAAATCAAACAAAACATGGTTTATGCTTTCCAACAGTGTTCGTATTTTTAGTATACATTAATTGTTTCTTGATTTCTTCCTCACAGGTGACAGAAATTGGCTGGTAGAAACCAATAAGGTAAAAACACTCTGATAGCTTAAAGAAAAATAAATCACTGATGAGCAGTGGAACCTGCAGCATAGAAGAATGAATAGTTTAAAGAAGTTGTGCACATCGATGGGTTTGAAATTATCTACAGCAACATATCAAACAGCTAGATAGTGGTATTGATGGAGAACTGTAAATATAGGTGTTGGGAAAGGAGGAAAGGTTTTGAGCATAAAATGATCCATTTGTATTTGAACCAAAATTATGAACATTTTCTGGGTAGGAGGGAGATGGGAAAAGACTTTTTAGTTTTGCCTGCAGATTAATTTTTCAAATGAGAAAGGGCAAGTTTCATTATAAATTATCTCCCTGTGTTTCTGAAGATGAGGTACAGGAAAAGGCAATTTCTGTTTGACGTTCATTTGGGTTTGCTTTTCTTATATGTGTAGCAGTCACCTAAGCACAGTTCTGGGAACGTGTATGGAAAATATATTAGTTTGTGACTCCCATGCACTGAACTACTGCATGACCTTTCCTTTAGTTTTCCTGCTCTGCTGCAAAAGATACTGAACATCTGAGGTTTCCCCCCCCCCAGTTTACATGTCAATAAAACAGTATTACACACAGAGGAGCAACTAAGGAACACAGAAGTTAATTAATCTTAAGATTACACAGAACTGAAATGTAATTTTAGAAACTGCTCTGAGTTTCCTGGGTAATTCTATTATCCTGGGAAGAACAAAGAAGTCCTAGTACTTTTCTGCTTTAACATTTGGTATCAGTGAGGAATAAGTTGTTTCCTCTCTTTGAGCAGCTAATTCCCAGCCATACAGTCAAGCTGGCTCTTGGCAAAGAGCTGTGCTGCCACTATTCCATCCTGCCTGCTCTTAGTGAAAAGGCACAAAGTAGTAGTACTTATTTTCCCTCCTGTGATGATCAGGTCAGCAGCTGTGGCATCTCAGGGGTGACCATTTCCGTGCTGGGAAGCAGAAGTGAGGTTTATGTGGCATGGTATGTCTTCTCCCCTTCTGGCCCCTGCTGTGTTCCTGATGTGCCATGGGGGATATGTGGTGTGTCCCCAAAGGCCAGGACTGTGGGAACACTTTAAATGCCTCCTCTTCCACATTACAGACAGTGGGATCTTCATTCCTATGTGAACAAATAATGACAGTGATACTTGCTTAGACAAAGTGGACTTTACCATTGGTGCATACAGAGAAGCTGCTCTAGTGAGTGATTCAGAATAGGATCTTATTTTGTGCCTCCCAGTTTCCTGCAGGAGGCACTGGTCTCCTAGATTTAGTTCCTTAAACTTGCATGGTAGAAAATAAAAAGTTGTGTAGTTCCTCCCTAGGAACAGAATGTGAGCATCATCAAATATAATTCCTTGCTCTAAGAGATACAATCCTATCAAATACATTGCATTAGTTTAATTGGTAGTGAATTTCAGGTGTACAACTTAAGTAAAAGGAATGTGAGGCACAGCATGCTTTTCTGAAAAAAGCTTTAGTTTTTCTGTGTAGAATAAATGATGCCCCCTATTAAAAATAGTTGCCTGTGAAGAGTCTTCCATGGGTGACGGTGAACAGGGACAAGAGATGAAGACTTTTTGCCAACTTGCTAGAAGCAAGCATGCTAATGATAAACTATGATAATTGTTTTTTAAACTACAATCTTTTTAAGGAAGAAATGTAACCAAAAGCACGGGCTTGTCATGTGGGAGGAGGTGTTTTCTTTTAGCTGAGAACTCTTATATCCAAGGCTGTACATCAAGGGAGTTTTCCCTTCAAGTCTACACTGAGGAATAGTAACATCTAATGAAACTGATAGTTAAAACCTCAACTATCACATCATAAGTGACTTGATATAATAGCACCTGCAACTATTGCACATCCTCTTTGATTTATTTAACTTTTGATCTTTACCACCTGCTGGACCAGCATATCTTTGTTCACCCTGTTTCTTGCTGAGATGTTTTTAAATTAACCAATAGAACAAACAAAATATATTAACAGTCTATGCTTATCTTTACATGAGCATTATTTGGGCTCAATAAGAAAGGACATGGATAATAACTGATCAGCTATCTAGAAAAAATGAGCCTCACACAGAAGAAAGAGATCAAGGCTACATTTTTAAATAAAACAAATTCCTGTCATTTAAATATTGCAATTTATTATGCAGCATGCTGGCTGTGCTACAAATTTCCCTGTACTTTACTTAAAGGCCTGACAATGTATGTTGTTCTTATTTTAACACAGTTGCTGCTCTTGGGCAAATAGTATCTTGAAATGGTGTTGTTTTCTAGGTTTGAAAATAGATTTTATAAGTATAAATTTGAAAGTGATTGTATGTTATGAGCTTGCTGAAGACTGAGTTTGAACATACAAAATATGGATAGCTTCCATATAGGTACTTCCATGTAGGAAGTATTGTATCAGTTCGGTTTATTGTATCAAATAATATATGGGAGTGGGCAGAAACCTATATGGGTTTCCTGGTTAGAAATAAGAGAAAAAATCCAAAGTCATCCTGATGATACAAAAAATCTACAGATTTATGTCACTAGTTATTAAGAAAATAAATATAGTTTTGTATCTTTGGAAACAAAGTCAATGGTGGAATGTTTACTATTTTGTATGCTGCAAAATAATTTCTGTAACCAACTCTTATAGAATGTCCTTCTAAACAATATTGTTATTAAATTTTCTTCCACTGGGAAGCAGAGGCACTCTGACAATCATTTTTGCTCCTGTTGAGGTAAATCTGGAAGAATACCCTCTTCCACAGTGCACATGTGTGTGCATGCACATGTGACTGATGAAAGGAAGACTTATCTCCATAGTAATAAACTCCTAGGTCTTTGCTTCCAGCACAGCTGGTTTTTACCACAAGGAGATATTTGTCTTGTTGAGGAAAACAAGGCTTAGATTAGGTTCTTGAATACTGACTTCCAAAGAGAGTAACATATATGCATTTGCAGTATTTGTTAGTTTAACAGGAGTCAGTTAATATTCTGTTAAAAAGAAGCAATGTGAGTCAGTAGTAGAACAGAAGCCAGAGAGCATTTTAATTGTAATTATTTTCACTCATCTTCCCAGCACTGAACTTATTGTATTCCCAGAGAGTTTGACACTTCTGTTTCCTTTCTTTCATTCTCATATTCTCATCCATAGTAGAATGCATTTATGTGAGTTTTCTTAAATAAAAAAAGGAAAAAAAAAAAAACAAACCAAAACCCAAAACAACCGAGCCCTTGAGAATGAAAGCTGGTTTTGCAGAGCTTTTAGAATTACGTTGGTAGTCTTTATGTAAATCACACGTGTTATCCATTTACTGGCTTAACATAACAATACAGAAAATCCTCCAGGGTGCTAGTATATTATGAACACATCTGCCATCTGGGACAGTCAGTAGATACAGAAATGAGTTTGGTTTATGGAGTTGCACACTGAATGTTAAAGGAGAAGCCGCTGCCCGAGCATTCACACACCATTCAGGGAGTCACGCACACACCACCTGAGACTTTAACTGCTCGGACCAGGGTCCCTTCGCAGCAGGCAGCTCCACTGAGCTGACGGGTGCCCCTTTCCAACTCCTCGCTCACATGCACACTCACTCTCAGGCACTTCCTCTCCCCTCTGGCTCAACCCTAGGTTTCCCGAAGCAGAGTCTCTGATATGACCTACGCCAGACAAATTTATTGATTGGTACAGCGGTGAAAACAGCTCAAGCTGGGTGCCTCCGGAGAGGGACCCAGAACAAAGAAATCCCTGGACAATTATATCCTTACAATCTAAATTCCCCTCCCCTCAGGAGACAGTTCAGACTAATAGTAGTATATGGGTCTGGGGTCTTTCTGCTCTTCGTTGGGCCCCTTCGTTGTCTCAAGGCAGGCCAATTCTTTTCTTATCTCTAAGACCACAGCTTCTGCTAAGGTTGAAGCCTCCTTATCTTTCTGGTTTGCATTGGTTTCGGGGGCCTTCCTTCATGTAGCCAAGTAAAAGTTCAGTGCATGGTCGGTGGATCTAGATGAAAATTCTTGTGGCCTAAGGCTTCAACGAGCCTTGATACTAATGGTAAAGTGACTAATACAACACTGAAGATTAGCAGAGTCCTAGCAGTCGAACTCAATGTGACATATTTAATTCTGTTCGCCTTTATAAATCCTCAGGTGATTACAGAAGAATTTCTCACAGTCATAAGATACCAGCTTGTTCTATACTGGGCTGCCTGTTTAGGAAGGTAGCAATTGGAACACTTAAGCAGGCAAATCTCAGCCCAGACTGGGGCTCAGTCTACCCCCAGCTAGGGGAAAGATTTCTATTTTCTTAGGATATTAGGCAACAGGCTGCTAAGATGATTAAGGGACGGGAACACCTCACACACGAGGAAAGGCTGAGAGACCTGGGACTGTTTATCCTGGAGAAGAGAAGGCTCAGGGGGATCTCATGAGTATGTGGAAATATCTGAAGGTAGGGTGCAAAGAAAATGGAGCAGACTCTTTTCAGTGGAGTCCAGTGATAGGACAAGAGGCAATGGGCAAAAACTGAAAAACAGGAATGTAAAGAATTAATTTTTTTTTTTTACTGGGGATGAATGAGCACTGAAGACTACTTAAAACAATATGTTTAAAATGTTATTGTGAGAATAAAGTGCCTTATCATTAAGGCAATGAGGCAATGGTCCACTAGCAACTTTTTATTCTTCTGTTCCCCTTATCCAGGGAACTCCACTTCCATGCTGTGCAGTAGTATGGTGTGTAGGCATGATGAGATTATCCAACCTGACTCAGGAACCATGTAGTTGGTTTATTACAGGAGGCGTGTAGTCCCATCTGACTGCTGATTAAACAGACCTCTTAGTAGGGCTGAGTAGACTGTGAAGAGAGCTTAGTTCATGTAACTACACTGCAAGATTTATTCAAGATTCCCTTTATTTAAATAAACGGGAGCAGATGCTTAAATGTTGCAGATTGTGATAACATTCACTGGATTCAGTGGTCGGTCTTACATTTAGGTATGGATTTGAACACTGCACTATTACTCACAGTAGGTCTGGTCCAGTCCAGTGAAAATGGATTAAGAAAAAGCTTCTAAGCAACTTGGGAATTTGATATGACAATAATTGTTGTCTATACAACAATCTGAGAAAAGAGTTAGCAATTTGAGACCTAACCATTATGTAGTTATAACAGGAATTGTTTAAATTATGTAGAGATATGTTTAGTCAGGTAAAAGAATTTATTTAGAAATACCAGCTACTTGATCTGTTTCACTATCAAGTTATTTTTCAGTTTGAAAAAACACACTATTTTTCCATAAGTATGTATTGTTTCAGAAACAGATTAAAGGGAGTCAGTTCATCGACTATAAACACCTCATTTATTTGAAGTAATTATGTGAAAAATGTCTTCCAGGAAGAATATTTGATATAAAATGAGTCAGTAGTATGTCCTAATGTTTCTGCATAAATGAGGCTTTGTCTCAATAAATTAGAGTCTGTAAAGCCATAATCTTAATAAACTTCACAAATTACTTTGCTAGTGACTGTTAAACTGGAAGTGTTATCCACTCTAGAGGGAAATAATTGTTTTCATACTTGTTTATTTCTGAATATCACAGTAATTGTAAAGTATTCTTTTTGTTGTAATCCATTATACAGTTGTATTTAATAAGAGATATGATCCATTTTGTGTTATAATTTAATAACTTTGGAAACCAGATATTCAGTCATCAAAGATTATTAAATTAATTCACTCAGAAACATTCAAATAATTACTAGAAAGAAATGAATAATGTAGTAGGTTTATTCTTGGTTTTTTGAAAGTTACTCTCTGCTAAGCAAGGTTCTCTACTACTCCTGAATAAGAACTTACTATGTGCAGAGCATATTGAAATAAATGAGCTCCCATGCCCATTCAACAAATCACTTATGCATTGGCATAATATTATTAACAGGTCCTTTTAAATCACCGTGATAAAGTGCAACTTTCATTCTTTCTAGTTGTGGGAGGCAGAGTACTGAAAAGCAGATCTGAATCAATGATTTGGTGGCTTCTGCCTTTTCTTCCTACCCAGAGCTTTCTACTTCTGTATTGCCCTAACTTACTCCCTAGACCCAGATTGCAAAACCAACTAGAAACTCTGCTTCCCCTGTACATCCATCTGCAACTTTTACTTTTGTAGGTTTGTTTTCCAGTTGACTGACTCTGGGAAGCTTTATGAACATAAGTCTTGTTTAAAAAATGGGCTTAATTTTTTTTAAATTATGATATAAATATGGTTAACATAGAAGTTTGTAAATGCAACTAATTGTTTTCATAAATATGACTAAGAATTCTATAACATAGTTAAGAGTCAATGAAGCATTTCCTAAGAGGATTTCAAAATGTGAAAATCAACTCTTTTGGTATAAAGAGTGGTTTAAGTAAAATTAGTAATTGGACATGTTTCTGGTGAGTTTCTGAAGGCATTCATATGAAGCCCTGTGTTTTTATTTTCATCAATAATTTTTGGAGTAAGTGTACAAAGACTGCTTATTAAATTTGTAATTTAGAGATGGTAAGAATTAAAATTATATTGGTTACAGTACAGTGACACAGTTTTCTGAATTGTATGCAGAGGAGAGCACATTCAGAATGTCTTTTAGATCTGTGCCTAGGATCTAAAAATGCAGGAATACTCCATGGTATGGAATAGGCTATTCCGAAAACTGATGAATCTGCAAAGTACTTCATGGTCATAGCATACAAGAAATTCATTGTGAGTTAAACTGTAGGATGATGTGCTAGAATGAAGTTGATGTAATTCTTGTGTAGGTAAACAGGGCAAAGGGAAATAAACCCAAAGTTTTTTGGAGAGAAAAGTTTAGCATTTTTTCCTCTGATGTTCCCACTTGTTAAGGATTTGATAGTAGGTAAAGAGCCACAAAAAATACTTGAAAAAGAAGAACATGCAAAGAGATTTTAAGATCTCCATTTCCTAAGTTATCAGAAAGTGGATTAAAATGAAGCTTTATTATGGTGCATGAGCAACTTGATGAAAAAAATGCTTAGCTCTAAAGGACTCTCTAATTTTTTAAGGAAAGATGCACTCAAATGGGAAATTTGACTTTTAAAATAGCTTTGAGGGTGATAAACATTTGGAACAAACTGACAAAGGACAAAATGGATTCTTCATTCCTTGTGGTGTGTAAGACAAAACTGAATGCCTTTCTGGAGGATCTCCTTAAACAAAGTTAAGCAATTAGGCTGAATGCAGAGGTAGCTAAACTTGTAATATTCTGGAATTCATTCTAAGTGTTCTAGTGGTTCCTGTGGATTTGAATTTGACAAGTCTATAAATTTACACTGTAGTTCATGAAACCTAAACTCCTTCACAAGTACCTTGATTAGCAGAAACAAGGGGAAGAAATACCAGAAAGACAAGCAAGGATGGGACAGTGGAACAAAGGAAGATCTTAAGAATGATACCTGTATTAGCACATGGAGATACTAAGAAAGCAATTTTGGAATTACGTTACACTGTTTAGAGTTTAACTGTAGTAGCTTCATGAAAAGAAAAACAACACCATCTAATCCAGCCTTTTGCCAATGTAGTCTTGTCCTCCAAATTGCTGCACGTTTTCTAATCCTTTGTCTTGTTTTGTAATGGATCGTAAAAATGAAGGATGTCCAGATAATCATTGGTACCTCATCTATTACACTAGCATTGGGCTGAAAATTACCCTTCAGTGGTGGGTGGTTGTACTATTAAATGGAGAGGCTTTGTATTATAATGAAAGTTAATTATTAATAAGGCTGTGAAAGAATTGCCAGAGTAAATTTCTAAAATACCCTGTGCTGCAATTGAACATTTTCGAATATCTCAATATTTCTGTGTGAAAGGAATCATTAATTCCCTATCTACAGAATAAGTGGACTACTCAGGGCTGTGAAAAATCCAGAAAGTATCTGTGACGAGAAGTGATTTCAGGTTTTACCTCCAAGTTTACCTTTCAGGGCCAAGGATTTGGTGTGTAGGGACGCTGAAGATTCTTTAAGCCACTGTTTCTGTCCAGAAAGTGACACTGAAGATTTGGAGAAGGTGAGTTTGCATTAAATTCCTTGAGTATGTGAAATAAAATAATACTTTTGATCTAGTGGGAGGGTGTGCAGCCACAATCTGTGAAGGGAAGATCAGCTTTTTGCTTCCTAAGAGTTTTTCATGTGATTCAGGTTCTTGAACATCAGGGCTCTTAGAGTGTACGTCATAGAAATGTTACTCCCTATGTCTTGGACTAGAGTCTGGGATTAATGGCAGCACTGATGAGAATTGATGCCTGTAATATTTTCTTCCTGAGTTTTTGCCTGGCTTGCCCTGTGTCCTCAATGGTTTACCAAATTGTTGTTTCTTTTGGGGTTGTCCTGCATATTATTAGAGGTAAACAGTATTTTTTTAAAGCTAGCTTGTTTAGAAGGTGCACAAACTTTTGCTTCTTTGAACATGAAAGATTCAAACAGGAAACAGCTTGCAAATTTAAACCTCTTTCCAAACAGCATTTTACTCAGTGTTCATTTGAATTCTGTGAGGGATAAGCCATAAGTGTGTTTTGGCCGTGCTATTACTTTCTTGCTGTCTTCTGCTTCTGCTCCTGTTTTTTTCTGCTGCTTCTCTTTCACACAGGCAAACAGCTACAATCAGATCAAATCTTGTGTCTGCAATTAATTCAATAAACCTCCCTCCATTTAAAGCTTCTCAAGTATTTTGTGGCAAATTATTTTTTATGGCAGAAGTCCTTTTTCTTTTTTTTTACATTGAAAAAGTCTTTAAGAGGGTTTATTTTTTCTATACAAAGTCTTTTTCATCTTTCTATGAATAAGACTTGAGTATTTGTAACATCCTTATGAAACTGAGGTTATTTATAAAATACTATGCATATGAGATGACAATCTTTTAGAATTTTAAATAGCTAGGTAGTATTTTAAGTCCAAATTAGAGGACTTTGCAAAGCTGTTATGACCAGCTGGCTTAGGTGTTGTGCTGAATTTGTCTTCTTTTTCTGATTGTTTTAATCTGCAGCTACAGGGAGAATATACCATGAGCAGTTGGAAATTGATATTCTCTTACTACTATAAAAAAATACAGCAGAGTAAATTGTAACTTAAAAAAAATGATATGTGAAAAGATCCTAATTTGACAATTACTTTTTCTTTTTCAAAATTCCTGTTTAATAATATGTCCAAAAACCAGCCCTGAAGTATATAAAATACATAATCCTAGACTAGAACTAAACTTGAAAAAAGTGTAAAGCAGATATGATAAAAAGTTGCATGAACTTATTATTCAGCTTCCAACTATCATAAAGAAGTCGTAGCTGCTGGTTAAAAATACTCTGTGTGACTATGGATTTGATATAAAAATGATTTCACTTCTATTGGTTTATCCAGCCTCTCTTTTTTGCTGAGCTCTTTTACTGGCTTGGATCAACTTTATCTATTGAAGTTTTCTTTACTCCAGCTACCTTTTAAAGTAAATAGATTTTTTTTTTGACACCTTAATCTATTAGCTTCCTTATCTTGTGAATTTTTACAGATTGTGGTCATGCCTGCTTTACAATTTTGAGAGTTATCTTAAAAGCAAAACCTTCTATATAAAGATATTGTGAATGAGAAACTTAGAAGGCATAGTCTCTGAATAGGATTGGGAATGTAGGATTGTATGCAAGCTCGCTACTTTTCAAAACTCTTTCGTCATCATTTGAGGGCCAAAAAAGCTGAAGGCAGGGAATTCCATTATTACTATATTTTTTTCTTAAGTATTGTTTACCTTTACTATGAAGATTCAAGTGAAAGGTTGAAAACATGCTATTTATTTATCAAATTAATTTTAAATAGGGGAACAACAAAAAAATCAGTATTTTATCATAATGGATATAAAGTATCTTAAGACCATGCTGCATGTGTGTGATGTCTCTTTTGATAAAGAATAAGGCACCAGAAACAAAGGAGATATGGAAACTTAATCAACAGTTTATTTTTTTCATTTCTTAAACACCTGAACAGGTAGACTCCTTTAAATACTTGTAGAGTCGATGAACACAGTTGCAGCTGAGAGGTGAACAGCTGTAGTAGTTTAATAGCTTATTACCATCTCAAGGAAGCATGATACCTGTCTGAGTGCTCCTTATCTACTACATTTCCAGGTCAGGCAGATCAGCTGCCTTCGCTGCTGGCAATTTGTGTGTACAGTCTAAGGTCAGAATCCCAAATAGGACTCAAACTGCATCATTCTGTTACTAGTTATTAGGGGGTGTGAATTCTGTATGGGATTATTCATATACTGTGAAGACAAGTTTCTCCTGAGAAGTGAACACTAAAAATTTATGCTAGGACTTCTAAACTGTATTCTCATGAACAGATACTCAAGTGAGCACATCCTAATGTAAAGTGGGATTCCCAAACTGTCAAGTTCCCTGGAGACAGGCTAGAATAGGGTTTCTCTGGAGTTCCCAAACCTGGGATAGGTGACACCACAGTTGTGGACTCCAGAGCACAGACCAAGCTAATGGTATATCAAATTGTTGATCAAGATTTAGTTTTTCTCCAATTACTTTGGGTTTGGGTAATTAAAAAAAAAATTCCAGTAAACTGTTTCTTTTTACACAGCTGCTGACCATCTTTGAGCTTGAAGAAAGGATTTTTTTAAAAAAACATTTTTTTGACATTTGGATTTTTATTATTTTTCCACATCAGCCATATTAATAATAAACTGTGTTTTGTTTTTCACTGTGAAATTCTAATTTGAAAGCCTCCAAGAGCTATGGCAAACCTACTAGCAGGTGAAAGAGTAGTTTTCAGTGTTGAAGACTGCAGTTAGGCACCCACTTTGCATTTAGAGCCAATGACAAGAGACAAAGAGTTCTCACTTAAATCACAATTTTTGGAGGAGAATTTTTATTAGATGAAGTGAGACATAGGCTTCCATATTCTTCTTTCAAATTTTGAAAATAGGATTTAAACTTCCCATTTAATTAGGTGGTACTTCACCTCCTTACACTCTTTAAATCTTGTCCTTTACATTTATGATGGGTACAGATATATTTATGGCATTTAATTATAGGCAAACAGACCATTTTCTGCCATAGTCATATTGTCACAGAATAGTTGATGTGGAATTAATGACAACAACAGATACTTTGTTTCTTGTTACTTTATTAGTGAAGGAATGTATTACTTCAAAGATTGTTCTACACCTGAGAAATATGTGGTACAAAATGCTGAAGCAGTCATGAGATCCAAGTGAAAAAGTGAAGATTTAGCCTGGCATATGGTGATAGAAAGAAGGCGATATGTTTTGACAGATACCATAATTTCACAGTTAAAATAAATACACCATCAGACAAAAATGGTATGGTTGATGAAAAGTATGTACTGTATTCTTTTCCTATAGTTTCTCTGTTAGAAGAACATATAAACATTTATGACATTGGTAATCTGGAACATCTGTAGACTCTTTGAGTGAGAACCCATGACATTGTATCTCACATTACAGTGATGTATTTTCTTAAATTAATTATTTTATTTCCAGAAAGAATACTGCAGCATTCCACAATAGAAACTTACCAATGTGAGTATTACTCACAAGTGAATCGTGAAGGTTACCACAAATGAATAAAAAGACAGAACCACAGAAAGATCTTCCAGGTCTAAGAGCAAACAAAAATGTTTGGTCCTTTCTTTTCTGTCCCTTTGGTTACAGGTAAAGGAGAAGGGGGTCCACAGGAGGGCTGAAAGCACTCAAATCTTCAAAAGAAGTTAATTATATATGTAACTGCAAAAGTCCTGAAAATTGGCTCATAAGGGTCAAACCACCCAGATGCTCGAGTCTTTTCATTAAGATACAACATTGTGTTACAAATCCTGGGTCTGCCTCCAGGAGAAGTGCTGCATTGGTCTGCTGCAAGTACAGCCTTTGAAAGGTACAGCCAGAGATCTCAGAAGCAGTGCCATGGGAAGAGCTATCGAGCGCAGGCTGCATGCTGCACTGTACGGGGCAGAGGCTATGCAGCCTTGAAGTGCTTTGGTCGGTACTTGCTTGGATGTCTCTTTGCTTAGGCTGCTGTACTTCTTGTTGGAGTTCAGGAGCTTCATGGAGAAATACCTTTCGTATGCAGACATGTTATTAAATGGTACAAAATACTTCTTGGCTTTATTAAATGTGTTGATTTATTCAAACTGAGGATCTGACTTGTAACATCTGTTTTGTTCATCTCTGTTATTCCCCTGGATTACAATATTCCTATTTATTTTGTAAAAAAATTTGGAACAGTTTGTAAGGAAACACAGGAAGCCAAACATGTTAGATGCAATATTTTTCCTTAGACAAGCTAGATAGTGGCATGTACAGTGGCGAACTGCTACTGTACTTTGATGGATACTTTGCGTTTCTGCCAGGAAAAAGATCTGAATATGTTAAACAATATATTAAATGTAGCATAATACAACTTCCTTTTATTTGGTTCCTTGTTGCTGTACAGTTCTTATCAACATAAAGGTGATTGCTTCTTAAATCTGTGTTATTACAGAAATGAGATAATTATAACTCTGCTAGTCTCAAATTTAGATTTGATACAAGGCTTATCTCATTTTCTGTTACCAAATGTAACTAGACTGCAATATATTTTGAAAGTTTCAGAGGACTTCTCTGTCAGTAGCTGCACCCCTCTGCCCAGTATATGTCAGTAGGTTTTTTCATTACATCAGAGAATCATCTGGAAGCTTAAATAATTGTGGCTGGACCATTTTCCAGACCTGAGTCTGATCTATTTAGTTTCTTTTTGTGTGGGAGCTGTTCCATAACTTTGATCATCCTTTCCTGTTCTCTGTAGTTTTTTCAGTTCTGATGTTTCTTTTCACTAAAGGAAGGAAGAGGGATAGAACCACCCACAGTATTTAGGTTTTGAGCTTATCATGGGTTTATTGAGTAGCACAATAATGGTTTCATGACTGACTTCAGTGGCATCACTGTCTCTGAGAACCCTTTAAAATTAAATTTCTAGGAGTTTTTAAAATTAATCTTGTGGGTTTCCCCCTCCCTAAACTTCATGTCTGTCCCTCTAAAAAAATTGGAAAATTTGTAATTTTCCATGGAATGGAAGGTGTTAAAAGTCTCTGAAAAAGTAAATATGGCAGAGTTTAGCAGTACTTACTGCAAATTATTATCAGCACTTTAATATCTCAGGTTGCCTATTTCTTCCTTTTTTAATTGCTAGTCAATGAAGGTCATGTTCTTGAACCAAAATGTAGAGGGAAAAAATCAAATATGACTCAGAAAGTCTCTGGCTTTTCCAAGCTTTTAAATTTCCCTAACTAGAATAGATGGAATTACTGCAACAATCAAGGTTGCTCCTTTGAAAATAATTTAAAGTTATGTTTTTGCCAAAGAGTCTTCAAGAAATCTGGACAGATCAGCACTGATAAAGCACAGGTTTGGAATTGTGCAGAATATTTCATTTCAGTTGTATGAAATTCCTGTAGATTTTAATTTTTAAAAAGTGCATGATATCATTATCTGCACACTATGCTTCTGCATTGTGTTACATAGAAGAGATTCTCTGCATCACTGTACCATTTGCAGTATGCAAATACCGAAGGCTCATTTTAATGAGACTGACTGATGCAATATTTGGCTAGGTTCATTGCAGTTATTTCTATTTTTTAAAAAATATATTTTATAACCATATTTAAAAAAACAAAATGAAAACAAAACAGAGCCAGAATCTGCCAGCCTAAACTCCAGGTCCCTGAACCTAGCGTCTTCTGTTGGGTAGTTACCTGTGAGTCCCCAGGGCCAACCAATAGAAACCTGTAGTCGCTGGAATGCAGGCCAAACAAATACTTGTTCCTTTGCATCTACCCATGATTTATAAACAAATTCAAGTTTTAGTGACTCAGGCCTTACCAGCTTGGAAGATGTCTCAGATTGTTTGCTGAAACAATCTGAAGGAAGGTGAAGTTGACTTGTGTTTAGTGGGTGCTGTAATCCTTTTGTTTAGAGTTAGATGCATTATTTAGCTTTGGAAAAATTATCATAATAATTCTGATTCTTAGGTTCCAAAGGAGCAAAATCTTCATCCTGTCTATTTTTAAATGTATCAACATATAATTCTCAGCATCCTAGAAACTTCTTTTCATCATTATTGTATGTAGGGTAGAGCAATAGGAAATCCTGACTGACAGGCTAAAGGTTAAGGGGTATGAGTAATCCCTGAAATGCAGAACTATTTAGCAATATTGAAAAAAGCTGCTTGATACAAGGCATTAATATTGTGAAAGCTTGGCACCCAAATTAATGTGACTGCCAATGTCAAACCAAAAAGTTTGCTAGCAAAACAATTTGTCCAGTACTAAGCAGACACCATCATGGCAGATTGAGTGAGCATTCATACAGGGATGCCATCTGTTCGTAACGGCTTTTGAAGAATAGAAGATGAAAATGCACTGAAGACATGAAAGTGCAAGACTGAACATCAATGGAAACAGGACACCGTGCATACAAAGCAGTGGTGGAATAGGCCAGCTAATATAAGCAATAGAACTGAAGACACTGGCACAGAGAAGAACGTGTGAGTGTACTCATGAAAACTAAAATAGTCTTGGGGCAGTGAAAGAGAACCACCATGAAAAATTATGACTACCAGTTATTGGATAGCTGTTGTCCTTGACTGAGAAAGGTTATTGTTAGGTTGCTAGAATATGGAAGGAACATCCTCTCTTCCATGCTAGAGAGATGGTCCCATGTAGGGTGAGTCTGTCACAGTCTTAGATACCTAGCCAAATTTCTTTGATCATTTTCTGCAAAACTCACACTTTTTGCTCTGGTGGTCCCTGTTTCAATCCTGGGAGTGTCAGCCAAATTTGCAGTCATACAAAATGAATTATTGTTCATTTTAAGTCCTGTAGCCCTTGGTGCTTAAGATCTTGCTAATCAAAGGCATGATGTGTGAATATAGAATTCTCTGTATTCTATAGAATTCTCTATAGACAATTCTCTATTGAATAACATTCTATATTCCCTGGTGGGAATGTGTTACAGGTCAATTTTTATGCCTTTAGCATAGAGATAAGCCAACATCAGCACTGCAATACCCAATTTTCAAGTTCTCTTTCCTCAGGAATAAATTCCAAAGTTTAGAGTCAAGTAATTTGTATGCTGCAGGGATGGAGTCCTATGAAAGGGAGGCTCCTGGGGCCAGCTTGTAGGAAGTACTAAGCAGAGGATATATCTGAACTCCTTTCTTCTCTGAAACACAGGTGCCTAGGCTGAGCAGAAATCTCTTTCCGCTGAAGATCCAGATGGTGGAGTCCTGTCCTGAAGGTATGCTGCTCTCTGAGCAAGATTCACTCGTTTTGGATGGTGACAGGTCATCATAATGGCAGCCTTGTGCCCAGCAGCTCTGCTTTGAGGGAGTCTGAGTGTGCCTCCTTCCCCCCAAGTGCAGCTAGCTGTGCTTTATAGATAAAGTGGCTATGGATACATTTGAGGGGCAGGCAGGGATGCAAATCCTGTTGGTGACTGTAGAGCTAGGTGCTTTAAGTATTCATACAGGAGTGGGTTTTTAAAAGATTTAGTTGCAGTTTTACCTCACTTGATATTCCAGTAGAGTCTAGGCAAATGTTGATAGCTTGATTATTCCAGCTGGGTAGGGGTTAGGCAGTTACTTAGGAAGGAGCTCTTTTATCAAGAGTGGGAAATAGGACATCTAAGGCAGGATTCAGCAGGCATTTAGCATGGTTTGAGGTGTTCCAGGGCCTTTGACCAGGCCTCCAGATACCTCTCCAGAAAGGAGTAGCTCTTCTGCAAGTTAGCAATATCTGCTAACCCTGCATAGGTTGTCTCAGCCTCAGGCATGAGAAGCTTTGGTTTAGACAACTGAATCTTGTGCCAAGAATCCAGACAACTGAATCTTGTGCCAAAAATCCAGCTACATCTGGTCTAGCTACCTTGTGGATCTGACCTGAGTTTTTAGAAGTCTAGAATAGCCCTGAAGGACCCCAGGGTTTTTTTAACCTGTTAAACAGAATACATAGGTAGATGATGCCGTATGTCACCTCCTCAAGCTGGAAAAGACCACAAAAGCAAAGAACTTCTTTATTTTTCCCTTTTTTCTTGGTAAATGTATAGGGTTGGATTCTGATCTCACATCAATTTTAAGTGTATTAGTATATTTAATTCTGTTTTGTGTATCTGAATATCAAATCTGCATGTCTCTAATATTTTCAGTTTATTTGGATCCTTTAGCTAAGACAGTAATTTAGATACATTTTTCCTAGCTAAAATAAACAATTGAGGATTTTTATTATTCAAAACTATTAATAGTTTATGAAGAATATAAATAACTTATCATCTAGCCCACTTTTCATATCAGTCTTTTTTCCTTGTCATTTTTTTAAGTGGTTCTTTATTTGTGACCTAATATTTCTGTAAATCTGGCCAGTAGCTTCAGCTAAGGAACTGAAATTAGCTTATTTTAGCTACAAAGTCTATGAGAAATAAAAGTTGTATAAAAAGTAACATTAAATGAGCTTCATTTATATATTATGTTTTTGTTGTGGAAGGAAATGCACACAATTAAGTCAGACTTTGTATCACTCATTTTAATCATGTGCAGAAATGCCCTTTGTTTCTGAGTGAGGATTTGGGATACCTGTTGCTGAAATTCTTCTATAGAAGGATATGAGCACACAGCAATAAATCTTTCTGCTATTCACACTGGTGCACTTCGTGGTATGCAACTGTCAATACAATGGTATACATTCCTGATGCTGTGTGATATGTGTTAGGCCTCCTTGATCCAGGACAGTGATTCTCAGATGTGGCCACCAGGAACTTTATGGTATGTACTCATTAAATTCACCTAATATGATAATATTGCAGTTGTCATATCTGTGGCCACTTACGTGGCGTTGCAAGTTTTTGAGAACCATGTTACTAGACTCCATGAATCAAAGATGAGTCTGATGCAGGATTTATTTAATTTGATGCTCTGAAGATCCTTTTCTATCCTCTGTTGTGAACTGCAAATGATGATTTAAAATGTCAGAATATATCACAATGTATGTGATATAAATGCCCTTTGTAACAGTTGAGATAGTTTCAATTGCAAGATAGGTCAGGACCCCCATATTGCTTACTGTTCTTGTAAAAAGTGGTTGCTAAGATCCAGCCAGGTAGACCACTTTGTTTTGTCCCAGTTCTGGATATTTTCTTCACAGAAATTTCCTGTGATTCCCAGAGATTCCTGAAAATCTTTAGAGCTTTTTAGAATAATCTCCTAGTGATGACATGTCTAACTTAATGACTTAGTGATGTTCTTGACCTGTCCAGTTCTTCTAATATGTGCTTTTTCCTTGACTAATTTATTTTACTTATGCATATGTTTCAATATTGTTTATACAGTGGTCCTTCACTGCCGAACTTAAACCAAAAGAAAACTAACAAAAAATACTAATCTCCTCAGATTTCTCTCAAGTCAGCATAATGCACTGTAATTAAAATTAAAGTATTTGTTGTCACTTGCAACTGTTTTACTCTGCAATAAACACTGAAGACAGGATACTGTTTTTTTGGGCACTTTTGCCATTTAGGTTTCTTTTTAGGCACAGCTGTGAATCACTGAACCCCTAATTTAGAAGAGTTTAATTAAAGGCTCTTTTTTTTTTCCCTAAAGGAATATCTTTATCATTCAAAAAACTTCCATCAACAATACTTCATGGTTCATATGAATGTTCTTATTTTGCTGTTCCTGGTGTAATCTGGTGGTAGTTTATTGTTTGGAGAGGAAAAGATATCAGGGACTCAGCTGCCATTTGGTTGATGCTTCTGCAGGTGACATATTACATTGTCAACACTTGCTTTACTGCACCGGCAGTAATTTAATTGGCACCATGCTAGCCTGATGTTATTCACTTTCAGGATGGTTAGATAAATCAAGGCTGTTAGATGCTGATTCAAAACCTTTTTTTAATAGCAAATGTGTATTGCTTTCTGCACCAAGACAAGACACCAGGGAGTCATGTTTACTATTTATTCTTCAGTATCAGGATTCAGAGGCATTCACTACTGAAAACATTCTTGCTTATGCTGAAAAAATAGTACCATCAGATACTGAAGTAGTTCCTGCCATTTTTGAAGGGTTCCCACATATTTCAAAAACTGTGTTGCAATCTGAATCTCTGGGGGGTTTTTGTTATCAATATACAGACATGTTTTTATTAAATCCTGTTGAGAACTTATCTTAGACTTGTATTATGGTGTTCTGATCATAGCTATGATTTGAGTTATGCATGTGCAATCCTGCTATTACAGATTCTGTACTTTTGTTTTCCCGATTAAAGTTTTCAGCCATCATTAATGCAGAGAATGTATCAGTCACCAGTGTGAGAGCAGAACTTCCCAAGTTATCTGGATGCAATTCTGAGTTAAAGGTTGTCTGGGATTTTAAGAGCTTTGGGGAGCCAGATACTTCTTTTCAATTACAGAGGGAGTATGATGGCTGTTGGCACTGTGGAATTGGATCTGGAGTTACCCAGAGAATGCTTTTTGGCAAAGTGAAAACATTTTCTTAAAATGAGAACAATTGGAATTTGAATTATTTTCAGGTGTTCAAGTTTATTATTTAAAAAAAAAAAGAGAGAAAAAACTGAAAATGTAAGTAGAGAAATTTGGTACCAATCTTCATAGTTTTTATATCCTGAAAGATATTTATAAGGTGTTCAGTGAAGACATAGAAATTAAAAATAAACAAATTGGGTTACATTTAAATTAGCTTTCATCAAAAATGATATTCCCAAGATCTTTTGATGAGATTTAATCAGTTTGAGTCCTGGTAGGGTTCATTCCATTTGCAGATGAAAATTTTTTTAAAAACAAGATAAAACCAGAATCCAGTGATGAGTAGCTTATTACAAATGTAGGGAAAAATGTTTCCTTAAGTTCTTAAGAGAAGTAAAAACAACATGATTAGAAGTTCTTTGCATGTGTTCCTTTCTTTTTCTCATTATGTGAGTACATGACATGCTGGTAGAATTAAGTTCTTATTACAGATGACTAGATGAAGTAAAATTGCTTCTGTTTCTTATTTCAGAATTGCTTTATAATACAGATACTACCTCATTGTGCCTGTTACAGCCACACTAAAATGATTCATGAAATTATAGGAGAGCAAACATCTTGTTACAGATGTTTGTGGATGTAGAGGAAAACCAACAAGCCTAAGCCTTATCATTATGGTATTTCTATTTCTTATTCACATTTTGTTATTAAATCAAAATTGGAACGTATAAAACAACAATGTGTTTTCCCTAAATTTATAAGGGGAAAGTATCTTTCTAGAATTCAAGCTTAGTTATTATATAAGAAGAGTCAGTTCTTCTCTTTTTCTATTTGTTCTTAAGGATGTCTGTATAACCCAAGCTTTCAGGATTAAGACAAATTATCCCAGCATTTTTGCTTTAGAAATAGACTTTTAGCATGTGACTTCCATGTAAAGAAATGTTTATTGTGAAGTCATATCTCAAGGCATATAACGATTATCTACTGATAGTTTTCCTAACTGTAGTTATTACTGACCTGTAAATCAAGAATCAGGTGCTGAGAGATTGTGAACACCAGTTGCACTGAAGAGATATTCTTGTAGTATCTGCTCTGTAGAATTGTATTACTAAGGTGAAAACAAATATATGAAAGTTTAAAACTGCATGTAGAACAAGTCCCTTTTTAAATATACGTATCCTAGAGCTATCTACAAGATCCATTTAGTAGTGCATTGTCTTAAGTCAATATATCTTTATTTTCAGAATTTTTCAAATGCTTCAGATTGCCTAAATTATAGTGTGCACTTTTTTGTATTATGATATTTGCATGCATATATGTTGTGTCTGTAAGTTTATATTATTTCTTTTATAAAAATTTCCAAATGAGTCTTTTAGTCTGAAACATGGCCAGGGTCTGGCTAGGTAATGATTTGCTGTTGGAGATATTTTCTGTCAGAAGGCTAGCTTCACTCATTTTTGTACAATCAGATAATGAGATGGTTCCCTATTAGTGGTGTCTGCTGTATTTTAAATGATTCATACTGTTTGTATGACAGAAATTATATTAATAAATCATGCAGTAATAAATAAGTAGTTGGTAAATGCAAGAACAGTGAAGCAGTAAATGGATACAGCATGACTGACTCTATTTAACAGTATAAATCTCTGTCAGTGGAGAAACTTTGTTGTTCTTTTGCTTAACACTCAAACAGGGCAAAGGAATTAGAAGTGATTGAAATTACAGTGTAAAACAGTAAATGAGCAATGAAAGTTACAAAGCCTCCCAAAATGTGAAGGGTTGCCCAGATGTTTTGATCAATTGGCCAGTTTTTTTGCAAGAATTTTGAAATGTGTGAATGCTCTTCAGAATGATCCAAAGGAATAACACCAACAGTTCAGCAAAGTAAAATTTTATGAGGTTGGATTGAACCTTTCAGCCAATTAAGAAAAAAAAAAAAACCAACAAACTTTTATATCCCTTCAGCAAAGTCATAAGACATCCACTAGTAGAAGAGGCTGTGTAACTCTTAGAAGTTTTTACTATGAGAATCGTAGAACATCTTGAGTTGGAAGGGACCCGTAAGGATCATTGAGTCCAACTCCCTGCTCCTTGCAGGACTACCTAACACTAAACCATATGACTAAAGAGCATCATCCAGATGCTCCTTGAACTCTGGCAGGCTTGGTACCATGACCACTCCCTGGGGAGCCTGTTCCAGTGACTGATCAATCTCTCAGTGAAGAACCTTTTCCTAATGTCCAATCTGAACTTCCCCTGACGCAGCTTCATTCCATTATGAATGCCAAACTGAATCTGAAAAAATTAGCATAAAGTTGTCAATGATCCAAAGGTTTAATATTTTGTCATTTCTTTGCCGCATAATTTTTATGGTATTTTACCATTCACCAGAAGATATTTTACCTAAAACTGAGGTGTGACTACTGGCAAGAACTACAGTTTTTTATACGGATGCACTTTGTGGAGGGGGGGAGGGATTTTGGATTTAAACAAAACCACAGAACTACTCATGTTTAAGAACAGCATTAATTTGGGGCGGGGGGGAGGGAGGCAGGACACGGGACACCAAAGAAAAAGAAGACACAAAGCATGTAATTACATGAGTGATCTGCAGTTTTGCAGTCTGTCTTTTGGTAACCTATAAGTACTACAGTCCTCACAGAGTTGCTGCATGATCAACACAGTGGAGCTTTCAGAACTGATGAGGCAGGTTGCACATCTGTAGCCCTGTGATCGAAATTTTGGGTGGCTTCTTGCATAGAACTATCTCCAATTAAGTGCATAAATTATTTTCTAATTGGGGCACAGAAATGCAATTCTAGTTAATGGCAGAGTGATAAAGTACAACCTCTGTCCTCATTTGCAATACCTTGTTCTGTTCTAGACAACTTTCCACAAAAGGCAACTTTTTTTTTTTTTTTTAAATAAGACTGTTCTCTAGCTTAAAGAACGAAAATTATAATGCCTTGTTTATCAGTGAATGACATTTGAATGAATTTAGGCTTTCAAATAACTTTCGGATGAACTTTATTTGCCACTGGAGCTACATGTAAAGGCACATGCATGAATTTTAATGAACTTAGACTGATGGAAAGTTTGCAGAAGCCCAGAGTGACAAAGATCTCTTGACCAGAACAAGGAAAATAATTAATGCATTCTAATGCTCTTCATTCTAATCTCATTTGCTAAAAATGAAAATAAGACAGACAGTAACACACAACTGCAATTACTCCTTCATAGCAAACCTTCAAGCAAACATATTTAATAAAGTGCCCATCAGAGGTTAATGTCAAGGTATGTTATCCAAACACATCTCTTCAATGCAGAACTGAAAGACAGTGCAGGAAAGGAAATGTCAGACATTAAATTGTCTGAGAAGGTATCTCAAGTATTATTTGAGAAGTATTCTCAAATAATGAGGAGAATTAAATGAAATTTTATTCACAGAAATAACTTGGATCTTCTCTTTCGAAAAGTATGTGAGGAAGCAGTTTTATCAATGATGATGGATAATAATGCCTTTGAAAATGAAGGATGTCAAACAACCATAAACTTTTGTTCTTTCAAAATAGATTTGTAAAGGAAAAAGAAATTTGGAACCTAAATACATATCTAGAGTATCAATAAGAAAAGCAAGAAAGGAGGCTTTACAACAGTTCCTATACTGAGTTGTTAAAATGAGAAAAGAAATGTGACCTTGGATCACAGTAAGCAGTGAGCATCCTTTGGTAATTCCACAGTGAGCATCCTTTGGAATTACACCTTTTAGCACCTTTGCACATCCCAAATAATAGAAGTTAATACTAAGCAAAGACCATGCTAAGTGCAGATAGTCCTGCAACTTGTTAGTGTGCTTTTTTCACTAGATATTTTCTACTGAAACTTGGGCATTTTTTTGAGATGTACAAGAAGAGATGTTTAATACCAAATAGCAGCACAACATATCACGAGGAAGGGGGAATAATAATGTAGTTTCTGCAGGATAACGTACACTAGAGAAGGAGCATTAAATAAGTAGAATATAATTTCCCATTACAATTTGACTGGGACAGCTAGTTTCTCTGGCTTCCAGCTGAGAAAGTCTTATTGAATTACACCTGTCTGGAGAAATAACTTCTTAAAATGGTTCACAAAGCAGCATGAACAAGATGGATGCAAATGGTTACAAACTGGAAAAGGTTGTTTGCTTTGCCTGAGACTCTAATCCCTGCATACTCAAAAGTCAAAGGCTTAAACCAATTATTGAACCACACACACTTCTAATTAAATGGTTCTTGTCATAACATATGACTCACAGAAAGAGCAGAAGGAACATATAAAATCTTTACAGAATCCCTGCTCAATGCATCTTGCTACTGTAGAGGCACCACAGAGGTACAGCTCTGTATATCTTTGCAGAACTACCAAAGAAAGTCCACCTAATCCAGGCAGCTGCTTACATTTGAAGATGATTAAAAACAAAAAACCCAACCCAAACAAAAATGAAATACCACCTCCCCTCCCCCCCAAACCAACCCACCACACCTTGGAGAAAGATGTCATTGCTGGCTTCAACGTTTACTAAGTACAGGTTATTTTCTATGTACATAAATCTACCAAACAAGAGTGCTCAGGGCCATCTCAAGGGTATAGCCTGTTCAATTAACATCCTCAAATATTTGTGGTTTCTAAGACTTATTGCAGTACTGTCACACAAGAATACAGTGTATATTACAGCCACTATAGGTATTGAACCACTTATGGACTGGGCAAATAATCTATCTACAGTGCTAGAGATAGATTCAGTTGGCTTTAGCAAGGCTGTTTGGATTAAAGGCAGCCTGTGAACAACTTCTTGCATTGCTGCTGGTGTTCCCCCCTATTCAAAGACTTCTGCTAAGTCACTTGTTTATTTTTGCTGTGCTTTTGTACACTTCCGTGGAATTATTTTTTTCCAAGAATGCAATGTTGTGGAAATGCTTTACTAGTTCTGGAGGAGTTGCTACATGTTCCAGTAGAAATGTCATGCTTTTTAATTATTTTTTTTTTTTAAGCTGAAAATTAAACACAGTTTCTGCATCAGTAAATTATTAAATCTTTTGCATTTTAGTCAACCTATAGAAATTGCATGGCACCCTGATAACAAATGTTGTGCTCACTAAGAGATTAAAAGGTTGGGCACCTTTTAGAAGTATCCATAAAGCAGTTGCCTGTAAAAGTTGAGATTTATTAACAAACAGTAAGTGCAGTGAGTGGAACTGTTGCCATTCAGATGTGTATAAGTAGCATTCCCAAAACAAATTTCTTTCTAAGGGTATTTAATCATCAGCTTCTCAATCTTTATGACTTTTTTGTACCTTTTACTTATAACACTTGCATTTTTTCAAATACAGTCATACAACTACACATTAACAGTGTTATTTACTGACTATATTCACACTGATTCTGCTTCTATCAAAACAGTAAATTTTCCACTGGAAAAATTTATTTCTTGGTGATAATAATGAAATAGAAGAAAGACTATGGCATTGACAAAAGCTGTAAAATATGTAAATAAAACTAAAATTTCTTCTCCCATCATCTGTCTGGGGATAACAAATATCAAAAGGGTTTTGAAGAATAACATTTTACTTCAGATTGAACAGTAAAACAGAGAGAATTTAGGTACTCTGAAAGAATAGAATATGTTTATCTTCAGCTAGAGCAGAAAATCTCAGTCCCTAATTTTTCACTGATTTTTCAATTTAGGTAATTCCATTCTGCCTTCTCTACCTAAGGTGCCCTTGGTTTTCAGTTATTCTTTCAAGGCATTCTTATGTGACCACCTCTTCTCCAGGAGCTTTATTTTCCTAGTAAGTGAAATGATTCAGGTTTATCTACAGAAAATGTGAGTAACAGATAAATGTACAGAATGGCAGGTTCAATTTGAAAACAGTGTCTCCATAGCTAGCCAAAAGTTGTTTGATTGGACTCAGAATAACGCCACAAATGCGGTATGGTGGTTTTTTCATTAAGATACTTTAATTGAGTGAATTTTTCCTTTGAGTGAATACTTTCCTTTAAAATATACTTCTTTTAAGTGTAGAAAAAACTGCACCCACAACTTTAAAAAAGTAACTGTTTTGTATTTCATTTATGGTGCTCAGTGATACACAGATGTGTTAACAGTTCTACTTCTGGAAGTCCTGGGAGATATTCACACTTGGAAATATACTTAATTTCCTACTTCCTTTTGCTTAGCAGCAAAACAACTAAAACGTTAAGCAGGAACGATATATAATGAAACCTAAAGGAACTTCAACCCTCGCATCACTTACTACTGCAGTATTTATAAAATAATTTACCAGAGTTAAGTTTCCAATTCCAGCTCCATGGAGAAAATGAGGTTTATCATAGGAAAACAGATGGTTTCCTGAAATTAATATCTTTTTCTCTTTTCAAAAGACCACGGTAATAGGGTAGCAGCAATCCCTAGTGAGGTGAGTCTGTGACCATAAAGTTTATACACAGGAAATTCACAGGCTTTGCTCATCTTTACTAAAGAAGACATTTAATCTCTACACTAGAAAACTAAGTAAAGAATTGGAGGGGGGGTGAAGAAATTGTTTCAGGCTCCTCTAGTTTTTGGTTTGAAGATGGAAGGTAGTAATTCAGTTTAAAAATAAGATCTTGTTCTGAATTACAATTTTCAGAGAATATTCATCTGAAGTTGAGCTTCTTGGATGAAACAAACTATACAATGTTGACTTAGTTTCCTACCTGTAAATTAAATCATTGAACTTTTATGGTACTTTTTATTACGACAAATTTTGTGATGCTGATATACCTCCAATGATTATTTATACACGTCACAGAAGTGAAGATAACACATTACAAAGTGCAGGGTGTGATTGTAATAATGAGCCTTATCTACACTTGTGGAATTGGAAAGATGCTAATGGAGTTTTAACATAAAATCTAGGGCATAATCTGATTTAAATCCTGATTCAGCTGCTTTTGAAGTAGTTATTCCATTTCTTCATTCAGCATACTTTTGTAACTAAAGTTTCTCTCTAAAAAATGTAGATTAATGACTGGGGAATGAAAACAACCATCAAAATTAATGAAGTAAATACATATATGTGAGCTGTCAATTTAGCTATGATTCTTTCTCCCAGATGAATGTATGACAGGGACAATAGTCATGGGATTCACCATGCCTGACTTCAGATAAATTTAGCTATATTTGCAGCTATATCTGAGATAGTTCTCTGGACTTCCTTTATTTTCAGTGGAGGTGCATTCTGACTTCCAGTTCATTTGGACTTCAGAATACTCTTCAGAATGCTATTCAGAATACTTCAGAATACTATTCAGAATACTATTCATTTGGACTTCAGAATACTCTTCATTTGCACTTCGGAATACTCTGAATCATACTTATAAGTTCCTGTCATTTTATTAACCATAAAGATGTCTATGCTGCTAGCTCAGGAGTTTTTTTTCAAACATTGAGCAGAGTAAATGGTTGTGGTGGGTTGACCCTGGCTGGACACCACATGCCCACCAAGCATCTCTATTGCTCCCCTCCTTAGCTGGACAGGGGAGAGAAAGTATAATGAAAAACTTGTGGGTTGACATAAGGACAGGGAGAGATCACTCAGCAATTATCGTCATGGGCAAAACAGACTCAACTTGGGGAAATTTATTTATTACCAATCAAAATCAGAGTAGGATAATGGGAAAATAAAAAACTAAATCTTAAAACACTTTCCCCCCACCCCTCCCTTCTTCCCGGGCTTAACTTCACTCCCGATTTCTCTACTTCCTGCCCTGAAGCAGCGCAGGGGGATGGGGAATGGGGGTTGCAGTCAGTTCATCACACGTTGTCTCTGCTGCTCCTTCCTCCTCAGCAGGAGGACTCCTCACACTCTTCCCCTGCTCCAGCGTGGCCTCCTCTCCATGGGTCCACAGGTCCTGCCAGGAACCTGCTCCAGGACAGGCTTCCCACGGGGTCACAGCCTCCTTTGGGCATTCATCTGCTCTGGTGTGGGGTCCTCCAGGGGCTGCAGGTGGATATCTGCTCCACCATAGACCTCCATGGGCTGCAGGGGACAGCCTGCCTCACCATGGTCTTCACCAAGGGCTGCAGGGGAATCTCTGGAGCACCTTTGGAGCACCTGGAGCACCTCCTCCCCCTCCTTCTTCCCTGCCCTTGGTGTCTGCAGAGCTGTTTCTCTCACATACTCTCACTCCTCTCTCCGGCTGCAGTTGCTGTTACGCAGCAACTTTTCCCCCTTCTTAAATACATTATCCCAGAGGCGCTACCACCATTGCTGATAGGCTCGGCCTTGTCCAGTGGTGGGTCCGTCTTGGAGCTGGCTGGCATTGGTTCTGTTGGACACAGGGGAAGCTTCTAGCAGCTTCTCAGAGAACCCACCCCTGTAGCCCCCCCACTGCCAAAACCTTGCCACGCAAACCAAATACAATGGTTTGCAGTTTTTGTTCTGAGTTTTTGGTGAGGGATGGAATTTAATAGGAGACAAGAAAGAATAAAAAAACCTCAGAAATTTGTTCAGAATTTCCTAGATCTTCTGTCTTGGATACTGTTCTATTATTCCAAAACACTGCATTTCTCACAATTTCTTTGTAGTACTTACAGAAGTTAAGGTAATACGTATGCCAGTTATTTTTCTTCCTTCTACTTCCACTTTCATTTTCATAATATTTAGTTCCAAGATTTCATTAAGAGAAGTACAAATGCCAGGAGAACATGACTGACTTTGAACTGTGACAACAATTTTGTTTCTTCCATGAGATGGAGAGCCTGTGTATTAAAACAATATGCAGAAATGGTATATGGGAACATAAGAATTAAGGAATGCTATAAGCATATCATGTGAATGGGTACGTGTTAAAGGTATCACAGCTGATGATAAGGAATCTTTTGGCTCACTGGAGTATTTAAGAATCAATAATGATTGACTAACTATGAATTAAAATGAGAACTGTTTGGAAAATTGGAGGTTTGGTAGATGTTTTCAGCTTTTTTGCATTTCGTTTTTACTGTTTGTCTGATTGATTGCCTGTCAAGTCTAATGAATTATTAGACCAGAAGTAAAACAAAGGAGTGCAGTAGTGTCTGGAAAGGGATAGAAATATCTTAATCTTATCACAGTGGGCACAGCTGTGCCGCATTTCAAAGGGCTAGGAGAAGCTGGGAGCCTCTCTCCCTTGCATTTGGGACTGCATTTCAGTGCAGGTCTCTGCCTGAGCCATGTTGTTAGTGATGCCTGTGTCTGGTTATGTACTTCACTACTGCTGATCTTGCTTGATTTGTCTCATGTCCAGGGCATGATGATTAGAGAGCTGATGAATTGGGAGCACTGCCACCTGTGTAAAACCAGGTCTCTCCAGATCATTTTGTCATCTGCCTGATTCTGTGCCCATATCTTATCACATGCTCCCATCTTCTGTCCTTTGGTACCCTTCTGGCTTGGGATCTAATCCAGGAGGGAAGTAGGGCAAGGTGTAGACCAACAAAAGGTTCATTCTTGCTACTTCAGCCTCTTAAAACCAAAATGTAAACCTCCAGAAATCTATGCTCAGCTGCCATCTATTAACTCTAACCACCTAGGTTTCCCCTAGAGAAACTTCCTAGTTACTTAAATATTCAGTGAGGCCAGTATTGGGTATGCATAGAAGTACCAGCCTTTTGATGGTATTTATCAGCTGAATACCCAGCTTATCTCCTAAATTCCAGATGGATTCACAGAATCACAGAATCACAGAATCATATAGGTTGGAAAAGACCTTTAAGATCATCGAGTCCAACCGTAAACCTAACACTACCAAGACCACCACTATACCATGTCCATAAGCACCTCATCTAAACGTCCTTTAAATACTTCGAGGGAAGGCGACTCAACAACTTCCCTGGGCAGCCTGTTCCAATGCTTGACAACCCTTTCAGTGAAGTAAAATTTCCTAATATCCAGTCTAAACCTCCCCTGGCACAACTTGAGGCCATTTCCTCTCGTCCTATCACTTGTTACCTGGGAGAAGAGACTGACCCCCACTTCTCTACAACCTCCTTTCAGGTAGTTGTAGAGAGCAACAAGGTCTCCCCTCAGCCTCCTTTTCTCCAGACTAAACAACCCCAGTTCCCTCAGCCGCTACTCATAAGACTTCTGCTCTAGGCCCTTCACCAGCTTTGTTGCCCTTCTCTGGACACACTCCAGCACCTCAATGTCTCTCTTGTAGTGAGGGGCCCAAAACTGAACACAGTATTCAAGGTGCAGCCTCACCAGTGCTGAGTACAGGGGGATGATCACTTCCCTAGTCCTGCTGGCCACACTATTTCTGATACAAGCCAGGATGCCATTGGCTTTCTTGGCCACCTGGGCACACTGCTGGCTCATATTCAGCTGGCTGTCAACCAACACTCCCAGGTCCTTCTCTGCTGGGCAACTTTCCAGCCACTCTTCCCCAAGCCTGTAGCATTGCATGAGGTTGCTGTGGCCCAAGTGCAGGACCTTGCACTTAGCCTTGTTAAACCTCATACAATTGACCTTGGCCCATCGATCCAGCCTGTCCAGGTCCCTCTGTAGAGCCTGCCTACCCTCAAGCAGATCAACACTCCTGCCCAACTTGTTATCATCTGCAAACTTACTCGATCCCTTCATCCAGATCATTGATAAAGATATTAAACAGAACTGCCTCCAGCACAGAGCCCTGGGGAACACCACTTGTGACTGGCCGCCAACTGGAGTAAACTCCATTCACCACCACTCTTTGGGCCCAGCCATCCAGCCAGTTCTTTACCCAGCGAAGAATACACCTGTCCAAGCCATGAGCAGACAGTTTCTCCAGGACAATGCTGTGGGAAAGGCTTTACTGAAGTCAAGATAGACAACATGCACAGCCTTCCCCTCATCCACTAGGAGGGTCAGCTTGTCGTAGAAGGAGATCAGGTTGGTCAAGCAGGACCTGCCTTTCCTGAACCCATGCTGGCTGGGCTTGATCCCTTGGTTATCCTCTACATGCTGTGTGATGGCACTCAAGATGATCTGCTCCATCAGCTTCCCCGGTACCAAGGTCAGGCTGACAGGCCTGTAGTTCCCCGGGTCCTCCTTCCGTCCCTTCTTGAAGATGGGCGTCACATTTGCTAATCTCCAGTCAACTGGGACCTCCCCAGTTAGCCAGGACTGCTGATAAATGATGGAAAGGGGCTTGGTGAGCACATCTGCCAGTTCCTTCAGTACTCTCGGGTGGATCTCATCAGGCCCCATAGACTTGTGAGTGTCTAAGTGGTGTAGCAGGTCACTAACCATTTCCCCCTGGATTATGGGGGCTCCATTCTGGTCCCCTTCCCTATCTTCCAACTCCGGGGGCTGGGTACCCAGAGAACAACTGGCTCTGCTATTAAAGACTGAGGCAAAGAAGGCATTAAGTACCTCAGCCTTTTCCTCATCCTTGGTCACTGTGTTCCCTCCCCCATCTAATAGAGGCTGGAGATTCTCCTTAGCTCTCCTTTTGCTGCTAATGTATTTGAAGAAGTATTTTTTGTGTTCTTTTACAGCAGCAGCCAGATTGAGCTCTAGCTCAGCTTTGGCCCTTCTAATTTTCTCCCTGCACAGCCTCACTACACCTTTGTAGTCCTCCTGAGTTGCCTGCCCCTTCTTCCAGAGGTCATAGACTCTCCTCTTTTTCCTGAGTTCTAGCCAAAGCTCTCTATTCAGCCAGGCCAGTCTTCTTCCCTGCCGGCTCGTCTTTCGGCACCTGGGGACAGCCTGCTCTTGTGCCTTTAGGACTTCCTCCTTAAAGAATGTCCAGCCTTCCTGGACTCCTTTGCCCTTTAGGGCTGCCTCCCAGGGGACTCTGTCGACCAGTCTCCTAAACAGGCCAAAGTCTGCCAAAGTCTAAGGTGGCCAAAAACAGGCCAAAGTCTAAGGTGGCAGTTCTGCTGACCCCCCTCGCCACTTCTCCATGTATCAAAAACTCTATCATTTCGTGATCACTCTGCCCAAGACGGCCTCCAACCATCACACGGCTCACAAGTCCTTCTCTGTTCGTGAACAAGAGGTCCAGCAGGGCACCTTCCCTAGTTGGCTCACTCACCAACTGTGTCAGGAAGTTATCTGCCACACGCTCCAGGAACCTCCTAGACTGTTTCCTCTCTGCTGTATTGTATTTCCAGCAGACATCCGGCAGGTTGAAGTCCCCCACAAGAACAAGGGCTAGTGATCGTGAGGCTTCTCCCAGCTGCTTATGGAATAGTTCGTCAGTGTCCTCATCCTGGTTGGGTGGTCTGTAACAGACTCCCACCACAATATCTGCCTTGTTGGCCTTCCCCCTGATTCTTACCCATAGACACTCCACCCTATCGTCACCATCATCAACCTCTAAACTATCCAGACACTCCCTAACGTATAGGGCTACCCCACCACCTCTCCTGCCTCACCTATCCCTCCTGAAGAGTTTATAGCCATCCATCGCAGCACTCCAGTTATGCGAGTCATCCCACCATGTTTCCTTGATGGCAACCATATCATAGTTTTCCTGATGTACAATGGCTTCCAACTCCTCCTGCTTGTTGCCCATGCTGCGTGCATTGGTGTAGAGGCACTGCAGCTGGGCTGTTGTCTGTGTCTCCTTCATAGAAGAACACCCCTTGTGTGCTTTGAGGCGTTTCACTGGCATTTCCCACTTGGCTCCTATTGCCTCAGTATCCCCTAGCTCAACTCTGTTCGACTTCAGCTGTGCCCCAGCATACCCCACACATCTCAGAGACACAGGCTGAGTGCCCTCGCTGGCACCCGCTCCCTCTAACCGTGGCAAGTCGTCCCTCAGCTTCCCTCGGGCAAGCCTGATATTATCCCCCTCCCCCTTCAAGTCTAGTTTAAAGCTCTGTCGATGAGCCCCGCAAGTTCCTGAGCAAAGATTCTCTTTCCCCTTTGAGAAAGATGAATCCCATCAGACGCCAGCAAACCTGGTGCTGTGTAGGCCATCCCATTGTCAAAAAAACCAAATCCGCGGCGATGACACCAGCCACGGAGCCATGAGTTGATAGACTGGGTGCCTCTGTTCCTTCTAGTGTCACTGCCCACAACTGGAAGGAGAGAGGAGAAAATAACCTGTGCTCCGGAGTCCCTTACTAGCCATCCCAAGGCCCTGAAGTCTCTTTTGATTGCCCTAGGACTTCGTGTTGCAGCTTCATCGCCCCCCACATGGAAGAGCAGTAGGGGGTAATAGTCCGAGGGCCGTACCAGGCTAGGGAGTATCCTTGTGACATCCTTCACCCGGGCGCCAGGGAGGCAGCAGACTTCCCTAAGAGGAGGGTCCGTCCAGCATATCGGACCCTCGGTTCCCTTCAGAAGGGAGTCACCCACAACTATAACCTGTCTTCTCTTCCTTGTGGAGGTGGTGTTAATAGGAGAGGTACGTTCTTCTGACCTGGGCGACACCTCTGGTGTAGATGGACTGTCATCCCCATCCTCCATTGACTGGCCTTCCACCTCCAGGGCCTCATACCTGTTGTACAGAGGCACCTGGGGAGGCGAGGTGGGCAGGGAGGGCTTTTGCCTGCCACCACGAGCGTGGACTTGCCTCCATTCACCCTCCTCCTTTAAGCTGCTGCCTTCAGCCCGGTGGAGGGGGGGATAGAGGATCCCCTTGATCGTGGGTTCTTACTGGTGGCTGCTGCTGCTCCTGTTCCTGTCTCAGGGGGGGGCAGAGCATGGCACCACCAGTCAATCTCTTTCTCAGCCTCCCTGATGCTCCTTAACCTTTTCACCTCCTCCCGTAGCTCTGCCACCATGCAGAGCAAATCATCCACCTGGTCGCACCTCACACAGCTGCCCACACGGCTGCCATGCGTGAACAGTGAGAGGCCCAGGCACTCTCTGCAGCCTGAGACCTGGGTGGCCGCATGTTTTTGTGGGAGCTCCGTCTGGGTAGCCACATCCACTCTGGCGAGCACAGAGGGCATCGCTTTCTGATGAGTGAAGACCATAGCTGAGTTTCTTCTGGAAGGATGGGGACTACCAAATGAACTCACTTTCCAGAGTTCCTCTTGAGCTAGTAGGGTGCCTTCGCCTTCCCTACACGCCCTGCTTGCGCGAACTGACGCGCCACGCCCTGTTTGCCCATCCTGGTCGCCGAGCTCCTGGTCGCTCGCGCTCCCTGGGGGCTGCTCTTGCACGGGACAGGAAGGGAATTGCCGTCGTCACTCTTATCCCCGCCCGCACTGAGTCAGAGCCAGGCCCTCGTCAGGAGCTCCCTCCTTCCTGCTCAGGGGCCGGGGCGTGGCTGCGGTAGCCCTCTCTCTCTGTGCCCTAAACATAGCCTTTTTGCCAGCATAGGTGCAAGCTGTACATTAGCTAACTCACAGATCACTCGGTGCAGAGCCACTGAACATATCTAATACTCCACAAAATATGAATGAAGAGTTACCATTCAATTTTATTTGGATTAAGGCATTCCTTGGTTATGGAACCATGGGTAGAGGTAGAGATGAATGTAGAGGAAGTATTCTGCCGTGGGCGTCTTTAAGTCCCTCTTTTTGAAGCCTTTATCTTTCTTGGGATAATTAAGTAATTGTTGACATTGAGTGAGAAAGCATGCTTTTAGTTTATCGATTAGAGGCTCTTCCTAAGAGAGGGAATACCTCCGTTTCTTTCAAAAAATTTAAGCATTTCTACAAATATGTGACTAGAGCCTGGATCTGATGTCTCTCTGGTAAGGACTCTTACCACTAGGGTATACAGTAATTCTCACTGGTATCATATAACTAGTATGTATCCCACAGAGCATCAGTTACAGGAAGAGGGATCGACAGATTCCTACCTGAGTATTCCCAGTTGGCTGATACAGATGATTCTTTGATCAATAAGTTAATCCTTGTGAATCTCAATGCTTACATGAATTGAATACTTGCATCCTGAGTTAGTGCTGTTGTGGCAGGGTGCCTAAAATTTATTTGCTGAGTAAGGAAAATTCATTCCCTAGGCTTGAATTTAATTTTCTTTTTGTTGTTCTACACTGGGCATTTAAGGTGATTAAACTTGTAGATGACTACCTTCTGATGCTGTTTCCATGAGACACATCAAAGTGAAAATGCTCTCAACAGAAAGTATCTGACTGCAGGGTGGAAGTCCTTAACTTCTAACAGATATCTTAACATTTTGGTAATATTTCAGGAAAATTCTGCAGGGGAACATTCCTGGAGTTTTTGTTCCCAGTTGTCCCATTTTCCAAAGTAGCCCTTTCTTGAAGTATTTTCCAATGTGTTTGAGGGGAGTGCTTGCTAGCAAAAACTAGGAGTATTTCTCTTTGTCTTCTAATAGAAAGGTATTAATACTAGAGGTGTTAGGCAGCCTGAACTTTTATGTTCAGTACTCCAGATACTGGAGTAGTGTACAACATAAGAAAATAATATACGATTATTTAAAAAACTAGAAAGTGCTATCAGGATGAATAGTTTGAATATTTATTTTTTATTTGAAATTCATATCTTGTTGGGGCAAAAATTTGTTTGATATTTCCACAGCTTTTATTAATTAGAGCCTTCTGCACTTTACTGTATTGTGAATCTCTCAACTATGGCTGTGTAATAAGCATATATTTCCTTATCCAGCTTGATGCTGCTGATAGTTCTTGTAATTCATTCTCTTGATTATGTTTGGCAACTCCTAATTTGCTGGTAGCTGGCATATCAGAATGAGTGTTCCTGATGAGCATTCACACCATTAAATTCTCATGACATGACTTAATTAGAGAGAATTACCTGAATGTTACCCTTACTTGCTTTCCTTATAAGGGGAGTGTAAGACAAACTGAGTGTCCATTCTATCAAAACAGGAAAACAAACAAACAAACAAACCTACCTAAGGCTTGATGGATAGGGAACTTGCAAAAAGAAGCAAGTTAGTCCTGTGGCTCTCATGCTGATCTGTCTCTTAACGAGACAGGATATAAATGAGGCTTACTGAGACATGACAGGAGAATATATTTTTTTACCTATAATTTGATGAATACTTTATTTCTACTTGTAATTAAAGGTTACCTGCTTGCATTTGTTCACATGCATTTTTGTGTCTTCATAAAAACCTTCATTATACCTTTTGTTCACATACAAGGTTTGACCTGTGCATGATAAAAATCTGTAAAATTCATGTGATGAATTACAACAGCTGAGATTTTGAACTGTGCAATCTAAACCAGTGACTGAATGGTGCTACCTCCTCTGCCAGGTGGCAATCTAATGGAAGAAGCTCTTCACGATAAAAAAACCAAACCAAAACAAAACAAAACCCACAACACTCTATATATATAGTGTGGAGAACTGGAGAAGTGAACTTAGGTAGGATTCCTAACAGAACAGTTAAGAAATGTGCTAATTTGAATACGTGCTGTAGATGCTATGTGCAGTAGAAAAGAAGAATGAGCTAAGTAGTGAACTAAATAGAGCTGTCACTAGCTTTCATTTGCATGAAAATATTTTTGCTAGACAATTTTTGCCACATAGAATCTGCCTATTGTCAGCTTGCAAAGCATTATGGGATTCTGTCCGAGACACTTCAATGTTAACTGACTTTCTTTGACTACATAATGACTACATTACTATCGAGAAAATTTTGTGAACTGGAAATACAATTCTGAGAACTGTACAGAGAACTTTTAATATTAAAAAATGTCATAATTGTTCAAATTCTGGGTAACTTGTGTGAAATATTTTTCTGAAGGGGTAGATATATCTGTGTTTTATTTAGGATTACATGTTTGTGTTCATATGACTATAGACTGCTTTATAGTCTTCTCAGCATAGAAATGCCTAAAGTGAATAGATTACATCATTGCTCCAGCATAGTGTAGAAATCTCTAGCAAAGAATTGCCCTCTAATATGAGAGATGTTCTGTATGAGACAAAAGGCAACCTGTGCCTTTTTTCCCTCATTTAGGGTAACTTTAGGGCTATAACCTATCATTTGGGTTAACAGAAACGAAAATGGTGTATACAATGTGGTATAACTTTGTTGATACCCTCCTGTTACAAAAGTGCAGGACTTCTGCTGCCGAGTCATCTGTGCTGGCATTGCTCAGTCTTATCCAACCCATATGATTAACAGCAGTGAATCCGATAATCTCTTAACCTTGCTCTGTTCTTTTCTTTGTTTTCATTTATTAAAAAATTTCATTTATAGTTCACCAGTCCCTTATGATTGAATTGAACCTATTGTTGACTTATATCTGACCCTCCAGAGAAACAGGTGATTGCTGCCATTTCAGCTTCTCAACATTCCTGCTATTTGCTTAGAGCGGGTTGACCTAATAAATGCCATATGGCTGTCAGAATGCTCTTGTCCTTTGTCATTCAAAGGAGGTGGGTCCAAAGGCTGTAGGGCTTCCTGGCTGCCTCCTGGGATGGTAAGTAAGTTGCTAGATGTCTTTGCAAGATGCCATGTGGGCTCCACTGACCTGTCATACCTCTGTGGCTCTGAAGATGATGTTTCACAGCTACCAGGTAGATGGTAATGGCTGGGGTTTTTTGTTTAGTTGTTTTGGTTTTGATTGGATTGGTTTGGTTATGTGAGTGCATGTTTTGGAGAGCTAGTACTTAGGAATGGTGAGTATGGAGTTCTAAAGATTGAGAAATCTCAATTTTACTCCTTATTCTTGTACTTTTTGATCTTTCCTAAACCATTTCATGTTTTTTAGATCTGCAGAAATGTAAAAAAAATAATATTACTAGTAGAAATGAGAGTAGCACTGCCTAGCATGTTCATTCTAAGTCAGGAGATGAAATGAATGCTGCAAAGATTTTCTGGGTGGTAGCTTAATCTAAGTTAAATATCAGAATCAAAAATGTTCTCATGAATAAAGATGATTTCCTGAAAACAGCAGCATTTTCTCCTATCTTGTTGTGTTATATCCCTTTTAAAATTTTTATCATTTTCGTTTTAGAAACAGTGTTCAGATGTTCCTGGGATAGTAATGGTAGAATTGTTAATGGCCCATGGCATGTGTTACCATGATGTCAGGATGTTTTAAGGGCTTTTTTTATCACAGTGCTTTCAAGTCCAATATATTTTTCTGAGATTACCTTGCAATGATATAGCCTAAACAGATTGTTTGCAGCCCTTGAAAATGTTGAGAAAAGGATGCAATTCTTTTTAAGCCATAGATCTTTATAACAGGCAAAATAATTGCAGCACATGTTGTGGAAAAGGTAATTTGCTTTTGACTAGACATTCAAATGAGCAGAGACTGTAATTGTGAGCTTTAGTACTAGAGGTGGGGGAATCTCTAGTTACTTGGTGTAGTGATTAAAATGCAAAACCAGAAAGGGCAAGAACTTCCCTGAGCAGCAGCAGAGCTGAGGAAACTTGGTATTCTGTCTCTTTGTATCGTACGGTACAAGCTTCAGGACCTCCAATTTTATGAACTTCAGCTAGAAGTCTTTCCTGAAATTAAGATGTACTTCCCATGTGGATTCCCTGTAGTTAGCAAAATTGCAGAAATTTTTTTTTAACATCACCAAAATGTGATTGTGGTATCTTTTGAAATTTTTTTTTACATTAAATAATGAGCCATGCATTTAGTGAGGTATTTATAGAATCACAGAATCATAGATTCATAGAATCATAGAATCATATAATGGTTTGGGTTGGAAGGGACCTTAAAGATCATCTAGTTCCAACCCCCTGTCATGAGCAGGGACACTTTCCACTAGACCACGTTGCTCAAAGCCCCATCCAGCCTGGTCTTGAACACTTCCAGGGATGGAGCATCCACAACTTCTCTGGCCGACCTGTTCTAGTGCCTCACCACCCTCATAGTGAAGAATTTCTTCCTTATATCTAATCTAAATGTACCCTCTTTCAGTTTAAAGCCATTACCCCTTATCCTATCACTACATGCCTTTGTAAAAAGTCCCTCTCCAGCTTTCTTGTAGTCCCCCTTCAGGTACTGGAAGGCTGCTATAAGGTCTTCCTGGAGCCTTCTCTTCTGCAGGCTGAACAACCCCAACTCTCTCAGCCTGTCTTCATAGGAGAGGTGCTCCAGCCCTCTGATCATCTTCGTGGCCCTCCTCTGGACCTGCTCCAATAGGTCCATGTCCTTCTTATGTTGGGGGCCCCAGAGCTGAATGCAATACTCCAGGTAGGGTCTCATGAGAGCAGAGTAGAAGGGGAGAATCACCTCCCTTGACCTCCTGGCCACACTTCTTTTGATGCAGCCCAGGATACAGTATTAGATATTTAGAGATAAAAATAGAGAATTTTGATGTTCCTACTTTGCAGCAGTTCTGATTTTGAAATAAAATCAGCATTTTTCAATGTCAGAATTATTTACAAAAGTTAATTTGATTTTTCTGGTCAACAGTTTTAAATGGGCTGAAGCAGGACTTTCAGGATCAGGTGGCAATGCCTGGCTACTATTTCTTTATAGTGTGTAAAAATCTCTTGATTTCACTTTCATTTGCCGAAGTATCTATTTTCAGTCTTTGATTGTACCACCCTGATCCCATTATACATAACTCCTCCTCCTTTTGATCATTCCTGTTTGTATATAACTCCTAATCAGAATGCTTTCTTCTTTCTTTTTGTTCCAAATAGCTTCTGTTGCTGACTCTGACTTTTCTAGAAAGGGAATTACAAGTCTGCAATACTTGATGAGCATACTTCAAACTGTAGTTTGTCACTGTATTGTTTGGTTGCAGGAGAGAGCTCTGGAAATTCTGTTCACTGCCTTACTATTTTTTACTGTCTTTAACTTAAAAAGATAAATTTTGCAGTTCATATAGACTGTGCAGTGTTGTGCACCTTCTGCCTAGATGGGGCAATCCTTAAACTTATATGTGAGAAATATAAACCACCACACTCTGACCTTTCTTACATTTTCAGAATCAGAGGGGATCATTGAATGCTAGTAGAGGAAAACTTTGGCTGGCATTCTAGCCAGCGCTCTGGGATGAAAGGTGCTGTGTCTGTTACCTAGCCGTAAATGATCTTTCCCGGGATCAGGACTAGAATTTATCAGGAACTTGTGGAGAAAATAGGCGGGGGGGTGGTTAGGTGTCAGAGATGTCATCTGACTGAGACGAGGAAGTTTTCATTTTTAACATAGTACTTTTGATGAGAAGAGTTTTTCTAGGCAGGGATAAAATCCTGACAAATGCGAACAGTGTAACTCAATGCCGAAGTCAGTAATCCTGGTACAGAGGGCGTTTGCAGAGAAATTCTTTAAGCCTGACAAGAAACAGTCTTAGAAGAATCAATAGTTAACTACTGAGCTTCCTTTCAGAAATCTCTGAAAAACAGTGTGACAGTTTAAAACAAAGGAAAACAACCAACAAGATACAAACAAATATTTGCATTGTTGCTTCACTAGATTGTTCAACCATGTAATGGTCACAATAATCTCCTTGGCTTTTATATTACTTAAAAGCCACAGTGACAGAAATAAAAACAGATCAAAACCAAAGATTCTATGAAGCAGGGTAGGGTTTGGGGATTGACTTTTTGAGATTTTTTTTTTTCTGCACTTATGTGGTTTTGCATAACATAAATCTCCACAAATAATAAGATCTATGTGTGTATAAAAAGTAAATCCACTAAATGACTGTAACATTTGTAACAAATCAAAGCATTTAAATAGACTAGAATTAGAGAATAATTGGGCTGGAAGAACCCTTGGGATGCAGTTGGTCTCACCCCTTGCTTAAAGCAGAGCCAACTTTGAAGTTAGATTAAACTTCAATTTTAGATTAGGTTGCTTAGAGTCATGCAGAGCTGTGTTTTTAGTATCTCTTGGGATGAAGATTTCATGACATTTCTGGGAGACCTGTTTCACCATTGAAAGTTTTTTCCTAATATCTACTCAGAATATCGTTGGTTTAACTTGTGTCTGTTCTCACCTTTCGCTTTAACTTTGCACCTCTAAAATAAGTCTTCATCCACTCTGCAACCTGCCTTTAGATAGCTGAAAACAGCAATAAGATTGCCTCCTTAATAATTATTTTCTGAACACTGGAGAAACCCAGCACTCTCAGACTATATTTGTATGTCGTGTGTTCCAGGCCGCTGAATATCATGGTGGCCTTGTGCTGGACTCAGTCCAGTTTGTCTGTCTTGTACTGGGGAGCTCAAAGCTGGACTGAGTGCTCCAGATGTGGTCTCACATGTGATGAATAGGAGAGGAATGTTATTCCATGAAACAAAGCTGCAGTAGTCTATTTTGTGGCATCTGTGTCCCTGTTACTCTACTGGGTCCACTGTAAGCTTCAATTAGCGAGCTAAATAACTATCTAGGGAAAACAAAATCTGTTCATAAAGCTTGGAGAGGTGTAACAACTGAAGTACTGCAGAAATCTGCCTGAGTTTTCAACAGGGGTTGTCATGAGGTGAAAGCACAATCTGACTTTGAGAACAAATTTCCTTTGAGATAGCATCTCTACAAGATACCATTCTGAACATTAAGGTGGTTCCAGAAGCAGTGAAAGAACCTTTTTTCCTAAATTAACCATTTTTTTCCTCTTTTTTTGGTGGTATTATTTGGGGTCCTTAGCTTTGCTCTAAATTTTTCCTGTTATTTGGGCATTTCACCATTTTCATAGAATCATTTAGGTTGGAAAAAACCTTTAAGATCATTGAGTCCAACCGTTAACCTGGCACTGCCAAGTCCACCACTAACCCATGTCCCTAAGCACCACATCTACACGGCTTTTAAATACCTCCAGGGATGGTGACTCAACCACTTCCCTGGGCAGCCTGTTCTAATGCTTGACAACACTTTCAGTGAATAAATTTTTTGTACTATCCAATCTAAACTTCCCCTGGCGTAACTTGAGGCCATTTCCTCTCGTCCTATCACTTGTTACCTGGGAGAAGAGACCGACCCCCACCTCTCTACAACCTCCTTTCAGGTAGTTGTAGAGAGCGATAAGGTCTCCCCTGAGCCTCCTTTTCTCCAGGCTGAACAACCCCAGTTCCCTCAGCCGCTCCTCATGACTTGTTCTCTAGGCCCTTCACCAGCTTTGTTGCCCTTCTTTGGACACACTCCAGCACCTCAATGTCTTTCTTGTAGTGAGGGCCCAAAACTGAACACAGTATTCAAGGTGCGGCCTCACCAGTGCTGAGTACAGGGGGACAATCACTTCCCTAGTCCTGCTGGCCACACTATTTCTGATACAAGCCAGGATACAACCTGGGCACACTGCTGGCTCATATTCAGCCAGGTGTCAACCAACACCCCCAGGTCCTTTTCTGCAGAGCAGGTTTCCAGCCACTCTTCCCCAAGCCTGTAGCATTGCATGGGGTTGTTGTGGCCCAAGTGCAGGATCCGGCACTGAGCCGTGTTGAACCTCATACGATTGGCCTCAGCCCATTGGTCCAGCCTGTCCAGATCCCTCTGTAGAGCCTTCCTCCCCTCAAGCAGACCAACACTCCCGCACAACTTGGTGTCATCTGCAGACTTACTGAGAGTACACTTGATCCCCTCGTCCAGATCATGGATGAAGATATTAAACAGAACTGGCCCCAATACTGAGCCCTGGGGAACACCGCTTATGACTGGCCGCCAACTGGATTTAACTCCATTCACCACCACCCTTTGGGCGCGGCCATCCAGCCAGTTCTTTACCCAGCGAAGAGTACACCCATCCAGCCCATGAGCAGCCAGTTTCTCCAGGAGAATGCTGTGGGAAACTGTGTCGAAGGCTTTACTGAAGTCTAGATAGACAACATGCACAGCCTTTCCCTCATCCACTAGGCCAGTGACCTTGTCATAGAAAGAGATCAGTTTAGTCAAGTAGGACTTGCCTGTCATAAACCTGTGCTGACTGGACCCAATCACCTGGTTGTCCTGTACGTGCCGCGTGATGGCAATCAAGATGATCTGCTCCATAATCTTCCCCAGCACAGAGGTCAGACTGACAGGCCTGTAGTTCCCTGGATCCTCTTTCCAGACCTTCTTGTAGATGGGCATCACATTTGCTAACCTCCAGTCAACTGGGATCTCCCCAGTTAGCCAGGACTGCTGACAAAGGATTGAAACTGGCGTGGTGAGCACTTCCGCCAGCTCCCTCAGCACCCTTTTCTGTCTTTCTGGATTTTCTGCAGATAATAATAATAATCACAAAAGAAATTATTATGAAATAGCCAGATATGACACATACATTTGCATTGTGCATGTTTCTTCTGCAAATAAAACTAGTGTAGCTTGTGTGTGTGTATATGTGTATGTGTAAAATATAAAAAGACATGTTTTGTGATAGAGTGGTTGATTTAAGGTTTGAAAAGTATAAATGTTACCATCTAGGCTTGCATCTGGTTTTATTCACCAGTTAGAAGGTGATACCTGTTGTCATATGATCATGTGCTGTATTTTATTGCCATATTTGTCACATTTAAAAATAAACATATATTTTACTATGTCATCTAAATTTCCACTGTGGTTTCCTTATACTTTTTTAGTTTTCTGACGCCTATTATTTCAACTGTGTATTAATATTAGTGCAAGCTTTGTTACACTGGGGTCTGTTGAAATACAAAGTGCGTATCTGGTGAAGTTTATGGCCTATGTAAGCAGGGCATGCAAAATATAGTGGTTATTCCCTTGTAACAGATATTGAGGTATATTCTTATAGAAAGTTGTTTTGTGTTAATGCTTTTGCACTTGGCTTTGGAGTAATTACCTGCAGATTCTGTCTTGTTTACTTTGCTTTTCCCTATTCCATTTGTTTCTTTTGTCACCTCTGCTGAGATTAGTTGTTTTATTTTTAACATGTCTCTAATAAATAGGCACTCCATACATACAAACAGATTGGATGTAGGTGCATAGGTAGTGCTCCACTGACTACTTTCTGTTACTTGGATTAAAGTACAATGCCTTCATAAAGTTCACAAGCCATTTAAAGCTATATGAACATCTTTGTCATTGCAGTTTAAGACATTTTACAGTTAAGCTAACAAATATTTTAGGTAACAAATGCTTAAATACATAGCAAAAATCTCTTCTTAAACAGGATTAAATGGGTTTTTATTAGTTTATTTAAATAATCTCTATACAGGTATAAAGGGACTATGCAGCTGCATTACTGATACATAGCTCCATAACTTGTTTGAGTCCTATTTCTGCTTGATTGCTCCAAGCAAAAAAGATACAAGCTCTTGTCAACACAAAACACTGTGAATCAAAACAATTCCAAAGAGAAGCCCTGACAACGGTAATGGTAGGATGAGATGGGGCAATACAAGAAGGGAAGAAGAGGTTAGAGTGTTCTTGTAGAAGAGGAGTCAGAATAAACCTTTCCTTTTTTTCTGCTGTGTTTGAGCATTCTACCCTGACTACTGTAACTGTTTAGCTTTAAATTGCTAAAGCATTTGAACAAATTAATGCTCATCTGAACTGTAATTAGCAGTTAATTGACAGTGGTAATGTGAGTTTACCTTTTGCATCAGACATGTTTGTATGAATGGATCATGTGCTGGAACACTGCGAGTACCGTGTTTCTTTTTAGTTACTGGAGTATAGTTCACATTCTACTGAGGTTTATTTTGAGATCAGGTGTGGTACATTGCAAACATAGACTCTGAAATTTTTCTCACTGCTCTTAATTTTTAATATGTAGCTTTCTAATAAAATCTGTGTTCTGCAACTCTTCTGTGCAGGTGGCCACCATAAAGAAGTGCTTCCAGTCCCTGACAACAGCAGAGCTACAAGTTCAAGAACTTGCAAAATCAAACCTCCATTTCTGATGATGGTTGTGTGGGGTTTGGATTCTGTCAGGCAATGTGTATGACTGCATCAGATCAGTAGTTGATGCTTGGTACAATGCAGGCAGCATACCATGAGAACATGGATTGACCCATGATAGTACAATTGTCCTTAATTCCTTCCAACAGCGAGAAAGCATGAGTATGTATTTGAATTATATCCTACAACACTACCAGCAGGTCTCTACAATGATGTAAAAAGAACCTTTCTATCTGTTCCTGAGCATGATGTTTAACTTCATTAAGTAACGCATTTATAGTAAAATATTTTAAACAAAATATTCACAGGACAATCTTTGACAATTTAGAAAGGATATGTAGGTGTAAAAGCTTTTTTTGTAGTGCAGACAGTCATGACTGACACAAGAATGCGGGTGCCTTGACATGCTGTTCTTGTCACTGTTCCCTGGGGTTTTAGGGGTGTATTGCTTCTGGATACAAGGCATGTAGCTTGCATCGCTAAATGTTAGAGATGAAATAATTTTGATTACTTTTCAGCAGATCTGATAAAACAAATCCCTTTGGATCCATATATTGGACCATAAATCTCATTCTGTCTCTGGGTTATTAATAGTGGCACTCTGAGGCCTGAAAGCTAGACTAAATGAGGAGACTAGGTTAATTTCTGTAATGATTTAAAAAACAGAACAGAAATTTACAAGATTATGTAGTAATTTAGCCAAAACACAGATTTTACAATCATATTAATATTTTCTGTAATACCCTTGACCAAATTGTCTCAGTTATTTTTATTCAGCACCATAGTTAGGCAAAGTCACTGATCTTTCTTGTAATGAGTAAGATTGAGTCTGATTCATGTTTTGCTTATTCCGATTATGTGACTAGTCACCAGTTACATATTTAAATTTACCTTTTTACAAAAAGTGATAAGGAATTCTAAGAGTTTCCAGATCTCTTTTTCTAGAGACAGATAGGAATATTTTTCCTCAACACCTGTATTACTGTGATTGTTCTCAAATATCAATATGTATTTCCCTGTAGTACGAAGTAGTTATAGGTGTTCCCATGACATTTTTAATTCTGAAAAGACAGGTTAGCAAAAAGCTTCCAGTTCTGCTGCTGCTTCATTGAAAACTCTCTTCTGGATCCTGTGCTGCTCTGCAGAGAAGTGTACCACTATAAATAAAATTGCCTTCTGAACAGTGTGCATAGGTATGGAAAGAACAGTGTTGTGATTTGTGATGATCTAAGGTCCTAATTTGCACATCAACTAGTAATTAGCATCAAACCATAGTGTTGTTCTGACACAGCACAAAAAAATCTCCAACAAACCAATCACCAAGTCCAATACAGCTTGCTTCTGTGTGTGACGAGGGTAAGTGCAACTTCTGCTGCAGCATATCTATCTATGTTAAGGGCTTGCACTTGTATAGTTACCTCATTGAATCTAATCCTGCCCCCAAAGCTCAACAAAAAGTAGCCAGAAAGACCACTTGGTGTGTTAATGATTACTTTGCCTTGTAAATAATCAGGGCCTTCTGTGGGTTTTGGGGGTTTCCGGGTTGTTGTGGTTTTTTTTTTTTTAAACTTTACTTAGGCATAAAAAATAGACTATGGGGAAGAATAGATCTTTTTGAAATTTAAATGAACTTCGGTGGGGTGAGAAGGGGACCAAACTGAATCATGACACTTACTCGTGTGTGTTCAGGTTTGCTCAACCATAGTTAAAAGATGCTAATTGGTTTGCATTAGTTTTGGATGTAAGGCAGAAACTGCACATCTTTTCCACACTATTTGTAATGTAGTGATGCCAATAATGTATGTATTTAATTCAGCTTTCGGTTGGATATAATCCAAGGCCATGCTGGAGAACAATTAGAGGAAGGACTTGTATGAATAAACTAGATTGCTGTTAACGTTTCTATTATTACTTTCTGAAAGGTTTGCAATTACTTCATCTCCTTCATTCAAGCTACCTCTGTAAAGGTCAGGAAAAAAGTGGTTTTGATGGGAGGAAGGCTGTCTTTTGGGTTTTTTTGGACAGGAATTTAATCTTAATGACAAATAGTCTTTGCTGATAGGAGAGGAAAAAAGAATTAGTGGTTCAATTAGGGATGAACAAATGCTACCAGGAAGAAAATCAGAACTTGTCCAATTTAGGTGCCTTGTGTTATCTGAATAGAACTTCAATGATAGCTTCAGTGCTGTTAATGCTAAATTCCATGCTTAAGTTTCTGAAAACTTCAGTGGGATATTTTGGCTACACTGGCCTTCATTCAGCACTTACTATTGCATTCTCTCTGAGCCTGTAGATTTTTGGATTTGTTAGGCAATGTTTTTTAAGTCCATTAACACCATTCCAGAATCCTGTGGATTTGATCCCATTTGGCTTGTACCATTTTTTTGTAAGGCAAGATAGCTTAACCGTCCTTCTTCCACTGGCCAGTGTCCTTGTTAATCAAATGTGAGAAATGCCAACTAGATCTGGGACACTTGCCTTTAAATTCCACACTGAATTATGCTGCCCCTGTTCATTTACTTAGAAAGTAACAGCAGTTTCATAACTGTAACTTTCTATATATACTTGACTTTGACAGATTAGATGGGGTGCCAGACTGAGATTACTCTCTTAACCTTTTTTGTGGTTTGTTTTGGTTTTTTTGAGGGGGATGTGGGCAGGGAAAGGAATTTTCCTGGTAATATGGAAAGGTTTATGCTACTGTCACCTCTTAACAGTATAGAATGGAAATTGAAATTAAGACAATTTCTCACACTCAAAGTATTAGCATATCCAGTCACAGAAAACTTACATTTAAAAGAGCAGTAGTTTTGAATGTTTACCCAAGTGTGGAGTTGGGTTTGAACTGGCCAATTGATGGAGCTACTTTGTGAAGTTGTATAGTCCCTGAGAAGATATTTTTTAGACCAGGGTTTTCAAACAACCCAAGATTTTCTATGTTCTACTGTAAACACTGTGGATCTGACTTATCTACTATAGCCGTAAAAATGTCTAATCTAAGCAAATTGCTTAGGCTTCCTTTTAGTCAGGAAAAAACTTCTAGGAAGTGATCAGTCCCTTTTTAAGATATGTGAAGCACATTGCCTTTAGAAATGGCCATTTGTCTTCATGGACTCTTCCTGAAGAGGAACTGGGTGACCATCTTTGACTAGACTTTAAGGTAGGTAGAGTGGATGCTCTCCTATGTGATGTGGGCATCTACCTTAAGTTTGTCTGTGATATTGAATGTTGTTTTAAATGTTTACCTTTTGTTTCATTGTTAGCATGACTCCAACGTTTTGACAAGTTCCATTATAGTAAAACACTGTATCATTATAGATTTTAGGGAAATAATGTTATATAGGTTCAGACTGTTTGCTTGGGGGGGGTTGTGCTCTTTCAACTCAATTTGCAGTTCAGGACAAACCTGCTAAAGAATAGTAGGTAGACTTTCCTTTATATTTGGGTGATCCTTAAAGGTTGAAAAAAAGGCTTTTCATATTAAGTATAAAGTTATTACTTGACTGGAGGTTTTAAAATACCTTTCTATTAAATAAAGTTCTAGGGTGTAATATGTTTTGCAGGATTGCTATTTTATTGAATTTCACATAAAGATAGAATGGAAGAATTCTATTGTTGACTAGTGCTAAAATATGGATTTTTTTTCTTCCAGCTGTGAGTGCTTGTAAAATACTATACACTAAAAGTGTCATGTCTACTGAAAGATAGTTCTAAGGCACTAGGATTGTTACTTTTGGTTTTCCAAATAGGCATGAACTTAGAATAAAACATTCAGAATTTGTGTGTAAACCACATCGTTTTATTAAATAACTTCCATTTATCATTATTTATTATTTTATTTACCCATAAAAGCATGAGCTACTTACCCAAATAACTTACAAACTTAATATTATTGCAGATCTAACCCATAAGTCTCTAGAATAAAAGAACACAAAGATGAAATATGGGATTAAAAATATGGCGTATGCATCACTCCCATGCCTTGTGTAGCTTTCAGAAATTATTTATTATCTCCAAGAATTTGCATGAATATGTAGGCTTCTAAGGCAGAAAAGTGACCACTCACAAATGGGAAAAAACTTTAACATGGTGTAGATGTCCCCATGCTACTAGATTCCATCAAAAGTTACCATCAGTTGGTTTGATGTACTTGGTATGTGTCAATTTATGCTGACAGCCTGACTTCTGAAGTAAAGTATTAGCTCAAAATCCAGTTTTGTGAGCTACATGCTCATGTATTATACTGGTGTAAAACTAAATCCTATAAGAATATGCCTTTAGCACTCTTGCTTTATAATATGATCCCATCCACCCTCATTAGCTAAGCAAGCCTAAGCCAGCTCCGTATGAGTAGATCCTCCAAGCTCCACTCCTGTATTTAGTGCAGGGAGTACACACTGGCTCAGAAGATGCTTGAGTACCTATTTAACTTTCTTGCGGCATCATGAGAAACAGGAGAAATAACAAAACAGGAAATCAAAGTCTTTCCCACAACTTAAATTGCATACTTTTCTCTCCTTTGCATACTTCAGAAAATGAAATATCAATTCCAATTTTTGGTGTATAAATTTCAAGTCATATCCAGGAAGTGTAAAGACCTTCCTGACATCATTTCTGTGTGGCTAGAGAGGCCCACATCATCACTTATATTTAACTTCATTTAGTAATTTAGACAGTCTTGAGAGTTTATCTAACAGGATTAACCAGCTGGTGAGACTGATAGAGGCAGCTGAGTCAGCTTACTGTGTTCCTACAGCAGTAATACACTGTTGCAACTTCATTTTTCTGTGTAAAAAACACAATTCTGAGACATTTTACATCTGTGTATGTTTTTTCAGGACTAGTATTACAGATTTATCATGAATGCAGAGATCCTAACTTAGGATCTTGCTCCGAGTTCTCACCAGGCTAAGCCTTTCTTGTCAGTCATCTGTAGACAGATGTAGGGATTAAGCACTTTATCTAATTAGATCACTTGGTTAAGTTCTGAAATTAAGCTTTGCAGTTGTACCTGTCTCTTCATGTTAAAGTCTGTGTTGTTGCAACTTTGTTAGTGGCATCCAAGTTAGCCAGATTAAATATAGTCTGGATGTCTGCACACACTGCAAACAGATCCATTTGCAAAGTGATTGCCCTATGTTATGGCAGTCTCTTAGAGCTCTTTGTGAGCTATTCTGCTGCTTCACACAATGTGAATTTTTCAAGGCTCTCACTCATTCAGTGTCTCTCTCCCTCCAGCTCGTTAGTGTAACAGCAATTCAAAGCTGGAGGCTAACTTTAGATGTTCTAAATTTTCCTTGGGGGATCCTAGAGAGTTAGATTTCCCTTGGCTAAAGTTGACCTTTGTGAGCCTACTATCTTTGCATAAAATTTGGCAAAACATATTCAGTATCAATTTAAACTGCACTTACTTCCACAGGAGTAGCTGACTTATTTAAGGTTCTTCTATCAGGCTTGTACTTGCAAGGAGTTTATTTCAGCTTAAGAGACCCAGTCTTTCCAAGGATTCATATATCCTTCATTTCAAGTAGATAGCTTTATTCTCTTCTAGTCATTTTTAACACTTGAATCAACCTTAACTAGAATCAGCCCACATTGTTCTTGTCCATTTGGCAACAAAATCTGTCTATTGTTTTTCTGTTCTTTTTTCACTAGGAACTTTTCAAATAAGGACAGTTCACCTTTATCCTTGGGCAGGAAAAGGAATTCATTAGGAAAGGGAATTTATTAAAATAAACAATTGTCATGTATCATTTAAGAGTTGGAGTGAAGTTACTTTGGACATATGTAGTATCTATGACTTTACAGACTGTTCACTTCTAGCTCCTTGTAATCAATTTATTGCCTGAAGGACTAAAGTAACTTTGTGACTTAGTTACATGAAGAAAAGACCACCTCAGCTGCTCACTGCTGAGCCTTTCTCTCAGATTTGCTATGTTAAATTCCTTTATAGCCTCTCCTGAACATGGTTCTCATAAAATGATTCGGGTTACTTAAATGGTTGTAATTCCACCCCCAAACCTAAATCACTTTTTGAACCATGTTGGAGAAAAATTACTACATGTACATGCTGGTACAGCTTGTGGGCAGTAACCTCTACTGATGGCAGCACTATATCAAGATGAGGGTAGAAACCTCCCTACCCTTGCTGCGTTGTAGGTAGGATAGCCCAAAGCTTTAATTTATAAGCACTTAAATTTGAATGACTGTATAAAAGATATTTATAAACATATTTATTGTACTTATATATTTGGGAGCAATATTGGTTGTATCATATTCTTCTGTTTTATTCATGCCAGTATGTGTAAAGCAGGTTAGAAAACATTGAATTATTCCCTTTTAAACTTAATTTTCAAAGTATTTTTTTGAAGTAAGGAGGTGGTGTGAAGGTGTGCTTTGGCAATTGCTGGAGAAGGAAAGAGCTGAATTTATGAATACTGGAAATCATTGTATAGTCAAAGAAAAACTATTGTTATTCCTTAACTGAGAGACTGTGTGCTTGGCAAAAGAGCAGGTATCTAGGGCAAATATCAGATGTTCAATATAGATGCATTGATCTCAGTTGGCTGCTGTAAAATATTAATTTGATTTTTTTTCTGTCCATAACATGAGCAAATTAAATAGAAAAGCATTTATTGTTCATCTAAAATGGGAGCTTCCAATTTCAAGTAGTTAGTGCTTGCTAAACTTGGAAATAGAGAAACAGTGCTTAATAACCTGAAACTTTACAAAGACACAGATTCTGGTCTATGGATCCAGCAGATAATCCAAGGGGATGTCTAAATTCTGGAAAATTTGGAGCTATGGGAACTGTAGAAATTTTCCAAATTCATTCATCATTTTATTTTCTCATTTGGAAGAGTCTCTTAGACCACTTTTTGAATCTGGTCAGTGCATCTTTCAGTTCTGGATGTTTTTGTCTATACTCCTCCTTGATGTAGGTGAAATCATGTGTAATTTGCAGGTAAAAACTAAACAAAATTATCCCTTTTCTTGTTTCTAAAGTTGGTTTGAATTCATAATGGATGAGTGTTCTTTGTGGAACTTAAATTGTAGAAAAAAAAGTACATGATTTATTCAGCCATCAGAATAGTCTGGCTCCTCTTTTGTTTATACAGAAAGACTTGAGTAGCTGTTTAAATGAAAGCTTGTTATTAGAGGTAATGTTATACTTCTGTAAAATAAATGTGATCTCTGAGGCTCTTATAGTATATGACAGCCAATAAACTCGAAGGACTTCCTGAAAATGATGGAACTAAGCTTTGCAGAACTCTGCTGAAATAGTGTATGTATCTGCCTACAAGGCTGTGTAGTCTCAGGCAGGTGTCTTCTTATCCTTATCCCTGGGGCTTTTTAGTTTCACACCAAAATTTAGAGTAGCCTATGTTCAAACTCAGGATAGAGAAATAAACTTTCCCAGAAAAATTTCCCTTAATATGTAGGGATTGATCAAGATAACTTCAGCATAATGCGCTGCATGTTATAGTACATCTTAACAACACAAAATACTTAAAGGAATAAAATCAGACTTAGATGAACAAAACCTGCTATTGAAAAGGAGTGTAGGCTAGCTGAAGAAAGGTCTGTAAATGTTTGGATTCTCTCACCTGTTCTACTTTAAAATTATGACTAGTCTTCTGTTCTCCAGTTCTTTTTAATTTACTCTTATATTGATTTATTTAGTCTCCCATCTCTATCTACTGCTGGAAAGAGGTTTTTTTTAACCTTTTGTATTTGGTGTAGTGGGACTTGAAGATGATGAATGAAACAAGTAAGAAATAAGTATTGATTTAACGTTGTGTTTGCTGGCTGTTTGGCATTCTCTGAAAACATATTACATTATTCTGAGTTAATAATCAATTAGTAATAAGATTTTCATAATCCAGTAATAGCTGCAATAAAGGACAATTTACTGAACTGAATATTGTTGGCTATAATAGCATATGCAGCATTGCTTTTGGCCAGCATTGAATATTCCCTGGAATTCATCTTGTTGGTAGAGTAATGAAAATGGTATTGACTATACTTAGTAAATCTTACTGCATAAAAATCAGCAATCATCCTGTGTAAAAATAAACCAGAAAAAAAATTAACACAAGTAGTTTTTTTCTTCCCTTTTGTTATTAGAAGCTTCAGTAAAATATGATGGTAGGTAGGTTGGAAAATAAACCTTGGAAAGCTTTCGTGAAGCTGGGACAACTTATGCTTGCATGAGTAGGGTAGAAAAATTCTGCACTCTGGTGAGGTGGATTTTTATGATGCCAATACATTGTTGCCGTGAAAAGCCGAAATCAGGACTCAGTACTTGGGATGACTATTAAGCAGGTATTCTTTATTGCAGCTCTGGGCAGCACCGGGGATTGCTCCGCCACAAGTGCTCCGCCAGATTAGCACAACACATCAGTTCATATACAGAAAAATCATACATATTCATCAGATTTCCTGAAAAGGGCAGTTTTATGGTGATGAGTTCCCGGAATTCATTTACATAGTCCAAGCATGCGCAGTAAAATTAGGGTTAGGGTCTTTTCACCCTCCCGGTGGTCTTCCATAGTCGTCTTCACGTTGTCCACTAGTTGAACTTTGGGCTTCCTTTGTCCATATATAGTCATTGAGTTAGCTCATCAGTCCTTCGGCCTTGGAATGTTACAAGGGGATCGATTTAAGCTAATTCTTTGGTGCTTATCTTTGGCACAATCGTCCTGCGTTCCTGTTATCAGTGATTTAATTAGGAAGCCTAACGATCTTGCTCAAGGCCTGTTTAGTCCTATCAGGTAAGAAGTTACAGGAAATGTCCCACCATCAACTCTGCTCAGCAGGTAACCAAAACTATCTTTGCAGGGGAAGAGAACAAAAGAGAACAAGGATGCCAGTGAAACTAAAAAAATGCAAGTCTATGTCTTAGTCAGGGATTGTCAGGGATTTAACCCTTTCAACATGGAAGGCAAAGGAAAATCAAGTTCTATTCATTTTCAAGACTTTACTAGTAAATTCGTCTCTCTGTCAAGATGATCTAGACATTCAGCTCTCAGGCAAACACCCTAACCTACAGGCTTTCAGTTACTTCTTCTCCATTCCTTTTGAAATGTTCAGCATACAGAAGAGAATTCAAAATGTATTGGATATAAAAGTAGAACTGTTCATTTTTTTCCACATTTCACAAAATCTAGCAGTTACAATCTAATGCAACTAGATTGTAATGATTTGCTTTCTTCTGTAAGACTGTTTCTTTCTTATTTAGAAATAACTGATGTCTATTGTTCTACAAGTTAAATATAATTTTATCACTCACTAAGCATCTATAGATTGATTTAATTATTAGAAATAACAGAATCTTTGAACAATCTCAGATTTGTAATTAAATTGTTATGATTCCTTATTGACATGCAGCTTTGCACTAACTTAAAATTATAATCATTTTTATGTATCTTAACTTTTCACATGCTTATTAAAGGAACTCCAAACTTTACGATATCGATACATGTGGTAAGCATCCATAAAACTGTATCCTGCCAATTTGAATTTCAGTAAGAGATCCTTACACTTTTCTATACTGTTCTGTTAAATTGTAACTTCAGATGTTGTAACTAGAAGTCTTTTTTTCCTTTTCTTTTTCTGTTTAAGAGAATTACTAGATCTGTATCTTGAACATTTGCTGTTCAGCCCCAGTGAGTTCTGTCATTATTCCAGCACTGAATGAGGTCTTGGAATGAAAGCATTCTGACACTTTGTCCTGCTTTCTTGCATAGCTCTTTCATGTCTTCACAGAACATGTTTCAAACTATTGCACTGCAGTATGCTTAATGCTTTTTTCCCACCAGAAAACACTTATATTTTATTGTCGAGGTGACAATTTGGTATATGGTCAATTAAACGTGTGAAAGCTGTTTATAACTTTACATGGATTTATTAGGAGATGGAATACCAGTGAGACATGCTTGATTTTCCTTATCTAGTGCAAGATCTTTGTCAAGCACATTTTACTAGTATTTGATGCTTCAACTTGTCTGGAAACAAACCAGAAACATATTCTGTGTAGTTAAGGACCATGTTTTATTCCACCCATTAGTTATTCATGGGGAAATCTGAATAGACTGATAGCAAAGTAGAATTCTTGGGTTCAAAGTGATAGTTACTGAGGTCATCAACAGAAACTTCTTTCCTTCATCTAGTAATATATAGATTACGAAGTTACCATCCCTCTGGTGGTGTTTCCTGAGCTGAGGTGCTGCAATTACACTACACTTGACCTTAGCCAAAATGCCAAGAAGTGATTTGACCAAGTCAGTGCTCCTCCACTACGTTAGTGCAAAGTAAAACATGCTTGATTATGGGCATCTTCACTGGACATTCAGCCTGCTGTAGGTGCTGCTTGTGTTTTTCTAGACGGCTTAGAAAAAAATATACCTTCTGTGTTCTGTGAACGGTATTTTTCCTTCTCATCTTCTAGAAGCCTTTTGTTTCACAGAATTTAATGACTTTCCCCCCAAGTGTAGGTGCAGGCGTTATTTTTAATGGGTCATTTTGGTGACTGGTTTACAGCATGTGTTCACAACTATCATCAGAAGTGGAGAGGTGGACTGTAGCGTGGTGGTGGGAAATGGTGACTAGGGACTGGATGTTAAGTTGGTCTTGTCAAAGCAAATGTGCAGAGAACAGTGACCCTATAGCTCAGTGCTAAAAGGTTGACCCCGAAATCGTTAATAGTAGGATTATTAACACTGTAATGTTTTTAAATGGCTGCAAAGCTAACCTATTTGTTGTACCATTTCAGTGTTGGTAAATTTAAGTCAAGGGCATGAGGAATTTACTGAAATCTCATAAAATCTGTTCTCTTTAGGAAATAAAATTGTTCCAGGTAAAGTGATTAAAAATACTTTCCAAATGATTGGTGTCATTTTGATTTTTAGTAATTATCTAATAAAAAAAAAAAGTTGCTTAGAAATCCTAGTTGCATATGTGGTGATGGACCTGAATACACTTGTAATTGCTGGACATTAGCACACCTATGAGCTCGGTCTGTAGAGTCCCAGTGGGTGTCATACTTTGCTGCTGATGCTTTTGATGTTGGTGAATGGACATGTAAGTGCTGGCTATTAACAGGGTTATTAGTGTAGCCGACATTCTCCCAACAGAATACCACCAGCAGTTGTTAAAGGACATTGCAGAGGTTTATGCATTCTCTCCTTGCTCAAAATGACCATTTTGCAACTGCCAGATGTCCACTACTACCTTAAACTCAGCAGTGTGTGTGCATATGTGTATGCCTTTGTGAGAAACAGAGATTGATCAGTTAAGGAAGAACCACACAGAACAAAAGGCAACCATTACTACAATCCCCCCTCCCCCCCCCCCAATTAGTAATGGCTGACTAAGCAAAGTGGTACAATTTTAAGGAACCAAGGTCAAATGTTAGCCTGGAAACAAATGAAACAAATCTATGCTCTGAAAATGTTTATTGCCAGTAACACCTGATTATGCCAACTGACTCATTGATATCTGCTAAAACACAACATCATATACTAAGTTAGGAATAAAATATACTTTCTTTAGGTCTTCTTGCAATTTGCATTGAAAACAAGGGGAGACGAAAATAAGAATACAACAACTCGGTGGCTGTCTTGTCATATCCGCGATAAGATTGAATTCAGAATCTGAGATAAAGTTTAGAAAGGATGTTGTCCCCAAAACCGGGGTTCATTTACTTGGTGTGCAAAATGCACATGTGCAAAATATAATATACACACAGAGCAGAGGTATTTTATTGCATATTTGCGCAGGTATGGGTGTCTGTCCCAAGACAGCACACCAAGCTTTCAAATTAACAGTTATTTATACACAAAGCATTAACATATTCAACCTCCTAATAGAGATGCAATATTCTTCTACTAAAAGATTGGTTAAAAACTCTTCGCCTAGCATGTAAATTAGCACACATGCTTAGTTGTTCTTCTTCAACTTCATCATTTGAGTCGGTGGCATAATTGGGGTAGGTGTTCTGTGAGTCGGTGGTCACGATCTCCCCCTGCCGGAATTACCTTTCCCCTAGTTTCCTACCTTTTTGGCAGATCTGAGCAGTTCTTCATGGTTTACTAACTAGGCTAGTAATACATCAGTTAACCTTCTGCTTTCGATAGCCGCATCCTGCTAATTAGACAAAGGTACATTGTCTAAGTTCCTACGGAGATAGGGTAGGGCTCTACAATGGATTTCTATAGCAGCATCAATCATTATGTGAATTGTATACTTACATTTGATTATTACAGCAAGGAGGCAGAATACATGGGAAAGCCGTTTCACTAACAGCTCTGCTTGGAGGGAGCAGCTCTGTTTCACCCTGACTTTCCCCTGTCCCAGATAACAGCATTTTAATATTAAATTGTTTTCATCTGTGTGTGTTTCTGTTTCTGTGTGGCCTCTGGCAAAACAATTTACAATGTAAATACAAGAGCACCTGAATTAAAATCTTTTGACACAAACCAGCAAAGGACAAAAGAGTAAATGCAGCAATGTGACTGAAGCTCAAAGGACATTTTTTTTTTTTTTTTAAAGAGTCAGACTTAGTTTCTTGGGTTTTGTTGACCTTCCTCATAAACAACGTTTAAGATTTGGGAATTTACCAGTAGAATTCAAGTATACAGAGTGCCTGGCCACTCCCAGTGATGAGCTCTGTGAGCTATTTTACCACCACTGAAGTAACGAGCCAGGAATACATTACAGCTGATACACCACTGGTGAAAAATTGCTTTGGGTTTAGGTATCAGCTCTCTGTTCCCAGATTGAGTAACTAATTGGGCCTTCCCCTTTTTCGTGCTGCCCTTTTTCTCTTGACGCCCTTTCCCTCTTTTCTGATTTGACACAATGGGTGACTGGGGCCTTTAGTTATGTTGACCCATTTCAGAAAATTAATTTGCCTTAACATCCTTTGAATCTGCTTGAGAAAAAGAACTAATTAATTTGAACATGGCAGGCAAGTATAATGCTAAGGAAAATGGTAAATTTGTGTTTAGGAGTATTGGCTTTTTTGTCTCTTATTGCAATGCATTTTAATTCCCTTTTAAAAAAATTGTAAATTAATGCTTTGGCTTGATAGCCTACTTGTATGCAAATCTGTTTCAATTGTTTCATGATGATTTACATTTGGAATTTGTATAGGATTTACTGTAGGTGAAATTCAATAGAACTAATTGATATTTTTTCTTCATAAAATTAACTCCCCTATTTTCAAGAGTATTAAATACTATGACTGCCATCCTTTTGACACCAGGCTGTGGACTTACCTTGATAGTAAATAAAAGCAGCATAATGTATTTAAAAATACAAAGGGTACAGCTTCTAGGGAAAGTTGACTACATTAAAATGGTAGCTGCTTTGTCTATCCAGGCACCTACCTTCTAGGTTTCTGAAGAATTATAAAGAATAATCAAAAGGCTATTATCAGTTTATGGAACTGAAATGTCAAAAATTAGTTTTTATAACAGTCTTTAGTCCAGGTATGTTCCCTTAAATAATGTCTATTGGGTAAGACACTGGAAGCTTTCAAAGTGTTTCCTATTCAGCAAACCATTGTAGCCCAGACTCAGCAAGGCATATCAATCTGTGAACAAAAATAAGCCTGTGTATAAGTCTTTTACTAGATGAGAAAACACTTCAACATATGCACAAATTCTTTACTAATATTACAGCTTTTATCAGTAGTTTAAAGTGCTGGCAAACTGAAACATATTGTAAAGCATCTGGCTTGAAAGAGCCTGAATGCAAACTCTCTCTCTATGCAATGGCAGAGCTTTGAGGATTTAAGAATCTGTACCCTTCTGAATTTCTTATCTGATTTTTAGCTTCATAAGTGGAACATGCAAACATTTTCTGCCCATTGGGATGTTTATAATTCCATTTTTAATAATCAGGAAAAAAATGTAAGCTGCCTATTTTGAATGCCCTGTTGATAAGCATTTTAACAGGATGATTCAACACATACACTGTGCTAGATTATCTGCGATAGATTTCCTTGTCAAAGAAACATTTTGCTTGTGAGAAGTTTCTCTGTGCTGCTGTGCCATTGAAATTGTTTTAAAATGTTTTTGTGTCTGACAACGTACTCCTGCGAATGCCATAACATCCATCATGTAAGAAATTATTACTTTTTTCCATTTTCTCTGCCTAATTTACAATGTGTTCAAAGCTGCATGCAGTTATAATACAATAGGAGAATAATTACTTTAGTACAAATGATCTTTTCTGTACTACTACTGCAGTCAACAGTACACCATTTCCCTATGTTTTTTAGTTTATTGAACAACTGATAAAAATGATGTGCTCTATGTTTGAGAGAAGCAGAAAAAAAGGACATACTTGATCTTTGCCGATACTTCTCCCTTTTACAAAAACTCTTCAGAGACTCAAGATGTATGATTATCTAAAATTGCCTTTTCTTTATGGCTCATTCAATAACATGTTTCCATATTTATGCAAAACACATGAAACTCAAAGGTGTGATGGATGCAGCCTTATAACTGAGTCCAATAACCAGCATTTAGAACTGTATCTTGTGTGTTGGTAAAACTGTTTCATCAAGTTTTGATATAAAATTCAAAACTTTGAAAATAATTTCCTTGAGGGGAAAAAAAAAAAGACTGGATTCTACTTGTCAGTTCAGTCTGTTAGGGACATAATTATTACAACTGCTCATCTCTTGAAATGGTAAGGCCTGATTTGAAAGGAACTTTTCTAAATAAGTGCAAATGCAAACCTGACCCGTAACACCTAAATGTTATCAGGAAGAAAATTAAAGGATGAAGTGTCTTCTAAATTGGCACACTGAAATTTTGGATTTAATCCTTTGCTCTTGGGAAAGAGCAGGACACTTGGCTGTGATAGAGATGGCTGAGCCTCTGATCCAGAATTACTGTTCCAGCTGAGGAGCTCTGCCGTGCACTCGGCTGGAAGGCCATGGGGAAGGAGCTGGCAGTTAGAATAAAGGCAGAGGTGGATAAACTTTTCAGTCTTATCAAGGAGACTTTGATGTAGGAGATGGGGGGAAGTACAGAATAGATTTGAAGGGAGATGGCAATAGAAGAATGTCATTAATCTAAGATGACAGAGAAGGAGAGGAGAGCCATATGGGGCAAGCTGAAAAATAACCTGAATGGATGATGATTTTTCTGGCTGTTTGATGAGGCGGCAGATTTTCCAGAAAATGCGTGAATTTCTGGAAAGGACCTGGAAGGTCTGGAATGACTTACCTATCCAGGTTTCCCAATTAATACAGAATAAATCATGTCTAGTTGTTCATCTCCTTTACATTTGTTCCCATGCTACTAACATAAGAATTCTTTGTCAACAGCTTGGAAATCTCCTTGTATCAGAAGGGAGAAAACCCTTCTGAATCCTGTGTTATCTCAGCATTTTGATTATTAAGTCTTATTTTTAAGAAGCACTGGTTTTTAAAAGAGGTATCTCGTATGTATGTTAATATAGTAATGCTATTTACTACTTAAAATGTGTGACTTGAAAAGATGCCCCAACACATTTGTCCATAAGTTGTTTTAAATATATTCCAATACTCTTACTATATAAAAACCTAATACTAATTAAAAGTAAAAAAACCAGGACTGTTGCTTTGAAAATTCACTTTATACCCTTATTGAAAAGAAACAACAGCAACAACACAGGATTCTTCAGCCTGTAAGTGCCAATATAAATGTTTCTATTCAATTTTAAATCTACTTTAGAAATATTTTTGAGTAATTTATGACCTCGCATTTGAAACAGTCATGCTTAACCAGCTTACATACAACAGAACACTTAAGCAGCAAATCCAAAGACATCAGTCATTATTACCAGTTAGTGTCCTAGTTATAGTACATTAATAAGTAGTTCTATGCTAATAAAAACAATTTACAAGAAAGAGATACTGCATTTCTTTTAGCAGTTATATATTCATTTTCAAGTCAAAGTTTTTCAGCTTCACTGAATAAGGATAAGAAAGTTGCCATGGAAAATATGGCGAATTGGCTGAAATTGCAGCATCCAGTAAAACAACAGTAAAAAGTACACTAAGGTCAATGAAATATCTATGATGAAGTAGGTCTCATTTCTTTTGTCTTTTTCAAGTTTTTCTACAGTCATGCTTTTTTCTTCCTTTTGCTATCTTTTTTTTTCATGGCAATCCTACAAGGATGAAATGAAACCAAGTAAAATTCCCTTCTCTTATCCTCCTGATACTGAGGACAAAGACTTTCTCCAAACACTACACAATACAGTTTTCGATAGAAGAAAGAGAGTGCTCTACTCTATAGAAGTGAGAATCCACAGGAGGCTGCAATCAAAAGACAGTATGAAGTTGACCAGAAACAAAGAAAAAGGGACTGTGATTCAGTGGTGGGTTTCCTTTTTTTGTCTTTTTTGGTTGGAAGAGTTAAGGAGCAAGTCACTCTGTTAGCATCAAGAGCAGCAGTGCTCTCCCTGAATAAGTGTCTTGGATAAAAAAGTATTCAGTACTACATTTCCAACAAAGAATGGAGGTGGATAGAAAAGAGACAGAGAACACGTCACCCTACCTGGTATTTAACAGTGCTGATAAATGCAGCTCAGAAAGTTCTGTGCTTCTATTTCTCTTGATGCCCAAAGAACTAAGAATTTGGTCTTTGATTCAATTGCTGCCATCAGTAGCTTGTGTGTTTTTGGTACCATTGAGAAGTGCCATTTAGGGCATGAAAGTCTGAGAGACTTAGAGCAACCAACACCAAGGCCAGCAGCTTGCAGGGTGATGCAGCCTTTGTCATTTACGTAGACTAAAAGACTAATATTAATCTGATCTAAATTACAGTCTGCTTGTGCATTCTGCTTATTTTTGCTGTCATATGAGTTTTAAATTATTAAATTCAGAAGTTGGAAAAATTAGGCTAAATAGCAGGCTGTTCACAGCAGTGAAATATATAGAAAGAGCACAGGATAGTACAAGGTTAGGGAGATAACAGAACAAAGGAAAATATTTAGCTTTCTAGCTGGCAAATTTAAATTGCTTCATCCTGAGTTGGACCAGGCATGAAAATAACTTTTCCAAGGATGTGACCTGATGGTGCACTTTAGTAATAAATTCCTGAAAGTAGACATCAGATTGATTTCATAATTTATTTTTCTTTAGTATGTTTTTAAAGGTATTCATTGGTTTCTAACTTCAGTTTGCTTTGTCTTGAACAAGACACTTGTAGAAATGATGCAGTCACTCTTTTCCTGTACCTGCCTCAAATGATGCTGGAAACTATCTCTATCATAAACCAAATCTTTGGGACAGGTATAATACTTAAACATGCAACTTCAAATGAAGGACAGCTTGATCTGATGAAGAGGCGTGATCAGTGTGCCTAAAGAGTTTAGGGCACTGTGCTTCTATGGAATAAACTTGGTTTCTATTTGCTGAGATCCTCTGTACACACTGAGTGTTCTCATCCTATACTTGAGAATCATGTTCCCTTTTGTTTTCTCTTAGGACTTCTGGCTTGCTGGCATCAGAAACGGTACAGCATATCCTTCCACTAAGAGGAACATACCTTACTGCTAAAGTCATATTACTGGGAAGTGGGAGATAGGGGCTAGAATTCTTCGACCTGGAGAAAGAAATTTAAGACAAGTTTTTTGGGTAAATGTTACTGGAAGGTTATAACAGCACTCATGTCCCATGTTTGTGAATGGAAGTGATTATGAATCATAACAAATTTCTATATTATTCTGCAACTTTGCATGTATTGCAGAAATAATGATGAATTTCATGACATATCAAATACTTTGTCTCTATCAAAGTTAAAGTCTATTTGTTTAGCTATTCCAAAAAATAATGCAACTCTTCATAAGTTATGAAAAATTTTTATGTGATGTCAATATACGTCTACATCTTAAATCTTTGCCACGATCACCATTCTCTCTGCTTGTCTAAGTTGATGTTTTCAGGACTGAAGGAAACTGACTTATATAATAAAACAAATTTTAAAACGTTCTATGTATTGTTCTGTGCTGACTATACTTCAGGGTATGACAAATGACAGTCCTGAAATCTGTATATGCTTGTCTAATCTCTTTCGGAAAGTGCCAGATAACCTTACTTTTGAAAAAAACAAGATCAGAGCTCATTAATCTTATTTTCTTTAACTTTGTCTTGATATCGTCCATCTGCATATAGGTGCTGTTGATTTATATATCTGACTGTTCTTGAATGTAAATAAAGAAGCCCTCATTAATGTGACTGCAACTGGAAAAATCTGTGGAAACCAGCTTTTTGGAATGTTAAGGTCTTTTATGGAAAACATTCCAAGTATATATATAAACAGAAACATCAGATTTGTAAGTGACAATTTCTTAAGTTTAAGTTCTCTCAATGTTATGGCATAATACAAGGAATCTGATTTTGCATACACAAAAATGTAGGAAGAAAATGACAAAACACTTCTTATTTTTTGCCAGGGGCAAAGCAATATCAACAATAAGCTACTTAGTGTATGCAGGGGAGCAAAAATAACATCAGGATTATTGCTGAGCATTATTCATGTTTATGAATCATGTGCAAAAAGGTTCCTATACAGAATTTTACACAACCTACATTTTAAACAAGTTATGAAGCACAGAAACATGCCTAGTCTGGAAATATTCTTCTTAGAGGAAGATTCCTTATTTTTTCACTTTCTGATGTAACAGCTCATCAGAGCAGAACATCAAGTAATTAAAATACATTAAATTTGACTCTCCAAGCACTTAGTTTTGATAAACAGTGAAATTAATGTAGAGTAGTATAATGGAGCAATCTATGAACCTTGCACAGTATTACAGTGTTTTGGGTAGTTGGGTTTGTACATGTCAGGTATGACATAGTGTCATCTTATTATGAACTGATAAAAGTGATTTGACATCATCTTGACTTTTGCAAGAACTGTAAAATAAAGTCATGTATGAGAACAGGTGACTTAAATGTTATTTATTATAATCATCCTTTTAGAAAACTGTGGGCGTGTAATGCAAGTACTGACTAGCAAAAGCTAAGGTTTGCAACTTGTACTTATCCAGTACCTCCAATTGGCTGTCCCTTTCTTGGAAGGGGAGGAAAAGGGAGTGAGAATCCCTTTCAACTGAAATCTCTCTCTCTCTCTCTCTCTCTCTCTCCTCCACCCCCGCTTCTCTCTTTAAGGATTTACATAGGCCATGGAAAAACTGAGATTTCAAAATGGTCTCTTTTTTTGTGGTGATGAATAAGTCTCCTTCTCTGATATTGCTTTTGTATGAAAGGAAGATCTACCTGTATTGTTAATGTATCATTGCACTTCAGATGTGAGAAGACATGGTCCAAGGTTATTCATTAGTGCTTTTAGGAGACTAAAGCTGAAATTCAGCTTGCTTTCTTCCTTTAAGTTTGTCTAAGGCGTGTGTAAGAATAAGGATAGTTTGCTCATGATCTGGGGAGAGCTGTTCTGAGTAGCAGCAATTTTAGATAAATGGATGCAGCTTTTGCGTACAAAGTCTGAATTTTTTTTTTTGTCTGTACATATGAACCGGATTCCACTATTTTGTTAGAAAACGTATTTCACAACTTACCTGTCTTCACTATTGTTGTTTCCTCATATTGGTGCAAAATCAAACAGCTCTAAGAGGTGTAGGGGAAAGCATTACCATAGCTTTATGGTTATAACTGTATTCTAGTCTCAGGGTCTATTCCATTTCAGCCCCCTGCTTTTTTTCTGGGGGGGCGGGGAAGGGTGTGTGTCTCCTTCATGCAAGAAATACCATCCTTCATGCCTTGTTAGTTTGAAAAAATTAAAAGTAATTTGTGTTTAGATTTTAAAATTTATTTTGTATTTTCTATACAGAAAACTGTGGAAAAATAATTTCATAAGCAAATTAAAAGCTACAAGTTATATTATGATAGGAATATCTATTCCCTAATGGAGTTGTGCCTATAAATAGGTCATTATGTAACTTGGTGTTACATCCAGCTGCTTTTATTTGTGCCACCTAATCTTGTAATATCTTTCACCTGTCTTGACAATGGTAACTGGAAGTATTTAGCAAGCTGGGCTTCTTTTCTGTTGAGTGTTCAGTTTCTGTGTGTATACTCTAATGAATGCTGCTTCGTAGCATGTCAAAGTAAATATTTTAAATTTGTGATCACTACATTCACTTGAATTCTTCTGTCCCATTTGACAAGAACATGAGCACAGTACATATGGTTAAGCCTTAATATCTTTCTGAATACATAACTATTTTAGTCAAGTATGCAACTTGCTTTTCAAGGAGGAATTCTTTGTCATTGCACTTTCTTTCCTATCTTCTGTAGATTTCTAGACTAACCTTTCTTCCTTCCTTTTTAACATGTTTTTGCATATCAGTAAGAATCTGTTTTCTCTGTTAAGACTAGCTTGCCTGCAGTATTTTTGACAGTTTCAGCAATAAAATATGACGTGGTTTTTGTAGGTGAAAAGCAGAAGCTATATCTGGATAAATAAAACTGTTGGGCTTTTTTCACAAAAAATACCTAAATCTGTGGGTGCCCTTGCCATTGCACATATTTTGAGCAGGTTTCTTCTTGGTAGATACTGCAATTTCTGTGTGTGACCTGTAAGGTGTTTAAATGCTTTTCTGTGTTTGCATGTCAACCTTCCTTAATTTTAGTGGTAGTTTCATATGCTGAGTCCTAAGTTAGCAAATGTCATGTGCCCTTATCCTACTGTGATCTCTCTCACTGCTCACGTGGTCTTTAATGTGGTTCGAATCAGTATAAGCTTTCCAGAAAGAAACATATATAAGGCAGTTACAGTGGTCAAGAGCAGTGGAAAAGTGGTAGATGTTTATAAATAAGGATATGAAAAGTAGTAGTAAGGTGAAAGAATGATGGGGGAGGGAGGAAGGAAGGGGAGACTTAGGAAGTCATGAGAAAAATCATGTTACATGATCATTTTCTCCTTGCCAACTATTCTAAACCTAGAGTGTTAAAACCCTTCTAGCTGTACCGAGTGCCTGATAATTGTCTTCAGTAAAAACTAAAGAGTTGAATTGTATGCTGTCATGACTAAGCTGTACCATTTAAATTTGAATTCTTTTCTTTGTGGGTAGCTACAGAACAAAAGAATCACCTCCCTAACCAATTTAGATAAAGCACTAAAAGTTCAGAGTACAAAGGCTCCGTTCAGACCGCAGAGATGGGAATCATTTGTTGCAGAGTGTATTGGTATGTACTTCTTAGTGAGGGAGAACAACCACCGCTACCTGCTGGGTTTCATGTTTCACTGTAGACTTGGAACTCTGGTTCATGTTCAGGAGATGGCTTGACCCTTCCAAGGGGATTGTTGTTTGGTGAATAATTTTGCATTAAATTCTCCCACTTTCAGAGATGAAATCCAAAATTAAAAGCAAACTTTTGAGTCTCAGTCTTACTCTGCAGTCTTAAGTGTTGTTTTTAGCTATATGCTGCCAAACGATAGGGCGGACACACTAGATAAGTCAAATCCTGACTTTATCATCTGTATCAGTGTTGTGTAAAATTTAATAAATTTTAGGAATTTATTCCTGTAGGAAATAAAAATGCAGTTTTTTAGTTTGTATGCTTACAGTGTCTTTTGTAGCTGGAATGAGCAGTCAGGCACCTGAGTTGTACTTGCTCCTAGAGGCTTATATGTATGGCAGGTCAAAAAGCCACTATGTCACGGTTAATGCTATAGATGCTTTCCATAAATGTAAAAGTTTCATTCTGATAAACATCCTAAGTCAAAGTAATGAAAGCTAATTCATGTTTGTTACAGGTTTTTATGCTAAAATGCACCTTTGACACTTGCAGCAAAATTGTGACAGGTGGTTAAAATGGTTGAGTAATTATGTACAAATATCTCTGACTATTGCCACTTAATTTCACTGCAAAGAGTGTGCAGATATGTCAAAAAGTACAATCCTTCAAAAGAAGCTTGTTGCTGTCGCAAGAAAGGGTAGCCTTGTAACAGAGGTGCTGCCTGGGATCATAAAAGGTCCAAGGCTTTTGGCTCTTTTCCTGGCTCTGCATCTGCTTTGAGAGTGACCTTTTGGGAATGTTCTATAGTCCTTGTACCACAGTTCTTCACTTAAGGCTGCATGTAGTAAGTATTCTATGAACAGCTGTGGAATTTTTATAGCATCCAAAATGCAGCTCACATGGTCATAGTGTGCAGGTCCAAGGTTTCACAATTGAAAATTAGGCTCAGAGTGCAGAGCAGCAAGAAGGATTGCAGGGAACTGAGAGCAAAGATTCATTATTCCTGCCTGTTCTCTCTTCCTTTCCTCAACTGCTGAAACTCAGTTCACTTTGTTTTCGTGCTCTGCTTTGTCAGGCCATGGATGTCACTATTTTACCATGCTCCATTTTCAGGGGCATATTGACATTCTGTCTCCAATAGTGTTGAACCTAAATGAAGAGTCAAGAAATTCATGCCAAGTCTTCATGATACTGTTTGTAGTTCTGTAGATCAGCCTGTTTGTAGAAGAGTTGCGTAACCAATGCAACTGCTGCTGCTTGCTTAGAAACTGATTTCTCATCCTTAGCAACTTCTTTGCAATACGTGGTTGAGAAGCTAATTACATGAAGCTGATTACTGTTTTAAAACAGGGATAGTGGGATGTTTGTGCATTGCTAAGGTAAGAAACAATTTGCATATATGAAGATTATCTAATTATTTAGTGGTTTTTGAATTGTAAGTGTTAAAGGCTGATACAGAAACAGTAACAATTGGTTGTGTGCACAAGAGTAATTTACAACAGCTCTTTTACTTGGTGTGCTAAGTTAAGATGCTTTGTAATACTTCTGTGATATTTTGGATTCAAGATTGCATTACTGATGTGGAGCTTCTTTGGCAATATTCCGTATTGTTTCTGCCCTCATCTGAGTTCACCTGCATTTCTTTTAAGACCTGAGAATTGGTGTGTTACTTCCCAAAAGGATGTGAGATCTATCTTCCTTCAAAGGCTGTTTTTTTAACAGCAATGCATGTAGTAAATAGTTGAACTGGAAAGATTTGTCTTTTCCACAGTAATTAAAATCCAGAGGCCCCTGTCATTTAAAACACCTGTGGACAGGGTTGAGAGACAGATATCTGTCCATGTATTTAGCACTGTATTGAAGAACATGTTAAGGTAAAACAGAGCAGGCTCTAATATCTGTAGCAGTGTAAAAGGTGGCGTGATTTCTGTTCTGCTGGGAACAACTGCTGCCGGTGTGATGCTACCTCACTGCATCCTAGAACAGATCTGGGGGGAGTTCAGAACAAGAACAGTGGTAACTCCTGTCTGCTGGACCCAAGCATAGATACTGTTTAGAGATGTATAGGCCATATGTTATTCCTGTCAGAAAGTATTATCCTTTCTATGAGTATCCTTCAATGCAAATGTCATTTTGTTAGTTTTGCCTGACCCTGAAAATAGTAGGAAGGAAGGAAATGCTTTCTTCTGCAAAACAAAAACCGTATTTTTCTTATAGGGCCTTTTCATCAAGCTTTGAAGAACACTGTTTGAAGCTGGGGGAGATAAGTTTGCTGAATATCAGATCTACAAACTGGCTCTTTACTTAAAATGTCCAAGTTAATGTTGTACTATTTTCCTTTGAGGGCAGTGAATGGGCAGGAAGAAAAGGGGAGGGGTTACAAATATAGTTAAATCATGCTTGACTGATTCCGTAACGGGGAAAAGTGTTGCTATTTTGGGATTGGATGCATATTTACATTCTGTCTGTGATTAAATAAACTATTTTGTAATGCCACACTAATAACTACAAGTAAATAGTTAATGGGTACTTTTCAAATGTTACCATACATTTGTTCAGGACCACAACTAGGAATATATAGATTGCAAAATAGTAGTGAGGAAGATAATGAATATGGATATGTTTTACTAGAATTTCTTCTTGGATTTATGTATTATATATTTATTACTTTGGGTTATTATTTTTGTAAAGCACTGACATACTTTTACCTTCAAAAGACTTCTGTTTTGGCATGCATTAAGACAAATGGTACAAGTCTTGAAGCTTATTAACTCTAACCAAAAAAATAAATGTAGTATGTAGTTCTTTCAGAAGTTTGTCCAGTGTATTATCATTGTTATTTAGCTCTTTTTAATGATCAGAATGATGCATCTTCCTTATTATACAGAAAAACTATTTGTCTCTACATCAGATAATAAAGAAATGCACGACTTTCCCATCTGGTTCTACCACCAGCTGTCACCACCACCACCCTACATTTCAAACGTAAGAAAAAGTTCCCTCGGTACCTTGAAATATGTTGCATGAGGAGAAATGACAGCCTAGTTCAATTGCTCATAGCTAATAATTTGATTGCTTTCCTTGGATTTAGGACGCATAACTTTGAATTTGATTCTTTAGTCAGAACAGGGACATATAGCTGAGTTTGCTATTTCCTAAAAGAGTCCTCTCTTCACTGAGGGGCAGACTTTCATGCTTTGTCAGAGGGGTAGATTTTCAAAGTCTTGCTCTCCTTCAGCGTGGAATGAAATCATGTTCCCAAAACTTGAATCCTGTTGTAAAAAGAAGCTCTTTTTTTCTAAAAAGCCTTACTGCATTAAAAAATGGAGAAGATTTAGCTTTCTGTTGTACTTTGCAACGCAACCTTAACTGTGCTCTAGTGCCAAAAGCCAGTGTAGTAGGCAGATTGCCATATTATCTGGCAATGTCTCAATAATGAAATTTTCTGGTCTTCCAGTATGAATCCTCAGGGCACAAACCTGGAAATGAGCTTCATTCATACTATATTATTTAGACACTTTAAGCACCTATATACTGACGCTAAAGGCTTTTAGTTCATATTTGAAAGTAAAGACATACCACAAACAAACCAACAAATATTTGAGGGTTATATTTAGAGCCACTAGCTGTAAAGATGGAAAAAAAAATCAATATCATTGTTTTCTCTTATTGAATTTTTCCTTAGGAGCTTAACAGAAAGATCTAAGGCAAACTAAATGTCTACTATTATTAAAGTCATTTAATATCCTAAGAACTAAAAGGTCTTTCACTGAGTGTGACTTTCTCATAGCTTGGTCACTGACAAAGCAAATTAGCCATCTTTTCCTTAATGTTGCTTTCCTTTGTTCTTTTTTTTTCTCCTTTCCCTAGGTGAGGCTCCTTGCATAGTTGCATGTCTTAAGTTTAATCTTCTGCTGTTTCTACTACTGCGCTGGGAAACTTGCCAGTACACATAAATCAAGGTTATGTCTTTACTTGTTTCCTCATGCTGAACTCCCACAAAAGCTCTGCAATGCAAAAGCTATAAAATGTTCTGATTTCATATCTAGTTTTTAGTATGTTGGAAAACAGAAGCTTTAATCTGGATCTTCTCTATTTAATATTAACTATGCAACTGCCGGCGTTGATAAAATTGTGGAGAATCCAGTCAGTTGTATGTGAAAGGAAGAGAGAGACATCTTTGTCTTGCTGTGAGTCCCATAAAATCTTGAGTCATATTGGCTGTAGTGCCATCCTTCTGTAGAGATACGGGGACAGAGGAATCCATGCAGTGGAAGATTGCCCTGACACTGCCTCTGCTTTCCTTCAGTTCATCTGTTTTGGGAGGGAATCCTTGCAGAATGCTAGTGGCAGTTTCAGAGGTGACTCTTCCATGCCTTCCCACATTTGCTCTTTTCATCTTGCCGATAAAGAAAAGGGATGAAGCAGCCATTGGAAAGGAGATAGGTGTTTATATTGGTCCCTTGCTATCCTGAGGCGTTTACTCTAGTACAGTTTGTTTCCTGTTCTACCCTGAGGGGGAGAGAAAGATAAATGCTCTACTTGCCTGAGAAAACTAAAATGGAAGAAGTCGCACTTACATTTCCTCATTTGTTCTGCCACTGTGCCACCAGCTTCTGGAAGAGAGGATGAGCAGAAACATTTAGTTTTCTCACTAGTCTAATGGAGGGAGACATGAAAAAGTCATCCGACTAATTACTTATGGCCAAAAGCAAATTCAGTGACCTTGCTAGGTGAGGCTTAAAGAGCCTGAACTGTTATATATACATGGTTTGGTGTATCTGCCTCTTTCTGGAGCTTGCTTTCCTATGGCATTTTGAAAGAATCTATAGCAATGTTCTATTCATTTCTACTTTTAAATATCTGCATTGCCTAAACTAAAATAAATAAATTAAAAAAAAAACTGACTTGCACATTACCCATAGTTGTAAGAAGTTAACAATTACTGGAATCGGTTCTGGCTCGTTGAAATGCTCTTTCATCTCAAGGATTGAGACATTCTTTATATTCCAAAAGATCTTTTTCTCTAGAAAAAGAATTCTCTAAGCAGCGTTTGGCTGTTGGCGAAGATATTGCTTTGTTATTACTACCTTTACCCACTGAGGTTTGCTGCATCTGTTTTAGCTAAAATCACATTTATATAACTGATCTATCAGTCATGCTTCTCCCCTCCACTTTCAGAAATGGAAATATTATTTCAAATAGCTTTGAAATAGTCTACACCAACTGCATTCATTTCATCAGATTATGTAAAATCCAAGGATTACCCCACTGCCAGGATATACAATATATAGAGTAGGTCCAAAGATTTTTAGGTGTTTCAACAGTGCAATGAATGGGCTGAGGACTGTTTTTTTGCAATGCAATAGATGTATTAAAAAGCTGAGTGTTGGAATTTTAGGCGTTTTCACATAACTTCAGTTTTGTCCTTTAGAATGAGCTTTGGTTTTTATTAAAATACAATGAAAGCATGAAGTAGAAATAGTTTTCTCTGGTCACTTCCTTGAGACAGCAAAGGAGCTGGGAACAGGTTCTTTTGTTTCCTTCTCCCCAGAGATTCTTCTCCTGAACGTAAACAGGAAAGAGAAAGAGGAAAATAATGGACACTGTTGTGCTTGGAACTGGCAGGTTAGGTAACACCAGCAGTCCCTGTAAGTTAGGTGCACACCATATACAGGGACTTATGTTAGGCAATTTGGAGAAGCTGCAAGAAGTTTGATAACCAGAACTTGACTGGCAGTCACACTCTGCATAAATTTTTTGTAGCTGTAGGATAATTTGTGCTCTGAACTGTAGTTTGAATGTTTGTACTGAAACTCATCAAACTGTGGCTAAAGGTGCTAGACGCACCTTTGCAAAGCCCAGTGCTGGACAGCTTTGACCAAGCAAAAAAAGAAATACAAGCCTTTCTCATATATCTTATCACGTATATGAGGAAAGCTGCAGTGAAACTCAGTCTGTGTCAGACAGCACACCAGCAGCATTGTAACTGAGTTAATACGTAGTGCCATGAAGTAGTTGATGGCAGTTTCGCCTCACTTCTGTGGGTATAAGAGGCAGCAACAAAGAGAACTATTGTGGCTTGCCTATACAGGAAGGTAAAATGACCTTATAGTTTGAAGAACAGGAAATATTCCTGCTATAGCACAGCTCTCCTTAGGTAAGCTGTGCGTGTGTGGCAAGACAGGCTTAACCAACTAACCCAGAACTAATAAGGTTCCCTGAGGTCTGTCCTGTAATAAAGGAGACTGCGGAAGACAGCCTCTACAAGGGCTATGTTTATGGCTGTGCCCATTCAATCTGGTTCTCTATGAGAAAGGTGGGAAGGTCTGAAAGAAGGAAACTCCATTTTCTTGCTTTAAAAAGATGTACTTCTAAAATAATCCCAGGATTAAAACATTAGGGATGCTGTCAGTGAAGACAGAGTTGGTTCAGTGACAACTTGCAAAGATGGTACACTGGAAGAGACTAATGGCTTTCGACAAGGATATTTAAGTAAATAAGTACTCACACTGATTTTATTCACCTTTTAGATGTGTCCCTAATGTGCTTGGAATCCAGACAGCAGGAAAGTAGGCTTGTAGCCTTCTGATGCTTATCCTTTCGAATGGGTGAGAGGGAAAACTAATGGTCTGATTTCTGTTACGCAGGAGTCAATATTGCTTGTGTCTGAAAACCAAGCATGAAAACCTCTATTTTATGAAAGTTGCTGATGTTATAAGCAGTATGTTATTCATATTTGCTTCAGATATTTGTATCCTGCTAATAATTATGTTAATTTCATGCGTTGTGTATAGTGTAACTCATACCTATCTACCTATGCTTCATCTATTTAATGAATTACATGAAATGACCCTTACCTTGAATTGTGAGCACAGAGCTGAATTTGAAATGCTCACAGATACTTCATTGTAGCTAATCTTCATACATGGAAAACTATTAGCACTGCTGAACAATAGTTCAGAAGTGAGGTCTTTCATTTTATCAATATCCCTAATAGACTTTGCTGCTGCAGAAAAAGCATTCTAATTTTACTAGAGGAATATTTTACAAGTTAATTTTATGAAAATGCTAATAACTGTGGGAGTGCTTGAAAGAATTTAGAGAAGTTCCTATTTTTCTTGTTAAACTCTGGAAACTACCTTTTTAGTGCCACATTAAATTTGTGCTAGTTGGTGCCTGTGGTTTGCTCTATTTTTGTACAACTTTCATAGTCCCAGAACATTTTCACAATTTTAAGTGCTTTCAAAGCTACTAATGAAGACCACTTTATTACATCTAGGCATTAATAAAGCTAGAGATGTAGACTAAACAAAAATTACAAAGTTTATATTGTGAAATAAACCTCAAAGGATAAAAATAATTATCCTTCTGTATAAATTGCATATTTTCAAAGGTAAAAATAGATATCTTAAATTGTCATAATTAAGCATTCTCTGAAATAAACCTTGAAGTGGCATGCACATACTGTATGAACAGATATATTTACTATATAAGCAAGTGTTAAACAGAAATGCTTACTTTAAACTGTTGGAAGCAATACCTTGATATGCTGTCTTTCATCTGCACAATTTTCATCTCAAAGTATTTAGAAATATTTAATCCAGTGCTTTTCAATGTTCCTCTAGTTTGAGAACTCAGCCTCTTGATCGCCATTATTTGAGGTTTTTGGAGGATAAATAATATACGGCTGTCTGTCATCTTCATCTTACTCACTGTTTTGATTACCTCTAATGTCTTCTTTCTCATCCTTTAGTCTTTAAATGAAATATCCATCTTGTTGCATGAAAAAGGGCTGGAGAAATGATGCAACTTCTTTATGCCAAATCTTGTAAAAAAAATAATATACCCTTTTTCAGACTAGCTGTAGTATTTTAAACAATTTATCCCATGGGTTTATTTTTCTTATAGTCTCCTTGCAGGGGAAAAGGGGAAACAATAGGAAAAATAAAAAACTGTTAGGGATGCAACACTCATACTATTATCATTTTTAGAAAGCCTAACTTGGTAGAAAGGAAATATTATTTTCCTTGTATAAACCTTTCTTGATAACTAGAACATAATAAATTTGATATGCTCTATATAGGAAAATTTCAGATTATGTTCTCAATATTTTCACTTCCTTCTACCTCCCAGTGACATACAGGCACTCTGATTTGTATGTCTTTGAAGGATCTTCTGCTGCTCTCTTGGAATAGTAAATCCAATACAGCTGTTCAAAATCCCACAGAAAATTTAATGAGAAGCTGAGTGCAAAATATTTTGATTAATACTCCAATTCTCTGCCTGAGTGCCGCAGTGCCATAAGACCTGATTTAGCACTAGCAGAGAAATCCATTGTCAACCATTGACTTGAAATATATGGATTTAACCCTAAATGTTTGTGATGATTCACTTTCTCAAATTTGAAATGCACTAGGCTGTCAGTGCTGTGTGTAACATAAATACTCAAATTTGACTGCAAAAGATCTCATCTATTTCTTGCAAATATTCTTTCCTCTCCTTTTCCTTCCCCAGGCATGATAAAGGATCTGAGATCAGGATTTGTATTTTCATTATGGAGGAAATGGTTATGCTGGAGGGAAAACATTGCATTCCTCTTCCCCTTTTCTCTCTCCTGTCACTCTGCAAACACCCAAATATGATCTACAGAGGAATTCCCTAGAGACATGACATATCTACGCTCTCATAGCTGAGGCTTCTTGCTCTCACCTTGTGTCATTTCTCTCTAAAGGCAGTTGGTTGGTGTCTGTAGCAAACTGAGGTAAACATGTATGGAAATCAGTGATGAGATTCAGTGGGATGCTACTGGAGTTTCCCATGGCTCCAGCCATGGGAAATATGAAGAAATAGGATTAGTAATTTTGCTGAAGGAAAAGTGCTAGCCTTGAGTTGTTCTGTAGATACTCTGAGTATCTGGTCAGTTTTTAAACTTTATATTCTGAATGTTTCGAAGGGACAGGAGCACCCCAGTACCTGTGGAAACAAGAGTCTCTCTCCCTTGTGCCTCAAAAGAGGACATCTTTAGAGTACGTACTCTTTTCTCCCTCAGTTTGGTGTGGAGCAATGCCCAGCTCTATCAGGAATATATTCAGGTCACTTGTTAAAGAGTCTAATCCTTTCCCAGGTTCTATGTGATTAAAGTACAAGGTAATGGGAATCTTTTCCCATTATTCCCTCTCTTTCTAATGGGAGTTGTGTTTTTTAATTTTCTTTTTATGTATGCTAAAGGTCTTTAAAAACCATGGTGGGAATATGGACTTGTAGGATTTCACACTGTTGTTTTATTCAGTTTGACCAAAACAGACCATGTATCTGTTCCTGAAATAGTGGAATTCTTTCCCTTGGTTGCTGTGGGCTACAAATCAAACATCCCCTCTCTCTCGTATTTTGTTTTGATAAGCATTTAAAAAAATCTTATTTTTTTCATTAATAAGGATCTGTATCATTGAAATTCCATGCTTGCTAAGGAAGGACTAAAGAGATGACTAAACTTGATATTCTATATGAAGCGGAATAAATAAAACCCATAATCTTTTCATTTATCAATACTAGAAATGTAGAGGATTGTCACCTTAATTCTAGATGTTTTTTAAAAGCAAGATACAGTGTTCACTGTTAAAATCAAATGAAAACATATTTTCATGAGATTTTTGTAAGACGGATATTATTTAAACAGTGAGCGACCCCACTGAACCCCACGATAGCCAGGGGTATCTGGAACTGTCAGATGACATGTCTTCCAAGTCCATATCTGAATGATAACTGCCAGCTTATATTTTAGCGTTCATTTTATAGATCATTGCATGGAACAATTGCTATGTTAGGTTAAGCTATTTCCAGTTCTATAAATCAACTGTTTGTCAAGAATTGAAGGTAAATCCCGTGGCCATAGTAAATATCTTCTTCACAGTGACATTTGTCATATTAGGTCTTTGTCTAAGAGTCATCTTTAATAGAACAGTAACTATATGGAGAACTTGTTTGTAGGTATGTAAGAATACAACTTCAGCTACTTAGAAGAGATGTTTCAGTGCCAGGATTCTGAATTTATGGTGTGGATCCAAGTCAAAATGTGTTCAACTTGGGGAGAGTCTTTCTGTTGACTTTACTGGAGTTCAAAATTAATTTTAAAACTCTTTAACCATTGCCTAATTTAAAGTATATTTTGGAACATATAAATATAAAATAAAAGGTGTGTTTCATGAAATATATAGAAATGCCAACTACTTAACCTGTTACATACAATATAACAAAGTATGTCAGTGTAACTATTGGGTATAAGGGGAACTGCCTCCAATTAAGGAGATGAGTGTAGTTATTTAATCAAGAAAATGGAATACTAAACACTATTTAGGCTTTGAATAAGGAGAATTTTCTTATCTGTTCTATAGTATGGCGATATTGTTCTGCTGATGTCCCAAGGCTGGACTTGTAAAAGACTGCTGAACAACGGTAAGTGGCACTTACAGAAGCATGAGTTACTCCACAGTATGTACTTGTTTTGTTATTAGTTACACAAAAGTACTAAATGCTTCAGAATGTGGAGTAGATTTATTCAGAACAATTTCACGGAGTTACCAAATGGGCTTGTATTTCTTTTGTGTAATTGAGCTTTGTATGAAGTTGGAAAAAAAAAATTGGAAATAGTTCCGCATTTTATTCAGAAGTAGTTTATTTCTATTCTATAGTATTGCAAAGATGAACAGTTTTCAGGGACTGGATTTTACTGCTTTCTGTAAAGATAAACCTATTGTTACAAATATCTTTCTATGTTGAGTTAGAGTGCAGTTTTTCAGTGCACATCCATCTAGTCACAGATACTTAAGAACAGTGAATGCCAAAGGTGAGAAATAATTCTTAATTTAAAAAATGTGAACAAATAATAGAAGAAAATCTTTTTTTCTGGAAATGTGTTGTCAGCTGCATTCACAGCTAGTTAATTAATTCTCACCCAGTAAGAGGGAAGATCTGTGTAAGAATACTCATTCTCCTATATTTTGAAAAATCAAAATAGGGAGTGTTTGCATATAAAGTGCTGTCAATTCACAGAAACCTTGTTTGGTGCCTTTAGAACCCAGATTGAGGTACGTTTTATTTTTAACCTAGTTGTCCACCAAATGGTCAAAGGCCATCCTGCTGTCTGCTGTGGTGTCTAGCATGTTAAATTGGTGGCATGGAAATCTAGGATTATTTGATTCAAATGCTAAAATTAGTGTAATAAATTAATCCTTGGCATAATATTATATTACACCTGCCATGTCTCATGAGTTAAAATGTGATGTGTGAGGGATGAAATCTTCACTTCCAGTAGTGATGACAGTGATCAACTTTGCCAAATATATCTCCCTAATTTTATTTCTTTTTAGTCAAGATCAGTGTTGTTGGCTTATTTTTTATTTCCTTTTACTATTAATAATCTAATTAGTCATGATAAGTCAACACAGTGTTTTGTTGTGGGGTTTTTTTTAATTTTTATTTAATACCAAGACTGAATATAAATGCCTTTGAAGTGTAATGTAATACCATTCACAATGAAGGAATGGAAGGTCAGAATCAAAGCAGAATAATTTTTTTGATCAAAGGCCAGCTTCTTTGTCACTTTTGTTAAGTTTGAGATGCTGCATATATGACCTAATTTTCCATGTAAAAACTTCCATTTTAAAACTATTTTTGCAGATTTGTGAAATGTTGGTTTTCATTACTTTCTCCACTGTTTCAAGATTATTTCTCCATGTTTCTCAGAGTTACACTAAAGATGTACCAAGTTTATCCATGTTTTTGTCTTTTCTTGAAATATAAGCTGCTGTGCACAGCAGAGATATAGGGATATTAATAGAGTTGTTATTTGACAAGTGAGTGGTAGGATGAATAAAAATCCACTTACTTTATTGTGTAACAGTTATTTCAGTTGTTGTGTTGCCAAGTCTTTTCCAGGTTGATGTTATATATATCTTTTTTTCCATTTGGAAAGTTTACAGTCCTGAATATTTCCAATCTTGTTGTGCCTAAGACAGTGGTTCTGTTCTGTTACTAAATACACAGGTCACCTTGCATGTATCTTCACTGCTCATGATATTATTGCATCAAGGGTCAGAGATCTGTAGAACTGATTCACAACATCCCTGTTAATATTGTAAGTGTGCAAGGGGGTTCCTGCCCTACGTAACTGTACAGCTAGAAATGGGAATAGTGGCTTTCCTTGGTTGGGCAAATAGTGGCCATGGTTGGGCAAAATATCACAAAAACATGAAACAAATTGTCCCAGAAAAGAACCTGACCTACATCTTAACTTCACAGTTTATGATACCTTGGTGATACAGAACTACTCAAGATGTCAGTGGTCTAGTATATAGTAACTCTGCCAGTGGTCACTCTGTAGGAAAGCCATTTTTCTTGACTAGTCAGATTTCTGACAGTTTTAAAATAGCTACCAGCAGGACACAACTTTGGTGTCTTATCTTTATTGTTTGGAATCAGTCAGCTGAATTAAAAACAACCAAGTGTATCAAACTAAATTAGGACCAACAAAGATTATAATTGCCAGGGTTTTTTTCCTACGCCTCTTACTGTGTTCTTTAACCTTCATTTCTGGATTATTGTGATCTATTCAAGGGATGGAGAATCAGTATTTGTTCAAAGTAGGACAGAAATTCTGTTACTTTTATCACTAGATAGAATTGTGTGGGGGAAACTGTAATTTGTTTGCTTTTTTTAAATTAAGCTTATAGATGTAGGGCTGATGTCTGAAGCAGTTACAATATGGCATTTGGGCTTAAAATACTAACAGACAATAATTGAAATAATAATTCTTAGTACATATGACAGATCTTTGTGGTTTATGCTGACACGTATTCCTCCTGCCCTGGGCTTCAAACTGGTGCCCAGTAGGGGAGAAGCAGCAAGTCTTTGGGAGAAGCTAGGTCCTGTTGTTGCAGTCAATGGTAAATCACAGTTGCCTTTGATCAAATTGGGATTTTGGCTGTTGTGTCTGGCAACTGAATATTTGAGAGATGCTTCAGCACAGTGTTAGTCATTGGCTTAGCTGCTCAGCAAACACAGATCTTTATGATCTCAATCCTTTGTGCTCTACCCTCCATAGTGGCTTTTGGTTGAATACAGAATATAATTTAAAATCTCTGACCATATGCTCAAAGCTACCTATGGGGCTGGCATTAGCAAACAGATTAAATTGCTGTGTGCCAGACATGTCCAGTGACAGCAGATTTTCACTGTAAAAATGAGACTGCTAAGTGACTTCAATTTTTCGTAAGTAAGGGATACAAAGTTTTTATGGGAATCTGGTTTGGTTAGTAAGTAATGTATTGTAAGACAAGTATCCATGAGGCTCTCTGTAGCTCTTTCTTTTTGAAACCTTTGAAAAACACACTTCAATTTAGCATTTTCCCAATTATTTTTTATCTGTTGGTGGGGAGATATCCACTCTTGAAGTTTCATCTTCCTTAATTTCCTTGAAGTGATAAAATAGATTTTAAAAGCTGTTTTTGAAACAATTGTATTTTTTCTTCTAAGAAGAATAGGAAGGAAAATATTGCATAAGGATTTGAGAATATCAAGGAGACTTATTGTTTTTTTGGGGAAAGATATGAACCCATCTATGTTTAGAATAAAATGTGCAGGTTTTCTTTAGATTGTCTTTGCCTCAAACCATATGGAGGATATGACCAATGAAGCCTTCCTTTGAGGCTGAAGTAGGTAATATATAATAGAATATGGATGGGGAAAATGTTGCCAACAAAGAGCTATTACGCACCTTCCTGGTCAAGTGTCTTGGCTTGTTTTGTTCCTGTTACTATTGGCAAAATAGCGGTAAAATTTAATAGGAAAGAAATAGCAAAATGGGAAAGGGGAGGGTGTCCATAGCCAACTTCGTAAGGTGTGGGTAGCATTTGATTGACAGAGTCACAGTCCTGGTACAGCCACTGTCCCTACAAAACAGTGACAGTCCAGAACTGGTACCAATGAAAAATCACCTAAAATAGCAACATAATAACACAGCTAAGTGCCAAACTGTGACAGAATTTTACACAGACATTGTGAGCTCAGAAATCAATAAAATTGATCAAAGTGATTTCTTCTCCTTTGAGAATTACAGGAAACATGGAATTGGACTGTTTTGGGCACCTCAGCAGGAGATCACACTTTAATAGCAATAATTCCTGTAAATTTGCTAGGGAAGCCTCTGTACAAGGCACGTACAGTTTCTTCTCTCTTCCCTGCAGAGACAACACTGAAAATACTAAAATTTGCTGGCTTTGAATTCAAAGAGACATTTTTATATATGAACTCATGTCAATAAATTAGGGCCTGTGGCAATGGTTCTTCGTCATGCAGTAGGAAATGTATCATGTTGATGAAGGATTGCAAAGAAAACTTTAAACTGATCTTAATTAGGATTCCTTCCATAGTTCATGAGAGTGAACTCATGAATTTGGGGTTACTCTCCAGGTGATTTAGATCAATACCAAAGAATGTTAGCTGCTGCCTCCAGGCCTCAAAATCTGGGGTGAAAGCTTCATGGGTGAGATTTTTCCGTTCAACTACATTAACATTTACACTGTGCTTATCCCTTTGGAATGGAATCATACTTCTGCTTACTCTACCCTTTGAATGAAAAATTGTGTGACCCTATGTGGTCCACGTCTGAATTCTACTTTCCCAATTGTTCTAAGCTGTCATCTCATGAACTGCCCAGGTCTATTTTCATGAGGAATCCTATTCAGATTCTTGATTCCTCCACCTGAGTGTATTGTTTGTGCAGGGATGATTCATTTTGCAAAGCTGATGTACACCTGCAGATCTTTGCTACACAAAGCTACAGTGTTTTGGCTGAAGCAGTAGTAAGACTAAGACTAACTGATATAAGTGTATGGTTTGCCCTTTTTTTATTTTAATTGTAAATGTGGTGAGGTGACTGACACTTCTAATACCTGTTGTACATGAAAATGCAAGAATGCAATCTTAAGAAGTAGTGTTCAATGAAATTAAAGCCTTTTTTTTAACGCTATGCAAGATTGAATACATATACACAAAATAGGCTTCCACAAGGTGTTTAATCTGAGCAAGTCCTTAGGTTAAAAAGGAAAAGGGCAAGAAGCATCACTTCTTTGCTAAAATATTTATGGAAATCTACAGCAAACTTCCAGAGGTTTTTGAAGATCAAGAATATGTCTTATCTGCCTCTTTAGACCAAGGAATCAAAACTTAACTTTTGTATTAGTCCCTAAGAAAAGGAACATTTCAATGTGGGGGTAAAGAAAAGAAATTGTTTCATCTATACCAGCTCCCTGACGCACATCCACATCTGAAAGTCACCTGCATAAAGCACATGTAATTGAACTTTCTGAGGCTCAAGTGTAAGGGAAATCTGGCTTCAACAGAAGGCCAGATCTTGTGACACTGGTGTAACTCATACAGTAGCTGATAGGTCTGGCTGCCACTAAATGCATATAAATAGCCTGTGAAGCGCTGAAGTGATAGATTCATTGCTGTAATAACTGGATATTTCTTTAATGTATCTTATGTCATTACATAGACAGTATGTCTAATGTGCTGGGGACCTGGGAATCAGGGAAGTTAATTGGCAGTGAATGGCTAGTTTCCTTGGAGAATTTGGGCTCCAATGAGTGATATACCCAAACTCCTTCAGGAAGCAGGAGTTCTGTTGGTGACCTTCTACTGCAATGAACAGCCACTCTGCCTTTACCTTTTTTACATGTCAGACAATTTCAGCCAAACTTGACAAGAGTTTCAAATCTATCCTACAAATTAGTTGAATATAGGTGGATTGGTAGAGGAGGAAGACTTTATTAGCCATGGGTTCACGTTATATTATCCTCCAGAATATCAAGAGAGAGAGCAACCAATTTAAGAAAGCATCACTTCAGTCTTGCTCTGTATTAGACCCTGAAGAATCTAGCCATGAGATATGAGCCTGTAAGAAACCAGTTTTCATTAATTCTGCTGCTTGTGAAACTGCTTGCTTTAATTGTGTCACTTTAAGTACACTTTGAAGTAATTTCCTAATTGGACCTGGGTCTAGTAAATATGGAATCATGTCTTCCAAAACAGATTAACAGTTTAACACTGTGCTTTGTGAAGCCATCATTTGATAGCTCAGAACTAGGATGCCAAAGAGTCATAGTGATATTCATCTGAAGACGAGTTCAGGAATTTTTCTCCCCTCATAATAACACTATCACTTAACACTTTTATATAGTGTTTGCGCACTCAGTCACAAATTGCAATGCACTACTGCATAAAAAAATTCTTTAAGGAATTACTAATTTATCTAAATGAGAAAAAAACCCTATTTATTTTCAGAAGAAAAAAAAAACTAGCTTAACTCCAATAGCTTTAGTAAACCATGTGAATTAAGTATCACAAGATCCCCAAATTTATTAGCCTTATAGCCTTCTTTCTGCAACTAACAAAGTATATATTATCTTATGGAGAATAAATATTTCTTATCACTGAACCTGAATTTCTTTTACTATAAATGCTCAGTTTGTGAAATTTGTTATAAATTAGTTTTGCTATAAATGGTTATATCTGTGCATGACAGAAAGCAAGTAGATTCTCAAATTTGTTCTATCTTGTAACATAGTTTTATGGTAACCTACTGATGAATTTAATAGTCGCTAGATAGTAAAAAGCCTCAGGATTAACTGCCCAGAAATAAATAACGTTGCTAGCACTGGTCTGTTGAGCCATATGGGTGACATAATTTATTGTGGCTTGTATGGTGATGTGACTATCCCCTCTTCCAAAGTATGCTTTAGCTTGTGCACTCCATCGTTACATCACTTTGTACATTAATGTTAAGTAGCTGTGTCCTTGCAAGTATCCCAACTTCGTGTGCGAAGTGGATCGACTACAAGATAGCATTTCTTAAAGCAAAACAAACTTGTATGTTATCAGTGACTCTTGGAGAAAATACCTGGTTGTGTCTTACAGTTAGCTATATTATACAGTTTATGTAATGCTAGCTGCAAGAGACTAAAAACCTTACTGATCTTAACATACAAAAAAAGAGATATAAGTTAAAAATTTCTCTGAAGCAAATGGCCTAATTAGGCATTAGTGAAAAACTAACTTGACCAACACAAAGGCTCCTTTTAAACAATCTTACGTGTCAGGTAAAGTTCCTTGAAATACAATAACTTAAAGTTAAAATCATTTTACTTTCTTTTGTGTAATATGTCAAAGATGGGAAGCCATATTGCTTTGATAAGTTACATAGTCATCTCTTTGGACATCCTGCCTTTTTTTTTTCTGTGGAAGCTAGAGGAGCTACTCTTAAGTAAAATCCCTCATCATCACACTGTGCTTTTAAGGCACAATTTACTGGTGGGAATGAAGTGTCTTCTATATATGTTTTGTAAGCTGTGACTTGTAACATTATCGTTGAGTTTATTCACGTCTTTGAATCCAGAGCTGTTAATTCTGGTATTCACTACTGATTCAAATCCATTTGACTTGGGGGAGAAAAAGTAGATGACAACTCATAATTTTCCTCTGGGGTTTCAAAACCAGACAATAGATATAAATATATGTAAGACAGCTGCTTTTACTCTCATGTGTTTATTACAGTTATGCATGTAGTAGAGACATCCACCAACTTCATAGCTAAATATATAGGCAAAAGCCAATCTGTCACCTTGCTTGATTAGATCTGTGTGAAATGGCTAGGCTTTATTTTGTAATTGTCCTGGTTTAGGCTGGGATAGAGTTAATGTTCTTTCTAGTAGCTGGTATAGTGCTGTGTTTCGGATTTAGGATGAGAATAATGTTGATAACACAGGGATGTTTTCGTTACTGCTGAGCGGTGCTTACACAGAGTCAAGGCCTTTCCTGCTTCTCACCCCACCCCACCAGTGAGGAGGCTGGGGGGGCACAAGGAGTTGGGAGAGGACACAGGTGGGACAGCTGACCCCAACTGACCAAAGGGACATTCCATACCATATGACATCATGCTCAGCATATAAACTAGGGGAAAAGCTGGCCAGCGGCCCACTGCTTGGGAACTGGCTGGGCATCAGTCAGCGGGAGGTGAGCAATTGCATTATCCATCACTTGTTTTGTATATTCTTTTATCATTATTATTATTTTTCCTTTCTTTTGTGTCCTATTAAATTTTCTTTATCTCAACCCATGACTTTTACCTTTTTTTTTCGATTCTCTCCCCCATCCCACTGGGTGGAGTGAGCAAACAGCTGTGTGGTGTTTAGCTGCCTGCTGGGTTAAACCACAACAGCAATAAATGAACAAAACACACAGCTGGCTTCTTTTGGTGGTGGTTATTGTCAAAATAACTGATTTGTTTCAGAGTACTTTGTTTTTGTGTATGTTATCAGCAAGGATTATGTTTTGTCCTTGTCTTTTCTTGTGATCTTTACTTCTCTCCACACAGCGGTAAATGTATATGTACCTTGATCTGAGCTCATGACTCATTTGATTTGCCTTCAAAAAGACTTAGAAGGGAAACAAAAATTAGGAATGCATTCTTGAGCAAAACCTCAGATAGCAAGCTCATCACCTGGCTCAGGCCATAAAAAACGGCCAGTAATGGATGGAGCTAGATGAAATGGGTTCTTCCCTACAGTGCCAGGCTACATCTGAAATTCATTACCTTCTCTGCCACCTACTGCCTCATGGTAAGGTCATGTCTTCCAGTTTTCCAACATGAAAAAGGAATGGATATACAAAAATGTTAAACAAACCTGTTCTTGTAGGGCAAGGAAAAGGGCCCCCACTTTCGCTCCATGCTTTGCACATCTCTGGGCTTCTGTAAATACTGAGTGGTGGTATAAATTTCAGTAAACACTGTGGTGACATAAGCTGGTGTTACATGGTAACTTTTAATAACAGAGGTTTGCCATTTAGGTACAGTCTGTCCATTACTGAGTGTTCTGGTTCATTTTGGTGGACAAAGCCAAATGCCTGCTTTTAAATCAGGGAGGCAAAAGCTTCTGTCCTGAAACCCAGTAGTTACTGATGGTTGGTAGGGAACCGGTTTGGCTGAAGTAGCTTAACATCAACACATTAACCTACAACAAAGGAGTCCAACAGCAGCATCAGGTATCACTTTCCAATATATATGCACAGAAACTTTTCCCCTTCTCTTAAAATGCCTTTGATCACAAAATATAACACAGGGCCTTGTCATACTAGCAAAGTAATTTTCTAATTACAAAACGATGTCCAGTGTGACACAAATAGGCCTGCAAATAAAAATCAAACCTGAAAATGATGATTTTTAGAGGAAGGAAGCATGTATTCCTGTTCCAAATTGTCTACCTTTTCTCCTAGATACCATGTGGCAATAATAATATTGTTTTTCAAGTTGAATTACTGAGTAGCAAAACTTGAGGGGAAATTTATGTAATTTGCTTGTAAAAATAGGAACTGTTCTCTGGGAAGCCTGAAGTTTCAATTTCAGTCTGTTGCAAGCTCTTCATTTTGATATCTTGAGGCTGAAATGTCTTCAGAAGGGGTGAAGTTATGCCTGTGGGTGGGTGACTTGGAGCTCATCTCTCCCAGTCTGTAGACTGACAGACCTGAGTATGATTTTTCATAACCATCATTTGCTGGATCCTGGCCCTACAGTGCCACTGTGACTGATGAAAAGGTTATGATTTTTCTAGTAAGTGTTGCCTTGCTACCGAAGGGTAAGAATCCAGCAATATGAAGCATTGAAAATGACATCTGCTAGAAGGTAACCTCTAGCCAACCAGCAAATCTATCAACATTAAACGCTAGAACCCATAAGACATCTGTTTTTTTTTTTAAACTGTAAACGAAATTCCTAAGGTTGAAGGAACTGACACGAGCAGGGGATGTTTCTGACCATATTTTTTTTTCTTCTTATCTTAGGATTTGTGGGAGGCATTTTTCAATGTAAAATGTCGATTTATACCCCCTGGAAAAAAAAAAAAAAGAAAAGAAAAAAAAGCCTGTAAAAGGTTTGGCGTGCAAAAACTGGGTGAAAATCTGGCCAGTATTTCTCTCAAGTTTGCCATGAAAATTACTGTGTGGGTTGTTAAGAAGCACTCAATTCATGTATCGTAGGACTAGAAGGAGCAACCATGCAGTCTCCAAATCCATCAGGACCCATCTCCTGAGTTTCTCAGCCAATGGTCCATAATATATCAGAAGGTATCTACAAAACTAGTGCAAAAACAACACAAAGGGAGAGAAAATATTATATTCACACAAAATTGCAGAAAATAAACTTTCAGGAGTTTGTACAATATTTATCCTTTTATCATGTAAAGACATTTGTGCTTATGATATATAGAGAATCTGTGGATGACTTCTTCCTCTCCCACAACAACTTGTGAAAGGTTTTTGCATTAAAAAAGCTTGAGAAACATGATTTTACTCAAGGTACTACAAACTTTTTGTTAGCATCTAGTTGCTACTATCCACTAACAAACTTTCACTCTGGTAAAAGGTCAAGTGCCACATCCATAGGTGACTTCTTTCCATCTACACCGTGGGTCTCAGGCCCACTGACACTCTAGAACAGTGCATATTAGCTGACCAGTTCCTCAAAATAAATCTGTACTGCTAATGCTGCTCACAATGTCATTTGTGTCACTACCATTGCTTTCTGCTGCAGCGCCAGCAGCAAAGGCCATGCTGTGACTGTGATGGTTTGTTGGCCCAAGCTCTAGTATCACACTGGTTGAAAATTAGAAAACAGAATTTATTACTGGAAATTATTTAATCCTGAGAGAGAGCTTCTGATTCATGCACTCAGACATGGTAGCCAGGCAGACCAGTGTAACCCACAGTAGTCTGCACAGATGCTGCTGCCAGCAACAGATCGTGCTTCTATCATCCCACTTGTTTCCTCTGCTTTAAAGTGAGAAAAATCTTGACTGTGGCTTGGGGCCAGTTTCTGCTCTGGCTCCTCATGTATTTGCCTCTGCTTCTGCTTCTGCAAATGTTTTCAATTTTGATCTGTAATTTTACAAAAGCATGGCTCTCCGCACACTTTTTGTTTAATATGATGCTGCCAGACTCAGATGCAGAGATGTTAGGATTTGCCTCAGTGCCTGAGCTGTCCTTTGAAGTACTCTGCTATAATGAAAATGGGATCTCAAATTACAAGATACATCTCCATACCTTATTTTTCCTCCCTGTTCCCTTTTGCTAAAATTGGTTAAATTGGTAAAGTTTAATGGGGTAGGATGTGGCGTACTGTCTCTTTTTAAAGTATACTTACTGAAGATAAACTAAGGGAAAATATTCTGTTTATCTGATAAGCAATTAGGGGTTGGTACAGTGCAAGTTGCATCAAGTCCTGAAGGTGGCCCATTGATCCTGTGGTTAGCTTGCAATTCAAGTGATCTGAGGTAAGAGGGTTTGTTTTTCTTCCATAAATATTTTAGTATTACCCTAGAATTTTCCTTTCTACTCCAAACAAATAACATGGTAATGACATCTCATTTAGGTGTGTTCGACTGGGGAGTTTTCACTAATCAGAAATGATCCAGTATAGCCTGCAGAGATAGCTGCTTCCAGCATCAGTTTTCTCAGTTGCCTCTCACTCTTAACAATCTCATAAGACATCCCCATGTCTTAGAGATTGCTCCTGTGGATTGCTTTCATCAGACCTGTAATACAGTTACCATTTTGATTGATGAGCCAGTTCTTTAGCAATTTAGTAAGACTTTGCCCATCCTTTCAAGATAGATTCAAGAAAGCAAGGTAGATCCTGTAAGCGATAGACCCTGTGTCTCTGATCTGATCACTGTGAATCATGTGTCTCCATCTGGTCCACAGAAGCAGCAGCTCCACTGAGGATTTGGGATAGTCCATCTCAGAACTGGAAAGCCTGGTTGCTCTGGTGAAACTGTGGAAAAACAGTTGTTAATGCATTATCCAGCCTTTGTGAATGATAAAAGTTTACATAGATTGAAGGGAGTCTGCAAAAGTTCATAGAACAGAAGTCCCAAAAAATAAAAGGATATAGTTGAGTCTTCATCTGGCCACTTCTACAACAAGTCACTCTCCATTCTTCCATATTCTAAATGAATAGCATCTATGCTATAATTTTATATGATGTAATTTTTTTAGCCTTGATTACAGTTATTTAAGAATGTGAAGTTTTAAGTAAATTGTAACCTTTTTCTGCATAGGCAGGGATTCTGAGGCTTAATCTTGCATTTTGCTCATACTCAGTCTCTATATGAGAGACTAACACTAGAACTTATGTGCAAGTTTACAATGAATTTTTTTAATTTGCTTTGAATAGTATGTCTGAGTCTGTTTAGGTGAGTATGAAAATGCAATTTTTCCAATGCATTGCTACCCATAATTGTTTTCTTTGTTTTAAAGAAATGAGCAGGCAGTGATGTGTATGTGTGTTCTTATTTTTGTTTGAGAGAGAGGTTTAGTGTGTCTATGTCTAAAATAGAGCAGGTCCTCTCAACTTGCAGTAATATACTGTCCTACCTAAGAGAAACACTTTTTAAGGTCTGACTCTTTTCTGGGTAAGAACATTGTAGGCTTGATGCAGCTCTCCCACATACATCAATTGAAAGGGGGTGGTGTGTGAATTAATTAAAAATAAATCTTGTTCTATATTATATTTTTAATCCTGTATTTTAGCTTCAGGTCATATCCATTGTAAAGTCCTCATCTTCATCAGTCTCAATAAGAGGATTATTAGTGATGTTATCTTTCTAGCAGCATATGCATTATTTTTTTTATTTTATGGGACTATAAAGTTATGTATATATAATCTTTTATGGATACTTTTACGAAGTAAAATGCTTGATGCAGAATAAAAGAGTAACAAAAATAAAGAATAACAAAATAAAAGAATAACAAAAATAAAAATTTTTGTCATTAAAAAAATCCACCTCCTTCAGCATTTTGAATGCTAGATCCATGGTATTCATTTAGAAGTTTTATCTTCATTAAGACAATCACCCCATGTTGATTTATGCTCTGCACCCCTTCCCTGCCCTCCTTAAGGTAACTAGAGTTTAAGGAATAAATTTAGAGGTTAGTCCTACTGTGTTCCTCTGACTAGGTTTCAGTAATGTTCCTCATGCCCTTTCTTCTACACTCTTCTTTACTCCTCTCCTTATTGGTGTTGTCAAGACATATAAGTTTTATTCTATATTTTGCACTATTCTCCATTTCAAATTCGGTGAGCTGTATCTACATGTCATGAGTCATGAAGATGTTACTTCAGTCTGTCTCCTTCTCTCTCCCCTTTCCCTGAGGTATACAGTTTTTTTAACTTACTCTGTAACGGAAAGATTTTTGGGGTATAATTTGAAGCATCTCTTACTCATTCTGCTTAATATTTTGGACGTGTAAGGCGGAATAAAAACCCCCTTTGTTGTCAGTCTTCCTTTCTCTGCAAGATTGTCCCTGTTATTTTTGTACTGTACTTTATATCTGTTTGTGATAGCTGAGTTTATATTTGGTAAGACTTCAACTGTGTTGTGTATTGTTGTGACTGTGTATTTTGCTGTGATGAGATGAAGCTCCCACAATGAAATCTGTGGTATTCAGCTTGTTATGATTTTATTACTAGGTTTTTCCAGCAAGTAGAATATTGTCTCTTTATGGCTGGAATGACTATTTTTAGATTTAGTTGTTTGCAGTGTGGTTTTAGAGGATATTCTTGTGCACTTGGGAGAAAAATGGGTAAAATCACTTACAGAGACAACAGTTGAGGTCCAGACAGTCCCCCACTGAAGCTGATTTACAGCTGGTCAGAAAGGCAAGTGCTTTATGCATCTGTTCACTTACCCAGGTGGGAAGACTTGTGATAAAAACAATTTTATATTAAAGCTAATTACACGGAAAAGACATATAACAATGTAAAAATTTATTAAATTATGTACTTTGAATCTGTTTTATCAATCTGGTTTTGAATCATGAAACTTGTATTAAATACAAATTAGTGCTCAGATTATTCTTTTTACAGAAGTTATGCTTAAAATAGAAATGAGTGGGCTGGCATTTTTTACAGAATATGATTTCTTCCTCTCTCCCGCCTCCTTCCCACCCTGTTCAACAAAAGTAAGCCCACGGGACAACCTACATTCAAGTTTCTTCTTTTTTTTTTATTATATAAAAAGATGAAGCTGATCAAATACCTATGGGAATACCTAATAACTGTGCTATGACATTATTTTACAAGACAACTTGTCAAACTTACAACCTAGGTAAGCTGCCATAGGTAAACTGTCAGATCTTCAACCAAGTAATATTGTTCCTCTGTCACCTCCACTGGGTGAAGACTTACACCTCAGCTGTGGCATATGGCTGAGCTCTGTTCAGCACAGTATGATTTTTAGTTTCCATAGAGAATTCAATTTTTATTTTTATTTAATCTGCAATATTTGACTTGATCCCTTTACATGATTACAGTGAGTAATAAGGCCTGGCAGACAGAAGCAGCTCAGTCCTGCATTACCTCCATCCATGTTTTGAAAATTTCTTCAGAAGACGATTTCAAAAGGGATCATTCCTTTCCAAAGCTTTAATTTTTATGGGTTTTTTGCTTTTTGATCTCGACACAAATGCTAGATTCCTTTTTCTCTCCCCTTCTGTATCATGTCTTTAGCAACTATTCAGTTGACTATGTGAAAATTAAGCTTTCATTGTCTTAAACTGATAATCCCATATACCTGGGCACTCCTGAAAATGTTCATACCCTCCTGCCACTCCTTATCTAAGTAACAAGAAAGTAACAGTTATTACTTTCTTACTGGGGTGCTGCAAGGGTGATAATTTACTGCTTATAAACTTCTTGGAGGGTAAAAAAGCTCCACCTTCTATTGATCCTTCCATTTTAAAGGTCTAAGATATAGGAGAACAGTGTGCCATAAATGAATACGTAATGTTATCACTGGGAATTTTTCAGGAAGAAGTAAATATCCCCATGAGGAAAATGGTTCCTTTCAGAGTATTAGTGGACTGCAGAGTGGTATTAAAACAGCTTTTTGGGTTCAGCTAACTGTCACAAGTGTTGCCATTTATGAGGAACGAATAGGAAATTTTGTTGGGAGTAAACATTAGCAAATGCCTTTTCTGTCAGGTCTGTTATGGCGAGAAGATGTGCAAAAAGAACAGAGTAGATTCTTACTCTTGAATATATCTGCTATTCACTGTATGCTCAATGCTGTACACACATTATTCATTTATGCATTGCCTCCCCTTTAGGTGGGAAAGCATGCAGGTCTAGCAATCCAGTATTGCTCCTGGAAATCTTGGCAGTAAGGAAAAACTTCGTATTTGCTTCTTAAATGCAGAAATTACATGTTTTCTGGTGTTTCAAAGTACATCAGAACAATAAAGATTCAGAGTGAATCTTTATTCAGAGTGATTCAGAGAAAGATTCAGAGTGAATCAGTGAATGAGGGTAATGCACTCCAAATGGTGAATGGTAGCAAAGATGCATGGTCCACAGGCTGGCTGTGGCACAACTATCTTGACTCATTCTTTTCTTTTCTTTTTAAAAAAAACAAGCTTTTTTTTCACAGTAGACAACCTGCTTGTTCAAACTGAAACCCAAAAGCATTTCACCATTTTTGGGCTACGGTTGCACTTACACTGACTTCTGGGAAGTCTGCCCTCTTGCTGCTTAATCCTTCAAGACCAGAGAAAGGCAACATACAGTACAGCTTTTGTTGACTCCCGATTTCTTTCTTTTAAAGTAAACGACTATTTTAATTGTGTATCTGCAATTAAAACAAGTGCCATAAATAAATTTTTGGTATTTTTAATATTAGCAGTTTGGTTAAATCATTGAGGTTAATTCTTTCAAGGTTTTGGTAAATATTAGCTGCATACTACAAATCATCCAGAAGTCCTTTTTCACCAGAATTTAAAATCTTACAGAAATCTCAGGGCCCATGAGGCAGCACTTTAGCAGCCCATTTTCAGTTTCCTCCTACTTCCTATATATTTGTAGCAACACTAAGCAAGTCCCATGACTGCTTTTTGCAGTAATTTTCTATAATGTCTCCATTGTTGCGAAACAGCGTGCAAATTTTCTAATCCCTTTATAGCACAGGACTGCGAGAGGCAACGGAAACTGGGTAACGACTCCTTGGCAGCTGCTTCAGCCTTGGAAATTTGATCTCTTTCATTAGCACTTTGGTCTTTCATATGGAGTCTAAATAAGAACCTAACTAGCTGCTTGTCTGAATGTAGTTGCAACCTACCTAAACTGCTGGGGTTTCCTGTGTCTGTAGTCCACAGCTATTGTAGCTAAATCATTTAAGGAAGGACTAACACACTGAAATATTCAAAAGTTGCCATGTACTAAGTATTTTCTGCAGGAAATCCTATTAAATACCAAGCTGCTAGAAGACATCTCTTAAACTTAATGATGCAGTGTTGTTTTTTTCTCTCTCTACAATAACTTTTATAGGCTGTCAGTACTATAACAAGCTGTTGACTTTGCTGCATCACAGTGGTTTTTTTCTACATCAATCACATGACTTTTGAAGGTCCAAACCTTGGATGATGGAGAAAAGCCAAAAGTGATCAGTCTGAACGTTGTGCAGGGTCTAAGCATTGTAACATTTAAACTTTGTAAACTTGACTTGAATTTGGTTTAACATACAAAATTATGAAATACAAATCTAGGAGAAAATTGAAGTTTTTGGGAAACCTGATCCCAGATATATGTTTCTTTTTTGATGTTAAGCTGGCTTATGAGTACATGGTTGTTCCCAATAGGAAAATAAATAGCAGGACTTTAACTTCACTTGGTGAATTAGATAAAAATGCATGGCAAGGTCTCTGTGTTTGTGATGTCTGGCTGCAGGAAAACTACTGGTGGCAGTGGTTGGTTTTGAGTGGGTCAGGAACAAGTAAATGGCCAGAAACAGTCTAAAAACCCATTAAATGTTATTTCAATATCAAAAAGCCCTATAGAAATTCCTTTCCAGGGGAATGAAAAATTCTATATGTATCCAATTTCAGTTTTAAGTTCAAGCTTTTTTGGATCTTATCTTTTCGTTGGCTGTGTAAATAAGGGGTCTACTGTCAGAGACCATCCTCATGTTAGTACTCTAGACTGTGATCAGTTCCCCTACTGACTTTCTTTGATAAATTAACTAATTTAATCTCTTTCCTGTGTAATATTTCCATATTTTTGAACATACCGTTTGCTGTTCCAGAGCCTTCAGCTACTCTAAATGTTTTTATTTTTTTTAACCTTGTAATACCAGTCTTAACATCATGATTTTCTGTTTCAGTGGTTGCTGTAAACAAGATCTGTGAAGACTAGCTTAAAAAAATGCAACAAAGATTATATTGTAAGGAAAAATGTTGAGCCACTAGAATATCAGTGATTTGGTAATATTCGGGTAGGAGTGCACTCCTAGTAACAACTTATTAGCAATAGTGTCTTACCCAACTATTGGCTTCTCTGTATTGTTTTTTTTTTTTTCTGCCATTTGTTTTGGGACGATAGTACTCTTCTCTACCTCACTGAATAGTTACATGGGTTAATTTGTAATTTGTTAATATTTGCATGATGCTGCAAGTATCAGACATTCTATTAATTCTAGGAATTATGATTTTTATCATGGCTCTCCTATTCTTAATTAGGGGATTTGGAACATGAATAAATAATTCCAGCATATGCAAAGGCTTCTGTGATGGCAGCAGATTAAGCACATTGCATTTAGCGTGCAAACAACATGCAAATGAATTTCAGAGGAATGTTTTCATCTTTGACATTTGAGTTAACTGAATTACAGTTACTGCTCCATAGCACAGAGAGAAAACTTAATTTAGAAACTAAGTCCCTGCGACTCCAGGTGAGACAGTTTGTAATTCACCGATCCCCAAACAAGGAAAATGATCCCAGTGTGGTAAGGAATTTAGCTGGTTATATGTAGCTGAACATTTGTAACTGTTTGTCTTACAACCACTGTTGAAATTGGAATGCGGCTGAGTTTGTCTTGATGCTATATTTAGTAATTTTGTTCAGCATTTGGGACATCAGTTGAACATCTGTAGTGCTCTGCAGTGCACAGAAGCAGCTCAGGTAACTGACAGCTGTATATTTACCTGCCAACAGGCTCTGAAGTTGTGGTGTGGGAAGGCATGCATTTTAATACAGCTAAGAATTTTAAAGCCATCATTTCAGGGCAGTTAGTTGATGGATGAGGTTATATTACTTATATGCACAAGTAAATAAGGATCTACACACCCTTGATGGTATTTAAATATAAAATTATGAATTAGCTCATCCAACACCCACTTGAATAACAATGGTTGGGCAAGGAGAAAATTAACATTAACTTCTTGCGACCTTCTTCTCATTACCTTAATCATGATTCTGCACCTTAAAAAGCAGGAAGTGTATGTGAAGCTTCTACTGGAACAAAAGAATTGCCTCAGGAAAATTATAGACCAGTCGAGATATGTGCTTATGCTTAAATATGCCACTTGAGACACAGAGTAGCTGATGTTGCTTCAATTTCCAGATAAGTTGGATGTAGTTAAATCCATGTATGAAGTGCTGTATTGGCTTTATCTCAAGATCATAGTTACACTGATGATTACAGAAGACACAGCAGATAATCTCCTGGCCTCCTGCAGACAAAAAGAAAGCTTCTTTCTATACTGCTCCTTCTTGATCATTCAGTAGCAGCTGGGAATCTAATGCTCAGAGCAAAAGGCCACTGCTCAAGGGAAAGTGCATCATCCTCACTCTGTTTCCTGTGTTGTTGCACCTGCCTTTTTGTGAAGCCTTCTAATGCCTCCTTATGCAGGCTTTGAACAAAGAGATGTGATAAGTTGGAATTCTGCACAATATTAAAGAGCTTGCCATCATCTTCCTTGAGGGTGTCAGTGTTAAAAGTTGAACCATCAGATATAAGGGAGTGAGAAACAAATGTGCTAGTCGTGGAGCTGTTGTTACTTTTCAATAGCCTTGTCTTTAAGACTAGTTTGAAAAGGGAGGGGCTGATCTCTGTCACATAGAAGTGACTATAAATCATCAACTGTTATGGCCTACTTACTGGATAAAAGAAATGCATTCTGCCACCTAACTGGATGTATTAATCAGCTTCCTGCTACATGTTGGATATAGCTGTCCATAAGCTAGATGAGATGCTGCTCTTCCAATCTGCAGTGTGTTGAAATTTCCATTCTGAAGTGAGAAGAAAGTGAGATCTTCTACATTTTTCTTGAGAGTGAGTGAAAAAGCTACACTTTAAAATAGAAGAAAACCTGGGTAAGGAAATTACAGTCTCTAACCAAGCAGAGATTTGAATCTAGATTCCTCTTCTCCCAGGTAATTGATCCGGTGACAAGCCTATTGGTTATTTTAGTTGGGTTTTTTCCTCTCCGTGTTTTAACCTGTCTGCTGACAGAGAAAGGCTTTCTTACAAAAAAAACTTCATCAGAACTAGCATGTGTCTATGAAAAGTCTGTTTCTTATCAATCCTTTGATCAAAATCCCTCTTTCTTTATTAAGTTCCCAAACGGTTCCACTTGGTTTTGCTTTACAAATATAGGCATAAGAAAAGTAGCTCCAGCCCAATTGTTGACAAGATAAATGTCGGTGTCTTTTACTTGGAAAACCAGACTCTGAGGTTTCTTCCTCCTTCTTCAGGATGATGGCCATCTTTTCAATCAGTGGTGTTGCTATATGTCATCCCTTTTATCACTTAGTTTTGAATTAGATAAGTAGGGTCAGAGAGCAGATGACCCAGAAGTAGAACTGCAGTGCAAAAAAGTGCTTGCTCTCATCTCTTCCTTCTCCTATTCGTCCCTAAGCACACTGCAATTTGGACAGGAAAATGTCTGGTCTGGCTGTCATGGAAGCCTGATTTATAAGTACAGTTTTGAAAATGAATATATTATGCTTTGTATAGCTACTGTCAACAAACACCAGGACAGAACAACTTGTGCAGCTGGCATGGGAATCCAATGTCAAAGCTCAGTTTAAGAAAACATTCTGCTTTCTTGGGCAACTGTCAGACGTAACAACTGAATTTGGCCTTGATTTAATCTTGCCTTTCCAAATTCACAGAGAAACAACTGTCTGGTTGGAACACAGGTGGAGAAAATAGATGAGGAAGAGTAAATTAAAGAGCAGCAGCACTGTGGGTTGTGTTCATGATACTGTCAGTGAGAGGCAGCATGCTCTGCTGTGGGGTTTTTCAGCTGAGAGGTTGACATTTCTTCCCAACTCAGTTGAGAGAATAGTTTGGTAGAAAATGGTTTTCTTGATCCCTGAGATTCTTGAGACTTCAAACACTTTTATTTGCTCTGAAAGGGAAATATGAGACATTTCAGCTTAACAGAGCAAAACCAAACAAACAGAAAGAGTATAGATGCAAATAGAGATTAGCAAATGTGACACCCATCTACAAGAAGGGCCAGAAGGAGGACCTGGGGAACTACAGGCCTGTCAGCCTGACCTCGGTACCAGGGAAGCTGATGGAGCAGATCATCTTGAGTGCCATCACACGGCATGTAGAGGATAACCAAGGGATCAAGCCCAGCCAGCATGGGTTCAGGAAAGGCAGGTCCTGCTTGACCAACCTGATCTCCTTCTACGACAAGGTGACCCGCCTAATGGATGAGGGGAAGGCTGTGCATGTTGTCTATCTAGACTTCAGTAAAGCCTTTGACACCGTTTCTCACAGCATTGTCCTGGAGAAACTGGCTGCTCATGGCTTGGACAGGTGTGCTCCTCGCTGGGTAAAGAACTGGCTGGATGGCTGGGCCCAAAGAGTGGTGGTGAATGGAGTTTACTCCAGTTGGTGGCCAGTCACAAGCAGTGTTCCCCAGGGCTCTGTGCTGGGGCCAGTCCTGTTTAATATCTTTATCAATGATCTGGATGAAGAGATCAAGTGTACCCTCAGTAAGTTTGCAGATGACACCAAGTTGTGCGGGAGTGTTGATCTGCTTGAGGGTAGGAAGGCTCTACAGAGGGACCTGGACAGGCTGGATCAATGGGCCAAGGTCAATTGTATGAGGTTTAACAAGGCCAAGTGCAAGGTCCTGCACTTGGGCCACAATAACCCCATGCAATGCTACAGGCTTGGGGAAGAGTGGCTGCAAAGCTGCCCAGCAGAGAAGGACCTAGGGGTGTTGGTTGACAGCCGGCTGAATATGAGCCAGCAGTGTGCCCAGGTGGCCAAGAAAGCCAATGGCATCCTGGCTTGTATCAGAAATAGTATGGCCAGCAGGACTAGGGCAGTGATCGTGCCCCTGTACTCGGCACTGGTGAGGCCGCACCTCGAATTCTGTGTTCAGTTTTGGGCCCCTCACTACAAGAGAGACATTGAGGTGCTGGAGCGTGTCCAGAGAAGGGCAACGAAGCTGGTGAAGGGTCTGGAGCACAAGTCTGATGAGGAGCGGCTGAGGGAACTGGGGTTGTTTAGTCTGGAGAAAAGGAGGCTGAGGGGAGACCTTATCGCTCTCTACAACTACCTGAAAGGAGGTTGTAGAGAGGTGGGGGTCGGTCTCTTCTCCCAAGTAACAAGCGATAGGATGAGAGGAAATGGCCTCAAGTTGTGCCAGGGGAGGTTTAGACCGGATATTAGGAAATTTTACTTCACTGAAAGGGTTATCAAGCATTGGAACAGGCTGCCCAGGACAGTGGTTGAGTCGCCATCCCTGGAGGTATTTAAAAGACATTTGGATGAGGTGCTTATGGACACGGTGTAGTGGTGGTCTTGGTAGTGTTAGGTTTACGGTTGGACTCGATGATCTTAAAGGTCTTTTCCAACCTATACGATTCTGTGATTCTGTGAAATATACCCAAGTGACTGGGGCACTCAGTGAAGATGTAGAAATGCATTTTATCATCTGTATCATTTAATCTCTCTTAATATTTTAGCTAAAAGTATTGCATGTTCTGTGTGGGAGAGAAGAAAGATGGAGTAGTAACTTTTGTAAGTGTTGTGGTAACTTTTTTATTAGAACAAATGTATTATCTATACCCTACAAAGAATTTGGTTAACCTGTCAGAACGCATAACCTGTACAGGATTACTATTAATATAGATACATACTTTTTCCATAGTAAATGTGAATGGGATGTAATGTGTTATCTTATTTTCAAACAGGATTTTCCAGGGGAAAAGGTGAGAAATGCTAGGCTTTGGGGTGGGGTGCCAGACTGAGGCTGGAAGCTGTGTGGCATAGATTAACTTCTTGGTGTGGTCAGAGCACTTTGTGTGCTGGTAGCCTAACCTGCACATTTTCCAGATATATTGCATGTATGTTGTCAGCACTGGTTTCAAATGAGTGTGAGGGTGAAAATAGCCCTCAGCTTGAGGCACCACCTTTTTTAGCATAATAAATATATTTCAATTGCTAAAAATAGGCCCAAGAGGCAGAGATAGATTATTAAATATAGCTTATAACAGAAAGCTTTTCATGTCCTAGCAGGCAAGCAAATTACTGTCATAGATGATGTGTGAGGAGATTGACAATGTACCACTTTGGAGCGGGAAAGGCAGGAAAATAGCCAAAAATTACCATTACAGAACACACTTCTTACGTAGTCATGTCATGCCTCCTCTATGACCCACAGATTTTCAAAAACAGAATCATTACTTTTATCATGGATTTTTCTGACCTAGAGTTCATACTAGAAAGGCACCTCATTAGGTTGTTAGCAGTATGTGCTCAAAGCATGGGAAAAATATTTTCAAAAGCACTTTACCTGCCTGCCCTCTCCTTTGAAGTATATCAGGAACTTAACTTCCATTCTAAAAGTAATTATCCTTTTGTTTTAGCATCCTTAAATAATAGCTATCACCATACAAAAACTTTTCTATTGATTTCTCCACCTTTATGCACTGGACATTTTTGTTAACATATTTTGCATAAGTAGATGCTTAATATATCCTAAACCAAGATATTTCTTAAGTACTCTGAATTCAGAAATAAAATAAAAGTGTAGGTAATACTTTCTTCTGATTTTTCCATGCTGATTTAGAACAATATTTGCAGTGAAAACTCTTTTGCTTTGCTGAAAGCTGGAAATGTCCAGTGTTTAGTGGATATTTCCCTTAATTTCAGTCATTCCAGGTTATCCAACCACCTGAACATATACAAACTTCAAAAGCCATGATCCTGAAGTGGTCATACATAACCTCTATGCCCATGTGAGTGAACATGTGGAATCAAAGCTTGCATCTTGAGAATTTTCAAGTGAAAATACTAAACAGGTGAATGTTCTGAAACTCAGAAAATTGATTTTACATTTAATTAGGTTGTGAAACTGAAATTTTCACAAAAAGGAGATACTGGAAAAAAACCCCAATTTGTATACAACAAAGTGGTTTTTTGACATAATACCCAGTTGAGAGAAAATGTGAATGTCAACATTTCGTAAGCAAATGCCTTAAACTAGTCAAAATGGAACTGTCAACGTGTGTTTTGACAGTTTGCCATCAAAACAGAAATGATCCTATGAAATGTTTCTGTTGTGTTCTTTCAACCAGCTTGAGAAACCACCAAATGACATCTGGTTTCATTTCATAAATTTAGAAATATCCCTTTTTTCTCTTATTTCCATAAGGAATAATTGGTGGCTGCATGTCAAACCAGTCCCAGAATGATTAGATTAGCTCTTCATCTTACCAGATCTGTTTTCTTTTCAACTTTTTTTTAAAAGCACACCTAACCCATAAATGATATGTTTCTTATGATTTAGATTTACTGCAAACATCTAGTAGTTACTGTAACATTTATCATCCAACACTAGTTTTTGCTTACATTTTAATCCCTGGCTCTTTCGCTGCTGCATTGTACTGTCAGCACAATTGTTGGTATATATGCTAAGTTGTGGCCCCCATGAAAAGCTAACTAATTTTCTCTAGAAATATAGATAGCCTTGTGACTTAAAAGTTCTGTAGATTAATGAGCAAGTATACTAAGACTGCCTTCAACCCTGGGTTTAGCAGTGCGTGAAGCTTTTAACTATTAATCTGCATATTCTTTGTGATCATACTGCATTTGGCCTTGTTGTTGCTATTTCTATGTCTCTGAGGTGCCCTGGTCATGGGCAGAAACTGTTGTGCTATATGAAGAACTAAGAGATAATCTCTGCCTCAAGGAGATTAATAATGTGTTCATGAAATGAGAGATATCAGATGATTATTGGCAGGTGGCAAGTACAGAGAAGAATAAGGTGCTACTGGAAAGCACAGTAGGCAGTAGGTTCAGTAACTGAGGTCCCAGCCATTCTCAGTTGTCTTTTAGCTTCACATTAAACATTTTACAAAAGCCTGTAAAAGAATGATCTACTAAGGACACATTCACAAATAATGTCTACTCTAGCAGAAAACTATATGGATGTCGTGGTTTAACCCCAGCTGGCAACTAAGCACCATGCAGCCACTCGCTCACTTCCTCCTGGTGGGATGGGGGAGAGAACTGGGGACACCAGGTTGACTAAGAGGTGGTGTGTTGCATGGAGTTATTGGGCACCAAAGCCAGCTCAGGTTGAGTCACTGCTGCATTGCTTCTTGTAAGGCATGTCCTCCCTTGGTTCAGGTGGTTCCTGCTATAGTAATTCCTATAACATGCAACTCAAATCCCAGGTTACAACAATTTAAAGGTATTATTTCCACCCCTGGTCCCTTTGGACCAGACCATCAGGTTTAACATTGCAATGAACTCCTCCCCTTGCCCATGCTACAGCCTGGATTTATCCACAGACTGCAGTCCCTTAGGGGTGTACCTGCTCCAAGTGGAGCCTTATCAATGCGCCACAGTCTCTCCAGGGGTATACCTGCTGCAGCATAGACTTATCCACAGCCACAGTAGCTTTGAGGTGCACCTGTTCCAGCGTAGCCTTCTCCATGGGCCACAATGCCTTCAGAGATAGACCTCCTCCATCATGGCCTGACCCACAGCCACAGTCCCTTCAGAAGTAAACCTGCTCCAACATGGCCTTACCCATGGCTGCAGTCCCTCCAGGGGGGTACCTGCTCTGTCGTGGGCTTATCCATAGCCACATGCTTTCAGGTGCTCCAGCATGACCTCCTGCACAGCTACTGATGCTTCAAGGTGTACCTGCTGCAGCATGGACTTATCTACAGCCACAGATGCTTTGAGGTGTACCTTCTCCAGCATGGACTTATCCTTGGGCCGCAATCCCTTCAGAGGTATACCTGCTGTGGCACAGACATAACCACGGTCACGGATGCTTCAGGATGTACCTGCTCTGATGTGGACTTATTCACAGCCACAGATACTTCGGGGTGTCCTGCTCCCATGTGGACTCATCCACAGGTCACAGTCCCTTCAACTCGAGTTCACACTGGAGTTCCAGCCTGTCCAGGACAGCAGCACAGAAACAGCAGCAATGCCCTGGCCATCTGCCAGCCCAGGCGCATCGCCATTGCTGTTACCAAAATGTTCCCAGGCACAGCAGAGTAAGGTGATCAGCCGTACAGCAGTACAGCAAGCAGGGAAAGCAAAAAGCAGCCACTAACGAGCACTAGACTCTAATATACAGTAAGGCAAGCAAGCCCCATGGCAAACACAGAAGCCTGCCCATTAACAGCTAAACAGCAATAACAACTATAAATTTGACCTAGCACATTCCAGTCAAACCTGTTGTTATCTTGAACCCTTTGAGCCCCACATTGGGTGCCAAAAAGGACTGTCATGGTTTAACCCCAGCCGGCAACTAAGTACCACACAGCCACTTGCTCGCTCCCTTCCTGGTGGGATCGGGGAGAGCATCAGATGAGCGAAAGTGAGAAAACTCACGGGTTGAGATAAAGACAGTTTAATAGGTAAAGCAAAAGCCGTGTGCACAAGCAAAGCAAAACAAGGAATTCATTCACTACTTCCCATGGGCAGGCAGGTGTTCAGCCATCTCCAGGAAAGCAGGGCTCCATCACGTGTAATGGTGACTTGGGAAGACAAACGCCATCACTCCAAATGTCCCCCCTTCCTTCTTCTTCCCCCAGCTTTATATGCCGAGCATGACACCATATGGTGTGGAATATCCCCTTGGTCAGTTGGGGTCAGCTGTCTCGGCTGTGTCCCCTCCCAGCTTCTTGTGCCCCCCCAGCCTCCTCGCTGGTGGGGTGGGGTGAGAAGCAGAAAAGGCCTTGACTCTGTGTAAGCACTGCTCAGCAGTAATGAAAACATCCCTGTGTTATCAACACTGTTTCCAGCACAAATCCAAAACACAGCCTGATACTAGCTACTATGAAGAAAATTAACTCTACCCCAGCCAAAACCAGCACAATGGATTTTGTCTCAGGTCATTATTGCAATGTAAATAATAAATAAGGTAACAATTCATCCATCCATCTTTGACTATGGGAAGAAAGATGAAGCAGAAGATCACTCACAATCATAAGCATTGTGCATTTTATATTAAGGCAATGTGCAGCTCCCCATTTTCATCATTGTGCATGTGTTAAGAGTATTTGTGTTAATATTGACAAGTAAAGTAATAACTGTAGTTGTTTGTAGTCATATTTGCTGGCCACAGAGACTGCTGCTATATCTGGCTGTGCAGTGTCCCATATGTACATGTTAATTCTTTCACTTTAGTGCAGTTGCTATATTACCCAGGCAGAGATGCACTGACTACAGGTTACAGATACCCAAGCCTATCAATTACATAGGTATTTGTATTCAGAAGTTTTTCCTGTTTCATTTTTTACCCTGAATTTTTGAGTTGTGTGACACTTTTCTTCAGATGTGGTCTAGCAAGCTCACAAATTTGTTCTTGGGTTTTGGGAGGTTCCCATTGGCACCTTGGTTTTTTTCTGGAGAAGGGTGCTTGGGGTTGCAAGCAAAAGGAAATGCTCAATTGGTTTATGAAGTGGAGGCAGCACATATTTCTAGGCTTTGAAGAGCTCTTTTGACTAAAATCCTCAAAATAGTTGCCTTACTCTATTTAGGTAGTTTGGAATTGGAAATGATGATGATTTGTGTTTTTCTTAAGCTTTTATGCTGCCAGGTCTGCTTTTCATGCTCACTATTATTGCAACAGCAGCTGCAAAATCCTCCCACAAGCAGACTCTCACTGTTTAAATATAAGGCACTCCCTGCTCCAAGGAATTTACAGTCAAAAGACTGGGGCAGACTGAAGGGAAAGAGCAGTACCTCCTCAACTGAGGAACAGCGGCTTCTTTTCCTAGCGCAGAGCTCTAGCCATTAAGTCAGTCCGGGACACTTGGGGGTATGTACATGTGAAAGTTATTGCACCATCAGTTAGGATGTGAATTTACAGCTCACTGGCTGCTCTGCACTGACCTCCCAGGTGGGCACTAACTGTGAAGGTTTTTATTCCGCTGCAGCAGCTAGTGAGGAGTATGCAGTAAATGACTCAGTGAAAGCTGCTTCTGGCATAGGTTACAGCAGCCTCAAGGCTGCTGTAACAGATGACCTAATTCTGTGTCTGCCTGCCTGCCTCCCTGCTTGTCCCACTGCAAGTACTGATCACCTGGGTACACAGCTTTAGCCTATCGTGCTCTATGACTCTGAGCCACAACAAAAATGCATTCCTTAGGGTAGTTTGTGAGGTTACTGTCCCTTCCAGTTCGCCCTTACCCTGACTGCATAAACTGTAAAGGTGCTTCTGAAAGAGCTGCTCTCAGAGCCTGATGTTTCAAAGTAAGTACTAGTTTACCTTAAAGCAGTGGGCTGTACTTTGCAATTCTCAGCTCTCTGTACAGCAAGGCTGGGGTTACATCTGGAGGCCATAACCCTATCAGTCATCGTGACTGGGAATCAGCACCCAAACTTGGCATTGGAATATTTTTCTCCGGTGATAACCTTTTGCAAGTCCACTCTTAAGCAATCATTTCAAAGTAGTATGTAACGATCAGAACATTGGCGTTATAAATTTGCCATAGCAATTCTTTAGCAAATAGAAGACATATGTTCTGGAATCAAAATTGTTCTCTAATTGTGAAATTATTTGTTTTGATACTGTCTTTTCCCATTTATCTGGCAGCTGTTTTCAGGAGCTTTGGTTATTTAGAGTACAGTAATATGATTTATTTTCTTTCTGAAGAGCATTTAGGAGGAGCACCAAGAGATGAAAATTGTGTGTGTTTATGACCATCCACATTAAGAGGGAAAAAAATTACTTTGGGCAAATTCTGGGATAAACTACAAGACTCATGCAGTTGAAATCTGTCACTCAGCTGTGCAGAAGGACAAAACCTGCTGAGTTCCCTATGCCTCCCTGTCCAGTGCCAAATGTCTGTAGGACCTGCCTGCTGAAGGAAGGAGTGGGAAGCATTTGGGCATGCTGTTATTTCCAACAAATGCTGAGCTACTGGTTATATTCTGAAGGACGGGTAGTTGCAAACCACTGGTATCCTCTCCTCATAGCTGCTATCCAATTGCCTGGGTGATCTGAGGGATTTACTGTCAGACCTATAAAGATTTTGCATGGATCGAAGACTTTTTAGTCTGGCCTTGTTTCATTTTCCTTTGCCCAGCTCTGTGATAATTTGTGTGGAGCAGATGTTGCTTGGCTATCTATGCTTGACTTTCAAGTCAGATGCTCTTTATCTGTCATTATATATTGATTTATATAAAGAACATCTCAGCTTTCTGCACAATAAGCCGTGTCAAAATTGTTGCAAGTGGCAGTGATAGTACATTCTGTTGTCTAAGGAGGTGCTTGGTGTTCTTCCAGCTTTTATTCCCTGTATGTCCTGTTTGCATTTATAATCCTTTATGCATTGTCTGGTATACTACTTCTCCAACCAGTGGCCAAACCTTCAGCTGGATGAATCAGCACAGACTTCAAACACAAGCGTTTTGGCACAGTTTCCTTTTATAAGTTCCAATTCCCGGAGTGAATTACTATTTTAAGATAAACATTTTAACATTCTTAAATTTTACATTTGGACCGACCATTATCAAACAAAAGCTTTGGTAGAGAGAACTGCTAGTTATGATTTGACTTTCTTAATGTGAGCAGCAAATACAGTTGAGGGAAAGCTCTTTCTGAGTAGGATAATGTTGTCTGCAGTATTCTTTCAGACCAGTTGTTAAGAGAGTACAGTATGCCTGCCTGCATGCTGCTTTCCTTCTCTTCATTCCAAGGCATACCATGCTGCATGCATTTCTCATACTTTGTGTACCTAATGGTGAACATGGAATCTGAACCTAAGGTTTAATTAAATGTAACACTGCATATAGTCTCCATTCTAGGAATGGACAACTGCTGCATCTCATAGGATGAAACTCTTACCAACCCAACTTGGTGCAGCCCCAGAGCACATCAGGAGTCACTGCAGTAACAAAAGTGAAAGAGCCACACTTAATTCTGTGCTGCTTCTGGGCTAATGCATTCAGGCATCTCTGCAATGCACTAGCAAGTGTTTCTGCTTCTCAGCTTGATGCATGTTTGTCTGGGTGTGTCTGTGCCCAGCATGCACACAAGTAATGTTTTCCCTCTAGAAAACAGTTACTTGAGATTCCTGAAAGGCAGCTATTTTCTCTCAAATACTGCTTTTAATAAGAGCAGTGACAAAAGATTGTACTGTTAGGTAGGGTCCTGTTTTACCAGACAGTTAAAGATGGTGAAGATTGTGGGGTTCATGAGTTCATTTAATTAATTAATTTAATAATTGAGAAAACTATCTTCACTACCTTAAAAAAAAAAAAAAAAGAGGCATGAGTCTGGTAGTCTTTTAGCCACAGATATTTTAAAATTACTTAAGTTCTTATCTAAGAGCGTGATTACATTACTTTTTCACTGATCTCATCCTCTTTGCAGGAAGTCTGCTGGAAATGAATCTTCCCAGCTTACTGTTCAGTGACTTCCCCAAGTAGACATCATTTCTTTCAAGCAAAGCAGACACTGAGTTTTTGATCTCGCTGCTACAAGTCCATTCTCTACTGGAATTCTTAAGATTTGTACTCAAGTATGCTAATAGAAATATCTAGCTTTAGTTTGTACATTCCCACACTGTAATACATTCCGAACAAGATGTAGAAGTAATAGATAAATTCCAGTGCAAGCTTGCCATTATCTCAAAAGAAAAAAAAAAAACAAACCAAAAACCTGACTGCTTTTCTGAGATATTAGCTTCCTGATGAAAAGAGCTTTGTCAGTTGTTTGTCATTTTAAATGGGAATATAAAATGAATGATCAGGCAGGTTATTTGTTACAGTTGCAACAGAGGAATGAGCTGGTCATAGGTCCAGCATATGAGTGAACTTACACAGCTGAAATAAATTTGCCAGGATGCTTGTACCTGAACTGGAACCAGCCATGCTACTTCCTTCAGTTTTGCTAGTGTAGGCTCTTACATGCTGAATCTAGTGCCTAATGGTATTGGTCTGTGTACCAGTGATGGATGAGAAACAGAAAATGCTATGCTATTTGCATACGTAATTGTTTGAGAATAAGTAAAGCACAAATTTGCTACCACTGATTTATTGAAGATATGACTGCATCTTTTAGAAGCTGTGTCAGCTGAACAGGAGCTTACTCAGCGTGCTTGCCTTCCCCTTCACCCTGACTCATGGAGGTCAGGGCACTTCACTTGGCTGCTTGCTGCCTCATGAGCAATTTCAGGTGAAATGAGCGGGTTCGCAGGGAGCTGTGCTGGGAAAGGTGTTGTTGCCAATCCAACCCCTGCTGAGCACTCTAGGCCAGTAGGCAGGAGCTTTATAAAGGCAGCATAGGCTGGAGGTAGATAGTTGTTGCCCATCTTCAGATCTCCAGTAAGAGATATTTTAATGTGTCCTACCTCCTTCTTTTTAAAGCATGCTCATTCCATGACACTCAGTCCCAGGTAACGCCCATGCAGGCCCCTCTCTAAAACCCCGGCTTAGCTTACATTTTTGTGCAACCATCCTTGCAACAGTACCCCCACATCTCCCAGGGCACGTGCGGCCAGGGTTGCCACTGTTACCGTTTTTGCTAATGAAGTTGCATGCCTGTATTGGAAGGATTTATCTGAAACTTACTTTGGAGGTGGCTCTGTCCTTTTACATTTTACAAAACAAGGGGAACCTCATTCCCTTGCATGAGGAGAAAAGCATAATTCTGAAAACTCCCTCTATTCAGAATGAGAGAGGCCTGTCCACAGCATTTCTTTACTGAAGGCGGATTAAAAACTGCTTATTCATCTTTCGGTATTTTTTCAGTACAAACATTCACTTTAGCCACTGATGTGCAGGATGTGAGTAGTTGTTTCAGCTGCTACAATCAACTAAGAATCTCCCAGGATGATTTCAGGAAAACAGGTTTTTACAAGAGTTTTAGTTTCTTTTCTCTATCTCATGTTCTTTCTATATTCAATTCTGTCTTTTTGAGAGTTTCAGCAGAATTATAGGTGCTGTGTCATGTCCAGCACCAAAATAATTGCACTGCATTTTTGTTTCACCCTGGCATTTTGGGTCTTTAATTCACAATTTGTATAGAGTTTCAGCAGGTACCTGCTGAAGACAGGATTGATACCAGAGTGATTGTTTTTTTCAGAAAAACACCATTCCCATGCTGGTGAAAAAATGTGCATCCCAGATATTCATATGGCTCTTTATAAAAATCTGATAGTAAATATGATCAGGTGAATTGTAAAATATTTATAAGCACTCAGTGATATAGGATGAATATGAATAAGGGATGCTGGCCATTCTTCTGGGATAGAAAGATATCTCTTTGACCAACTGTGCAAGCTGGGCCCTTGAGAAAGGAGTTTTAAACATCTAATTCATTTTCTATATAGCTCTAGCACACCTGCTGTAATCCAATATTATTGTTGAAAGGAGTAAGTTGTTAAGCAGCTATGTCTTAAAGCACTTAACCTTTGCCTTTTTATATATTTGGCAAGAAAGGAATGCGTCCAGCTCTCAATTGTCCAATCAGGTATAGTGTGATTTGTAACTTCATTGGAGAGAATCTCTAATGGAAATTTCTGTTTTATCCCTGCATTTTCATTAATTTTATCCATAGGAAATAATTTTCACATCTGCTTGCGTCCTATCTGCAAGCAAATGTCTTCATTTACCCTAGATTTTATTAAAAAAACCCCTTGATTTTTGGTCAGATTCCTGTATCCTTTAGCCACCCCCAAAAACCAGCCCCATTTTATGATTTTTCTTAAATTGCTACACTTCTGTCTTTGCACCAGGTCTTAGACCTCTGTAGGCAAAGTGCAAGCTCATAGTAAGTATTTCTAAATACAGTTTATAGAGTTTCAATTTTCTGACTTGACTTTTATCAGGAAGCAAATGACATAAATGGATATTTTATGCTGTAACTTGAGTGTATCCTAAGGAGAAGCTTTTTGTTGCATGTGCATTTTTCTAAAGCTTTGTGCAACCTCTTTCCCTTTGATTCCCCCCCTCCCCATATCTCTACAGTGAAAATACGAACACTCTGATATCAACTGTAAATCAGCATTATCAACTAGTTTAATGTAGATACTGGATGTAGAATTTGTAGACTGAAATAATAAGTGATCATTTATGTTATTTTCATATGAATTAAGCAATGATTTAGGTTTCAATAGGTTTTGAATAAGGTCCCTTTTTACTGCAGTGGGAAGGGAAACAGCAAGGTACAATGCATAAGCATATTCTTGTCTGTGTCTTGGGAAGAACAGGCAATGAAATGGTCAGATTTTTTAATTGTGTTATATGGTGAAGTATGCATCAGGAACAAGATGTTCACAAATGAATTTTCATCGAAAATTAAAAGTGAAAGCCAAATTAAGGGGCAAGAGTTCAAATTAGTTAACATGCTGAAGGAGATCAGTGTTAAGCAGCCAGTTAAGCCAGCTTATTCCATTCGTTCAGTCTGCTGTTATTTGACAATGCTAATGACAAGCTGCTGCTTTGGTCTGTGTAAAAAAGAGGTCTGTTTTTGCTTGCAACTGTAATTTTGAAAAAAGAAAACTGTAGATTTATGAACTTCATGATTATTTAACTATTTTTTCTTACACATTTTTAATAGTGCCTTTCATCCCTGATAAATGGTGGTAATACCTGTGTTCTAGTTTCTTGTAGAATTTGATGGAGATACTTAAAATAGGTCACTGTTTGCACAGTCTCATGTGGATTCTGCGTGGATTACAGTGAGGTAAATATAAAAATTTACTTTATTGTTTAACAACATCACCACAAGGCTTGAAATACCTAAAATAGAATGAAGGCTTGTTAGACACTTTTGATACGATGAAGAGCTCCTTTATAAATCTCTTGCCTCTGGAAAGCCTCAGAAAGAGGCTCAAATAAGACAAATAATTTTGTCTTTAGTGCAACAACTAAGATATGCCACTTATCACCTTTGTGAATTATCCAAGTGAAGATAAAAGCATTCACTGATACAATTCCAACTTACAAATAGTTTTAAAGGACTACAGGACTGGGAACCCAGTCATCACTGAGTTTAAAAAAAAACAACTCCCCAGTCTTTTCAAATTGCAGTCTGTATTTTTTTCTCAGCAAAAACTGCACCCCAGACATAACTGGCTGGACTTTCCAAGGAATATTTTGTTACATCAAAAATAATATTTCTGTGAAATATTGGTGAGGAACTTGGTGTTCTTGTAATCTTAGATGTGTCAATAGATCTTTTTCCCTCCTATTAAATATGTAAGGCTGCAAAGTTTATATATATACATTAATTCGTCTCTATTTTAATGTTTTGCTTTGACATTAAAATTTCACACTCTTTTCATACAACTTTAATCAGTGCTTTTTAAGTGAATACTGGCAAAACTACATGAGAAAAATGTCCAAGTAAGAAAGCTGACTGGACATTTCATTTGCCTCTCTTGCTGTGATGCAGACCCATGCTTGCTGTTTCAGGCACAGTTGCCTATCCCAACATTTTGACCTATAACTAGCAGTCCACCAGCTTCTGCCAGCTGTGGTGGCTGACTGGGGAATAGTGGATGGCAGTCCCCCAGGATAAGCAGTTAGACAGTCTGCAAAAAGTCAGTAAAGTACTCAAAAAATTCGCTGTAATTTCTAGTGGGTACTTTGCCCAAATAGGACCAGAATGTTCATCCAGATGTTTACCTTCTTCTGCATAAGTTAATTTAGGGATATTCCTTTCTAAGTGAAATCAGCATGAGGAAGCTTTGGAAAGCAACAGTCATAATTTTTTTTTCTGTGGAAATAATACTGGAATCTAGTGGAAATGGACCATTTTTTTAATGATTTAAACCATGCAACATTGATATGAATTATTGATTATGGCAAACAGAGTTAACATTTCTTTTTCTTTATAGCAAACACTGTGCAGTGAGGCACACTAACGCAAAGAAAAAATATGGACATTTACTGAAACAAAAGTAGTGCAAAAGCAAGCTAATTGCTACCTCAAAATGTGTTAAAATGAGCATTTCAAAGTCCTGTATAAAAGTTTAAAGTGTTGGTATGGCCTAGTCTTTGTATTTCGTCTTCTCACAAGCCTTGGTACGTGCTTTTGAGGTGTGAATTGTGTGGCACGCACAGTGCAGTTGAATCACTTCTTGTATGTGACAAGTACTTTTGTGAGCCCTAGAACAGGGCCTGGTTCCCTGTAGCTTTGTGTCTCCTGGTTAGATAATCTCATGTCTAATACTTTGGAAACTTTGAAGCTTTTTTTTCATTTGGGGCATTCATAATGTCTCTCTTTCATGTCGATTTGCTAGGGCTTAATATTGTACCTGAGATCATACTTCAGACTTTCCCTTATGGAGATATGAATTTGAGTCTATTTCTTCTCCCCAACACCTCTTTTTTGATATTCTTTGGAACTTAATATTTTCCAAGACTGTATTTTCCTGTCAAACTTTCATCCAGGACTTTTAAAAAATTATTAGCATGTACTCAGACACCCATGCAACCACACCACTTTCATTGCTTATGGAAAGAGAGAAGAAATTTGCAATGACACTACCCTGTTATATATCCATGTTAAATAAAATTTATGCCATTGTCAACATAAAATTGTTCTCTCAGTTGTTGTTCAATTCAATTTTAAATACTTGACATCAATAGCTATACTGTGCTTCTGTTTAATATACCTTTGCCATTGGGGCATTGAGTTTTTATTTGCCTAGTGCTATAATGATCTTGGATCTGTTTCACCAACACTTCTTGTCTGCAGCCTTCTCATACCTGTAGACAGATGTTTGGTTCTGTTTTCAGTAATGCTAATCAGTAATCTTGAAATAGAAAGAAAGCGAAATTGAAAGAATGAAGGGGGTGATAAAAGTTTGTCTAAAATCTGAGATTTTAAAAACATATACTTGATTGGATTTTATGGGAAGGAATTTCCAGGAAGCAGAAAAAAAAACACAAAAAAAACCCCCAAACCCACTCTCAATTTGTGAGCTGCCTGCCTCCTTTTTGCCTGCAGAAAATAAGGATCAGACACCATTAAGAATTTCTCAATAGAGAATGAAATGTTTTGGATAAAACTAGAACTTTCCTGTAAATTTATGTTTTTGAAAAAGGCATTTCTGCGGGGAATCATTCTACTGAGAAATTATTGAGACACTTTACTCAGCATGCAGGGAAGATAGGCCTATAATGCTCCATAGTTTGAAAGTGTGTCCTTAAAATTGAACTGTGTAATCTGTATTCACACAAGTCAGAAGAGAAAGGATCAACGCTGCAACAATGATTCTCAGCCCTAACACCTGTGGTCTTAGATTCCCTATGTATATTGTTACAGTCACAGGCTAGATGGATGGTCTGTAGAAAAAGGCACACGTGACTACAACAATGTAAGGTTTTAGTGTTTAGCATGCTACACAGAGAGTCTAGAAAGCTAGATTCAGTCCCTGATTTTTGCTCTGTATGTATTTAAGTAAATGTAGTACTTTTGGGCTCATTTCTCACCTGTAAAATAATATGTAATAATTTGCCTCAAAGGAGCAATGACAAGGTAAATTAAAAAAAAAAAGAAAAAGACATGAGGCTCTTGGCTGCTGTGGTAATGGGAGCATCTGGAATTGTCTAAGAAAGTGAACCAAGTCCAGAGGATGATCTTAGCTGCAGAGTCTTTCCCCTACTTATATTTTACCGTTTCCCAGGCTGAATCTAATTCCATTTCTCATCCGTGTTTCTTTCCTGATCAACTCCTTTTGCATCGAATGTTTCTGAAGAGATAAATTCCTATTTGTCCTACAGGCAAAATAAATGCAAAGTCCCAATTACCTCTTGGGCCACCTAACTAATAAGTATATGAAGTGGCCAAATAGATTTCTATAATATCCCATGCAGTATTGTTTCTCCTTCAGTATCCCTCACCAGCTTGCTGTACTGCTGTTATTACTCACTGTTTGCTTCCCTTATCTGTGCTGCATTCAAGACAAGTCATCCTGGATTTATATTTTCAAGTAACATTTTGTGACAAGCTGTATGAAGTGTGCTGCAGAAGTACAGACTCAATTGCATTCATTGCTTTGTCTGTTACACTGAATTTTCTTATTCTGTTTTTTAAGGGGAAAAAGTCATCTTTCTGGGTATGACTTCATGTCCATCAGCTGAACCTGTGAACTAGATTTTGCATGCTACAGCTTTCCTTTTTGCTACTGCCTTTTGTTATCTTTCTGAAAAAGATGCAGAAAGGGAGCAGGGACCACTGTGCATCACCATTGCTCTAAATGTAATTTGGTATTAATGGCAGACAAATGCAGTAGACACATGGAACTGTACATTACTGTTACAACACACTATGGGCCATGAAAAGCATCACAAAACCAGATGTTCTAGGAAAATAAAAGGGAACACTTAACTAATTTAAATAAAAATCTGCTGGTTTTTCTGGGTGACACATAGTGAACACAGTCTCAGATTTTACAGGGCACTCCAAGCCTGTGAGAAATAGTTAAATGAGGTTGCGAATATGACTAAGGAGGCCTGTCCGAGTTAGGACAGACTGTCCGGGTAGCTCTTTAAGTTCCTGTGCCTTGTAGCATCACAGGAGTTTGGGTAACGTGCTCCAGCCTTTTGGTATCTTGCCCCAGGGATTAATTCTGGACTGGTAGGGATTTACCCTTGTCAGTGCATGGACTGCTTGGCTGTCAAGGACTTCTCTGCACCTTTCACTGTTCAAAGAGAGTCAAGGTATATGTGAAATCATTCATAATTTCCATCAGGTTGTTCACAAGGCTACGTACTTTATTGGAAGCCAGGTTCTTAATCATCTCTCTTGTAGATCACGAAGTAGAAGAGAGGTTTCTATGGTCTGAAAGATAATGTCTTTACCTATTTGAGGTGAAAACAAATGAGGGACTGGAAGTGAATGCCTTTGGTTTTGTTATTTACTCCAGCTGTAGCACATATTATGGAATTAGTTTTGATCCAGATCTTGACTTTGTTAACCAAAAATGTTTTTAATTACAGAAAACATCAAAATACTGTGTCTTTGTAAGTGAAACATAATACAAGTTTTGATGACCCCAAATCAAAAGACTCTTTTGGACATTGATCTGTATTGAAAATATTTTCCTTATTTACAACAGAAAATGATTCAGTCTCTTTAAAATGTTGTAAGGAAGTATAAAAGTTATATTAACCAGAGAGAAGTAGTTTGTTTTAGTAAGGAGTTGGGGGAACAGAGTTGATATATATTTCTGATATACTGTGAGGGTGAAGCAGTGTCTGTGGCTATTGCTTCAAACTGCAAAGGTGAGGCAGAAGTGGCTGAGTATATGCTCAGGTCTTATTTCCTTTCCCTAACATGGGAAAACTTCAGCATTTAGCTTTTTTTTGTAATGAAATGAAGTGCATGTGATTGTCCTCAGTGTGAATATGACTGTCTGTATTCTAAGAACTCTGACCTGTTGGCAGACTTCTGGTAAGCTTAAGCTGTTGAATGCTCTTAAAGATATTAAATAGCCACATGTCATACAAAATTAGTTGACTAGAAGAGGATGACTTCTGTATTTTAATTGATAAATATGTGATAGCCCATTTGTCAGAGGGTCTAGACATTGTCTTTGAGAGGAAGACTGCAATATGAGATCACACTATTCATTAGAGATCAGAAAATCTAAATGGAAGACAGACACAATGTACGCCTCTACTTTTGGAAAAGTCTCAGCAGAAGTCTCTATATTAGTAGAGATCAGAAACCTAATCCTGAAGACCTCCAAACTGGAGACTACACAGTCTCTTCAAGACACCTATTCTAGTGCTACATTTCTTTACCTGTTTTGTATATAAATGCTACATTTACTCTTTTATGGCCTTTTTACTGTGTACACCCTTCACAAATTTTTAAAGGTAGTGGTGTCAGCTCTTTAAACACTTTGGGCTGGAGTTTGCCAGACCCACGTGCCTTGAAAACTTTACAAAGAACAAGACTGAGTAGAACTATGCCTGGTTCCTTTCATGTACAACACATCATTTATTTCTAAGGAGGGAGGTCAAATACCAGGAAACATTAAGAAATCCAACTCTTAAAATATGGGATCTCGATGGAAAATGGTTCCTATGGGAATTGTCAAGTTAAGCTGACTAATCTTTGAGGCTTTAATTTTTTTTGCCCCTTGTTATAACTGGAGATGGTTTAGTCAGCTTCTATAAAGATGGAGACCTTAAGACTTGTAGGTTCTATCAGTCCCTGCAGACTATAAAGGTAAATCCAGTCTGATTGAGGTAGCGAGGCATTCAAGGATTCATAATGCCTGGGAGGAAAAAGAAGTAAACTCCTGGGATTGTTTAAGTCTCATCCAAAAGTCTGGAGGTGCACAGACATGAGGCATAGCAAATGGGGTTCTCAAAATTCAGACCAGATCATTTTGCTCTAAGTGGAAGTGTTTAGGTTCTGCTGAAGCCTTAAGGGGAATAAATGATACTCATTTTGCTTGCCTTGTAGACAGCAGCTAGTATCTGTATGTTAAAATCTGTTGCACCCTCCAAACTTAAGTGAGCTGTAGGTGGATGTTGAAAACACTTTAGTGATGAATAAGTTAAGATTTTTAAATCCTCCAATGGATAGTCATTCATGCTGACACTGAAAAGTCAAATAGTATGCCACAGGATATAGCATATATTCTGAACTGGCAGAATGAAATATGCCTGCTGCTGCATCTGGTTATAAAGTGAGAATTTAAATTTTAAACTTAGACCAGGGTGCAAAAGGAATTATGCTTAATGTAAAGGTAAGACATAAGAAGCATAATAATTCTGAGTGGATTCCATGTTTGGCATATGTATAACTGGTGCTCTATACAGCAGACTTTTTGCAATCAAATTATTTTTACTTAAAACATGAAAACATTTCTGTCAATACTGTGTCATGAGGATCATTTTGGTCTTCTACACCCAGGGAGCACAGAATGCAGTTTTAAGCAAAATTGGTTAAAGCAAAAATACATGCAAAGCATCCATGTAAGAATGCATTTTTCCATTGCAAATCAAATTACATTTTTGGGATACTAAGCTGATAATATTTGAAAGCCTCCTTACAGGAGTGAAAATTATATTCTCCAATGCTCTTCACTTGTATTCATACTGCCTTGCAATTCAGTCAGGAGGCTGGCAGAGGAAGCATAAGTGATCATGGAGGTAGTGATCACCTTGAAAACTGGTATTGACTTTGCCTCCCTAGCAAAGGTGTGTGAGTGATGGGTAACTGATTAACAGATACCCATCAGACTGAACAGCCCTTAACAGATTTTGCTTCTTAGGAAGATCATGCAGTTGTAATACCTTCTGTTACCATTAAGTCAGAAAAATGTAAGAATTATGGAAATGCATGAGGCTGATAAAAATAAAACATTCAGTAACATTTTCAGAATTAATTCTAGTTTTATGTTTGAAGTGAAGTAGGAAGAACTTTTGCAGAAGGGAGCTGGACTTCTCAAAAGCAAAATGGGACTAGATTCCTGGTCAGACAAATCATGATATTGAGGGGCATTATTTAAAATAAGAATCTGAAAGGAAGCTGAGAAGTGCTAGGAACATTCAGGTCATATAATAGCACATGTTGGTGATGTCAGTAACAGAAAGCTGGAGCTGGATCTGAAAACTGGGCTTAGATTTCATTGGGAAAGCTAGGAGGGTTTTAAGCCTCCCCTGTAAGTCTCTTCTGTTCTTCTCTTGCCCACAGTCCTGGCATCTTGCAGGATCCCTGGCTGCTACCCAGCAGTACTGCTCCTCTGAAGCTGCAGAAATGTTTTGGCACTGCATAGTCCTCAGGCCAAAAAAAAAGGGTTTTCCTTGGCTGCAGTCCCATGCTGTGGGCCCACCTGCACCCCCTGGTGTGGCGTGGAGGCAGGAGAGCCGGGAGAGGTTGTCTGTGTTGACCCCTCTCCCTTTTTCTCTGAACGCACTGGGGCTGTGCCTGCTGGAAGTAAGCCAGGCTTGAAGAGAAGCAGATGGAGTTTAGAAGCAATCTCTGGGAAGGAAGCTATTGCAAATAGCTCTTAGTCTACCACTGTACCTTAATACTGCAAATTTTCCTGCAAAAAGTTTAGCTTTGGCAGAAAGCAAAGCAAAGCAAAGCAAAAGAAAGCAAAAATAGACTTTTTTCACTTGGAAGTTATTTGGTTTGAGGTCTGTCAATAACTGTTGTAAAATCTTCATGCTGCTGGTCTGGAGAAGATCCTTCTTTATGCACAGGCTGCTAAAACATCATCTGCTACATGGTCAACTTGGGAATCTCCTACCTTTCTTTGAAACATCTAGTATTAGTTACAGTCAGAAACAGCATACTGGAAGAAATGGCACAGAGCTGTGAGATCTAGTGTAGCTGTTCTTAAATTTCACGAAATGAATAGCTGTGTCTGCAATTTGTCTAATGAGCAACACAAGAAAAAGAATGCCCTTGCCTTTCCTTAGAGATACTGTGGGGTTTTCTAAGGAGAGCACAGAGCACTTTTTCCCAAGTGGTGAATTACCTAATTTCAGTAAATTGCCTCCTTTCCAAGTTGTACAAGCAACTCTCTTTTATAGCTCTACAAGGAGATACTGCCAGGTGTTACACAGTGCAGAAAATACATTATGATGCCAGTTGCTCCCAGACTAAAAAAACCCTCAACTTTTTTCTCTGTTAAAACCAAGTAATTTCATTAATGTTTTTCAAGCCAATGAGCAAGCAAAGAATATCTCCCTGCATACCTGATTCAGGCACAGCTCATCCTTGGTAGTAACTTCACATAGAAACATTAACAGCAGCTTTTATTATTAATGTTTTTGATCTACTTTGTGGAGGGAGAACAGCACTAATCACTTGATTTGACTTCCTCTGAAGCAGCTATTGTAAAGCTTATTTGGGAAGAAGAAAAGTGTGAAATATCTTTGCTCTGCAAAGGGAAACAGAGAAAGGGTTGTATTGCCATAAAACGCTCTTTTCTGTAATCTGTTTTGTTTGGGTTCTTTTGGGGTGGTGGTGGTATCAGTTAATAATAAGAAAGAGGTGTAAGCTAAATTTCATTAATGTGAAGGAGATGGAGGGGAATCTCCTCATCCAGAATGTTCCTGAGAGGTGATATTCTAGATATGTGCTCATACCTAATGGTCTGACTCTTGAGAAATATTGCTGTCAAATGTAGGTGGTTGTTATGAGTGTTGTATATGCAGAAAATGCTTTCCAACTAGTAGACAGTCTCAGGAAAAACTAGGCTTGCGTAAGTAGGAGGGTAAGGCTCTGTAAGGCAGCACCTCCCTGTCTAAGTCTTCCAAATACAATCTGCGTCATTCTACCTGATCCTCCAAATCTGTTAAATGTGCAGGTATAAAGATGAGCTTTTTAATGTGAAATGATCCTGGACTTCTGCAGGAATCTGCTCTAGACTCAAAGCTGTATTAGCTTCATAAGACATCAATCACGTAGTCTGTATCTGAAATTATTTCATATTTTTGACATTCATATGATACTGCTTTTTTACTGCACTTCTGTCATTTTCCACATTTGTTTCATGGGACTATTAAATGTTATTGCTTGTGAGATAATAATAACTCATGGTTTCTGAAGCATAAATAAGTGTATGGTTATACTATATGAAGGCAATGTTTCATGCAGCTGTGTTTTAATTCATGCTTTGTTACCTTTATTATTACCGATTGTTATTTTATAATAAAGCTGCAGTTTGGCACCAGAATAGGTATGCTATTCTGGACCCTGGTACTAGCAGTATGTTTGTTCTTTCCAGAAATGCAACTCTGCAAAAAGCTGCTGTACAGTTAATCCATTCATATGTTTGAATGGGAGATATTACATATATTGTCTTGAACGTATTAAGTAAAATGAGTACCTGGAAGAACTGAGTAACTATTAGTATGTACAGAAACCTTCCCCATGAGTAATATACTATCTGCAGATCTATGGAGATGATTTATTTTAATGCAGCTTGAATGTAATATTTCCATTTGCAAACAAATTTGATCAAATACAATAAACATAGTGCTGGAGTCTTAATGTAATTCTATTACCTATAAGCCAGTACATAAAACAGTAATGCAGATGCCTAACAAAAGGCAGAGTAGCTTCTTCAGCTTTGCTGATAAATATCAGTGTAAGTCATGTAAGTCTAATAATCAAGCACAAAAGTAACAGAAAGTAATATCCCTAGTCTTGTCAAAACATAAATAGAATATAGATGAAGTTTGATGCTTTGAGTAAAAATGCATGCTAGAGTTAATGTAAGGAATAATGATGTAAAGCTGAAATTCAAAAACTAATAAAAATATCCTTTGATAGCCTGGTATAAAGCATATCTTGGGAAATACAAACTGTTCTGAAGTAAAGATCAGACAGAACTAGACCTGCCATATATTTGGTTTGGGTTTTTTTGTCTTACCATACCTTTATTTAAGCAAACTAGGGGCTGGAGGGTACCTGGGGGCTTTAAGTACAAGCAGCTACTATGTGACAGCTATTGAAACACTGAATCTAACAGGCTGAGGAGAAATTTGATATTTTTCTGCTGATCTTTCACCTTGGGTTTAATCATGGAACTGTAAGACTTCTAATCTCTAAAATGGCAATACTGTTAGCTTGGGAAAGAGTTGGAAGAGAGAAGAATTTTATCACAGCTCTAAAGTTATCAAATGCTTTTATTTCTGCAGAGTGCAGTTGGTGGCATAAGTTGTTAGCCAGTACAGTGCAAGTCACGTATGCTGATGGTTCTGAAGGGAAGACAAGACAGCAAAGGTAAGACTGTAGTACTAATTCTGGGTTATGTCTGCCATTGAAGGGGGCCCAAAGAAGGTTGTCAGGTATGCATTGCAAGAATATTAGAATAAATAAATGTGTGTGGTGGGGGAGTATTTAGGGAAAAAAACACCCAACCTGTAAAAGGAAATAGAGTCCATTGTCTTTACTGTTTCAATGAAAGGATTAGAATCTTTCTACATTTTGATTAGAAGAAAATTAAATACTTTTCCTGTCTGTCAACTATGCACTATTTTTGTGAACATGTCAGTACTTAGCAGTTGGAATCAATGAGACTGAAGCTATTTTGTGGAAAAATAGCTGTTAAAAAAAAAAAAAGGCAGTATTAATTTTGTTTAATAAAAAGTGGAACACCTCCTGACTTAAAGGAATCATCTCAAATGAACAGGATAAAGCCCATTACTGTCACAGTGGAAATTCCTGTTGACTTTACTGACAGGAGGGTCCCACCCATTGTGAAATCAAAGGAGTAATCAAATCAAGAGAGATTAAGTTTCCACCAGATCATGCTGGCAGAAGAGCTCCATTCTGCTTGAAGGAAACATAAATGAACAGAAACTTTTTCTCTTCTCCACCCCTCTTATCATGCACAGCTTCTGAGTTTTGTGACCTCTTGCTAGCTGTCTCTGATCAAGATGCAACAGCTCAAAGTAATTTCATGTTTATATTCTTCCTGAAGGGAGTTTTAGCAATATACTGGAATGAAAGTAAATAGCATGAGTCTGACAAGGCTGCTGCTGGAACTTATTGCAACTTACTGCTATTCTTCTCTATTATCTGTCTGCTTTCAAACATACTCCAGCCATTGGTCTAACTTGTCACTGTCATATGCCTCAGCAGCATGGTCATTATCTTCTCTGAATGTATGTAACTACATGTTTGTGTTCTGTTGGGTTTGAACATGGGTATATACAAGACTAGAAAAGGGATCATCAGCTGCAGAAGTCCTGTGTATGAAAAGATTATTCACTTTTGTAGAAATTTTTCTTTCACTGTGTGTCCCTGTTGTTTTCTTTGAAAATTTTAACTGTTTTGGCTCAAAAAATACCCATCTGTTCTCTGATCGTCTTGGTTCTAGCTTTGGAGAAACTGTCAGTGTCCCGTCCCACTTGGTGGGTTGCAAGATGGGTGAATCTTTTCGATTCCCCGACGGTTTGTGTACCGACGAAGGCAGATCTCTGCTTGGCAGAGCCGCGTGGTCGGTAGAGTCACGACAATGACTCAGAGGAACAGCCTGACTAGCAACTTTATTAACTGGCGAATTCACTTAACAAACTGGCAAGCCCAACAAACGAACAGAGGCAATTTGGCAATGGAGCTATTTTCCTGGCAACCCATCACAATTTATCCAAAACTCATATACCTGAATATACGGTGGAAGAGTGGAGGAAGCGAGAAGTGAGAAGAAGCAAGGAGAAGAGAGGAGGATAGAGAAAGGAAAGGTATCACCACTCTTGGATCCCGCGATGATGATGACTGGCGTGGCAATCCTCCGGTGATGGTGCGCACCTGGTTCCCTGGGGGCGTGTCTTTTATACTCTAGTCCCTGCCTCCGGTTACGCCCCTTCAGGACTTACACGGTTCTTGTTCTAGAAAGTCCTCAGTCTCCTGGGCAGGTGCTGGGGGAGGGGGTAGTCACGAGGGGTCTCTCGGGTGGTCGCAAGCCCCTTCCTCAGATAAACTCTGTGTGACCTCTGGCCATGTATGGTAAGGTCCGTTAGAACCCGGAACTGTTTTCCACATCCCACGCTCCGCTCTCCCTGTGCTAGCTGACCCCTGCCGTCGCTGTGCAAACCACGCCTCGCCTCACCACAATGTTTGAGACATTAACTCTTTCAGTCTCTCACAGTCAGCAACTAATCTGGTATGCTGTATCTCAAATATTTTCAATTGAGTGTTGCATGGTAAAGTGTACTGGTTATTTTTCAACTGAGAACTTGAGGAATGACCTACCTGGTGCAGTGCCCAGAGTTAAGGACGTGATGTGCCACAACAGCACATACAGCTGTTCCCCAATCTATTCAGAATGATAATTTCTGTTATTATGTGCAAATCACCAAATTATGCACTTTGAATAGACTGCGATTTGATAACAGATCTAGAACCCCTTGATTAGTCAAGGTCATGATATGGGAAGGTCCTCTGAAAGCAAATGAACTACTCAGTATGTACAAAGTGTATACATATGAATGTGTGTGTATAAATGTGGAACTTGAATATAGGTAGGTTTTGTTGGTGGATTATCTTAAACTGCTCTCAGTATAATGGAATGGATTCCGTCCTACAGGCTGCCAGAAAGGAAAATCATTGCTAAGTAAAATATTCAATGGGATTGCTTCCTGTGCTCAAATATCTAGCCAAATGTCTTCCTTTATGAAACAAATTTCCTGCTCTTGTTATTTCCAAAGTAAAATATAACTTTACATAGCAGCTCTAGAAAATGAAGGAGCACAAGTCCACGTTTCAGAGAAGCATGTGATTATAGAATTTAGTCTGAGTAGGCCAAACTTCTCAAGAAGATTGCATCTGAGCCTGTAAGACTTGTCAAACCTCAGAGTCAGAGAAATGTTTCTGCTTTTTCTGTTAAAAGCAGAAATATTCTTCCATTTTTCTGTTGGCTGAGAAAATTCATCTAATTTCTAGTCAGAGAAAAATGAAAGAATAGCCTGGCCTAAAAAGATTGGTTTAGCATGTTATATTTTATATCAAAAAAATGAAGGACTTGAGGAGGTTTGTCTGTAAATCACCTTTTCCATTTTAGCCTTCACACTGGCAAGTTTACCTGAAAATCAATATTTTACATTGAAAAAAATACGTTCTGTGTCAGTAATATTCTCAAGCAATATAGATCTTAAAGAAAAATGCCAACACTTGCCAGGTAAATATTTGTAATGAATAATCTGTCTGAACCCCAGGGAAGCTGCAGGTCTGGAAGCAATGGCCAGCTTCTTCAGTGGTGCTCTTGAGCAGCTATTCTTCCCCTTCTCCCTCATTTTTTCTGTTCATTATGTTTACCACAGGGCTGCATCGTTACTCTTCCTTTGGCAGCTGTGACTTTTCTTCTTGCAAATGTCAACCCTCAGCAAAAAAGCTGCTCTTAAGCAGTAATTACACAGGCTGCCCTGCAGGAATAGGGCACTTAGTACAGAGCAAAGCATGCCACGTACTCTGGCAGCTTTCTATTGGTCACAGTTTGTCATGTGTAAATAGAAAGGTGATAGGATTTTATTGGAGCAGGGTAGGCATCCATAGAGCAGTGGGTGCTAGAGGCAGGCAATTGTTTCTCGTCTCTGCTATAATTTTATCTCGGGTATGTGTCACCTAAACTTTCTGTGTTTCAAGCAATTCTGTCAAATAAAGGTGTTCATACCTGCCTGTGTCTTGTAAAACAATTCAGGATCCATAATAAGTAAAGTCTTCTTGATCCTATATTCTGAGGAGGCAGCTAAATGATGATTGGATTCTTCGCACTCTTGAATAGGAGATCTGAAGGATTTAATCTTAAATAACTGGTCAGTTATTCCCACTATGAACCTGGATTGTCTCTTCCAGGGAGGCTGGGCTGGAAGCAAATCCTTAATTGTTGTATTCTGCATCCATACCTGTAGTCTAGGTCTCAAAATATCTTGTTGTTACAGGAGTAATCTCTCCTGAGTTAGACTGCCCACCAGTTCCCGGTATTTCAGCCCTGCATAAACCCTGGTTTGATATGAAAGTCACTAAAGTTATGAAGACAAACTAGAATGATTCTCTTATGTCATGGTGGCAAATTGGAAAGTGGAAATTGTTTTTATATTTAAAATTACCATATCCTCACTCTGTACTTAAAAACAAGTGCATACTACTCTACAGTAACACAGAAGGTTTAATCTTCTGGAAAACCCATGACAGCTATCATTGGAGAACATAAGTCAGAATCTATGTTAGTAGGGAGCTTCGCTGCAGATGCTTGAAGGTTCCAGACAGAGTTTGTAAAGAGAAATTATAGAATCATAGAATTGTTTATGTTGGAAAAGACCTTTAAGATCATCAAGTCCAACCATCAACCTAGCACTGCCAAGTCCGCTAAACCATGTCCCTAAGCACCACATCTACGCATCTTTTAAATACCTCCAGTGATGGTGACTCAACCACTTCCCTGGGCAGCCTGTTCCAATGCTTTTGGTGAGAAATTTTTCCTAATATCCAATCTAAACCTCCTCTGGTGCAACTTGAGGCCATTTCCTCTTGTCCTATGGCTTGTTACTTGGGAGAGGAAGCCGACACTCATCTCACTATGTCTCATTTTGAAGCAAATGAAGAAAAGACAAAACCCCAGCCTCTCTCATCAGAGTATGGAAAACCATTCAGGTTACATATTGCTTGTAAATGAAGTGTTTTGATTATCTTTGCAATTTTATGGAGATTAGAGCTCTTCTGTAAAGTGTACACCTTGAGATTGATTTTTTGCATCACGGTCTGAAAGCAAATGTTGAAACAATGAGAACTCCAATACAGATCATCCCTACTTTTTTATTTAGGTATGTGTGTGTACATATATGCATGTATAATTTTAAGGTAAGCTGTTTGTAATGAAAATGAATACTGTTCCCCCAGCCTAGTTAAATTGTCATTGCACTCTTCAAATCCTTTTGGGATAAGCATAATCTTTTTGTGGTATGAGTTTACAGCCCCAGTGCAGTACAGCCTTTATTATGTCTGGTGACCATAGGGCTACCTCAGCTTAAAGAATGATAATCAGGGGCCTTTTGGAATATTAAAATAGAAGAAAGATGAGATTTTTTTTATTTTAGTATGTCCAGTTTGCTCAGTGTTTTACACAGTAATGAAATTATGAGAGGAGGCAATACGTTGTTTCATTCCCCAGTTATCCCTGTCCTTCTGCTCCCTTGATGTAGTGCTGCAAATTAGCCATCCCTAGCTTAATTTCATAATTTCAGCTCTTCAGCCCTACCTGCCAGTTGCAGCTGTTGAGCCGCTGACTCCCTGTGTTGGCTCTGTGGGCGATCAGAGCAGGAGAAAAGCTTCCAGTGCCACACAGCAGCAGTGTAGAAAGTCGGTGCTTTCTCTTAGCTGTAATTTCTCATTCTACCACTGCAACATTCTTCCCTGTTCACATGGCTCAGTGCAAGCACATCTGCCTCTGTCATTGGACATAGCCAGGAAGGGGCAAGACCTATCTGGGTCATGTGAAATGGCTACAGCTTGCAGTCCAATCCACTATTCTCCTCCCTCCTTTCTCAGGGTGTTGCATCTGCCCCTACCTTTATGTAAGTCTGATCAGTGACTTCCACTTAATTAGGCAACAGGTTTTGAACCATTTCAGTTCCTTTCCAAAAATTCACTGTGAATCATGAGACAAACAGAAAATTAAACAGAAATGCTCCATAGCTTATCATAGGCTTATTAGAAAGCAGATTTTAAGCAGTAAAACAAGTTTGGAATGGATGTTACATGGTTTTCCCAAGGAAAGAAAAAGAAAGAAGGAGATTCAGACTCTCTGAAGCATTTTATGCACTTAATGATTCTACCATTAATAAGTGAATGTTATGAGGCATAGTGGAGATTTAGAGCTGTAATTGCTTGGCAAACAGAACAAGAAGTCTATGCATAACAAAGACAAACTAATACATTTTACAAAATTGATATGATATCATGTTTATGCTCTGTAATGATAATGTGCAGCATATCCCAACCCTGGACCTAGATCCATTTCAGAAACTATTCAGATTTTTGCACAGATAAGAAAAGATCTGAGTTTGCTGTTGGTGCTTTGCCTGAGACTCCTAGTGAGGAATAAAGGAGATTTACTTGTGTCTTTAAGAAAACTAATTTTCATTTTGTGTAGTACAATGAAAGCATTGCATAGCTTAGTGTTTTCTTCAGTTTGCTTTAGCACATGTTTTTTTTCCCCCTTTGGCAAGCAGACTCCTTACTCTAAAGAATTTAGAACCAAATTGTTTTCCAAGCAGGGACTAAATAATTGAGAAGGATATATCATAGAGGAATGAGCTGAGACACACAGCTACATTGGGTAGTATTTCTCCATGTTACCAAAGGCAGTAGAGAAGGCCACCCACACTGAAAGTCCAAGTACAGTGTCCAAAACTCATAAATTGTCTTTAGCTTTTTGTGTACTTCCTCGCAGTGTATTTTCATGTGTCTGTGGCACCATGGCTGCCTGTCAGGTACCTGGCACTTTATGATTTAAACTACAGCTGTGAGAAGCTGTGAAAAAAACAATGTGTTGCCAGCAGAGTTGGTGAAAAGTATTTTTCAGTCTGGTTAGAAAGAATTAATATATTGTGAGAAGCCACTGGAGTGAAATGGAACCAAAAGATTGGAAGGGTTTTGACAAAGTGGTTGAGTAGGTTTCCAAAGCACATGTTCTCATCCTGACAAACCAAGAGACGACACGGGAGGAAAGAGAGCAGTCTTCAAAAAACATGCTGGGAGGAATCTTGAGGATTGCAGACCTCTAGGCTTTATTTCACCATATCAGTTGGCTGAAGCTATGACTTAAAGTAGAATATCTGTAAAATTGAATATTGTGATTTCAAAGGATATACATGCATGTATGTATGTGTACACACATATGTATTTATGCATGTATACACACACACACTCCAAAACAAAACAAACAACACCCCCCACCAACTTCTTTTCATCAAATACCAACTGTCCTCCGTGGGACCTCATGTGGAGTACTCTGCCCCTTCTGACACTAGCCATGCCAGGAACGTCCATGGGAGGCAGAGCCTGGTGAGCATCTCTGCACACTGTGAGGTCTGGCTTAGAATTGGATGTGGGAAGTGATAAGTTGACTGGTTTTAGAAGTGCAGAGGAGCCTGGGTATTTTTTGTTTTTATTTTACTGTCTTCTCCAACTGCCTTTCCTTTTTCACACTGGTCGCTTTACTGCCAGTCTGGAGAGAGGGGAGATCTGACTATTGCTGTTAAAACCTCTGTGGGTCTTCCAGCTATAATGATGGCCTTACCTGGACTCCGAGGCAGAGCAGCTTGCTAGTCTTTGAGGTGAACCGCTGTTAAAGTATATGGTATGGCTGACATGCCATGGAGGGAAGTACAGGAGGCAAGTTTGCACATCCACCTTGTACACAGTGACTGAACATTATTTTGTGGTATTCCTAAAAGGGTAATCCTGTAGTTGTGGCTGTTGCTGAACCAGCGTCCTACCCGAGCCATTGATATTTTACTGTAAACACATGCAATAAAACCAGCTCTATTTTTACTTATGTATGTGAAGTCATCCTGGCTTTAGGCCAAGAGAAATTGAGATGGCTGTCCATAGTAGGATGAGCAGGACTTGAATCTCTGTGAATGAGTCATAGGTTTCCCTTGTCTCAATGATTTACTGTTTCAGTGACCTGAACCACCTAATACTTTGGCAATTAAGTACAATCAGAAAAAAATTAGAAAAATATGGAAAACCACTTGGGGTATTGCTTCTGAGTTAAGTACTGATACAGCTAAAGAGATATTATCCTTGCATAATCAGACCTGTGAAGTGATAGCAATAACAGAAATTTAAGAAGCTGTTCTTTTTTTGAAGAGGTGAATCCAGACTGATTTTACCTAACCATACTTTATATAGTACAGCAGTAATTTTCTCACCTCGATATTGCACAAGTTCTACATGCAGCACTCCTACAACTAAAGCTGAAGCAAAAGTTGTTCTTTTTTCTTTTAAAGGGACTTGTATCATGAATGACTTCACCTTTTACCTTTTATTAAAAAGAAAAAAAAAAGATAAAAAAAATAGGACAGGCATTGATGCACGGAGAGCATAACAGGAATATTTCCTAAGAAAAAACACTGAAATGCAGCAGTCTATATGCCAGAAGGATTTTCAAAGTGATCCACAGCTGTATAGTTGAAATCTTCTCTCATGTCTCCAGCAGAGATGGAAAAACAGACAGAGAATCCATCCTTCACATTTTAGAGTTCTGCAGCTCAAGAGGAAAGCTGTGAGACGCCTGGTTCCAGTTTTCATAGCTGTCCAAGAGGGTAATTTAGCATTCCTCACCATCATGGCAGCAATAAAAAAAAACATAAGGAGAAAAGAAATAGATATTTAATAACTTAAAAAAATCATACTGACATTGGCACATACTTATTTTCCACAGTATTTTCTGAGATTTGTTCTGAAATGGAAGCCTTTTAATAAAACAGTTGATATCTTGCCATTAAAAAAGGTGTAAAGAAAAGCCATTTCAGAATATGTTCAGCATGCTATGTATGTGAATGAAGATAAGAGTAACAAACAAGTTTGCCAAAGCAAACTAGATAAAAGCAAAATAAACAATAAAAAGCAAAGCATTGTTAATAAGTAAGACTACATGCACTTTCTTTAGCTGTGTAATTCTTTTTGGTGTAGATTTGAAAATATTTGTTGCAGCAGGAGTACGAGGCCCCTGTGCTTTCTGTCTAAGCCTTACACAGGTAGTTTCCAACTACTGAAGCCAAGTGCTTGGCACTATTCAAGAAAGGGATTGGCCACTTATAGGAAGAGCAAGAATAGAATTGTGCAGCCACACAAATTGGAATTATAAAAGAGGATGTGGCTCAAAACTGTTAAAAGCTGTCATACTTCCTATAACAAGCCAGCCTTCAACTAATTTGCGTGAGAGAGATTACCTGCAGGCATATGATTCTATTGTATTGGTTTTACCCTGATTTTATAAGCTTTATTACTGACCTTTGTGACTGATGCTGTCAAATCTATGACTATTGGCTTAAGCCAGCATATCATCTCTTATAATTCTGTCTTCCTAAATTTTCCTGTATATCAAGCTTTTCATTAGGTCAGCTGGAGTTCATAGGAAAAAAAAAACGTCATAGGGTTAGATCGAAGGTGTTTTGTTTAATTTTGTTGGATGAATGGCTATCTCTGTCACCAGGCGCAACTAATCAAATATTTTGTCAGCTTTCTAGTTAGGTTGTCAACTTGTGGTTCATAGCAGCTGCTGTGAATTAGTACCTTTTGCAGTAAGAAATATGGTAAATGCATAAACCAAAATGTAATTACAGAGAAAATAACTTCCCTGTTCTGTTTTAATAATAATAACAAGGTGTGTGTTGGGTGTTGTTCTTGGTTTTGAGTTTTGATTTTTTTTTTTTTTTTTGTAATGATGTATGAGTTTAGTTATAACAAAGAAAATAAAGCTTTCCTTTCTACTCCAGAGCTGGAGACCAGACATTTTGCTTTCAAACTGAGAAAATACCATTATTTTAAATAAATTTTTATCTTCCTCTGGCAAAGAAAACAGTGGTTAGCATAGAAATCCTTCTCAGTGTGAAGTCTCCAAATGGACTCCATCCAAAACCTCCTGAAGTCAATAGAAAAATGTTCATGCTCTTCATTTGATATTGGATTAAGTCTTATTTTAGCTATGACCAAGATTACTTTCACATTTCTGGCATGTTTCTGGATAGTATAGATTTGCATGTAAATCTGTACTTACTAAAATATTTGAAATCAGTAAATAAGTAGTCACGAGGTGAAGTTTTGCCCAAGTGAAGTAAAAGGAAAATTCTCACTAAATTTCAGAAGGCCAACATTTCATTCATGCTTTGGGTAGTTGTGGGCAGGGTGGGATGGAGTGCCTCTTTTTTTTTTTTTTTAGGTTTGTCCTTTTTCTCCTCATGAACTGACAAAATGAGCTACATTTGTATTGCCATGTATAGGGAATTAAGGCACACAGTTTCCATTAAGAATGATCTGTTACCTCAAAAAAAAGTTAATGTTCTTATTTCTGCCTTATTGTTCTTCATTACATTGTTAATAGTAATGAAGTTGCATGCCTAATTGCACCCTAATGAAAACTTGTCCTTTTATCTATGGTTAGGAACATATCCATGGACTAGGTATTAGGAAGAAAAGAATTTCCAAAGGAATGGTGGGATCTCTTCTGAGAGAGCTCTAAGGAGACAAAACCAGAATATCTAGTTGTTTATCACAGCTTTTCTTTACTATCCTTTTCTCTAGTGACTTACAGATCAAAGTTAAGTTTCACAGCTTGCATTTAATGAACTAATTTGGATTGTGACTTGTATTAAAATGCCGAATAGAACATGTATTTTAGTCTTCCTGTATAAACCATCCAGCAAACTTTAGATTGCTTTAATTGCATGCTGATTCCCAGCTCTGTATGCAGAATAGAACTATATGTTCTTCAACCATACTCACAGGACTGGCTCTCTTTTACTGTGACGTAGTAACAAAAGAGCTAAGAGACCTGTCATTTATTTTACAGCAATTTCAGATAACTGTCTCTTGTGGTGATAAAGTATTGCAGGATGGAGAGATGAAACGTGTTACATTTTTAACAGGAAAGATTAACATTTGCTATTAAGGGGTGCAAGGACCAGGAAATAGATGCTACTGCTACTCTTGTGAAATAAAAACTCCAGAGACTTGTAATGGTCTAGGTGAAGCTGAAGAATCAGTGTTGATGGTGGGACTTTGTAATGTGTTGCATGAAGGATGCAGCTAGCTGAAGATGTTAGATTTGTATTTGTGAGGTTTTCTCTGTATTGTGCTATGACTTCCTATGGGCTTTTAAGTGATAATCCTGTTATGTACATTCAGACAGGTTCTAAAGATTTGTCCACAGAAGTAGCTATAGAAAAACTATGCATTTCAATAAGGGCTGCAAAATGCTGTCCACAGTGAATGCTTCTCTGCCCCTGAAAATTGATTATTCCACTCTGTATTTTCCTAAACCATTTAAGTGCATCAGATAGTTATAGATGTTTGACATGCTAAGTGATGGTCTGGCTAGAGTAGCACTTGTGTGAGGTAAATGAATTGTTTCCAGTAAACTTGGCACATCTATATTGTTAATATGCTACCACCTACCTTAAAAATGGTCAGTCAATTTGTTGCATGACATTTTTGGATTAAGTGGGTTGTATGGATTAATTGTGTTCATTCTAAATATGTGTCACTGACTTTTTTTCTAAATGACCTGCCCTGTTATTTTTTTGCTTCTTCATAATTGATTTTCAGTGTATAAAGCACTTACTGTTTAACGCATGTTGCAAAATAAAATTATAAAAAGCAATAGATTGTGAAGATTTTTTGCAGTCTGTCCTTCCTCATCATGGTGTTTGCAGACAGTTGTGCCTTATCTGAAATAGTGATTATTGCCAAACTATGTAGGAAGCCAGAAATAAGGACAAGATTTTTTTTTCCCATGGTAAATTAATTAATTAGCATTTTCAAAGCTCTAGTGGGACATAACTAAATCAGCTGGTGAAGTAATAAATATGAACTTCCTGATGAATAAGTGATTTCCTTCTTAAAGTTGTAGTAAGCATAGGGAAATAAGTAGGAAGAGGAGTGGGATTGACATAAATTTTGTTTAAACTGTTGTTCATATTACTCCATTTCTCTTGTTCTCATTATAGTTCTCTTCTTTGAAAGATATGCTAGAGATATACTGTCATTGCAACAGATAGTGGTGAGAAAAGTGACTTAGAAAGGTTGAAATATTTCAGCCTATCTGTCAACGGCCAAAGATAGCTTGACAGAATTGTGTTTCTGCTTGGACTGAGGGATAAGTCACAATTTCAAAATATCTCAAGAGCAGCCAGGACAAAGTACTAGGGTTTGATTTTCCTGTTATAAGCCTAAAGCCTCTCAAGTCAGGTGAAGGTTGCTGAGCCTTTGTTTAATAGCTAAGTGACAGGAGATTTGGGTTATTTTTTCAAAACCTGAGGGAATATCTGAGACGTATAACTATGCGTTCAGACTGATAGTTTAAAGAAAATTTGTGATGTTTGAAGTGTCCTTTTTTTTTTTTTTTTTTTTTAGTTTTATACTAGTTTCTTAGCTTTTGTCTTGTCTCGTTCTCTCCTATATTTAATCAGATTTAGGGTCATAAGCTTACATGAGCCAGCAATCTCCTGTTGACTTCCATGTAGGTTTTGCTGATGAGAAGACACTAGGGTTTATGGGAGTACAGCTCCATGTTGAAGGGCTAAAATCATTAGTGCTGAAGTCTATTGATCTAGAAACATGAGTTGCTGATGCAATATAGAAATAGTCAAAATATTTATGATCAGAGCTTTGGCATGTCCATCTGACTCATCCTGCTTTGCAGCGATATTTGAGAACAGAAAACTTCTCCAATTTCTGAGGCATGTAACATTTTGTCCTGCAGCTCTAGTACTTTATAAAAGGACCAAAGATATTTTCTTAATTTATTCTGGGTAACGGGAAGTTGCCATATCTTATGACATCTTTAAAAAGACCAATCATACTTTTAATTGCTTAATTAATCACAGCATGAAAGGGGCACAATCTTCAAGGACATTTGCTTTTTTTTCTTGCCTACGAAGTTTGATTGGCTGCTTTCTTTATCAAAGATAGCTGTTTGATAGTAGAGAATATAGCTAAGATGGTTGATCAAACAGACACAAGATCATCATTGATGCTCTTTAGTGTAAGATGACTGACCTATAAAGCCTAGCTAGGTATTTCTAGCCCATTGGTGTGGATGAGCACATGTGATCTCTGCCCCAACTGTCAGAAAGAATATGCCCTTCTGTTTGAGCCAAACATAGATTAAAAAAACCCCACAAACCTAAAATATAACAGAAAGCCTAAATGCAGAGATGAGCATCTTGCCAAATGGGGGAGTGCCTGTTGAAAACGGTTAAGGATTCAGGTTCTCTGTACTGGTCAATGGACTCATTACTTCTCACCACTGAGAAACATGCTGCTTTCTTTGTCACACAACCTGTCTCATCTCATTAGCACAATGACTTGAACATGTTGACAGCATGTAATGGTTTTCACTGCATATGCTAAGAAGTGATTTTAAACCAATTTGCTGTTTTCTTTGTAGGCAGAGTGTGACTGCTGATTGTTGCTAAGGTCCCCTAAAAGTTATTCATTTGCCACAATTCCTATAGGTAAAATATGAAGCTGTGAAACAGATGATACAATGCACCAGCATGCTTGTTTATTTCTTTCTATTTTAATGAACTCCCACTCATTCCCAACTGGTAGCTCAGTACATTGTGGTGAATGCATTCAGACTGAATCAACGTTCAGTGAGTCGACAGCTTCTACATTGGCTCATTGTTTCCCTGAATGCTATTAAAGCATAGCTAATTCTCAGAGCTGAAAGCTTAAGATTTTCCGAATACATTGTCTGTATCTGATAAACATATTTAAATATTAGACTTCATGCTTCTCATTAAGTACCACCTACCTTACTGGATCATGTTTATATTTTTTTTTCCCCTAGCATTTATGGGGTGATCAAAGCTTTCAAGAAAGGTCCTACCTGTCCATTCTATGTATTTACTATTACTAACACAAAGCTCACCATTTAGCAACCTTAAATAATGAACTCTGTATTTAGTGGTGACCTAATGTTTGAGTGCTGACCAACATTCAGAGAAGAAATGTTAAAAGAAATGTAAAAACACTTTTCAAATTGTCTCATCTCTGATAGCAAATTGCCTGTAAAGAGCTGCTTTAAGCAACGTTTTTTTCACATTATTGCTGCTAGATTTAACCTTCTGTCCCCTTTCTAGACTCTGTATCTAATGGGAGACTGGCACGTACTAGAAAGCTGTTAAAATTCTCATGTCCTGTGGTTATACTCTGGCTCATTGGTGGTGGGTGATGTTCTTTGCACTGTTGCTGTAAGTAGAAATCACATGAGCAAAGTTAAGCAGCGAATTGCATTGTTTTCAGGCAGGACTATGAATACTTCAGTTCTACCTGACCTAACATAATTGTTTGGAGAACTGCTTGTATTTTATTTTCTCTCTGGATAACCCTAAAATAAAGCTCCTATATCAGTATCCTTTTTTTTAATAGAAGGTTTTGCGATTTTGGGTTTTTTTTTTTAAATAAACCAAGTTACACAAAATTTCTTCCTCCCTCACCAGTGAGCACTTTGAGTATTGGCAACTACCATGACAAATTAAATCTGTAAGTGTTCTCATGAAAATTGTCTTGAAGTCAGAGGGATTTTTCAGAGGAAAGGAGAGACCAGTTGTAACTTTCTTGTATTCATCTCTGCTGAGAAAGGAATTCTTTTTAAGGTTCATAAGACCTTCCTTAGGCTGATGAATCCCACTTTAGTCAAATGGCTACCAGATACCTCAGGTTATTGCTGAGGAGTTATTTTTGAGAAAGGGATTGAAGTGTTCTCCCAAAGCCTGTATTTGAAATGTTTGTATTATTCCTCTGAAGATCCAGAAAGAGGCTGAATTTTATTTTCATTATGATATAAATATGTTTTTTGAGAAATAGATCTAAATGATTAACCTGCAAATAACAGGCAAGATGTGCTTCAAAGGTTGACAGTCTATGCTGACAAATGATACAGTACTTCTAATCTTCATAAATGTTCATGTGTATAAAATTAGACCTTTTATGTCTCTGATTTATTTTCTCTTCAGTTAATTTCTGGAATTATGTTATGATCTGACATTGGCAAACCTACTAAGTTTGGAAAAGTAATGTTTGTTCACTTACTTGGCAGATTGTCAAGTTCTAAAGGTAGGAAGCAAATATGCCATTTGGATATATGCATTCACAGCTCTCTCCTGTTCACTGAACTTGTTGGAGTCACAAGCACCTGCACAGCACCCAGGTAGACGAGTGGAGCCTCCTAGCTGGTGCCTGATTGCATTGGATTTATTGGTAAGCAGCCTTCAAACATGCATTTAAATCTGCTTAGTGCTGGTTTGAAAGCTTACAACTTTGGTTCACAAATAGGGTTTGTCATGTACAGGGACTCTGCCCTAGAGTGCCACAGGCTGCTTTTTATTTTGCTGCTTCAACATTTTGATTCAGCTTCCTCCTGTTATATCTAGCTCAGCTGGTAGCCTGTGGCTCCAAGTTGCTGTCATTTGATTTAACGACTCAGAAATCAGTTAAGTCAAAATTAATTAATGAATTCCTGTTTCCTTCCTTCTGAGCTCTCCTAAATAATTCATTTTTAATTTACTCAAAGTACTAAAAACATTTGGCTTGGCATTATTTGTCCAAGGTAACTATGAAAATGGAACTGCTCAAAAAAACATTTGGAGAATGGTGCTTTTGAAATGCTTACAAAGTTTTTTTACAATGCCTGGTTTTATTGTAGACAAGGGGAAAAATATAAGTCTTACTTTCAGAAGTGATGGAAACTGAATGAGAAATAAATATTGCATAATATCTATTTTCCCATGTGGTGGAATGGCTCTTGGGGAAAAAAACCAATCAATATTAAAAGTTAGACTTTATTGACTCTCCTGGAATTAAAAACACACTTGACAGCAGAAACTCATCAGAGCTGAAGTATATCACTATCCTTTTTTCTTCTGTGGGACACCATAGGTAGAGAATAGGCACACTACAGCATCATATGAAGCTAGTAATTGTAGGGTCACTACAAATTTTATTTTACTTTCACAGAATAATGTTTTTTTTAAAGAACAGAAGAATGGCATGCACAGCAGCAGGGGAGCCTGTAGCTTCTTGCATCTTGGGTTTCCTAAATTGAACTTGGCCTTTCAACAATGCCAGGCTGATTTCTGTGACGTACCAGCAGCAGAAGAAAGAACTTGAGAAATATTAAAGGAGCTTTCAACAATGAGTGAATATGAGCTTAGAGCAGCACTTGGCCCCTATTATTTTATTTTTTATTTAAGTAGAGGCTTAATCACAGTTGGTAACTGTGATTTTTCAAAAAAAATTGATAGCTAAAATTACTGAAAGATGAGTTAGATTTCCTTGGTAATTCGAAACCTGCAGTTTTCTTAAGGTAAAGGTTCCTAATCCAAGTCAGGTGAGCACTGCTAAATGCTGCTGGAGTCTCTGCAGGTCATGTTCTGCTTTGATTCTTGTCTCATAGTATTGTGGTTTAACCCCAGCCAGCAACTAAGCACCACACAGCCACTTGCTTACTCCCCCACAGTGGGATGGGGGAGAGAATCAGAAAAGCAAAAGTGAGAAAACTCAACGGTTGAGATAAAGACAGTTTAATAGGTAAAGCAAAAGCTGCACATACAAGCAAAGCAAAGCAAGGAATTCATTCGCTACTTCCCATGGGCAGGCAGGTGTTCAGCCATCTCCAGGAAAGCAGGGCTCCATCACGCGTAACGGTTACTTGGGAAGAGAAATGCCATCACTCCAAACATTCCCCCCTTCCTTCTTCTTCCCCAGCTTTATATGCTGAGCATGATGTCATATGGTGTGGAATATCCCTTTGGTCAGTTGGGGTCAGCTGTCCCAGCTGTGTCCCTCCCAACTTCTTGTGCACCCCCAGCTTCCTCGCTGGTTGGGTGGTGTGAGAAGCAGAAAAGGCCTTGACTCTGTGTGAGCAGCGCTCAGCAATAACAAAAACATCTCTGTATTATCAGCACTGTTTTCATCACAAATCCAAAACATAGCCCCATACTAGCTACTGTGAAGAAAATTAACTCTACCCCAGCCAAAGCCAGCACACGTAGTTTTCTTTTTGAGCTAGGTCGAGATATTACTCGAATTTTTTAATCCTCGAGGTCAAAAGAAGAAAATAACAATAATTAATAATTAAAAAGAAAATAAAATATACTAAAATATGAACTAAAGGAGCATATTCTGTGATGGCATTATTTCACAATGCTTATGTAAAGTCCACTGGAATTCCTCTGCTGAGTTTGGTTCCCAGAGGTATGGGATGATACAAAATTTGATGATATGTGCGTGAGGAAATTCTAGGTAGTTTGCAATGTAAGAGCCTAGCAAACACCCACTTTTTGGACAATGTTTTCAGTTTTATTTCCTCTGTGCCCCCCAGTGAGGGAGAGGTGGTGCGGTGAGGTGCTGATTCATGTGGCCCTATTGGGAAATTCAGAAAAGCTGAGCCGTATTAAGAGTGTACTTTAGCTAAGATGCATCAAACCTTTTCTGAATGAAGGGGAAAGACTTGCCCATTGAGAAGTGAAGCAGCATTAGTTTGTTCATATTACAGTAAAAGAAAATAAGCTACTTAAATTTAAATATTTTTTTTAACCATCACACTTTTAGTTAATGACAGCTTTTATGTGTCTTTATTTAGACAATTCAGTTAGAGGGATAACCTTGATAGATAATTAAGATTGACCTCTTGAAATTCAGGGCATGCCCTGATCATCGTTCCAATGACTTGTCAGATATCTCCTGTAATCATACTTAGAAATTCTCAAAACATATTTTTGCACCTATTCACAAGTGCTTAAACAGCTCTGTATGAAGTTTCAGCCGTGCAGACACTTGCAATGGATGTGTAAATACCTGCTTTTTAAAGTTGTTTAAAGCACCATTGCTATAGCGTAACAGAGGAGATCTGTCTTCTGCAGAAGTGCTGTCAGTTTGATAGTTCTCGTAAAGAATACGTATTGCTGAGAAATAAGGCTGTATGTAATTAGAGTACAACATCTGCAGGGAGGCATTTGACTTCATTTCATTTTATTTTATTTTGGTTTTACATGCAAAAAAGAGAAAGATGTTCAGATAGATGTTCAGAAGGAATAGCTTTCACTGCTTCATAGATACACTATGATCTGTGTTTTTTCCACATTTGAGCTCAGCCACTGTTGATGTTATTGTTGGCAAACCAAAAGGGAAAAAGTTAAGCTGTTCCTATCACACAATCCTATTCTGTGGTGTTTATCATCAATAAAGAGGAGGTATGTCTGGCATCTTTGTTTTCTCAATCACTACAGCTCAGCCCTTGAAAGAGTAGACTGGCACAGAGATACAGAAGAGAAGCCAGGCCTATGTACAAACAGTTTATCCCTCTGTAGCTACTCTAATATCCGTACGATTCCCCCTGGAAAACAGAACATCTGCTCATTTGAAAGGCTGTAACAAATTGCCCTCTAACCAAAGATGTTAAAAATGACAGTTGTTTTGCAGGAAATTTCAAAAGATACATATTTGTTTGTGTGCTGGAAGAAGAAAATTATGGCAAAGCAATGGGGTTTTTTTTGCATGTTATGGATGTACAAATATTGTGTTCTTCAGGTGTTTCGCAAATAGTTTTGAACAAAAATAAATATTTTTTCTCTGCAATTTTAGTTAACCTGAAACCTTAAAAAAATCCTATTTTTTCCAACTAAACATTCAGAAGGAAGGAAAATTTCATCAACATTATTCATTTCCTTCAAAAGCCTACTTCTTATAAAAAAATACACCCATTTTTCTTCCACTTACGCCCATCTGAATCAATAGTAATTTCCTCTCTATTTCTACTATAGAACGAGGGTTAAAAGATGGAGAATTTGATCTCTGGAACCATGATGAAATTGTGTTGCTTTTGTTTCACATGGTTAAGATGAGCTCTGCATCCTTCTGTGTGTCTTCCATTGCCAACATGCCACATGTGTGGCTAGGTTGCTTTATGAGCCACACTTAGCTGAGAGCGGGTGCTGAGCAGAGAGGGAAGGGATTCTTAACCTTCGTCCTCAACTGTTATATTTCTAGCTTGGCTTAGTGCAAAATGTTTTAAATTCAGTTGCTAGACTCGACATTGAAACAGATTTTGAGCCTGAGGCCTACGAGCAGTTTTCTGCCACTGTCCAGCAGCACCCACAGAGAGACATCGTTCCTCACCCCTGGCTCTCCGGAGGAGAGCTTGGTTCTGCCCCTGTGCATCCCTCCTGCTGTGACCTGGCAAGCTGTCTGGCAGTATTAGTGACTCCCTTGATGGCTCTGCTTTGTTCATGCACTTCAGTATTTTGTGTGCAACTGAGGTATATTCATTATATATTTGAGATTGCAGAACTTTCTTAGTTTTTCTTTGTACATCCCTTTCCACTGTACATCCCTTTCAACTCCAGGTAGACCTGGAGTTGCCTGCACAACTCTTTCCCCTCCATGGTCCTTGCTTTCATTCCTAAAGGAGGCCTGGAATCACCCACTGGCTTTACTACCTGAACAAGAAATTGGTAGCTGTTTGGCTTTATTCAAGAGATATTAATTTCCTGATGCATTGTCATTTTTTAGAGTGGCTGCATATATAATATTTTAAAAACAAAAAGGCAGTAATTGCTTGTTTTATTTATATTTTTGGGGTAAAAATAATTACAACTTTTACTAGGAAGAGTTCTTAAATAAATATTTGTATTAATAATTAATTACTCAGTGGGAACTAATTGCCTGTCACAGTGATTTGCAGCATGAGACATTGCTTTGAGTGTAATAAATAGCAGGCTGTTCCCATAAACATATGTTGAAGTGATAGGCACTGAGTAATGAAAATCATGCATTATAAAGAGAACAGTATGGCAGAAGTTCTGCAAAACAATCTTAATGTATCACAGATTCTGACTTGGCAATTACAGAACACATAGTTGCAGTGGAGCATATTCCCAACTGGCATAACTTGCTGTAGTGTCATCAAAGCTAATAACCACCAGTTTAGAATTTGGGTGAAGATTATGAAGTTTAGGCCACATATGTCAAAATGTTTTGAGGTGCGTTCTGCGAGGGTTTCTAGATTTGGATGCTCAGCTGTTTTCAGTGCTGTTGCTTTCAATGCTCACCTTTTGACTTCACACTGAATTGGAATAGTTGAATTATGTTCAGCTGCAGCTGGGGTACAGTTTGGGCTTTGCTTATCAGCCCCTTTCTGCCAAGAGAAAGGGCTTGGCCTCTTTGCTTAGCACACAAGCCAAGACAGCAGTATGAATCTACCTGGAATTCCAGAATGTGTTCGTGGAAGATCTGAATTTCTTTCATAATAGCTTGGTTATGGGCTTTGTCTGCTTCAGAACAGACTTCTTTTTACTTGGTGTCTGGCATTCCTTCTGTTCTACACAGGTAAAAATCAAGACTAAAAAGGACTGACCCCAGAAGTATTGCCATCCAGGACTGCTTCACTCAACAGAGCCTTCTTTCAATGAATGTTTGCAGAGTCAGACTTTAATTTAGACAGAACACAGCCATAGATGATGCAAAGAGAGGAAGGTAACACTGAAAGACTGTGAGAAGCCATTGATGTTATTTGTGAATCTTCGTAATTTCTCTCTATTTATAATCATAGGATGCTGAGGGGTAGCATGTGTATTGAGAATTTTTATGCTCAGAGTAAGGACCAAAAACTTTTCTGTTGGAGGGTCATAGTTGAGCAGCTATTCTTAGAACAGTATCAGTTTAAGTGCTTACTGCTTACACTGCCAGGTTAACTGGAAGTGTAATACTTCTGGGTCTAATGCTTTAGGGTTGAAAGTTCACACAGGAATGCAGAACCAGTGTTCCAGTTATTCCAGTTAGTGTCTCTGAGCCTTTCCATGAACGGCCAGACAACCTGTGATTGAAGATTTTCCAGTCTTGTGGAGTACTTACCAATTTTGTTTTGGATATCAGGGAAAGAAAAACCTGTAGCAGAGCTCAGGTTTAGAAATGTATTCCCACCTGTGAAAGAGACTGGGTGCAAAGGACAAATAAATGCACACTTAAGGATTTTATGTGTGAAAGGAGATAAAGCTGGACATCAACATTTGTAGACATATGAGTTGAGACAGCAATGAAAATATATCCTAAATCACCAAGATTAAGAAAATTGCAGTTACACCTTGGGGTCTGCAAACTCCCCGACTAATCTGGGACTGATAGCTCGCCCACACTGCAGCAGTACTCCCAGTCAGTCAGTACTTATCTGCCTTTCAAGCCTTCCTTATGAGTTATCACTGCTGTCCTTTATTGCTTAGGCAAATGACAAATTGAGGCTTCTGTTTTTCTGCCAAACCCAATTTGTTTTGTTGTCTTTCACTTCTCCAACCCTGTCTGTCTTGACTAGCTCTTGCTTTCTGTTTGTACTTTAGACTGTAGCATTCTGGAGTAAAGGCTGTCATTTCAAAGAGAGTCTGGGGATGACATTCCCAGATATGGCCATTACAGAAACCAAAAAAAATATTTTGCTAGGTGTGCATTGAGGTTAAAAGTCTATAGTCTCTTGGTTAAAATGAGCAAGGAAGAAGACCTGGATAAGGAAAAAAACAAATAAAACCAAAGCTTCTATATATAAGGCTGTGACTAAAACCAGGCAAAATTTCCATTCACTTTGGAAGACAAAAAAATTTCGTGCTGCATTTGCATCTTGTGTGGTGACAGTTTTCTCATCTGTAAATGCTGCAGCACACATTAACTTACATGGGTTCCTGTTGTATTACACTGGAAAGGACTTTATCTCCCTCCTTCACACCCAGTTGGTTAATGAAGAACAGGTAGTGCATATGTGGGTTTGTAACAGACTGCTCTGCATTCTGTAGGATTTTGAAATATTACAGTCTTTCCTTCTTTCTCCTTTGAACTCATGAAAGGCTAAAAAGCATTTTTTTCTTTTAAATTTAAAGATGTTTACTGGAGGAAAGAACCCCTGATGGGCCATCTTGAAAAAAAAAAACCTTTTTTTTTTTTTTTTAAGATTTGAAGGATTCTAAGCACTACTATTAAGATTTTTTTCCCTAAAAATGAAGAAGGGTATTACTGAGAAGGAACAATGTGACCAAATTTAGTATTAGTGACTCTTGTTTAAACCCGATATTCAGAGCTCCAAAAGAACAAAAATATCATTTGTCAGTATTCTGTCAAGATTCAAAATTACAAGGGATATCAATCCTAATGCTTCAGGGCATGAACTGATTTCTTGCTAGGATTATGAAGATATTCTGCAATGTAACTTAGTGCAACTGGCTAGATAAGCTACTCTTCCTTCCTGATCATTAGAAATTATAAGTGTGGGCCATTGGAGAGGAGACTAGTTCATAAATGATATTTAGTTCCTCATGTTCACTTCAGTGTGCACATATGCCCAGTTTGTACATATTGGCATCTCTGACTCCTGACAGGAGGAGAAAGCAGCGTTAGGTCTTCTCTGCATGACTCATCTTTCTTCTTTAGTGCATTTAAACAACCTCTACAACTCTTTTCCTCCCCACTGGGGAAGAATTCTCCCTTTCTTTTCCCAGCCACGAAGACAAAGTAGTTAAAAAATGCAGAGTAAATATGCTCAGTTGTATTAAGAACTGACGTGTTGCCAATCTTTGACTTTGGTGTGTAAATGAATGAAACAAAATAAGTACTTTAGCTTAGTTAAAACTGTACTTTAAGCCATGTGTCCCTCAATTTTGCTTATAATTTAGTTTTGTTTTCTGAATGAGTCGTGCACAGTGTTATTTTCGAGTCTCAAGTTTATTAATGTTCTCTCTAATTTCTTTCTTGAAAAGCTGATGGAAAAATTTAGGCTACTACAAGGGAGGTTTTCTTTTAATTGTGAATTTATATAACAGGAAAAAATTTATACAACCCCCGTTATGGGGTCATAAACGGGATTATGAAGTAACTGAGAATCTGGCAGTTTGGCAGTTAATCGCTGGTGACTTCTAATGTGCTTCCATTAAGCTCATTGGAAACACAGAGTTGCTTGTGCCTCAGTGAAGAAAGACACCATTACTGTGAGTTCATTCTAATATTCTACCTATTTTAGTCAAAAAGTAACGTTTAATTAGATTCATTTTTGTTGTTGAAGATTTAAGATTCTGGTTTCCTCAGAAGACACCCCTGATAAAAGTTTTTCAGTTGCAGCCATGTGTAAAAGCAGATCTATTTGGATTGAACTTCAGCAGGGGCAGAAAGCGGGGGTTTAACTTTTTTCAGTTCTCATTCTGTAAACCTGTGGTTGATTGGAAATTACTTTTCTGTGTAGGGATATTTTATTGTAATAATTCACTTTTTGAAGTAAATAGTAAATTTAAATGGGGATATTTTTATCTTATTTTAAGGATCTGTGGTTGCGTGTTCCTTATGGTTTCATTGCATTAAAATAGTCTTTTGGAATATATAGATTTAGATCATATGAAAGAGTAAGTTATGACCCCTTCTTATTGCCCTTGTTGGTGTGGAGCATGCTCCAAAGTCCAAAAAATCTGTTGGGAAGCACTCTCACTGGTTTCAGAAACTGAGAATGCTCTTGTGGTGCTGGGCTTTTGCAGCATGCTGTTCTGCTCCAGAATTTTGGTCTAAGTATCTGAATCATATTCACAGAGTTGGAATGTCCCAAGTTCAAAAGGGTTACAAGCTACTTACTCAATTACTTTATTGTTAGTAGCTCAAGAGTTTAAAATCCCAAATCACAAATGAAAATACTGTGTGGGCTTAATACTTGGGGCAAACCCTTGAACTACATTCCTAAATATCTTTTCTACAGAAAAATGGTAGGGACTTTGCTTAAAAAAAAAAAAAAAAAAATTGCAGTTGGAACATTAAAAAATGCCCTTTATTCTTTCTGCTGAGCAATATCTAGCTAGGCTGAGCTCCAGAGTTCATCTGTGCATAGTGATTCCCCATCAGAATGTCTTAGTAGGAACATTGATAAGCTCCTTGCTCTTGCAGTATTGTTAACTTTGTTCACCCTTGTTTAATCTTCTGTGTAAAACTACATTTTAAGCTTGACATTGAGCTAATAAAGGCATGAAAATAAACTTGTAATGCTGCATAATAATAAACTCTAACGGAAATATACATCTCTACTTTTTAAAGAAAAGAAAATACATTGCCTGATGGGTGGTATAAACTGACCTATTTAACTGTTCTGTCAGCTAATGGATTTGGAATCAAAGAGAAATCACCTTCTAGGACAATCCTCTAAACTCTTTATTGGTGAAATTCTCTGCAAAATTGAGGCTTTGCAGGACGATGGCCTTAATCTTCCCATAGTTCTGTATTTTCTGATTAATGTCTGAAAGGTATTTAGATCATCTCCTGACAAATCTTATTTTTACGTCAATGTATATTATTGCCCTTAACTACTGTGGTCTATCTTCCATCATTGCCTGTCTCACACAACTGTTCATATTATACCCAAAGAAAGAGCAGAAATAGGCAAGACTTTTTTTTTTTTTTTTTCTTTAGCAGGGAAGCCTAAATAATAATGCTATCCTGCCTTACTTTAAAAACATCTGTATGTCTTTTGTGACAACCCATAAGATTATAGACTTACAGAGCAGTAGATCTTGGCAGAATAAATGAAAGCCTCATTAGGTGGATTTGTATTATGTTGTAAGATTGGAGAAGATTAAAGATACCTCCCATTTCCAGTCATATAACTGAGTTAAGTTTTAAAGGTATGCCAAAGAAACCACGGGGGTTTTTTCCTCAGATAGGATGCTTGATCCAAGCAACAAAAGCATCAGCACCTTTTTTATCCACATTTTCAGCACTATGTCAATCATGGGAATTAAGTGCATCCTTTGTACAGTGAGCCACAGTCTGCCTTACGGTTATCCTGTAACCTGCCCTAGCATGCTCTTGCTAAAGGCCTCTCTAATCATGCCACCCTGTTCAAATACTTCCTCTAGTTCCTGGTTGTGCTATGTATCAAAATCAACTTCCTTTAAAATTAAACACCTAACTCTATATATTTGACCTTGCATCAGATCCTCCACTGGCAAAAGTTTCCACAACTCCATTGAAATGAAAATAAAAAGAAGAAAAAGAATAAAATTATATAAATATATACGGAAAAAAAATCTGACAATCCCTTAAAAAACCCCCATAAATCCTATTTCTCAGTTACATTCAGAAAGTATACTTCATAGCAATGATAAGAGTACTCTTCCTGGTTCTGCTGTTTGATTAATGTGCACAGAAGTTTTCATGAGGATTATCTTTGCAATAAATGATCTAGTATTTATTAACCACAGATTTTTTCTTTTTCACTTTAATTTTTATCACTGAATTATTGACTGAATCTATGGAATGCTGTTTATGCAAGTAGGTAAATTGTAAGTAATACAAACACTGATTGCGTGTGGGACTGGCAGTTTGCTCAGTAGTGTTAGGAACTCAACCAGTGGAGCTGCATCTAAGACACAGAGAGTCAAGGCAGTGTTTGATGGTACACAATAACAGATGTGTAATCCATAAATGAAATATTGTAAGCTGTGTGAATAAACATATAATGGGAAAGAGAGGGGTTCTCTGTCATTATCTCCACATTTGGTTATAAAAACACTACACAAGTGTGAAAATACGATTAAACCCACTGGGCTTCCTGCCAGTACATTTACTATTTCCCTTTATGTGGTTTCATATACCTTACTCTGACAGAATTCCCATTGTCATGTGTCTCACTGATACATGTTTGTGAAGGCACGGAATATACTATCATGAAGGATACTTATGGTTAATACTCAATTTTTTAGTATTCTTTTTCATAAGGTAGAATACAGTCCTGTAAAATGTTTTCACCCTTTGTCATCTGAGCTTAGAAGCTGCTTAGGAAAGCTTTGTGAATTTGAACCATGGAACATAAAAATGGAGGTGTATCTGTGCATATTTTGCTGTTCTCTATAATTTACCATTTCTGTTCAATTTGTAAAAGTCATAAAACATAAACCCAGGATAATGAAACTTCAAACATGCATGATGTACCACCAATGATATATTATAAGAGACTGAAAGGATAGAAATGCGTAGTTTTTCTCTATTATTTCTCACTCCCGCTGGAGTAAAGTATTAGGCACTCCCAGGAACTGAATGTTTGTAAAGATACTGCCTTGACATATTCACATCAATAACAGAGGCAGTCATTTAATTTCTACCAAAATCTGCAGACCATGACAAAACCAGAAGATTGCTGAGAAATACCTTGGGAGTGCAGAACACAAGCTGTAGGAAGCTGCCTCTACTGCATTCCAGGCTGAATTAAAAAGTGTTATATTCCTTTAAAGGATATTGGATACAGTCTATTAGGTATACCTCCAGTGATTTTTTTTGGTAAAATTTTCAAAATAATGAAACAGAGACAATATAGCACATAATTGCAAGAGGAATTGACTTGATGGCAGTAAAGCTATTTTTTAAAAATTGTTTTCACTGATTTACAAGGACTTGGATTTTCAATCAAATCTGCACCTGGTGTGTTGAAGAACAACTACTTATTTCCTTGGTGTGTAGATAAAAGCCTTAGTGATTTGTTTGTAGCTGTAAGGAATAGCTATGTGTAGACAAACAGAACTGACAACACTTTAGTCACAAATTACTGCTTTATACAGGTGCCAATATAAAGTCACTGTCCTTTATACCAGGAGAAGGGTGGAGGGAATCTCTAGAGAGCTGTTGATGACCTTCAGTGTGAAATCATTCTTCTGTCAGCCTGTGGGAAATTGGCTAACAAATGCTCTAAGATGTCCCTATCAGGTCTCACAGAAACCTTGTATGACTGAGTTTGTATAATTCTTGGCAATAACTTCATTTTACAGTTTAATGGTGTAGAAGGAAATATCATTTGGAATAAACAGTTTAGCTGACCACTTTCTGCCAGAGATCAGATATAATGGCAGCTTCTCAACCTACGTAGCCAGAGTTCACACCAAATAAGTAAATACTGCAAATGTTCTTTTGAGTAATACATAGAAAGACTAAACATTACACTCGCATGTGTTTCACACTCTCTTAAAACTATTTTTAACTGTGCTGTGATTTAAATAGTTGATATTAATCTCACATTGGGAAAATAGTTTTGAAGAATAGAAGTGTGTGAATTAAAAATCCTTGATGGTATGTTGGATGTACAGAGGCTTGTAAATGGGTGGCAAGTCGCATTCTATAGCCTTACGTTATGAATAGCCCAATTGTAAGTAATCCAAATTTCAAAGCACAGACTGGCCTGAGGAGGTGTGTACAAGTGATTAGAATTTCAAAGAGCTCAGAATAAACACCAGCTCTTTGATGGGATAATTTATGCATGAAGTGGCAGGAAGAGCTGTCTGAGTTGTTCTTGGAAAGTTCACACGGAGCAGTGTTAAGGCCTTAAAATTAAGTTTTGATATTTGATTACTGTCAATGTGAATGCAGTATGAGACCTTTATGGAATTGAGGCACTGACCAAGGTTCCCCCATGAAGAATGTGCTGAAGGCTGTCAGTACTTTAAGATCTGTGCAAAAAGAAGAGGACAAGTAGGACCAAAGAAAAGAATGCATTATTAATTCAGTAAAATTTAAGTATGATCATGCCCCTTGAGGAAGAAAATTTTTTGTGCAATACTAAAACATTAGCTGTAAAAAGGAATTTCTGTTTTTCTATTTGAATGGGGAAGAGAAAATGTTGGTGCCCTGTTCATCAGTCTACTCTTGGGATATCTCCTGGTTTTCATTCATTTTCTGTCTGTATGTAGAGTTACACTTTCCGATCTGAGGATACAAAAGGGTATGCCTGAGAATTACAAAGCACTGGCTAACCTGTTTTCAACTGTTTGGTGTCTGTCTGGTCTCATCCATGTTTTTATAATGTTGAACATCATATTGGAAAACAACTGAAGAGAAATCAAAATGTTGTAGAAAATATAGAACTTCCATGACTTTCACCACAAATTTTTAGTCAATTTGGGACTATGTTGTGCAACCAAGAGGTGAATGTGTTTTAGACAGGGCTGTATAGTGGTTTTACAGGCTTTGAAACCAAATTTCATGCGTCTCCCAAGAATACCAGTGATACAGGTTTGAGAGCTGAATGTACTGAGTGATGTTCACATCTTCCTTTTAAACTTTGGGGAGTAGGTATTGTCAGAGACAATGCTAATTCTGCTAGAATAATGGTTTACTCCAATACTGTATCTTTTCTGTTCAGTGCTTTTTAGTAAGATGAAAAGCTGCTCATTTTTCCTGAAAGACATTTACAAAAACAATGTAAAAATAATAAGAATAGAATTTATATTATTCATATATATTTATCTGTTGAGCAGCATTTACACAAGTAATCTATCAAGCCCAACCAGTGATCAAAATACAATGGATTCAGTAATTAAACTGTCCTTAGAAGAAGTGTATTTCCATTTCAAAAGGACATCTTTGCTCTTGTTAGACACTACAAATAGTGTTGGAATCATTATATCTCTGTAACTGGTAATTCTCAAAGCAGTTTGATATCAATACAAAGGAAATGGTGCCCATCCAACAGAGAAGAAGAATATGTAGCCCTGTAGGAAGGTATTCAAAACCATTGCCAAAGAAAGGGCAGAAAACCCATGCTCAGAGTGACATTCATCCCTGTGTGAATTCAGTCCCTGGGAGTTACTCAGCGCTCCATTCTTGTCTCTTAAAAGTTTCAGAAGATGAACAAAAGCAGTTACATCTGTGTGCTTTCTCAATATGTTTTTTACTACAACTTTGGTTTCCTGCTACCTAATGAAATTCATATACAGCTTATACATAAAAACAGGTAATGGATGCAATGTAGCCAAATACAGGACTGGAACAGCAAAAGTGGTTGTGGCTACTATGCTAGCATCCAGTATGGGTTCTGTAGCGTAACATTTTAGAACACCTTTATTTGAGAAAACTAGCAACTCTGTAAGCCATCACAATTGCTGAAAAGCTGCTTTACTATGGTATCCAAGAGTGGTTACCAGTCTCTTCTGCCATGGGCATTTCTGCAAGACAAATGAATTCCAAAATACACTCTGGTTATATTTGATCTTCTGTTATTTGTTACTGTAACAAAATTTTCTGAACTTTAAAATCTCACATCACTCTTCTGAACTTCAGGTTTCAACCCAGAAAAAGAGAAGTGTCATATTTTCTTTGGAGGAGGCTTATGTATTAGCACAAGCAAAAGGAAGATTATCATTTTAGTAGCCAGACTAAAAAACTTGACTGACTAATATACACACCTAATAGTGATAACATTTTCTTATTTGTGGACCAGCATTTGCCAGAATGCAAAAAAGAGAGTATCCATAGAAAACTAACAAAGAAGTTTAAACAAACAAAATATTTTCAGCTATGGAGCTCACTGCTACAGGATATTATCCAAGTCAATAAGTTAATACTTTTATATAAATATATATTAAACCCTAAATAACCAGAGCACAGTAAATTTTTTTTTTTTTAGTTTTGTCTGCTGTATTAATCTTTGTGATTCATGATCTGTGAGCTGGTCAGCCAGTAATTTTCTAGTGTAGAATTCTTTCTCTTTCCCTTTATGTTTCAAGAACCAAATAATGGTCAAATAATGGGACAATGGCCAAGTAAGACTACTGATCTGATGCAATAAGACATCTGTGTTCCTACATCAGAAGTAGGAATTTCCCTTACAGAAAAGACCAAACCTTTGAAGCCAAATTTACCATGGATATTAATCCACTCAGTGAAGCTGAGATATACTTGCTTACTTGCAATTTGACCTTTGAATTTCTTATTTAGATTCCTTTGTTTTCATGCCAGTGTGTAGGAGAATTAAATGCATAAAGCTGAAGAGATGATTAAGGTAGGTATCTTGGGTTTTTTAATTAATCAACATTTAAATCTAAGTATTATGCATAGACATACGTCAGAGGAATTCCAGGACACTCTTATCTTCACAAAGCAAGCCCTGTTGTCTTTGATGGAGATGAGCCAACATGTGTTTTTGTCCTAATGAAATTCTTTTTGTCAGCTCACTAACTGATGAATAATTTAGGCCTTGAAGAATACAAGTCAAATGATTTCTGTGAACTGGTTCAGAAAAGGGGAAAAACAACCACCCCTTCAGATACTGAACCTGAGCAGGTGTGAGTGCAGGGGGTAGCCATTTCAAAGGCAGAGGCTGACATATTTTCACACAAAAGGTCAGTGGGTTTTGAATCAAGGCAGGAATCATGTTGCGTGTGGACTTTGAAACATCAGTTGGCTGGTTTTTAGTTTTTAGACATTTTATTTCTATGCTCCCTTGCATCCTGTTTTCTTGCAGAATGCCACTTATTAGAAGATTCTCCAGTCAGAGGACAGATGATTTTGTTTCATCAGCTTGAACTTGCACACTGAGAGTTTTGCCTTTCATAATAGCCTTTGATTCCATCTGTTCTGTTTATCCATTCCTCCACAGGCAGAATCCATCAACTCTGTAGCATAAACATATGTGCCATGTATGCTGACCTGACACAACCTTTGCATATAGGTTTCTAAAATATAGTGGGGGCTTAAAAAAAAGAGTTGAGATGGGTATATCTGCAAGAATTCCCCCATGTCAAAAGTGTTCAGAACCAAGCTCATAACCTACTCAGTTCCTACTGAAATCTGTTTGAAGCCACTGAATACGTGGGCTGTTCCGTGGGTAAAAACAATTTAAGGTGGATACATGCATATACATACATATGCATATAAAATCTGCAAGAGTGAGTAGAAATGAAAGGCTTTTTCCTGGAAATGTTATGGAGAAGTTGAGAAGGAGGGACTGAAAAATAACTTCTAAAATAGAGGCATCTGAATAGAAAGCTTAGAGTGTGGATTTGAATGCTTGGATTAGCAGGAGGGTAGTTTCAGTCATTGTTGATGGATCTTCACTTTTACAGTGACAATATGAGAAGAGAAGAATGTTCACCAGTTGTGGGCTTGGTACCTAAATGTTCAAAGGTTCATTTAAGCATCTAGATGTCTCATTAATAGACTTCTGTTGCATACATTGTAATCCCCTAACCAAGTACAAAGTTCCTCAGAGGTGTCCTACATGGCTGCCCTCTCTATGAAGATCTATCTAGAAATAAATAGTTCATCAAGCAAATGACTTTCTTGAAACTCTTGAGAGATTTGATAGAAATGGGAGAATAAAGGTCATGTTCAATGTCTATTGAAAGTTACAGACCAAAAGTATTGTGAGGTGAAGTGGGAGGATGAAGATATGCAGTCCTTATTAAGTATTCTGGATAACTTGTAATTGTAACACTTTCAGCAGTGAGGTCTGACACTGAGCTTTGAAGTCATCTTATAAATAGAAGTGGCAGGACCACTTCCTTTTTGTAAAAATTATCCTTTACCAGCTTGATGGTGGTTTTGTTTTTTTGTTTCTTTTTCCTTTCAGTATTAGAACAACAAATCATTCATAGGTTGCTGTTATGGAAATACCTAATTTCTGTATGGAGCTATAACACCTGCACATTCAAACTAAGTATATAATCATCTGACCTTTTAAAACCAAACCCTGAAAATATTAAGCATTAGGAATCATGCACTCAAGAGAATATCCTGGCTACTACAAGCACTAGTGTCTGTCTTTGCTATTACAGCTTATCTTTGGAGAAAGAAATGTGAGCCTGGTAATGGTCATGTAATGACTGGCTATGCTTTTCACTGTGATCCAAGATGATGAAAATTACTCACTGATCTAAATCTGTAATTATGTGAGACATTACTGTAAAATATACTGTAAGTAAGGTTTTATTTTTGTCTGGAAGTAGGCAGGAAAATTGAAAAGCTTTTGGTTTATTAAAATTAACAGCTTTTCTTGCTTTTTTGAGTGAGGTAGGGTAAGTATTTTACAGGAACAGAAAAGCATTGAATACTTCTTAGTTGCCAAAATTGTGTTCAATAGAATCTAAGTATCCTGATCAGTTTCTTGTTTGACAGAAGGAAGGGGTTGTCCTACTTTTGGTGTCTAGTAGAATCTCACTTAATGGACCACAGAGGCCATTTTACACATCTTGCACCCCAGCAATAGAAAGATAACTGTCTGTCTAATTTACAAGGTCAGATTGTTGACACATTAATCTTATTTCATAATTTTTAATAGAGTGTTCCAAATTTCATTTGACTTTTATATCCTCTTACCTGCAGACACTGTTGCTCAAATAATGGCAGCATTGCCACCCTACACCATCTGTGTGTATTAACAAATACTAAATTAAAATCACAGCATTAACTATTCTCTTTTCCATGTTATCATTGTACTACACTCCATGTTATCATAGTACTACACTCGTTTAAAAAGACAATAAAACATGAAACTGCAAGGTTCAGCTATGTTTTTATACTTAACACTACAGTATAATTGTGTTTTAGAATGTTGTGCAGAGTGTAATGCGTAAAAAGATCTATCATATAGCAGCTAATCATGTAGATAACAAAAGTCTACTTCCCCTTGGGTTCGATACACTCTTTTTTTCTTGATATTGCAGCAAAGAAAGGAATTAACAGTTTATTATTGTAATGGGCCACAATTAAAGCTATACAGTGTCAAATTAATATTTTAAACAACTGTCTCAATATGTAAGATTTTTTTAAGAAAAGACAGTAAATCATTTGTTGTTGAGAGAATTATCACAGTAATACTGAACTATGGTGAATGAATGCAGTAACCAGTTGTACTAAACTAGATCAATGAACAGTAAAAGTGCATAATATATTTTTTAAAAATGTTTTTCTTTCCTCCAAACTTCATTATAAACAGATGTTAGGATGACCTTCTCTCATGGTAGAAAAATACACAATGCCTAATAGCATTCCTGAATATTGAGAACAATTGGCTCCTGAATTGATGATAACATTATCTTAATAGCAATTTCTCTTTTCTAGCTTGTTCCAACGAGGTGTTGCAAAATCTAGGGAACTTTGCCACAGAATGTAGGTCTTTTAAAGTACTCACCTCTCACAACAGTAGAGTTAGGAATCAATGTAGATGCACAATGTAGGTGAATTAGGTCTGTCTCAGATTCTGGCTGGGGTGCAATTTCCCAGCAGGCTTCATTGCCATGTTCTTCTAATCACAGAAAATGTTCAAACTGAAAATAATTATTTACTTTTTTTGTAAGATCAGGGTGGATCCAAACTTGTCCTACTTCCATGTCTGTTATAAAAGCAGCAAAGTTAGGAATTCATATTTTCTATGCCTGTAAAGTCTTTAACCACACAAGCCTAGGGGTATGCAGAACGCTAATCTTTCCATACCAGTTATACTAATGGGACCTTATACACATGCACACCCTTTGTCTTTCATAATAGCAATGTTAGATATTGATTTGCAGTCTAGTATTAGTGTCCACACAGCAATCTGCCTTAAATTGAACTAGTGTTAAAGAAATGGTTCATCATTTTGCAGCTCCAGAGAACATCCTTTATTTTATTGGTGGGGTGTGGGAGGACACGAGTTACAAAATTTGAGACAAAACTTAGCTGAAAGTGTCTCAAAGCTTGTACAAGCACTGTTTGTATTTACCTAATAAGCTATTTGTCATGTTCAAAGAGGAGACAGTAAACTAGAACCCTACTTTAAATAATTATGGAATTTCTCAAACTAAGCCAGTTTTGGGACAAAAAATTCCACTTAATAACCTATCCTAACCTTTTTCCCCCCTTCAGTAGGCTTTTTGCCTCTTCTTTCAAAAAGCATCATTTACTCTTGTTCCCCGGTCTCAGAGACATGCTCTGAATTTTCCCTGCCCAGCATTTCTCTCTTTAATGATAATATGGCTAATAAGTCATAGAATTAAAGTTGTGGATTCATAACACATTTGGGAAAAAATTCTGGGTTAAAAAAATAATAAATCTGATCCCCACATTCATTCTTTATTGTAGATAATCACTTAATAAGTTATTCTGCCACCACTGCACGTCTGCATAATTCGATGCACACAAAGCACTTTTTAAATTCTTTATGCAGACATGTTTCTACATAGGTTCAGTCTTAGTGGTACCAGAGAAAAGGAAGGTTGAGAGGACACAGTAGTATTTGATAAATAAAATACATGTTTGAGCAAGTGCTGTAGAGGAAAGGATTAGTAATTCAGAAGATGGTATTTCAGGCTTTAAGAAGGATAAAGAATAACATAACAAGGAAATATTTTATCTCCTTGAGAAAGTTGACAATCTGGAGAATCACCACAGAAGATCAAACATGGAAATAATTGGCCTTCCAGAGTATGCTGAAGGGTCTGACTTTATAAAATGCATTAGGTCTTTTCTTAAAGATCTCTCTGCAAGACACAATTCACATTTTCCAAGCTACAAAAAAAGCTCACCGACCCTGGAAATGGTAAGAAAGCAAGATCACTTAATGCAAAATGTTTTAGTTATTGAGATAGGAAATATGTATTAAAAATAGCCTGTGGGTGAAGGAAAATTCTATGAGGAAAAAAATAGGGAGACAAGCCCCAAAATTATCTGTTGAAATGTCTAGAGGGTAAAGAAATCTCTAGGTCCATCAAAGTTGAGTGCTCTGACATTCCTGGTAATACCTGCCTGGTAATACCTCACTGTAGTGAGAATGGATTATGAAGGTCTGAGGCTTTTTTCATTTACCAGAAATACAAATGAACTGAAGGCGAACTAAAGAATTACTATTTAAGGCTGGATTCATCCCCTTTTTAAACTCTGTGGAAGGATTCTGTGAATATGAAAACCACAGAATCCCCTCAGGGAGTTCATTCTTGTCCTATTTTATTGCAATCTCCCAATAGGAAGACTATTGGATCCCTGGAGACTCTAGGGCTCATTCAGATATTGCTGGATTTTAGGATTTTCATCAGGTTTTCGTTAGATAAATGTAAATATACATCATATTGCAAGATCTTTATTTAATTTCTCTTGCAAACAGGAACCTCCTCTGCTGGTCCTGCAAAATTGATTTTTCTGCCCTGAGGATGGGGATAGTATTAATTTTGCCTGTAAGCCTAATGGAAAACCTTGAACCAATTCTGCCCAGTTCTTTCATTTTTGATTGGGTAGGTTGTTTGCTAAGCTAGTTCAAAGTTGGACATGGAAATGTTTTAATTGTTTGGGGTCTTGATTAGACCTTTTTTGAGTCTGGCTAGATAGCTGTATAAGTTACCTCTAGCACACACAACAGAGGACTAAACTTTTAAAAATGTGGAGCTCCCACTTCCACCCGTAAGCAAAACGATTTCTCTCTCAAACTGTTAACATCCAATAGCTCCACATAGACGAACAGATGATCAAAGTTTAGGGGCTCTTGAAGAAATCTGATTGTTTCATTCATTTGCTTAAGCGGGCATTTGCCAAAGGCTGATTTCTGTGTGAACATGACCTAGACAGTTTTTAATGTGGTGAGTCCATGGGAAACTTTCACCCTTAAAAATCTGAATCTTGACCTCTCTACTCAGTCAAAACTCACATTAACATCAGCAATAATTGATCACAAAGTAAAGTAAGCACACTGAAGCTTAAAGAGAACTTTCTGGACAAATGTGTCCATGGAAGTGCTCTATTATTTTGCAACTGATTTGCAAATCAGTTCTATTTAATTAAGTTTTCTTCACGTTAAATGGTTTCATCCTAAGCGTCAAATAGCTTGTTGTATTAAACAAATAGAACTGTTTTGATGGAAAGCTTGTTAGAAACAGAATGCTCTTTGAAAAGGAACCACTGTGTGACTGCAGAAACTAGCTTGGAGCCACACAGAAAAAGAGAAGCAGGAGTGAACAGTGATTAAAATAATATCAATGGGTAGGTTCTTATATGTGCCTGTCCCCAGCCTTTTGCTTTCGTTCTTATAAGAATGGAAGAAATCTGAAGCAGACAAGCATTAGTGCTTGCAAAACCTTTTTGTTCTAATGGAAGGTGTATTCTGTGCATGCACGAGTTAATCTAGCCTTTAATACTAGAGGTGTGCCTTGGGGAAAAAAAAAAGTCTAATGCATGTTGAAGTCAATGCATTATACTGACTGCATTGCATTTTGGGTCAGCACCATAACAATTTCTATTTTAACTGATGTATAGCTCACCAAGCCGTGACTTAAATTGCATGCTAGAAAACTAACCAGAATGTTCTACTATAAGGGCAACAAAAGATATTGATGAAATGGTATTAAATATATATATTTATTTTGTCCTGAGCAAAAAACATAATCTAAATAGAATTAAATTATTTTATCAAATTGTAGTTGCTCTAGGAAAGAATATGCTGTTATTTATTTAAGTTACAGTATATTTTTAAGGCAGTTTCACTAAACTCAAAACATTTTGTTACAATAGAAATGTAAAACCTAATGAAAATGTGTGCTATCTAAATTGGAAGGAGTGTCTTGAAAACAGTGGGAAAAGAAAAGAATGTTGTTGAAAATTTTAATTGCTCAAGAAATTATTATTATTTTTTGTTCATAATGACATAAAAGGGTGCATTTTAAAGAATTGTCATATGTTGTGGTTTTACATAGCTTTGAATAATTAAAATCTGTTGCACTGAGTATTAGACACTACAGATCTTTAGCCTGTCCCTGTAGAATCACCTGACCCTGTAGAAATGTCATATACTATCTTATTTTGTTGCAGACTGGGAGAAATAAGAATCTGCTATCGTGTTGACACATAGTACCTAATATGCTGAGTCTACCAAAAAGGTGTAACAGCTCAACTACACATAGCAAAGAATGAGATAACTGGTGAGGAAACTGGTGCTGAACATGATGAGCTAATATTAACAACTCAAGTATTTTGAATAGGAAAGGTAATTACTGGTACCTGAATAAACTTGTATTCTCACTGAAGTTTAACTATATGATTAAAACAAAAAGGGCATAACATTTCGTCCCTCACAACCATTGTGTGGTTGCAAGGATATCAGAATAAAGGTGTATTAATGATACAGTTTTTATTCACTTGGGAAGGAAATTAACTATGTCCACTAAAAGAAGATAAGCCAAGTTTATACAGGTATAATTATGTCCATGATAGGGGTGCATTGATTAAAAAATATAAATACATATATACTGCTAATTGAAAGAGTTTTTTGTTTTCCCACATCTGCCTGTGATTCTCTAAGGTGGCATCCATCTCTGGCTCCAGTGGAATGGAATTGCATTTTAACCATTTGAAAGCTGTATGCATGTAGAGGTGGAAGCATATAACCTGGAGTTTCTTGGTTTGTATCTATTTTTCAGAACAGACAATGCAATCCTGTGTTGTATTAAAACAATAATGCCTATTTCTGTAACTTTATCTCACCTCCACAGAGATCATTTAATTGGTTGACTAGTGCCTTTCTAGGAAAGAAAAGTAGTAGTTTTTCCTGTGTTGCAAAAGTCACGAGGGCTTTGTATGTGGAGGGGTCTCGAATTTTTGATTTAATGAGAAATAACCTCCATTCTGATGTTGTATAGCAGGTAGAGTTGTGAGTCAATTTAGCAAATAGCACAGGCAGAAATCTCATAACTGAGTATGAAATTTTGCATGAACATAATGTTCTCATTAGCATTTGGACCATCTAGCATGCAGATGCTAATCCTAAAATATCTTTCACAGAGTTTGTCTCATTTTTGAGTTCTAGTAAACAGTAAATCCAATGAATTCATTGTGTTTATACAGTGGAGCTTTTCAGATTCAGTATATCCAATTACCAAAGAGAATGCAGTTGGGAAAACATTTTATTAAAAAAATAAAAGGCTGTTATATTATGTTATTTCATGTCATGCCACCATCTGTAATATCACAGCATTCTATGCAAAGAAACCGTTCTCAAATCACATTAGTAGCTTGGCTTATCCATGTCTCTGGACTGAGAAAGCCAAGAAATAGAAAAAAGCTATGTCTCTGATGAAACTGCCTTATGTCTAATTAACTGTGGATAGCAGATGAGTTTCTAATATTGACAGTTCTACACAAACTTGAGGATGATTGGCAAGAGTGTTCAGATCATCTCAACAAAAAAAAAGGAATATGTGGAACAAGATGGTCACTTAGCAAGCTAGTAGCCAAACTGTAAGGCTCTGTGAAAATTGACATTTTGAAAAAAAAAAAGGAAAAAGAGGACTATGTGGGTAACAAATGTGTGATCTTTGCAGAAGATGCTCCTCGGAAAGCATATGTGTACATTGCCTTTTAGCTGAAAGTCTTTAATATTATTGTTTCTAGGGGTTGAATTTTAGGTAGTAGGATGCAGCAAATTGGGAGAGATTTTCAGTCAGATTTAATTATGCAGTTGTACTATGACTGTTCTCCAACAGCAACAATCCTCATCATCTATCTCAACCAAGGGCAAAAAATCTTTTTGCTACAATTGTCACTTACAATAAAAGAGCAGAGACCAAAAGATGCTCTGTTTGTGGAAGCAGACATACACACCAATTAAAGAGTGCACCCCTAGTTGTTTGTACTAGAACATTTGCAAGGCTTCTTGTTTTAAGTAAAAATTTTACAGCTAATTTACAGCTAATTATGAGGGTATGAGAAAAATTATGTTCTTAATGAAGCTTTGTGTGATGTCTTTCCAGTGCTGATTTATAGTGTACACTTGGGTCTGGGAGACTCATTGCTTATCAGAGGATGTAGCACTAATGAAATAAAAATTTGGCTATAGTCTTAGTAAAAATCAAGTGGCTGCAGCCTGGCTGTGAATGACAGCACCATGGTTTTGCAGCCATGCTCAGATATGTGACTATATTGAGGCCTCTTTGGCTAGGAGAGACAAGCATCCCTCCCTAACAGCACATCAACTCTGTTACTCTCTTTACATAAGGATTGGGAAGCAGGAGAGAACTGGGGATGCTAAAAAGGGAGTTCCTACATCTGCAGTCTAGGCAGGGAGAGAAAGGGAACTTAGCGTCTGTATCTCTTTGTCTGTCTTCCATAAATCCATCTCTGAAGGTTGATTTTTTTAAACTATATGTACCTATCCTGGAAAAGGAGTAAACATATATGGCTGGTGTGCAATCTGTTTTCATTCAGGCATGACAGCCTAGCTTCCACTGCTCGCTGAACTAAGGGTATTTAAGGCAAAGGAAAAACTCTCTCTTGTCCTTCTGAAGCTTGTCTAAATAAATTGTTGATATTTTTCATCTGCACTGTAGGCCCAAGACAAAACCTTGCCAGTGCTGAGAAAAGGAACTTGTGACTGTTGAGAGGCTATCTCATGGTCTCCCATGGGTCATGACAGATACCACCATGTCAGATGTTTACAACTAGGATGGGCCAAACAAATTAAATATAACTAGGCAGTCTATCACACACCTCAAACTTGCAGTTTCTGGAATAGTTATAAAATGGGGTATATCAGACCAAAAGAAGGACAGAAGGTCGAGTCAGGTGTAAAGATAATTTATGATGTAGGCTTTTCTTGTGCATATTAGTCATGCAATTGCTGCAAAAAAAATTACTTTCTACTTTTATTGTCTAAGGGGTTAAAATTTCCTTCTGGTTTACTTGTTTCCAGCCTTATTTTTCATCTAGAATGCAATAATTTTCAAACTATTGGTTCCTTTCTGTGGTATTTTTATGAAACTAGAACGCTGTATTGTTCTTTGTTCTGACAGGTCATCTTTTGAGCATTAAATTGTTATTCTCTTTCAGCCTAGGTGCCATTCTCTCATGTGATCTCACATAATGACTAATTTAGTAGCAGAGTAGAACGTTTCTTGCCTTGAAACTGGTAGTTAAAAAAAATCTTTTATTTAATTTCTCCCCCATTGATCATCCTGTAGTATATTTCCATTTTGTAGCAAATGTTATTCCACTATGAATATTTTGACAGGATGCAAATATTTTCTGCTTGAATTAAGCAGGTTGCAAACAAAACGGTTCAGTATATATATCAATCATTTATTTATTTTCACAAAGTAATCTTCTACTTCCTGCATAACTCTGTACAGTCAATGAGTAAGATAATAATCCATGTCAGGAGGTTTATCGGGTTGTGGTTTAAGTGTATCAAAGATATTGTTTCAAGTCAAAATTCTGTACCAGTAGAAGTTCTGTACACTATTTCCATATTACATTATAATTTCTATGCATAAATACATTTAATTTTCTTTTTTTCCTGTAGAGACCCTGTGCTGGTTTTGACTGGGATAGAGTTAATTTTTTCCATAGTAGCTAGGGCTATGTTTTGGATTTGTGCTGGAAACAGTGTTGATAGCACAGGGATGTTTTTGTTACTGCTGAGCAGTGCTTACACAGGGTCAAGGCCTTTTCTGCTTCTCACCCCACCCCACCAGCGAGGAGGCTGGGGGGGCACAAGAATCTGGGGGGGGACACAGCTGGGACAGCTGACCCCAACTGACCAAAGGGACATTCCAGACCATATGACATCATGCTCAGTATATAAAGCTGGGGAAGAAGAAGGAAGGGGGGACATTCGGAGTGATGGCATTTGTCTTCCCAAGTCACCATTACGCCTGATGGAGCCCTGCTTTCCTGGAGATGGCTGAACACCTGCCTGCCCATGGGAAGTAGTGAATGAATTCCTTGTTTTGCTTTGCTTATGTGTGCAGCTTTTGCTTAACCCGTTAAACTGTCTTTATCTCAACCCTTGAGTTTTCTCACTTTTGCTTTTCTGATTCTCTCCCCAATCCCACTTTGGGGGAGTAAGTAAGTCTCTGTGCGGTGCTTAGTTGCCGGCTGGGATTAAACCACAGCAGCCCCACATACACTTCCAAATACTAATGCTTTGTCATTTATGAGGCAATATTTTTTGATGCATTTTGTTAGTTCTGGTATTATGAGGCATCTAGTCTTCCAGTGTACAGGGACATTTTTCTTTATCACAGTAATTAGTCAAGAAATAGTAAAGCCTCAAGGGGAGAAAGACCTTGGAACAACGCAGGGGGACCACTGCCAAGTGAAGAATTTGGAAGCAAATAGGGAAAGACAGGCGGACAGACTTGATAGCATGTGGAACAAGCACTTGAGAGGGAGGAAGAAAGAGATACTGTTTCATTACAAAGATAACGTATCTAGGAGATCAAACCTATGGACAGCTCTTTTATTATCAAAACCATGCTTATAATCATAAACAATGGGAAATGGGAAAGTGCTAGAAAAAAGGCCCATTGTAGCTCATTAGAAAAATGCTGTACCAAAGTCTGGGCATTCCAGTCTTTTTAGTACCTTTATTGAACATAATGTTTCCCGAGTTATAAAAATCTGTATAATTGGCTATAAGCATTAATGCATTCATGGGGAACTCCTGAACATGAAAGATGAAAATGAGGCTCAAGAAAATCTATTTCTGAAACTTTACTCATGAAAGTAAACCTTACTTCCGTGAAATAAGTCCATCAGGCTTTATACACTGTCAGGGCTGCAGGAATGAACTCTTAGTCTTTCTCACAAACTCTGTACAAGAGATTTTAAATGAAGTGGATTCTATCATAAAAGCAAAGAAGAGTTTGGAGAACAGTACAAAAGGGTTATACAACCTCTACTCCATTGCTGAGACAGCTCTAAAAGCATCTCCTACCCCATCTATCAGCACTCTGCAGGATGGGGTAAATTATGGGTTTTACAGCTAGAATTTTTACGCAGTATTTGCCACAAAGTTAGCACTGGGATAGCAAGTCCATGGCTATGATTCCTCTGTGTGTCTGTGTTCTCAGAGCAAATGAATCCCTAAGTAAAAGCTATAACAGGAAGGGCTACAAAATCAGTTTGTGACTAGGAAGATGGAGTTTTGAGGTAGAGTAGAGCATTAGGGATGGTATTCCTCTTTTGCTTCTCTCTGGCAAGCCAAAGCATGAGCATGGTTAGCTGAGATGGAGTGGGAGGCACAGTATCTGGGCCAAAGAGAAAAAGCAGAACACTGACTTTGCTAAATAAACCATAGGAGGGTGGGAATAAGGAGCCACACTTCAGGACGTGACTAATGTGTTTTTTCTCTGGATCTCACAGGATTGACTGTTCTGTCCTCTTGCTGTTTTGGTCTCTTTAAAAATTGACAACTATGAATAGTAATAGATGAAAGACTGTAGCACACAGTTGCCTAGTTTCAAACAAGCAGACTCATGGGTGCATTTTTACTTCTTTGCAGCTGAGGAAATATTGCTGATTCCCTTTAGATATAAATTTCTCTAAGTTATATTTGTGGACCAAAAGAGGGCTTTTATTTTTATTTAGGCTCCCAGATAGTGTTTACCCTATGTATAGATGTCAGAATAAATTTTGTGAAAAAACACAGCTGTGGGAATCTGGTTTTATTTGATCACCTAATGATAGATGATCTAACAAACATGGAGTAGAGAGGTCTAGAGGAGGTCATGAAGACATAAAAAGACTGTGAAAACAAGAGATTCTGGAGATTCAGTGTAATACCAGAACCATGCTTTTTGCCTTCTATTCTTTCCAGCAACTAGTAAAATGGTTTTGGTCATGCAAATAGTAATAGTGAACTAAGAGCCTTTTCAGATCAGGGATGATGCCTCTTCACTGTCTCTCAAGAAACGCTCCAAAAGGAGAAACAGCAGCTGTGGAACCACACAGTCTCTTGGTTAGTTAGATGGGACACAAGAATGTAAAAACCCTCTAACAATCTGATGGACACATTAGTGCAGTTCTTCTGTAACTGGTATTGCCAGTTATTTTTCAGCTTTGTAGTTTAAAAGACTTTAAATGGTTTATGAGGATCCTGGAGGTATTTCATGATGTGCTCTTGGATAGTAGTAATCACTAATGTAGATAATAGGTTCCTACATGCAGAGAATTCAGATCCTGAGAAAACTACTTCACTTCCTATCTGTCCTTTAAAGGCTGAGGGGAGAAAATTATCTTCGTTTTTATTCTTTTGTACATTATTTTTCATGGTTTCCTTTTCAAAATTCCCTGCTTTTTAAGCGTTTGTCTCCCCACAGAGGACATTATTCTTTTTTATTGTGATATGAATATAGTAAAAATAACATGTCATTTGATAGAATTCTTAACATATTTCTATCTCTAATAACACACAAGACAGAGTTCCTTTGGAGGCCAAAGGCAGGAGTGTTTATTTTCTCTTTGTGTTTGCATATAAAGGCTTTATTGACAGACTTTGTTTTTTTTAATTCAAATTCAATTCAGCAACTTGCTTTCTGAGTCCGTGCAATGATGCAGTGTGAATTGTAATGAAGGAATTGCTAAACTGAACAAATCTTTGGGTCACAAGTACAAAAGTAATGACCTAAAAATCCGCTGTACAAGTTGCAGAGTATGAGTTAATATGAGTTAGAAAGTAAGCATGCTTGTGTTTTGAGCAATCATTTTAGGCTTTTCAGACAACTGAACTCGTAGATACCCAGAGACTGTGATTATGGCATTAGTTAAATCTGACATAAATTCAGTCCTGTCTTTCCAATTGCCACGGCTACCTGATCTCCCTGACTCCATTCTGCTTACACTAGCACTTGTGTGGCCACTTGGTGAGCTGCATCAGTCCTCTCAAGGGATGGGAACGGGATACTTGTTTGGATGTCTGGACGGATGCTCTTCTTCAGCAGCATCCTGGGCTAATGCCAGATTAAAGTGGACATGTAACCATGGCCCCGTGTTCTTAGGGCCAAGGATCTATAAGTCAATTACCAAATAAGCTATTTCAGAGTTCATTTTACTGTGTTCATTTGCAAACAGAGGAAAAATCTTCAGCCAAGTGGAATTTCCTGTTTTAATCAGGTTTCCATACAGCTGTACTCCTGAATGCATCTCCGTAGTAAGTAGGTTGAAACACCAAAACCAGCTATATTGGCCATGGTAAGGCTGTGAAAACAGCTATTCACTGTTTAAAGGGTATTTTCTGCAGATATTTGCAAATCTTGCTTAACTTCATTTGGTGGGTGAGGTGAAAAAATTTTTTTGCCTGCTCAGCTGTTAAACTCCAGCTGTTCCTCTGTTTGTCCTGCAAAGTTATTTAAATTATTCATAGCTTCATAGACCTGAAAATCAGAAGGGACCATTATAATCTTGTAGTCTGACCTTCTGCATAACACAGGCCAGATTTCCCCCCAGTAATTCCAATATTGTCCCTATAACTAGTGCAGTGTAGGAAGCTATTCTGATTTAGTTTGCACTTGTATTTTCAGTATTTGAAGTGCATGTCTAAAGTCAAACTGTGTTGGATAAATTATTTCCTGCCTCATCCTTTTAAAGTGCGGGGACTACATATCTGGAATTTTTTAGTTCTGTTTGGTTTTCGTTTCTTCTTATTGTCATACACTTTATCTTTGAATGGTAAGGCCAGATGCACATGATTTTAAGTTCCTTGTTTCCATCAGATTTGAAGATTGGTGGCTAAATTATACATTTGTAGGTCTGACCCTATTTATTTTGTCTCTCAGGAACATAGATTTGCTAAAATATTTCTTTTTGCTTAGCCTGCAAAAAAATATATTCATGTTCAGTCTTACCTCTGACTTTGTCAGGTTGAGACCACAGAAATCTACTACAAGACTGACTCAAAGGGAGAAATTTCAGTCTCAGCTATTGTCTCAAAAGACAATAACTTCCTCATACTTTAATATCCTCAATGGTTAGAAAGAAACATGAACTTTTGGATGATCCAGTTGTATCTGAGTATCTTGGTTTGCAAGGGCTATACTAAACTGTCATTGTTTTTATCAGTGATTTAAATCATAAACGGTTATCTGCCTTTTAGAAAAAAAACATTAAGCTGTTTTTTATGGAACTAAAATCTTTTCAACTGAGCTGCTTTGACCTTTTTCATGAAAAATCATAATTTGTGCAGATAGAGCTACTTGGTGTATAAGTGTGCTAGAAATGGTGCAGGGATTTAGTGGGAGAAGAAAAACCACAATTTTAGTTGTTTAGATGGCTTCATAATTTGGAAGACTTTTGGTGGCATTGATACTGGCATCGAAATTCAACATCTTATCACCAAACCTGACTATAATTCCTTGGAGACAAAAATTCAGAAGACAGGTCTCCACATCAGTCAGCCACCAACTGCTGAAATGGCAAACAAGCCTATCATTAATTCTGTAAGTAAGCGCTGCCTGTCACAGGCTTATCAAAGAGACAGCTATAAAATAAGTACTGTATTAAGCTAAAAAGAAACTGTGAGGACAAAGCACATTGCAAAGATGAAATAAATCACAACTCAAATATTTTAGAGAATGATGATTAAGATAACAACTGCAATTGTAATGCATCTTATGTATACTATGAACTTTGGGCTGCAAGCTGAAGTCATGCAGAAGAATATGGTAGAACTGACATTTTTCTACTAGGTACATCTTCTTTTGCAAGGATATGTAGTAATAATGTTGTTCTCCTGATTAAGTCTCATATTCTTGTTCTCCTTTTCTTGTTTCTCCCCACCTCTTTCTGATATGTTCACTCGTTAATTACTGATTTTTAAGTTATGAAAAGTCTTCTTTCATTTTAAGTTCCTGAGGATTTAATGTGAGTCCAGCCTCTTTGTTGCAGAAGGAGAAACTGGATTCAGTAATGCAGAACACAAGTACTGCTGCCAGTGATGAATCAGGTCTTGCATAGAATGGCAAATAATTGAAATTGCAAGTAATACAGAAGGTAATCTCAACCTGTCTATTAATCTGAATTAGGGTCTGAGAGGGAATTTAAATCTCCTTTGCTTGAAAGGTAGTAGAATTATTAGTGAAATTTTTGAAGAATTTTTCTTGAGCTCAAAACTGTTCAGTATTTTATTTGTAAAACTGTAGCACAAAGTGTGAAGTATTAAAGCTGCAGTGAGCACAAATTTGGAAATCATGTGAAGAGGAATCACAGAATCACAGAATCATATAGGCTGGAAAAGACCTTTAAGGTCATCGAGTCCAACCGTAAACCTAACACTACCAGACCACCACTACACTATGTCCCTAAGCACCTCATCCAAACGTCCTTTAAATATCTCCAGGGATGGTGACTCAACCACTTCCCTGGGCAGCCTGTTCCAGTGCTTGACAACCCTTTCAGTGAAGTAAAATTTCCTAATATCCAGTCTAAACCTCCCCTGGCACAACTTGAGGCCATTTCCTCTCGTCCTATCACTTGTTACTTGGGAGAAGAGACCGACCCCCACCTCTCTACAACCTCCTTTCAGGTAGTTGTAGAGAGCAACAAGGTGTCCCTTCAGCCTCCTTTTCTCCAGACTAAACAACCTCCGCTCCTCATCAGACTTCTGCTCTAGGCCCTTCACCAGCTTTGTTGCCCTTCTCTGGACACACTCCAGCACCTCAATGTCTCTCTTGTAGTGAGGGGCCCAAAACTGAACACAGAATTCGAGGTGCAGCCTCACCAGTGCTGAGTACAGGGGCACGATCACCTCCCTAGTCCTGCTGGTCACACTATTTTTGATACAAGCCAGGATGCTGTTGGCCTTCTTGGCCACCTGGGCACACTGCTGGCTCATATTCAGCCAGCTGTCAACCAACACTCCCAGGTCCTTCTCTGCTGGGCAGCTTTCCAGCCACTCTTCCCCAAGCCTGTAGGGTTGTTGTGTTGTGGCATGGGGTTGTTGTGGCCCAAGTGCAGGACCTTGCACTTGGCCTTGTTAAACCTCATACAATTGACCCAGCCCACCCATCCAGCCTGTCCAGGTCCCTCTGTAGAGCCTGCCTACCCTCAAGCAGATCAACACTCCCACACAACTTGGTGTCATCTGCAAACTTACTGAGGGTGCACTCGATCCCTTTGTCCAGATCATTGATAAAGATATTAAACAGGACTGGCCCCAGTACTGAGCCCTGGGGAACACTGCTTGTGACCAGCCGCCAACTGGAGTAAACTCCATTCACCACCACTCTTTGGGCCCGGCCATCCAGCCAGTTCTTTACCCAGCGAGGAGTACACCTGTCCAAGCCATGAGCAGCCAGTTTCTCCAGGACAATGCTGTGGGAAACGGTGTCAAAGGCTTTACTGAAGTCTAGATAGACAACATGCACAGCCTTCCCCTCATCCATTAGGCGGGTCACCTTGTCATAGAAGGAGATCAGGTTGGTCAAGCAGGACCTGCCTTTCCTGAACCCATGCTGGCTGGGCTTGATCCCTTGGTTATCCTCTACATGCCGTGTGATGGCAGTCAGGATGATCTGCTCCATCAGCTTCCCCGGTACTGAGGTCAGGCCGACAGGCCTGTAGTTCCCCGGGTCCTCCTTCTGGCCCTTCTTGAAGATGGGTGTCACATTTGCTAATCTCCATTCAGCTGGGACCTCCCCAGTTAGCCAGGACTGCTGGTAAATGATGGAAAGGGTCTTGGTGAGCACACCTGCCAGTTCCTTCAGTACTCTCGGGTGGATCTCATCAGGCCCCATAGACTTGTGAGTGTCTAAGTGGTGTAGCAGGTCACTGACCATTTCCCCCTGGGTTATGGGGGCTCCATTCTGGTCCCCGTCCCTATCTTCCAACTCCGGGGGCTGGGTACCCAGAGAACAATTGGCCCTACTATTAAAGACTGAGGCAAAGAAGGCATTAAGTACCTCAGCCTTTTCCTCATCCTTGGTCACTGTGTTCCCTCCTCCATCTACTAGGGGCTGGAGATTCTCCTTAGCTCTCCTTTTGCTGCTAAAGTATTTGAAGAAGCATTTTTTGTTGTCTTCTACGGCAGTAGCCAGATTGACCTCTAGCTCGGCTTTGACCCTTCTAATTTTCTCCCTGCACAGCATTGCTACACCTTTGTAGTCCTCCTGAGTTGCCTTCCCCTTCTTCTAGAGGTCGTAGACTCTCCTCTTTTTCCTGAGTTCTAGCCAAAGCTCTCTATTCAGCCAGGCCGGTCTTATTCCCCGCTGGCTCGTCTTTCGGCACCTGGGGACAGCCTGCTCTTGTGCCTTTAGGACTTCCTCCTTAAAGAATGTCCAGCCTTCCTGGACTCCTTTGCCCTTTAGGGCTGCCTCCCAGGGGATTCTGTCGACCAGTCTCCTAAACAGGCCAAAGTCTGCCCTCCGGAAGTCCAAGGTGGCAGTTTTGCTGACCCCCCTCGCCGCTTCTCCAAGTATCAAAACTCTATCATTTCATGATCACTCTGCCCAAGACGGCCTCCAACCATCACATGGCTCACAAGTCCTTCTCTGTTCGTGAACAAGAGGTCCAGCGGGGCACCTTCCCTAGTTGGCTCACTCACCAGCTGTGTCAGGAAGTTATCTGCCACACGCTCCAGGAACCTCCTAGACTGTTTCCTCTCTGCTGTATTGTATTTCCAGCAGGCATCCGGTAGGTTGAAGTCCCCCACAAGAACAAGGGCTAGCGATCGTGATGCTTCTCCCAGCTGCTTATAGAATAGTTCATCTGGAAGATACATCATTTTGTAAAAAGTCCTGGATAACTTTGAAGAATGGAGCGATGAATTAGGTTAAAATGCAGTAATGCATGAGCATCATGTACATGGGAAAGTGATGAGTATTTCTTCTAGAGAGGGAGGCTTTTCAGTTGCAAATGGTTGAGTAGATCAAGGAGATAATTTTGATGACAGGATGACCAGAGTTGTTAGTATAGTATAGTTGTTGGAACACCACGTATTATTTTGGAATATGTTAGGGAAGGTGTTTCCAGGCAAAAAAGGAAAGTATCAATATTGTTGCTTAAGAGCCTGCTAAGGCCTCTAAGACCTTATTATTCAAGTTATACAGCTTCAAAAAAGAATTAGTATTGGAATGGGTCCAGAGAAGAGTTGGGCTGATAGACAGAATAGAAAAGAGGAGGAGACTGGATGAGGAAAATTCTAGAAGGACAGAGAGGGTTCATCCATCCCGCATAGTGAAGCATGATAGAAGCATTATATGTTTGGGATTAGCTAGATGCCCAGAAATTCCAAGAACATGTGGGATCAACATGTCTAGGTAAAATTTATAGCTTATGCACAAGAAGTCCAGTATTGATCCATCTTTGTGAAATGCACAAGAAATCCCAGTTTTCATCCATCTATGTGAAATGAGGGGTTGCTGCATTTGTACCATTCAGCATATTTACATACCCTATGTGAAATTCTGGACAGAAATGTGGCAATCCGGCTTTTGTCCCAAAGCAACCTTAGTTGATCTTACCAGTGGAGCTTTTTTTTTCGTGCTTTTTATCAAAGTACCTACAAACTGTGTACAAGAGCAAATTATAGCCTGATGTTACCTCCAAGAAGAAAAATATTTTAAAACCCCCAGATATGAATGAAAAAGGGATCTTTTCAAGTGAACCTTTGAATTCCAACCCAAGGCTATCTTTCTTTATCATCAAAGAAAAAAAAGTCCACTTTCTTCTTTCATTTTCTTTAACAGTAGAATATCAAATTATAGATCTGTTTGAAAAAATATATCAGAGCATCTAATATTAACAAGCTTTAAATCTTACACTCTTTTGTCGTAGAGGTCAAGGCATTTTGGTATTTCATTAGTAAATATGTCTTTTTATTATAAATTACTGTGCAGTTACTATTTAGTCTACTGACAATAATTATATTCTTTGTTACAAATACTGTATGTTCGCTATATAATCTATACCTCCAGTTACCTGCATCTCAGAAATTACCAGGGCTTGAAGATGGATTCACTGGTAAGCCATGCCACATTACAGGAGAAGACCATGAGGTACATTGGGGTACAAGAAGCAAGTAACAGAAGACTGGTGTAAATTTGTCTTTGTAGACTGCATATAGAAGTATTTGATATGCTACTGAATTACACATAACTTTTGAACCATTCAGGTGAAATTATAGTACTTTATCTCTATTAAATATAGTATGGATTTTCATTCATCACAATATGCTGCAAATATGGACATCAATCATGTAATCATATACGATTTTTCAAATAATATTCTTTTTTGAGTCAACAGAAAGTGCTGTTAATATAAAATTAAACTCATGGATAGTTAAGCTTAGGGTTAAGTCTCATTTGCCCTGCTCATTCAGGTTTCTGTGGCTTTCTGAAATCTCATTCTTTCAAAGAAATATGACGTCAAAGAAGTATGGCTAGAACTGAGAGAAAAAATGACTTCTCTAAGCATTGAAAACTTAAAATTTACGAAAAGGATTTTATGTCTAAAAATGACAAAAATCACTCTCGGAATTCTTACAAGTTCCTATTGAAAAAAAAATTACATGAACCAGTCTTTGGTTGTAATGGGAAGTTTTGTTTCAATATCAAGTTGTAAATTACTTTTTTGAGTGTATATTAACTAATTTTTTTTTACAGAATATTGCAAAATCATGGGAAAAAATAGAAATGTCTTATTTCCAGCATTTTCCAACAGTCTACATCTCAAAGTTACCTTAAGCAGAAATTTAAATCAGAGCTTTAAAGGGTAGCAGGCTTTTTTAACGGGTAGTTATGAGGAAGCATAAGATAGGGGAGTAGCAATATGGATTTTGACTTGGTAAGCCATAGCCTGACTAATAAAGACTGGTGAACTTTGTCAATTATTTTCAATAGAGAAGCAAAGTAAGAAACAAAGTTACCAGAATATTTAAGTGAAATTAGAAGTCAGATTAATGGAAAAAATTCTACTTCGGCTCCATTTAGAATAGCTGATAAGAAACTAGCATGCTCGAAGTGGAGCAAACAGCTGCGGAACTCGGGAATGGAGAGAACTGCTCATGTGGTGGAAATTCCTTTGTATTTACTGCTGTGCAGGATCTGTACTGGTTCAGCTTTCTCTTCAGAGTTCATGCAGTTCATGAAATATATGATGGAAATCAACAGGAAGATTTATATCTCACCTTTAGTTTTGTTGGTCACCATTTTCCCATGTTGCAGAATAATAAAGAGAAAGTATCCATAATTAGCTAAAACCTTCTATTATAGCTTTGAGGTAACCTTGTGTACAACATAAATACTTCTAAAAGTATTTTTTAAAGAAATATTGTTCCTTCCTAATACTGAAGACCTGAAGATAAATTTTATATAACCAGTGAGGTATGGGAAATTAATTTTTACAGCAGTATTTTACAATTATATTATTTACTAATTTATCGCAATTTTTGCTGTTATTTCTTCACCTCAGACTTTTAATTCCCCGAAAGGTACATAGCAAATTCATTTTTCTGCATTTAAATAAGGTGTTTTGTTGACTGGTAAATTTTCCAGTACTTATATATCAGTAGTCCACTGTAAATTTAAAATTTATCACGTTGAAAGCAAATGTTAGTCACACTTTAAATTTTTATTCATTATGCTGTGGCTTCATAAATTATAATGGGTCAAAACATTTATTATTAGAAGTTATACACATAACAAACCCTAGTAATATTGTGAATATTTAACAAATATCAACAGAAAGTTTTGTTATTGTAATTGTTAGCTGGGATTTTAGCAAGCTGTTTGCCAGTTGAACTCATTAACAGTTCATACCAAGATCACCTGAGTGCTCCAAACATATATTAATAATTTATTAGCTTTGTTATAAACTATTTACAAATAGATTCTTGGTATCAAATGAATCTAAATATTTCAGAATTCAGGAAGAAAACCAAGAAACAGCAATATATCCTGCTGTCTCCCTTTAAAAAGTTGGGCAGTGAGAGAACTTTATTAGTAATTTTTCATGGCTCTGCAAACCTCTCCCACAGAGGGAGAGCTCTGCACATCTCAGAGCAGAGGTTTTCTTGGTGTTAGAGATCTGTTACCCATCTCTTCCACAGGAGAGCTTCAGTTTCTTCTCCATGCTGAACTAGTTTGATTCCTCCCCAGTGGTTTTGCCAGACCAAAGTCTGGCTTGTTCCTGTCTCTTGATTCACGTGGAAGTTAACTCTGGATGTAGAATTTAACTGTTGAATTCTGCCAGCTTGTTTATATTCAGAACACTTCACCTCATGATTTTTGCCATTGAGAACAGTAGCACTCTATTTGAACTTCTCCACTGTGATCAAATAGGGACAATTCTCTATCGTTCAACTGAAACTCATCACCATCTTAGAAAGGAATGAATCAAGGTTCAGTCTGAGCAAATTGTATTATCACTTATGCATAGTGTGACATGTGTCCCCCTGTCTCCTTTAATGCTGGTTTGTTGTTTGCAGTAAATTTTCAGTGTTTTGATGTCATTTTGAGTGATTTATTTTGTTGAGGTAGTTCTGAAATTCAGCTGATTCATGTGCAAATTTGTAGCTACTTATTCATAAGGAGCATTGTTTTTTCACAGGTGAAAATTATGTCTCATAGCTTTGAGTAGCTCTTCAAGTGCTACTCTCTTAAAGAATCTCAGTTAAGAGGAAAAAGTCCTGTTTTGTATTTTACTTAATATTGTGCAAAACTCTTTACTGGAAACATTTTTATAAAATATAGAAAACAAGATGTATCTTCAGAATAACAGTGCTCATATTTGCACTTCCACATAATCTGCTAATTATAAGTATTTATAATGGGAATTTTAGTAAGTAAATATTAAATTTAGTAGTAAATATTAAACAGTTTGGATATGATACTTATCTTAGTTTCATGCAATTTCTATTGATGATTTGCTTGCTCAACTACGGAAATATTCCCATGAGCATATTTTTGCATAATCTGGTGATTAATAGTAGATTTTCTATTTTAATGTGGCAAAAATTCTTTACAGTCTAAGTTAGTGTCAGAATTTATAGACTAAAGTGAATGCTTATTACAACAGTGACTTGAGTTAGTGCAATAAGCCCATAGATACAGTGCTGTGTTAGGGCTGAAGATGCTTCTGAGTAGGCTTTTAATGAAAAAGATTAATTCTTATGATAGCACTCTTATGCTAGCACTTTCATGACTAAATTTCATGGGTACTTTTTGCCTCAAACACATGTACAAATATTTGACTGTGTAATAAAGTCATACTTATAGGGCATCCCTATTGCATTCTTTCTTCTGGGTAAAATGCACCACTACCTGAAGCTACTGAAATTTTGTTTGCTTTGATTTGTTTCATCTTGAAACATCAGATTTGGTACATAATCTGAAAGTTTATGAATCAATGTACTATATGCAGTATGGTCTCAGGAAAACTTGGCCAATGAGAGTATTTCTTATTTTTCTTTTTATTTATGTATTTCTTCCCTATTACAGACCATTCTTAAAGATTTCTTTAGGTGTCATCTTTTTACATTTATCTGAATATATTTCCTGGTTATTGTAGATGTTATTTAAGGAATTAACTCAGTCATTATATATGCTGTGATAACTCATCTTATTTACTTTGTTTTTGAGGGCTAAAATTAAAATATTTCTTGTTTTGGTTTTAACTGTAATGCCAAAATTAGCATCTTGATATCTCCTTCCATAACATACTTTGTGTGAAACTTTCTTGTTGAGCCTTTTGAGAATTTTGCATCTTCATTTACCAAGTCATTTTTATTGATGGTAACTGCACTGCTCTTTCTCACTGCAGCTGCACCGAAGACTCTATAGTTTACCTGCTAGAAGCTGTTCCTACTGCTTCCTTCCTTCCCTAGTGAAGCTGGGATAATGACACTACCCTACAAAGCTGACACATGATTTCTAATTATGTCTCCTGTGACCTTTATTCTTTCTACTTCTACCAGTGGAACTGTGTCTCTCAGAGCAAAACAGAATCTGTAATTTTAAATGAAGCCTTGTTTTTTGGTTAAAGGAGTAAGAGACATTTATGTTGAAAAACGATACCTTCAGCCCAGTAAGGCTAATGACAGGGAACATAACGAAGTTAGCTTTCAGCAAGCTAACAGGTGAGTGTTTACCCCCATTTCAGTTCCTATTTATATCTCACTCTCCTTGACTTTGGGCATTTTACCTAACTTCCCTTTGCTGCAGTCTCTGATGTGTGACAAGGGAAACATACAGTACTTCCAGACCTGACGTTTCTGTCTGCCTCTTCCTGGGCATGTGTAAGCCTTCTACCCAATTAGGTCAGAATGGGAGTTAGGAGCTGGAAGAGCCACTGAATTCAGACACTATTCAAATATTTACAGAAACAGCTTTACACTGTCTCTTCACGATAATAGTATCTCCAAACAGATCAAAACCAGTTGGTTTTTATGTTCATCTGCCTTCATCTACACAGCAGGTTAACAACTTCTTCATTGCAAATGTTAATGATGCATTATTTGGTGTAAACTCATAAATGCCTAGGTCTTTTTTTTTTTGTTACACACACCTCACAACCAACAAAAGCATACACACGCTGTAGAGAGTATTGACGCAAAGTGATACTAGCCATCTATCTTACATGTCTTGCATAGTTAGTGGAGGGAGCTCTAGGTCCATAGCCTCTGAATAACCCTTTGCTCTGGTTCAGTTCCTGTATGACTATATAGGGATTTGGACTCTAAGGCACCAAAATTAACAGCCTAAAGTTAACCCTTGCCTCCCCATGTCTTGGTTTGTAATTCTGCTGAACTTTACTGAACTGCTTAATAAATTGTATCTGGAATGTCAATGCTTTTGCCAGATGCACATATTAAGCAGAAACTGCTCATATTTAAATTCACTCACCAAGCAGAAGCTGAATCATTTCATACTCCAGGGATCCCCAAAAGAAAGTTTTTGGCTCAGGAATATACTGAGAATGAGCAGTGTTTGATGTCCATTAGTCAGTGTATGCCTGCTTATGATTATATCCGGTGTCTCTCTCTTTGCTGTCTACTGTACTTCTGCTGTCCTACCTTGTGGATACTCTTTAACATAATCTGGCAGTTTCTGTTTTATTCCTGTTCTGTGAGAAATTTCTTTTAAATCTTCAACAGTCTCAATATACTCCGTATTTTTAGTTTTATCAGTTCAAGAGGATGAGCAATTTCTAGGGCACTAGTAAACTCCTCTTTATTTTTTTTTCCTTTTTTTTTTCATTAGTAGTCTTGCAGATGCATTGAATAACATTCAAAACAAGGCTTGTCTCCACTTATCAAAGTTAAATTCATGGAAGCACTTTCTGTTCCTAGGAGAAATAAAATTACTGAAGCTGAGCTAAATGCTTGATGTCATTGATTCCAGGGATAAAATCCTAGTTCCTTGATGTAAATAGTGTTTACCCAAGGTTTAATTGTTTTCTACTTCAAAAATTGCTGATTTGCTCTAAGTATCATCATAATTGTTAATAATAAGAATACAGTAGTAACTAAATTTGCAGTCCTGAAGTGCCTTTTTTTAGTAAAGGTAAAGGCAAAGTTCAAGAAAAATGTTATTTCTTGCAAGAATGATTACAACAGCTGAACAAAAATATTGCTGAATGAATTTCCCTGTATGGGTTCTTTATCCCATAGACCCAGTAGTTTGTAAGGTTAATATCTCCATTATTTTATAAAAGTCTGTGTTCTGCAACACCCATAATCCAATACTGTTTTTTCTCTGCCTTAGGGACCTTTTGAAACCTTAAATACCTTGATTATGTTTTTCCTGAGCTTTTTGACTACTGTGACAAAACTGCAGCCTTTACTAGGAACCATTTTTTGTAAGAACTTTTCAAATAGCAAAGCAGGAATGTTCTTTGCTCCAAAGGATTGTCTGTCAATGCAATTAGGCTGTTTCTGGTTCTGGAGTTAGTTGGAGGTCTCTATACTGTACTCCAGCATCTGTGGAGGTATGCCCTTTCAAGTAGAGCTATGTTTGGTTTTATATCTATACTGTCTTTTCCAGTCTGTACCATTTTATGGTTGGACTCAATGATCTTAAAGGGCTTTTCCAACCTAAATAATTCTATGATTCTGTGACCTAATGATGCTAATTAGAATTGCTGTTTTTCATTATAATAAGCATTATGAATGTATGGCACCAAAAAGAAGTATGCATGTTTTCCTAAATAAAAGGAAAGAGAAAATCCAGAGTAGAGACTGAATTGTCCTTTTCTGTGTATAGTTGCAAGAGCAGAGGAGTGTGGCTGAGGAATTGATTTGTAAGTCCCTGGTTATGCCCTGTCAGACCTCTGCATAAGCCACAATTGCAAAAGAAGAGAGGCACATGTGGAGAACAGACTGTGAAAGTGTTGTCATTGAATGAAAATTTATCAGAGATCTTCCTTAGTTAGTTAACTTAGTTCATCAAAATGAGGGTTCTTCCCCTCTTGGACAGCATTGCCATAGCAAAATGATATGGCACCATGGATAATACCAAAATGCTGAGCAAGTTTCTGTGATTTAGTCCCTTTTTGTTATCACAATTACTTCCAAATGGAGCTCGTCATTTGGACATCTGGATAAGTGTAATCAGAAACCCAAATCTAATGACTTGTTATACAGTTAGAGGCCACAAAAGTGCACTTGTAGTTGTTTTTGACCTGCAAATTATGGCTGTTAAAAGGGCAGCACTTTTTAGTGAGAGCTAAAAATCAAATCCAATCTGATCATTGGAACAGTCATTTCTGGTTGCTGGGTTAAGACACTGGGAATTACCCTAAATTTGTCTTCATGAGGCAATTGTTCACAACCCTTGCCATGACAGGAACCTCACTAGGCTAAGTTTAAAACTGGAGAATCTAGTTAGAGGAAGGAGGAATGGATGTATATATTATCTTCTGCATGTGGTCCTCATTGATGTAAGATTGACTGTGTCTCTGAGATGACAGTGGAGTTACTGAAGCTATTGAACAGCATTTTCAAACCCGTAAAGTTCCAAAACATGTGCTGGGAATAGTGTCTGCACTATACCCTCCTTCTGTAAAGGGCTGGATTTACAGGAGGTACAATACAGATTCAGGTACAGTTGTTCAAATTCCACAGATTGAATGATTGAGGGGTTTGGGTTTTTTTCCCCTGATGATTTTCTTAATTTGGTTTCCAGTTTTCTGAGCCACTCAGATTATGTTTCAAGGCTGATTTTCAGTGAACATTAAAGCCAGACGTTGCTTCAAGAAAAGGAAGGTGAAAGGTGAGAGTCTTTCATGGGCCCTTGGTTGCCAGCGGTGGGTCTTTTTAAGAAAAATAACAAATAGCACAATGTCCGTTAAGAAGTTCTACATAGCACAGGCTTGTATAGCACAGTTTGACCCTGGGTTAAGAGTCTAACCTAACAATCAGTAAGTCGGTACTTCTACCTGACACAGAAGGGAGGGTGTCTTACAGTGACACCAGCACCTGGAAGCAGTGCGTTTGTGCTGGCTGTGCTAATTAGCACCTCACTGCTGTATTTATCCTGCAGCATGTTTCAGGGCTTGCTTGTTTGTAGCTGGCTCAGGCAACTCTGCACCAGTCTGCACTGCACTGTAGATGTACGAAGAAAACTGCAGATCCTAAGTTAAAAGTGGAGACAAAGCAAATATCCTTTCTGAGAGTGGCACACGTGCTTACAGGATTTGGTTGTCACTTGACTTGGTACACAGAAGGTCAGTTTGGTACAATTTGTTTCTTCTCACTTCTGTTTTCACTCTGTGTCTATGAAGTAATTTTATACTCTCTCTGGATATACCTTTTGAAAACTGGAGCTTCTGAGTTACATCACTAAGCAACACAGTTTTCCTTGGTGCATTTTATTAAAGAATGCTAATAATATTTCAGGCTTCATGCATTTGATTTGCTAGAAATGCCTGGAAAGAGTAGATGTGTTACCCTGTTGTCGACTGCATTTGGCTTGACTCAGTCTGGAGATAAAATTATGTTAATGAGATGGGCTTGCACAGACAAAAAAGCCTGTGGGTGAAGATGCAGGATTTTAAATAGGTTAGAGTCTTAATTTGTTTTTGTTCTCTGAGAACCCTATTTTTTCCTGGAAAAACGATTTGAGTAGAGAATTGTCCATGTATTCTGTAAAAATATGAAAATGTTTTTGAAGCTATAGAAGGAATATTGAAGTGTAAATCTATAGTTTATAGCTGAAAAATCATAAAGAGATTGTAAATTATTTATATAAAATCCTAATGAACTTCTGTATGTTGTTACCTTTGTTCCCCACTTAAAAGCACACTTCGGTTCTGCATCCTGCCCCTTTCTCCTTGCTGTAAACACAGTCTTTCAGAAATTTAAATACCTATTTTTTTCCTCCAGATCTGTCAGTAAAGGGCTGAAATTCCATTTCCTGCTACAGACTCACTTAATCGTCACATTTTCTATTATCTTTAACTCTTTCTTCTTCCTCTCAGCCAATCTCTCATTTTATTTATTTATTTATTTGGGGGGTGGATTTCCCCTGCTTTTCACAGCTGTGGTTGCCACATAATGTTTCCTTTCATCTGTACATTTCAAGGTCATCCCCTGCTCATTTCTGAGTTCCGGTGAAAGCTTTGCAATGTGACCAAGTATTACTTGTCCATGTAAACGTCGACTCTGCCAAACAGAGGATAAACCGACAGAGATTTAACAACTCGGCAATCGTCTCCCTTTTGAATGTGACATTCATGTTAAGAAGGCGAATCTGTGTAAGCAGCAAAGGTAGGCTGTGAGGACCAGTACTGGGGGAAAAGAAGATATCAGTGTGGCACTTCTGCAGAAACTAAATTTAGCTGGTGTTAGAATAATAATGAGGAAGAATAAACAGAGAGAAGTCACCACCTCAGTCCTGCCAAATTAGGCTGAATTGCGTCTTCTGGAGTGTGCCCCACTGCCGATATGCCATGTGTTACAGAAGAGGAGAGGAGTATGTTGAGAAAAAGGTATAGAGCTGAACAGAGAGAAGTGTCTGTATTTTGCTTAACCTCCCTGCCTTGGTCCCTCTAGAAACACAACACCGCTAACCTACACAGTTTAAAAGCTGTTTGCAGAAAACTTTTTGAAAAGTTTAGTATTTGTTTTGTACAACTCTAGGCAGAATCATATGTGACAGTTAAAGAGGTATGAAAAGGCCTTTACTGTGGTAGAGTTGTTGTATTATCTGTTATTCTTGCCACCCTTGATATGGGAGGGAAAATTTTACTGTAAAATTCCCCTTGATATGAGAGGGAAATTAGTACAATTATTTGAAATAGGATTGGGTAAAATTTTATTTTTTTCTATGTTGTATCTTGCTTGCATTACTAATAGTTGCCAGGGAAACCAACAGAACTGTAAACTCTTCTGCTAGAAAGGCAGCTATGGTTATAAACAAGGTCATTTAAAACCGTGCCTGCAGATTATGAAAGAGCTAGTGGGGACTTGCCATGGATTCTGCTCTGTGTCCTGGTGCCCTTCTACATGCTCAATTGCAATTAGATACAAAATGTTTATCCTCGTCAGTATTAAATGTGGTTTTTTTACAGTAAACAAAAAAAAAATTATTCTGGTTTACCTCAAGAGGAATTATCCTACACCAAGTGTGAAGTTTGCCTCTCTGGATTCTCACATCGCTCTGGAGGCTTCTGTTATAACCTGTCAGTCTGCTGTGCTTTCCCTGGGGAAACTGGATAATGTTCAGTAATTTTACTTACATTTTAATATGATAGCAAAGTAAATTGTAGCTCTCTTTGTACATGAGGTGTGTGCTGGTTTTGGCTGGGATAGAGTTAATTTTCTTCACAGTAGCTAGTATGGGGCTGTGTTTTGGATTTGTGCTGGAAACAGTGTTGATAACACAGGGATGTTTTCGTTATTGCTGAGCAGTGCTTTTCTGCTTCTCACCCCACCCCATCAGCGAGGAGGCTGGGCGGGCACAAGAAGTTGGAAGGGGACACAGCTGGGACAGCTGACCCCAGCTGACCAAAGGGACATTCCAGACCATATGGTGTCATGTTCAGCGTATAAAGCTGGGGGAAGAGGAAGGAAAGGGGGATGTTCTGAGTTACTTGTCTTCCCAAGTAACTGTTACACATGATGGAGCGCTGCTTTCCTGGGGATGGCTGAACACCTGCCTGCCAATGGGAAGTAGTGAATTAAATCCTTGTTTTGCTTTGCTTGCATGCGCAGCTTTTCCTTTACTTATTAAACTGTCTTCCTCTCAACCCTTGAGTTTTCTCACTTTCACTCTTCTGATTCTTTCCCCCATCCCACTGTGGGGAAGTGAGCAAGCGGCTGTCTGGGGCTTAGTTGCTGGCTGGGGTTAAACCACGACAGGTGTAACTGTTTTCCAAGGGGTTAAGCTTGGCTAACTGTTTGCCTTTCATCTACAAGGGCGCTGTTTCTTATGTTCTACAAAGTGTCCACCCCTGTCAGGCACAACTATGAACCATCCATCATCAGGCTTTCAGGAAAAAATGCTGAAGTTTGTACATAAATCTTTTTAAGGAACAGATGCTTATGAACTTTTCTCACATTGAATTTACAGGACTGACATTTATTACCTTACTGATTTCAGCTAAAGCCTACTAGAGAAATTGATTTAGGATGAAAATAGGTAATAATATCTCGATTAGAATAATTTTCAGCTTCAAAGGACCCTCATGTCCTTCTGCATTAAATAATGATCATAAAATCAATTTGTGTATCTCTGATTCCCTTTGCCTTTTCGAAGGTGATGTCCTTTGCAAAGGACACATTCTTCGTGGTGTTTTGTGGCTTTGAATAGCACTTCCATCCCTTATTTGCTTGAATTTTTTAGTCCCAAGGCCAAATACATTTGGGCTGTTAGACAATCAAAGGCAATTAACAGCTATGAATGCTTCTTCCAGAAAGTGCCACAGACCATACACAAATTTTTGGTCCTTAAACAAGCTGTTTCTGGCTGCCACCAGTCCCACATATTTTATCCTTTACAACTTACTCTTGGATTTGATTTTTGTCTTTTTAGTGCTGGAGAGGACAAATCTGATGCTCAGAGAAGCAGCAGTTGCAAGCATATCTGTGACTGCTCATGCTGTTCAGATGTGACCAAAGTGTATGCAGAAGTGTCTAGCTATGTCGCTGCCAGTTCTCCCAGGTATTGTTGACAGTGTATCCTGACATTTGGGAAGCTGTGTTGCCCGCACTGGACTCCATACCCTTCAGCCTTTGAGGCAGCTTGTTTAAAAGGAGCTCTGTCTAGAAAAAAAGATTATGTTGACACAGTCTATGTATGTGCAGCATTTGGACTTCTCAGCATAGGGAGGTTAAAAGAATTACATGCAGGCATCAATGAGTTGTATTAATTAGAATAAAATGGTTGCATTTGACACTTGTGCATTTATTAGGACAATAAAAAGATGGATTTTTAACTGTATTTCTGTTGATGACACTCATCAGTGTCGTATTTCAGCGTTTCCCACTTGGGAAATATCTTCAAAAGGCAGGTAAGTGTTGTTACCTTCTTATTACAGAATGGTGAAAAATAATTAGAGAAGATTTTTTTGTGACCAAGACGATAGGGATGAGCTACAGTTCTCTGGTTCCTCACTGTGAGTATTTGACATTTGACCAGCAGTGAAGCAGTAGAAACTATTTCAGAGGCTGGCAGAGGAAAAACTTTTCACAAAAATCTGAAAGCAAACCATTCTGTCACATAAAGTTCAAATGCAGACCTTGTGGAGCATAATACCCCTTTTTCTGGATTTTTGATACTTTAATTTTCAGCTATTTACTATTTAAAGAAATGTGCACTGAAGCTTTTGCCACCATGTGTTTTGATTCTCAGCTGCATGTTCCTGTGAATGGACTAGTGCAATTTTGTCTGTTTTTCACATGCATTTCATTGTGCAGGTAGATTACAGACTAAAAGGTAGACTAGATTACAGACTAGATTACAGGTAGATTACTACTGATTGTGATTAGGTGATATTTAAGTCTCAATATTGTTCTCATCAATCAGTTTTCTTTTCAGCATCAGATATTCACATACGTAGTCATTTTCTTTGGCATTGTTATGCAGTGATTCTCTGATTATAAATGCCCCAGGAGTAAGGTGTTATATTAGGGAAGCACAGTTTACTTTAAGGACTGACATTCTTTTTTTTCTCTAGTTTGATTTTTTAATGTCTTACAGTTTTCTTTGTCAATAGTTACAGCTAGGTGAGAACTATTGCAATAGCCTAATAGCTAAGACATATGTTCATTACCATGCTAATTTCTCATGAAATACAGTTTACAGATCCAAGCATAATCCTTATGGGAAACACAGTAACTATTAACATGCAAAAAATATACTTTGGCCTAGTTTTGTCCACAGAACTGTCAAAATAACAGATATTTGTCTACCAAGCATGTCTAAATGTCATATTATTTGGTGAAGAACCAAGATCAAAGGGCTTCACCTAACGTACTTTTTCCGTCACTGTTTGGAAAGCAAAAACTTAAGGGGACAACTTAATTGAAAAGGAAGGATATTTTCAAAATGAAAAGACATTTAATTCTAATAGAATCTCAGTCCACTTCGACTTTTTCAAAACATAGAGTGGTTCTTCCACTCTTTGCCAACACTGAGAGGTGGTTTGTGATAAATCTTGATATATTCAAAATTATTAAAAAAAATTTTTTAAAACCCCCATCTATCAATTTTTGCCAAAATTACCAGGTTGTTCCACCTTAGCTATGATGTAGAATTTTGTCAGGAGAAGGAGTTGGCTTCTTGCACTACCACTGTATCAGAATGCACTGAGATGAATTCTGCCATCTGTCTTCTTAAGTACTAAATATATCATTTGCATATTTTCATTTTTGTTTGGTGATGTTGTAGATCTGTGGAAATGTAATTCAAAATTCTTTGCCCAGCTGGCAAGGCTGCATGATTTTGAAGGACTAACACGCTCTATTTATACCCTAGCTGTGATATGCAGTATTCCATTGGACACTACAAAACAATGTAAAAGAAATATAAAAACATAAATGACAGTCCTCAAATTGGAAAATGATCATGTGTCCCTTTAAATACAAAGCTTTGATCCCAACCTTTTTATAGTTTTGCTCATACAAATTCTAGCAGTTTGTCATCAAAAAGGACTTGTGTCCAGCTGTTCCCACCTGGAGACACGGTGACTACTTAGCACATTGGGCCACCTGTGAACGAATGCATGTTCCCTTCCATCAGGAGTCGGTAGTATACACCTTTCTGTGGAGTCCTCTTTATGAGTGCCATATTGTAGTGCAATATGTCACAAATACAATATGACATATCAGATTACTCAAGAGTTTTCTTAGCTGCAGGTTGTATTTTTGTCAGGTCTGTAATTATGAAGTATGGGAGAAAGGCAGGAGTTTAAGGGCTTGGGGGATTTTACATGTCTGTTTTAACCTTAGGAGAGACACAGTTCTCTGTTAATGTCACCCATTAACATTTCTAGCTCCACATGTAATCAGCTGCTCAGACATGCAGTAATCATGACCATCCATCAAAGACATCGTCATTGCCATGCTCTTGCCTGGACATGCCCCATTGGCCACTCTCACAGCTGTTCGGCCCTTTGATCTGACACTGCACAGCAGTTCTTATTATAACACCAAGATTACTTTAATCTCATGTATAATTCAACTTTACGTCTGATTTAATTCTGTCGCCTGTCCTGTGACCTTTCATGACTACCACATATGCCAGTCTTGATTCTTTTCAAGGGGTCCAGTTCCATCTCTTTTTCCATGTATGGAAGGATCCCCAATTGGCTAAATCTTTCTGTTAAGGGCTGCTCAGTGCACACTGCCAAGAGGAGTCTCTGGGGAACTGATCAGTGATATTTTATAGGGACTGCTTTGCCTGGACCTTGATTCTTTCCAGTAGAGATAAGTTGCAGGATTTAGTATGTATTTTGTGTTATTTTTATTACTACTGAGAACTGAGAAGGAGCAGGATTAAAATCAGTTACGTTCTGGAGTGGATCAAATATTGTGGCTTTTTTTTTTTTTTTATAACTTAAAAAAAAAAGAGTAGAATTTAAGTAATTTGGGTACCAGGATCATTCTGGCTGACAAACTCCTTATAATTGATTTGTCTCACTATTCCCTAAAAAGGCAATCATTAACTGATTTACTAGAAACTCTTGGAGGTCAAAGAGGATGCTGTATATGTGGCATAATGGCAAAGATGTTCTCCTTTTCTCATTACGTGTGTCTTAATACCATTGTATTCTTTCTTATCAACTAGAAAGCCAGGCTCTCTGTAGGGACAACACTATGCTTTTTCTCATGATGCCACTTTTCTGCCACTAGCAGTTCCCAGAATGAAGTATAGTCATGTGTGTCAGGTAGCATTACAATTATACAGCCTTCATCGGCGTTCTTATTTTCTCCTTGCAAGTATACAGCAATATTTTTCCTAAATTAATGTCCAGAAAAGGAAGAGTAATGTCCTTTTCAGAAGATGATAAATCTTTAGCTTCTTCATTCACAGCCTGGCTATACTTGATTTTTTTTTTTGTAACCTATAGTAATTAGTCAGATTTTACCATTAACATTATACCCTTGATCAGTCCCTAGGTGCACAGTTTCACCCAAATATTTGATCCTTGGAACTCTGGCAGTACTGTCAGACTTAAAGATTACTTGAAGTTTCGTTTACATAAGGTATGCCAAATTGTTCTCATAGAATACTTGCAGAACTATTTCTGCTATTCCCACAGCACCACTGAGTCATTTCTTACTGAATTTCTTACTGCACTGCATATTCATGAAAACTTAAGAAATATGACAGTGTTTCTTCTAGAGGTGGTTCTTCCAGTGTCTTACCCCTACAGTTTTACTTTCTTATGGCTTGTTTGCTGCAACTGTTACTTTTTTTCCTTTTACTTATGATTCTTCAAAAGGAGAACATAGGACTGAAGAGCCATGATCATTGTCAAGTCTAGTCCTTTGCTAGCACAGATGACTAATATCTAATCCTTTCCCCAAGTTTAGCAGACCTCAGCTTAAACTCTTTACATTCCTTTATTTGATACCTCTATTAGAATATTGTGTCAGAACATCATTATTATGACAGAAAAATTTCCACGCTAATTTTGCCCATGGCCAGATCATACCTGGTTCTCTTTGTACAGTAGGATGGAGAATTGAATATCTGAGCACCAACAGAGATGGAGTTACAACTTCCATTTTCATATCCTAAGTAAGCTCCACTAGTTTCACCCTACATTTGTCTTCTGCAATGTTGAGTCTGATGATGATCATATAGAATGCCATGTCCTGTGGGTATTGTAAAGTTGATACAGCACTGTACTCTTTAATAGAGGTTGTGATGTGCAAAAATGGTGATTTTTCCTCTCATATAAGCAAGTAATGTGTACCATTTGTGGAAGCCACATATACAGTGGCTTTTCTGGTGTTGCATAGCTCAGTTTTTTTAGATAGGATGCTGATATTTGTTAGCAGCTCTTGCATTCTGGGTTGCATTAACAACTGCAGGAGAATAATTAAATCTAATATTACTTTCAGCTATACTCAAGTTTGATCCAAGGTCTCTAGAACAAGAATTCAATCACTGTTACCTGCTTGTTTATCTCATATCATTTGTATGTGCTTGTTCACATAAACAGAAACACTTAACAAATGAGTGATGAAAAAAGAGGTGTCCCTGACTCAGGACTCCAAATTTATTATTCATTTTATTCAGAAGTCTCTAAAACAAGGATTTTTTTCTTTTAATTGGTTTGATTTATATTTTTTTAATCACAGCTTTATAAGTTCAGTATCTGGATGTTCCTTCTCCCAGTATCAGTCTCATGACCCAGGACCCTTTTAGAACCACCCTTGTTATGAGATGAAGAGGAATGAGCAATAAAATACTGTTCAGTAGAGTCAGATATAGTTATATTATTGCTCAGTGCTTATTGCTATTTTTACCAATGGTATTTAATTAGAAAATTTCAAGTAAATATAGAGCATATACCTCTAACATGCATTTCCTTGATAATGCATGAAAGAGACACCTGCAGAAGCCAGAATCGCAGAGGAACCTGGACAATGTTTGTTCTTTGATTTATATCTGTTTCGTTTTCCCCGTGCTTCAGAATAGCTCAGTATCAATCCTGTTTCTCTTATCTCTTTGACTAGCTTGAGTTAGATCAAAGACCTGTGTATTTCCAGAGAATCTACATAATAGATATAAATACACTGAGAAATTCCTATCTTGGTAATGGCTTTTAGTCTCCCTGGCAATATATTAAAATGATATTGAAAATAAAACAGCAGAAAACAGGAAAAAGAATAAAAAAGAGTAGCAAATGGCACAAACACTGTCCTGTAGAGAACAGTACAGTTGTCTTTTCCTCCACATTACCAGACCAAATATCTGACTAAGAAAGGGTCTGAAATAGTACTACAGAAGTGCAATAAAGTATCAGAGTTAAGGAGCTTCTATGGAGAACATCATACCGAAGGCTCCCTTCCAGTAAAATGCTTGCAATAGTTTTTGAGATTCTGTCCTTTTAAAGCTAGTACCAGAACTCAGCCTGCTTATGGGTTTAAGAAGAAAATAGGCCATGTGTGTGTCCAAAAATAAAGAAATCAGGGTATTTTGCTGTAATTCTGTGGGCATCTGACAAAGCAATGCTGTTTTGTGCTTAAAACCACTCAATCCTTTGCTTTCCTCAGCCGATAACAGTTTTCCAGTTCCTATATGCTTCCAGAAAGTAAACAGACTCTGGTGAAAGTGTGTGCCATGAAAAGGAGTTCAATGCAGGGATGTTCAAGCTAGGTGAGATCCAAGCTTATAAATTCACATGAAACAACGCTGCATGGACTTTTCTGATCAGGACCAGATACTATCTAGCCAAATTAACTTGGTACCAAGCCTGAATTAAGAAGCTTTGATTCTTGCCAAAAGATTATTAGCCTTGGAACTATGCCAAACCTTTGTGACTAGACTCTCTCTGGATCTAAGGTTAGATGCCTGTAGACAGCATTGCTATTCCAACTTGTGCATTTCCAATTTCGAGACTAATATGAGTAGAATGAGGTACTTCAGCTTCTGTCAGTATAAAAATTCCTTGTGTCTTCCTTGTGAAATTCATAGCACATGAGCATGTGTTCTGCTTGCAGTCACAGACATATGGAACAGAGGTGACTCAGCATTTCCAACCTCACGATTAAAAATAACAACAACAAAAAAGAGTTGTCCTCCTTTCCCCAATACCCCTTTTCTCCCCAGAAAATAATGAGTTTGAAAAATAACGTTTGTGTTACAACCCACTTCCTTTTTGTTTGTTTTTGCTTGTTTGTTTGTTTGGGGGGTTTTTTTGTGGTGGAGGAGGAAGAGTTAATTTGGGCTAAAGTTCTTAGATAATCACAGGAATTTAGAAACACCTCCTACTGTGATATTTGACAGCAATGAAAACTGCTCAAGGTTATTCATCCCTCTAACCATTGACCTCTACATTCGATAAACATACAGTTGAAAAATGACAGCAGCAAGGAATTTGTCAAACTCAGCCAGAGAGCATGAATTAGAAGAAACAACCTGTGCAATACTCCTCTGAAAAATCACTTTGTAAAACTGGCATCCCCTTACTGAAAAAAATAATCTCCTTATATGTATTCAGACATGTTATTTGGAAACAAAGTATTGTTTGGATTTTGGTTTTGTTTAACTGATGAGACAAAAGAGCTGGTGGCTTGCTTTTGGGCTTTTTTTATTTTTTAACTTTTGCATATTCAACAGCAGTGGTTTATATTCCATTGAGATCTGCCAGTGGTGGAGCTTTTATAGCTATCAGAGAGGATATAATTTGTAGATATGTAGATCCTAGATTGATGAAAATTCAGTGATGCCTTTAGAAATGGAGGGCAGGAAAAGGAAAGAGAATGGATGACAATTTTTTGCCCTCTCACCTGAAATCTTTTAAATGGCTAGTTCAGGCCCTGCTTCTTTTGCACATACCCTCTAGTGTGTTTCATGTATGTCTGAGGAAGACTGCCTTTCCTGCTAATCCTTCATATCCATTGAGCTTTTGGCCTCTTTACACAATGAAAGACAAAAATGTTCTAGTACTAGTTTTGTAGACACTGGTCTGTAAGAAAGTATATGAAAATTCTAGGGTTTTTAATTTTTTTTTAGTTTTTTAAATGAACCAGAAAACAACCAGTAGTTTGTAGAAGCTCGTTATAGTAGTATTCAGCTTGTGACTACAATTTTGAATAAAATCCCTGAGATACTTTAGGGTTGTATGGTGAAAAGTTGTATTTATGGCCAAGTTCTAAAAGCAAAGATAGCTCATTTTCCTGCCTGGGTTTGGTAAAGACAAAAGTCTGAAATTAGAGCTTTTCTGGTCAAAATACAGCCATCAGGAGCTTCTGTTTAATTAAAATATTTTCGTGAGGTGTTTGTATAAAGCTTCAGCAAAATGTATTCCAGTCCACTATTTACCTTTCATTGTGTCCCTGTTTAAAAATGCTTATGGCAAATAGTGAAAAAAGCAGAAACAATACAGTGTATCCAAACTAAACAGAGTTAGTGCATAGCAAAATCAGGTAATTCAAATTGCTATGGTGTATCATTATTTTAACAATTTGTAAAGTACTTGCAAATAACAAATAAATTTGATTTTAAAAGAACAGTATTCATTTATGAAAGATTCAATAAGTAAGGCACTAAATGAAAAGGAATATTATTTTAATGAATAGTTCTGTACTGATGCAACTTATTATTGTCTCTCTATACCAATCAGTCCCTTCCCTAATTGATTTTTTAATAAATTTTCTTCTTTTGAAAGAAATGAAATCGACTTTGCATATCCATCATGCTTATTTTATACATCTTTAATAGATCAAATTGTTTTCATTAAGGTTTGCAATTATCTGTGACAGAAATGTTGACTAGATATAAATAAAAACCCTTGTTAGCATGTTGCTCTTAATTATGTGCTTTTGATTTTCATGGCATGCATTTTAGAAAACTTTAAAAAATGTAATTACTGATGAATGTCTGTGGCAGGGTGTGATTATAGTTCAGTCTCTCTTATACAAGCATCTGAATTTGAATATAAAATTTTTTCCTGTTGCTAACACATAAGCACTGGTACCAAAATTCCTAAGTAATGGTAATGCATGTATGTGTAAAGTTTTATTTTGTGTCTGAAGTATGTTGACACTGAAATTAATTACACACAGAGAAAGACTTAAAATGAAATAGCATTACTGCTATAACAGTTGAAAGGCAGAACTTCTAGTTTGGAGAAGTTTTTAATTTTCTTTCCAATCCCACCAAATCTGATCAAATCTTACTGTCTTAGAATATGTTTGGCAATGGTGAAGTCTTAGTCATAGTCTAGTTAATCTTGTCCTGTGTATTCATTTTCACAGAGAAGATCTTCATAAAGCCAAAAATGCACGTGAAGAAGGCATGGAACAAATCCTCAAAGGCAGATTTTCAGTTTTCATTGTATGGACCATAGACATATATACATCGCTATCGATGAAACCACAGTGATTTATACTAGTGGCTAGTTGTCCAAGAGAGATGAAGTCAAAGAAGTTCTCCACTACAGTGTTAGACAAGGCAGAAGAGGCAGACTCCATATTAATTCTGCTTGCTCTTTAATTTCAGGAAGTCAGTTCTGAGCCTTATGGATATGTTCAGGCAGGAGCTCTGTGTGATCTCAGAGTAGCTGAAGGGCATCAGATGCCCTATTTCTGCCACTGAGATGTGCCTCAGCAGCCACGTAATAGCTTATAAATCTCTGAAAGCATTTTTCAGTCATGCATTTTTACCATATCCCTAAACCAACCACAAGATTTCAAAGAGCATAAAAATCACTTGTACCAGAGGATTTTGCAGCATAGATAATACTGTAGAAACTTACTGTACTGTCATTTTGACAGAAATAATTGGTCACAGAGCCGCACATATACAAAAAAAGAAAAAAATCTTTATCGCATGCTACCACACAGGATGTGTAGTATAGAGTTACAATTGTAATAATCCATCACTGTCTCTCTGCATTGAAATTGAAAACAAAAAATATGGTATTTGGACTGCAAAAAATAAAACTGAACACCTGTGGTACAGTTACATTATTGGTTTATATTGTAGCTGGTATGTCTGCAAAATTGAACTCTTTTTCTGTTCCACTTCAAATTTATTGCTGAGTAAATCAGAAGTCAGTTTGTGAAGATTAGGACCTGCCATTTTGTAACTAAAATGTTGTTTTATTCTGAACAATTTGGGTGCATATTTGTCATTCCCTGCAACGTTACTTCTTACAAAGTACAGGCGTTTCTTCTGTCTTGTTTTTGCTCGCTTTCTACCAAAGGGATAATTGCATTGCTGATGGCTTGCAAAAATTTTTCATTTATATTTGTAAACTGGAATTTTCCCATTTGTGCAATGGAGACTGAGTTTTGCAGGCAGCATGCATAATATGTATAGATTAGGGGTATGTGTGCATTCCCCCAGTTCTAGACTGCTTCTTGCTGGGGTGCAGCCAGAAGAGAGCAAGATGTGAGTCATCAGCTGTGACATGCTTGAAAGGTGATCTTAATGGAAAACAAGTTGCTTATGGGCTCAGGCAATTGTAACAGGGAAAGCAGATGCTGTATTCTCTTTTAGGGTCAGTGGGCATAAAGGATGCTTTTGCTGTCACTGTTGCTGATGTTATCACCTAATGAAGTTTCAGCTTTACCCTAAGTGATCAGTCTTTTGCAGTGTTACATACTTCTGTCACGTCCTGCTCGCTGCTGAGGGGATTGTTTCATAAAGACAAGTTGACCTAAGACATTATTAAACAATGTAATGCCACTTTCTGTATATTAGCACCTTTTGCTTCAGCAACTGCAAAGAAAGTTGGAAAACTTGACTTGCTTTATGAAGATGAACAATGATCATGCACTTTGCATAGGGTCTTTAAAAAAATTAAAAAAAAAAAGTGACTGATGACCACTGAAATAAGTTTCCCGAGAAAATGGGGTTATCTAAAACAGTAACCATACATTAATCAGATATGCCACAGTTCTCATTTTTCTCTTCTTTTTCTTTGTTTAGCTTTGTAGTGCTTCTTAGAAAATTTGATGCAGTATTGGTGGCCTTTTGCTGTGGAAAGAGTAGCACACTATTATTTTAATAGATTACTACATATTTTTTAATTAATTTCTTCATTTTTTTTCTACTGCTTCATCCTGTGCTCCTGGTATTTGCTAAGAGCATAGCATTAGTGAAATCTGTCTTTGAATTAGTGATACATCTTTTCCTTTTTGCTGCTTGATGTGGCAATGGCATGAAGAGTTTGTCTTTCTGTTGTGGCTGATGGGTTGCTGTAGAAATTTAATTTTTGTGAAGGGAGGGAAACTATGAGTTGAAGAAACAACTTATGCTTTAGTGCTTTTGGGAAGTCCTTTCAGTCTTGCACAAATACCATTTATTTTCTTTGGCACTTAATATCTTGTATATAATTAGTCCATCAAGCCACTTCACAGGTAAAGTATGACTCTACTCCATCTACATTTGAGTGCATTTGAATTCATGCATACCTCTTTTTGCAAGAGCCCTACTATAACAGTATATTTTACTAATCTGTGATGCGACAGACTACTTTACAGTATTTCAGATACCCTTGGGCACTGTTTTTGGCTTGGCCAGTAATTTAGTTATATGTCAAGAGTTCAGACTTGTGTGTCTTGAAAACAAAATATAGTGATCATTTTTGGCAAGGCTGGATGCTTGTTTGTCAGTTGTTTGGGATGACACTAAGCTAAGGCTTTGGCTTTCTGGTATAAGTGATTTTTTTGTTTCTTTGGTTGGTTGGGGGGGTAACCTTTTTTTCACTTGCTTATTTTCTCATAGCAATATATATTTTTGTATATATTTTTGTCATGTCCTGTTTTACTAGGCACTTTACAATGACAGAGGTATTTTCGGTGGAAGGAAGTATAACCATAGCACCTGTTTTATCTGGTTTTTATTATAGTTTTATTTCCCAAATCCCAGCCACAACAAAACATACACACATGTAGTCCCTGCCCAGAATGCTGTCCTGTTTCATCTGAAAGTAGCTACAGTCTGCAATGTCTGTGGCAGATGAGCAGTAATGTGGCAGATGTGGAAGAAGAGGCAGGAATGCTCTCCCTGTACTGAGAACATTACAATGTGTTGCACCTGCTCTGCTGTCATCTCAGGCCTTCCCTGGTCCAGATGAGCCAAAATATTAAGGTTTTGAGTTATATGAAATTTGAAACAGAAGATGCACATGCCAGTAGGCAAAACTAAAACTTTTATAGAAAAATCCCCATTTCATCTTTATACATATTCCACTTTTCCCAAATGTCTGTTGTTCAGGGTAAAGTCTTAAACCATTTATTGGAAATATCTGCTTTGTGTCTATGGTGAGGGATCAGATTCTATCAAAATGTGACTTTGAAAATCCGGTATCCACAGCAGGTCTGGGAGGACATTTTGTATATTAATTAAACAGCAGTTGTAAATGTTCACTGAAGTGCCTGAGTCATGCCATAAAGCAGTATATCTCTTCCTCTACACTTGTAAAACCTCAGATTATGTTTTGGTAAACAGGCACATAAATGTGATTTGTTTATTTTTTGATCTTCTGAAAGATAAACAGTGTTCCTACCAGGAAATGTCAAATGTATTTGTGCCATTAAAAATATTTTCTTCCAAGCAAATAAACAACTCTTTAACACCTAAACCAGATACTTTTATTTTTAAATTGATTCTCTTGTCAACCTGGAAGAGTTCTTAGAATCACTAATGCAGGTAAGTTGTTAATGCTCATTGAAAGCTCTTCAAAGCTCAGCCAGCATATCACCTCTGAAAATTTTGTTTTCTTTTTCCCTGAACCAGCATCTCAATAACACCACCATTGCACTGTTAGGACTAAAGTATGTATTTACCTGACACTTTGCATACTATAATAGGTGAACTCAGTTATTTGATATATATGGTATTTTTTGACCATAAGTTGTCCACTTGTTTATGCTTTAGTCTTCCCTGTAGTCTCGTCACCGACAAGAAGACCGTGCAGCAAAAGCTGATTATTTCCCTTCACTGAATCATTATTGAGATGGTAGTCCATAATAATGAGAAAACTTGTAGATAAAATGTATTACATTACCATGTTAAAGGGTTTGGGATATTGAACAGCACGACCTCAACAAGGATGTCCTTGGGCTGAGCAGGATGATAGCAGCAAAGCAGAACAGACCAATTTAACCACTATTACAAAGCAAACTTTGCAGCCCATCACTGAGTTTCCAGGGCTTATTTGCAAATCAGGCAACATGTCTTTTACAACACATCATGCTGGAATGTTGCACCTGTGCTTGATTTCTGCTGCTTTTTAATCACAACAACTAAAGGTTGCTCATATAGGCATATTTTCCTAAGGAGCAAAAAAGAGAAACAAGTCTGATCCTGTACCGGTTGAGAGAAGGTATCAGATATGGAAGAGATTCGCCTTTACTAAGTACTGAATCTCATCCTGGTAATGAAACAAAGGTGCATTAGAAATATAGGGCTCCAGGGAGTGCTGGTGGGAGAATATGGTACAGCACTGAACCTTCTGTAGTTTGATGTATTGAAAGATGCATGAAGATACATTGCTCAGAGGATGGACGTTTGTGATGTAGAGGCAGCTGCTGGGAAATCACTAGGATGTTTCCCTTACTCTTCTGGATTGTAAAGAAGTCACTCGAAAGAGAAATGTAGAATATATGCAGAGCTGAAGTAGCTACAGATGGAGACTGGAAGGGTAAAGCAGCTGAGTGGGCACGTTTGAGTACCCACAGTAACAGAGAAAATGATGGAGGAATCTGGAGTTCTGTGCATAGGTGAGGAAGAGCTTGAAACTGTCCTGAAGTGAGCTCAGTTTCTATACTAGATTTTAGTGTCATTCTTTTAATAATTTTGCTCTTGCTTCACTATCTGTTCTATTCTCTTGTTTGGGAATTTACAGGCTCTTATTAAACAAGGTTTCTTTTCTGGTATTTGATGTAATTATCAGAGGAATGTAGTTCTGGCTCTGTCTTGGCTTGCTCTTATGATTTATGTCTCATGTATTCATTGCATTGTCTCCAACGTGTACACGGAGAGTGTGGAAAACATTTTTTTTCTTGTGGGAAGGAGTTTTATCACTCTTTAAAAAAGCCAGCTTCAAGAAGGTGGTCTACTGAAACACCAGCTCTCGGTCCCTAACAATTTGTCTTTTAATACACAACAGTACATTCATACATAAGTATGAATTCTTACTGACTCACACAGGACACTGTTTCAAAGATATCTTTGAAATGCTCCAGTATCTGTTGTCATAGAGGATGTTCTGCCAAAGTAGTAACAGTCAGTCCTGTGGGAAGCCCCAGAAGAGGGACATCTGAATTACGATGTTGAGCAGGGACAGGGAGGAAGAAGCATCAGTAGCCCACCTCCCAGGAGGTGATTCCTGGAGATGGTTTTACTTTCCAGCTTGGGAACTAGGTACAATTCTTCCAGCTGGTTTTATTAAAGAATACTGAAACTTTTTCCCTACAGCTCCAGTTTCATGTTCCCACCATTTCACTGGGGAAAAAAAAATGCAGCAAAACTTCTAATATTGCATTTGTCCAAATTTTTAGCTTCCCAGAGTTGCACAGGATTCAGCTGACCTGCAGGAAGGGAGGCAAATGCTTGTGGTCTATACAGTCCATGAGATCTAGAATCTCTCTGGATCAGTATAGGAGCACAAGAAAAGGTCACTAGAGGTAGTCTCAAATGGCAGAGTCAAACCAATAATTTTTCAGGTTATTACATGATTTTTAGTGTGTTCTTTGTTTTTTTAAATCTGCTTTCTCTTTGCCTTTTCTCCCCCTACAAATTCACCTGGCCTTAAAGTGTGTTTCCATAAAAAGCCCAGAGAATTAGCCAATTTATTGTTAAAAACATAATGTCAAAGTTGCCAAGTATTGTACCTGATGAAAGAGAAGGATATAGCTAAATGTCTTATAATATATGGGAGATTACATTTTTAGCAAAATTTCTTCCCTTGCTTATTTTAGAGAGCACAGTGCTTAGCTTGGTAAAGTCTCGCAGCAACACAAACAAAATTTGTGCTAGATTTAATTATTAAATATACAGCAGAGCTGCCAGAAAAGTTGGAGAGTGAATGGAGCTGGGTTTTTTTTGCTTTGTTCTGTTTTGGTTTTATTCCAGTTTTGTGTTGGTCCTTGCTAAACCTGTAACTGTTCAGCATAGTAGTAGAGGCTTATCACATCATTCCGTAGGCTCCACATGCACGCTATTAATGAACACACAAGTTGCAGAATGAACCTTATGGGAAGGTGCCCCAATATAGGAAAAACAGACATGTCTGAAGACAGAAAAAAGAGCAATTTGAAAAATAAAACTAAAACAAAAAATGCCCTCACAACAAGACATTTATGCAGTTACAGGAAGATGTATTAGCTAGCTTCATTCATGCATGGAATTGAATACATTTTCATTTTACTTTTCGCCACTCTCTCTCTTCTCCTCAGTGGGATATTTGCAATCAACACAATTTATGTTTGGAGTTAAGGATTTTTGTGAGATAAATCAAGTTCATTTTCATTGCACTATTTCAAGAGAATTACATCAGAGACTGATTTTATAGAAAAAAAAAAATTGGAAACCACCACAAAGAACTTGTAGAAATTATGGTTATAGGAAAGCTTGAAAGCTGGTTTATATAGATCAAAGATCTTAACAGGCATTATTAGATTATGAGTTAAATTAAGAATGGTCACCATTTTGTCTAACATTCTTCAATGTGCTGAAGAATGCCTTTTCTGTAGCTATTAGAAACTTAAGCTGGACACACAAGTGGGCAGCACAAGAGAACTTTTGTGTTACTCTGAAACCTTTCAGAAAGGCATTTTTCTGCAGGTACACCAGTGTCATACAACTGCATAACTATTGTCATTCTACATGTTGTAGAAAGGCTTGCCGAATGGTGATGCTGGGGGATCCTTTGAGATAATGCCTCAAAAGACTCATATGTGGATTCTGATAACACTAATCATACTGGGTTGTTTTTCATCACATGTACTATATGCATTGTAAGATTCCATTTGTGAAGAATAAAAATACCAATTTATGACTAAAATGTAAGTTTTATTTACAGTCATGTATATGCCTCCATAGGTGCTAAAAGAAATGTTTCAAATTGTCAAATACTAAAAGTTTATTTCCATATATTCAATAACTATGTCTCAGTTAATTCAGATGTGTGATTTGTGTTTCTTAGGAAAATAGGATTCTTTGTTAACTGTTATGGGATCCTGGGATCAGAAATGAGCAAAATAATCAATTTTAAGTAGCAGTAAGTAACAAAGTTAGGACAGAAAGACTAATCAGTACACAATCAGTAAAGAAGAGTGACTTCAGATGCAATCTCAGAATTGCAAAATTGCTATGAACATACTTAGAAGTTTTATGGCTAAAGTTAGTTATTTTTTGACACTGGAAACTTGACAGTGTATGACAGAAGGCAGATTTCTTAGAAATACCCTTGGCTAGAATATTTCATTTCATTAGATAAGCATCTGTTATTATTTCTCTAAGCAGCCTAAAAATAATTGTCAGTTTCTCTCAATTTCACAAAAGCTACCAGTATATTTGTAATGACATAACACCATAAAATAATTTTTAATAACTATTACTAATGATAATCTTTTATTAAGTCTGACTGTGCTCATTCTGCAATGTCATTTTGTGTGTGCATGCATTTTCCATGTTTTATGCATGACTATACGTGACATATAAGTGAGGTTTCAGTAGTGTACTCACCTTTCTAAATGATGACAAAAGGCCAAGCTACTCATATGTTCAGTTGTAGTCACAGTGGGTATTAATATAACTCTTCCGAATATCAGTGGGCCTCCTCTGATCCAGGACTGTTCCAGGACACTTTCTTATGCTAAAATTGACGTATGCTGTAGAGATGAATATGTGGAAGAATAGCTACCTGAAGAAAGTTGAAGGAAAGCTGTGCTACTCTTAGAGGTAGAAATTGTAGAAAGGTTCAGGTAGAGTCACATTGTCTTTGGTAACACCCAGTTAATATATGCATTCTGCTGCTGAGTCAGGGGTTCCTGGGTGATAATAGTATGAGCACCTACGGAAAAGGACCTGCTGTAGCTGTAAGGTGTAAGTTACTGTCCAGGTCCTCTATAATGGCCAAAGTTCACACAGATGTCACGGGCCATTCTATAGTACTTCAAGCACTGTCATGTCTTAATAATGTAAACTTGGTAAGCTGTAGCATTTAATCATCATTTTGCAATAGTATGTGATCAACAGCCATATGTGAATTACATGATTGAGTAATTGTACCTGATGATGCTACAGTTGATAACATCAGACTAAAACACTGCTTTGTGATGTGTTGCAAGGCAGTTTGATTTATCTTAACCCTCCTGCTTGTAGACTAAGACAAAATTGTAATTTCAGAGCCTTTCATTTTACAGCCACAAGTTTATGCTGCTTCTCTTTTGCTGTAGAAATCAGAAGCCAGCTGGGTTAGCTGGAACTAGCGTTAGTGTCCTGGTTTCAGCTGAGATAGAGTTAATTTTCTTTATAGTGGCTGGTATGGGGCTATGTTTTGGATTTGTGCTGAAAACAGTGTTGATAATACAGAGATGTTTTAGTTGTTGCTTCACCAGTCAAGGACTTTTCAGCTCCCCATGCTCTGCCAGGTGCAGAAGCTGGGAGGGGACACAGCCAGGATAGTTGATCCAAACTGGCCAAAGGGCTACTCCATACCATATGGCATCATGCTCAGTATATAAAGCTGGGGAAGAAGAAGGAATGGGGGGACATTCGGAGTGATGGCGTTTGTCTTCCCAAGTAACCATTATGCATGATGGAGCCCTGCTTTCCTGGAGATGGCTGAACACCTGCCTGCCCATGGGAAGCAGTGAATGAATTCCTTGCTTTGCTTTGCTTGCGTGTGCAGCTTTTGCTTTACCTGTTAAACTGTCTTTATCTCAACCCTTGAGTTTTCTTACTTTTGCTCTTCCAATTCTCTCCCCCATCCCACCAGGGGGGAGTGAGCGAGCGGCTGCGTGGTGCTTAGTTCCCGGCTGGGGCTAAACCATGACAGTTAGGCTTTTCGATAGCATCACGGTTTAGGTCATCAGAAGCAACTTGTGATTGCAGTACTCTTTGTTTGCCAGCAACTCAGAGGATTCACATAGATATTGCTGGTGCAGTTACTTGCTAACACTCAATACTGTGTTTGAGCCCTTAGTCTAAAATGAGTTGAATGTAGTGTAAGTTCAAGGTAAAACATGATTTTCCCTTGAAGCTAATAAGCATATTAAGGAAATAAAAGTTTCCAGGGTCCATTATACAGTCTGATGAATTTGACACATTTTGTTTTCTCTGAGGCTATAAAGTTGAGATTTGAGCTATTTAGGAATATAAGGCTGTAAAAACATCAAATGTTGTCATCCACCATCTCAGGCATCTTCCAGAAGATGTTAAATCCAGGAAGAGAATATTCCCTCTATGACTCCTCCCTCACTACTTCTCACATATGTGTTTCCTTTCTAAATTGAGAGAACATTTTTAAAGTACACTTAGTTAAGAGGAAGCATTGAGGTTTTTGAGATGCTGCAATTAAGAAAAAATAATTTCAGTCCTGTTAAGGCTTCTTTGTTGCTGTGTGGCGCTCAGCAGTTTGAGTTTGGCAACTTCTCAACAGAGGAAAACAATTTATATTAAAAAAAAAAAGAAATAAGTGGTGTTTGATCTTTTCCGGGGCAAGCTGTCCAAAGTGTTTATTATATAAACCCAAATTTTCAAAAACTGGTGCTGCTGAAGAAGCTTGGCTTTTTACCTAGGGCAAATCAGTGTTATTTCTTAAGACCTTAGCAGCATCTTTTATGTTGATTACAACACAAAATAGTTTTGCAAAGAAGTGATGCAAATGTCAGGCTTCCTTTCAAAACTGGGCTGGATTTTTATGTTGATGATAACTAAGCAATGATGGAGTGGAATTACTTCTAAAGCCTCTCTTCTGTGCCTGAATGTTGAGGTATCTTAAGACCTTATGGTATCTCCTTGTCACCTCATACAGGAATTTCCAGAATACAGAAATTACCAGTAGCACCCCATTGCTCTAAGATACAGCTGTCATTACGATTTGGGAGACTGTGGTCAAGACACACAAGAAGTTGTGGTCAAGAAGTTCAGAGACTTCCTTCCCCCCTGTTGAGTGCTGGTGACTTGCACTGCTGCCTGTCTTAGCCTGTCTGCTCCCTTCGTTGCCAGAGGTTTTAAAGGTTGCCCTCAGGCCCTTCTTCCTAAAAGTAGCTCTCACCTCTTGTCTTTCATTCCTGTTTAGACAGTAAACTCATGGGACATTGGCTTTCTCTTCCTACATGTATGTACAGCCAGAGATAATTTTATGGAACAGCAATCAGGAAAAAGGCCTGAGGCCTCAAGCCAAGGGAGAGAGGGACCTGCTGGACTATTAAGTAGTGTATACATAATTCATGCTATGTTTGGGAGGAAGCTGCAGCAGCCCAGGCTCTGTCCCAGCAACCCTCTGTGGCTAAATTGATTTTGGGCATTGCAGCCAAATTGGGCTTATGCTGACTTACTTTACATTATACTGCAATGGTTAATGTAGGTGTAAATTGAATGGTCATATCAACTGCAAAGTTTGCAGCTGAGAGATCAAGAGGCTCTTAAACTGCACTAGCTTGATTCCTTGCTGTTGTCTCTGTGTGGGCTAATACCTGGGAGACCTTTTTTGTGAATGATGGGATTAGTCAAGTGTTCACATAGGATTTTAAAATTGAATTTTTTTTTCTGCTTTTGTATTTCATTTCTTGTATACCCTTTGCATGCAAACCTGGAGTTTCTGACAGAAAATTACAGCCCCAGTCCCACAAATACTGACTTTTCTGTTATTCATTGATTGTCCCTGGTGGTACACTGCAGGGATGCCAGGAGACTGTGATTTCTGAATTTGGAGTTCTGCCTGCAGACGAAGGACTGAGCCTCAGCTACTGCGAACACCAGGCAGCTCTCAGATGAAAAGGGTTCTCTAGCCTGCAGCGAATAGCAAATACGTTGTCTGTGTTAGAGACAGGCTCTTCTAGCCTGTGTACAAGGTAGATTAAATCAGATAAAACTGGGAAGAGAAGGGCATAATGCATACAAACAAACATAATAAATAAAATACAGTGGCAACGTTAGAAGTGGTTGGTTAGAGCAGTTTCTAAGGAACTGAGAAGTGGGGGTGTGAATCTTCTGTCAGAGGCAGTAATTAAATATCAGATATCTACATCCTAGGTGAATGCTACCGTAAAACACAGACCCACAGCATCTATCTTCTTTGGCTGGGTTTGGAAAAAAAAGAAACCACCACAACAAAAACTGCTCTTCAGTCCTCTAAAGAAGGTGCTAGGTGCCACACTCCTAACTGGATTTTAAGCAATTTAGGTGAATTTAGGTTGGAGGAGTCGTTACCCAGTAAAACAATGTAAAGTGCATAAGCATCATTGCTTGATATTTTATACACTCCCATCATTAGTGTTTCTTCTCTCAAGACCATTCCCAGACCTGAGTCATGTGCTTAACTTACGTTGTTGATGGCTTTACTTTTTTAAGTGAAAGATCAACAATGACCACTGCAGACCAATTAAAGCTCAGGAGAATAAAATACATTTTAAAATAATATGTTTCAAGTAACCTGCAATACCTCTGCTATATGTTTTTAGTAATGTAAGAAACAACTCTAATCACTAAAATAGACTCATCAATGTTCTCGCTTCTGTTGGAATCAGGAATTTGGGCCACCATTCTCAGCATGTAGGTGGTAAAAATCTGTCATTCAATCTGGAAGCTGTAGGAATATATTCCCTCTCTCCATATGAATCCCCATTCTGTTTTGTGCCTGTCCAGAGTGTGGACAATTTCCTTTAACAAGAATTGAGGAACAGTCAGTCTCATTTACAGTCTCAAAAAGTCACAGGATTTAAAACATTGCTTACTGTGGCATACTTGGCACTCTAAAGGATATTGCTATCTAGGTGGCAGTTCAGTAGCCAGCTCCTATACTTTTTCTAGGCTTTTTATTAAGAAATCTTCTAGAAGATTTACATATATGACTTTAAATTGCCTTGATACGTAAAGCAGAAATGTTAAGAGCCAAACAAGGCCTTTGTAAAGAGTATAGAATTGGCAGCCACACAGTCAACATGAAACTTGGTTAGTGATAGAAAGTACTCAAAAACTGCATAGCTGACAATAGTTGGAGGAAAACAAATTGTCTAGACCCCATCAACTTGTTTTCCATGGGTGTTCTGAGAGGTGTATTCTGTAGAAAAAGAGGTGGCTGTGGTGGCAAAAATTGTAACTGTTCATTTGATAAAAGGCAAAGTAAATGAACAATTTGGAATTTTTCATCTGTAATGTCCAACACCAGGGAGCAATGTCTGGGGTTTTGCATATTTATAATAGCATAGAAGCAATGAGGAGAGGCATTGGTAGAAAGAGAGTGATTAAAACCAAAGTCCTGAAAAAAGTTTTCATTGATCAGAAAATAGCTGAAACTTAAATGAGCAATTTTTCATTTTCTCTGCAAGTTCTGTTCTAACCACTGGATCATGCACAGAAATTGCAGTGAAATGAGCAGGAATTTCTTATAAATATCCATGCCAAGAAATAGCAAGTTGAAAGTAGACATTTCTCATTATTTGTAAAAATGTTTCTGCATAATTACTTCTGCCAACATTTCATTGCTTTAGTGTCCCCTTGAAGGATTGCCTTTCAAAGTGTGTTTTATTGCAGTCTTTAGAGATAATGCAAGGTTGTATCTCTGCTGCTTCAAGTGAAAAGGAATTTAAACTGCAGACTCCTGTTTTAATATTTACCTGACCAGGGTGTGCATGCAGTGCCTTTGAGAGTATTTCAATGTTTATGTAATGTTTTCTGTAATAGTTTTCATTTCAGCAGAATGCATATTCCAAAAGGTCACCAAAAGGTTGGGATGTACCATTTAGCAAATATTGTCACGATCTGCACAGCCTTAATCTGAAACTCTATTTAAAACTTCATGTGAATTTTTGAATACAAGCTTTGCTTCTAAAATTTCCCTTAGCTGGTCACTTTTTGCTTTCTGCTTTCTCATCATATCCCCAGCAGTAATGGATCTTGGTTTTCCAGGATCCTATTACATTGCACAGGGCTATCTGGAGGTTATGGATACAGGCTAGTAAACTGCATATTTGAATTAACTTTCAATACAGAGTTATTGGACCTTTGGGTTTCCTTTCATTTGCATGAAACACTCAATTCTGCATCACTAGGTCTATGTGTTGTTGAAAGCTAGAGCTGTCTCAGGCTTGACTGAGTAGTTAGCATGAGACTGTGCATAGGCCCTATTAGGTGCAAAAAAAAGTTTTCTACCACCTCTGTTCCTTGTGGACCCCAGTCTCTTAGGCAGTATAGGAGGAGCCTTTGTAAGATTTGTCATATTGCAGAGGATACTTTCTTTTGCAGAGGATTGCTTTCTTTCCATATTGCAGAGGATTGCTTTCTTTCAAGAATGGCTAGCAGAAGAGCAGAGAATTGTGTTACTTCCCTACGGCCTGGTGATTAGAGCATTCTCTGAAAAGTGGAATAGCCAACTATGCCTTGTACAGCAACCACCTTGGATTACATTTTCATGTTACCTTTTAGGAGACATCCCTGCTGTTTAGAAGGTGCTTCTGAACTCATTGGTTCAAGAAGTATGTGTGACTCTAGCACTTCAGTGGAGCACAAGAAAGTTTCTAGATTCTGGTCCTTAATTCCTAGGGTTTTTTTTCCATATTGTGTTATTAAGGAGCTGTTAAATAGAAACGTTAAAAAAAAAAACAACCAAAACCCAACAAAATCCCAAACCCAACAACTCCCCATCCCATCCCACAAAAGAAAAATAAAAAAAAGACCTTGAAACAGCTTCCCATGTGCTCGTCCTATGGAATCTCCTTCTTCCTTCTTAACCCCATGGAAATCTCCAATCCTTTTATGCTTTACTGTAGATTCAGTTACAATTTGAGCTCTACTTTTCATTCACCTGAATGACCACAGGAATGGGATAAGAATGTGTTGTGATGTGGTAAATAGTTACCTGTTAGTTTCAAGGAAGAAGCAATGTCAGAATTACAGCTTAGGAGAGGGTGTCCACAGCAGAATACCTTTCCACTTGGTTGTCATCTTTTCATGGAGATTAATGCAAATCTAAACCTATGGTATTCAGTTTATCTAATGTTTCATAGGAGATAGTTTCTGCGCTGCAAAGCTTTGATTCATACTTTCCTATCCTCATCTGAGTAGATATTAGATCTGGAGCATGGGATCAAATTTTTCCAGTTTTCACGCACGATATACTCTGAGGGAGAAATAAAAGAAGAGACAGGGAAGGTGAAAGGAGAAAGGAAGGAAGGAAGGAAGGAAGGAAGGAAGGAAGGAAGGAAGGAAGGAAGGAAGGAATTCCTCTGTTGTCAGTGTAGACCAGAGGAACTACATAGCTCTGTTTCATCGTATCAGTTTCTCTCAAAGGTAGATTTAGCTGGAGATTTTGTTTGATCTCTACATGTTTCTGATTTCTTGAACATGTTCTTTCTCTGCAGATCACTGCTCACCGTGCAGGAAATTTTAAGTCGTAATTTGTTTTCAAGCTACCACCAATTTTTCTCAGCAGAAAAGAACACTTTGTGTCAATTTTAACTGGTGATGGATGCAGGGACATTTTTTATACCTGCAGCAAAAAGGCCACAGTAACTCTCAGAGCTCCTGCCTATGTACATTTTCCGTGAATTAAACAAAAATAAAATAAAGTACTGCCAATTCTGAAAACTGATGCCTGTCCTCTTTCAGGAGCAGTTGAAAGTTAATTTAAAAGGAAAAAAAGTTAGCTAGAGTTCACTGCTCTCCCCATATTTAGCTTAACTCTGCAGTAATTTGAGACTAAGAACCTTCTACATGTTCTTGGGAAAATGTCAATGTCTTGTATTTTGTTATGACATTTGAAAGCTCTGACAAATGAATACATATGTGTAACCCACTCACTAGTAGTCATTATGCCTGTCCTCCCCATTTTGCCCACTCTGTTGTACATCTGAAGTTGTTTCAGTTCTCAGGTATAGATGCTGTCTGTTTAGTTCAATATGGTTCATGCGTTAATTCTGATCACTGTCAACAAGGATCAGTTGTGACAGTGCCTGATGCTGCTTTCAGTTTACAGTGCTGCAAATTTGGAGACAGCGTAACTGAACTTCAGGGCTGGTGAAGTGTGGTGAGCAGGAACTCCCACATGGTGAGGTTTGATGCCAAATTTTGCCACTTGTTCATATTATTGCTTGCCTGCAGAAGCACAGTAGCATTGCATAATCCAACTGATGCACCTGTGGCTAAAGTAAGGCAGTCCTCATAGTGGCACTTACCTGCCAGGTAGATGGCTCTTGACGTCTTGTGCTACCTCAAACATTCCCATAGGTTTTTGGGCAAAGTCGTGTGATGAAGGTCAAAACCAGATTGCGTGGAATGATTAGAAGTAAGTCCTAGCCATCCACAAAGGTGCATTTGGGTAGATCTCAGGCTATCCACAGTGGGAGTAGGGATGTTGGCTACAGTCTCTTATGATTATCCTGGACTTTGGGACATAGTCGAGATGTGAACAGGGCTTTTGTACCACTCTTTGGAGAAGTAAGCTCTTGACGTGCTGGTAGAGCTGTCTGCAGACACCTGATCCACCCAGTGCTTGTACTGGCCAGTCATTATTTTTAATTAATAACAGGATCGATTTGGAGACATGTGCTTCCAGACTGGGGACAGAGACAGACCATTTTCTACTCTGTCTTTCTTTTGCTTCTTTCAAAAATTCCACTGCTCCATCCCTGGGTTATTTGTAGCATTAGATATGGTCCAGATATATGTTATCTATAGCACAGAGGATACTCCATGTTTCTGATGTTTTGTTGTCGTGGTTTAGCCCCAGCTGGGAACTAAGCACCACGCAGCTGCTCGCTCACTCCCCCGGTGGGATGGGGGAGAGAATTGGAAGAGCAAAAGTAAGAAAACTCGAGGGTTGAGATAAAAACAGTTTAATAGGTAAAGCAAAAGCTGCGCACGCAAGCAAAGCAAAGCAAGGAATTCATTCACCACTTCCCATGGGCAGGCAGGTTTTCAGCCATCTCCAGGAAAGCAGGGCTCCATCACGCATAATCGTTACTTGGGAAGACAAACGCCATCACTCCGAATGTCCCCCCCTTCCTTCTTCTTCCCCAGCTTTATATACTGAGCATGACGTCATGTGGTATGGAATAGCCCTTTGGTCAGTTTGGATCAACTATCCTGGCTGTGTCCCCTCCCAGCTTCTTCTGCACCTGGCAGAGCATGGGGAGCTGAAAAGTCCTTGACTAGTGCAGCAACAACTAAAACATCTCTGTATTATCAACACTGTTTTCAGCACAAATCCAAAACATAGACCCATACCAGCCCCTATAAAGAAAATTAACTCTATCTCAGCTGAAACCAGGACATTTGTGCAGGGGGTTAAGCATGCACTAGGACAACTCCAGGCTTGGACACAGCTGAAGCATACAATTGAGGGATCTGTTTGCAAAGAGCTGGTTTAGCAGTATATGCAGTCATTGTCAGATACAGTCCAGCCCACTACTTTAGTCTGCTTATATTAGCAACTGAAGGTACATACCCTTAAAGGTAGTGGAAACAGGGATATGTAGGGCTTAGGTCAGGACTTAACCAAGTCCAAATTATACTGTCATTAGGGACTGAAGTAATTCCACCTTGTGATATAGGTAATCACTTCTTTACAGAACAGGAAATACTTCAGTTAATGGAAGGCTCAGACTAAAGACCAAACAGTGGTCTTGAACAAATATAAGTATGCTAAGTCAGCATTTAGTCTGCAGGAGGTAGAGTGTGGAACATTAGCACACTTACATTTACTGAGCTACTGTAAATCCAGAACCCAGTTCCCATGTAGAATGGAAATGAGGATGAGAGATATTAGTAAGAATTCAAAGTGTCTGTTGTTCCTCCTTATTTCCCTACCTTAGTATAGGCAATGTAATTTAATGAAGTTATGGGTGCTTGGCTAAAAGGCTCTGTCTAACTTTTAATTTCCTTCTCTGTGACACATTGCTATTTGCAAAGAGGTTATGCAGAAGTTAAACTATAGCAAGATTAAAATCAGGGTGATGAGAGTTGTGTGCTGACATCTGAGTGCAAAATTTGACCTTCTGAATTTTGAAGAAGCTGTAAAGAGCCTGGGTGTTGCAGTACATATGTCAGAGAGGTCGTGGAAAGAAAGGCCTGTCAGATTTTGGCTTGGAGCCTTCAGACATGATTTGCAGCCTCCTTGCAAAGAGCAAGCCTAGGTAGCTGTATGATGAGCATGGAATAGACAGAGATATTTTTTCTCTTCAGTTCAGGAACTAGCAACGTATCACATCCACAATGCCCCAAAGCATCCTCCCAGCCAGTTGGCTCTTAGCAAGAATAGAACCAATTTCTTAATCCTTATTACCTCCTCCTGCCAACACGCTATGGAAATAGAAGATGTATCTGCTTCAAAAAGCATTTGTCTGCTTTCCTAGCCAGGCATATGCTTCAGAGGTGACAGCTGCTGCAGAAAAGAAGCACTTATTTATACATACATATATATATAGAAATATATCTATATATATGAATATATACATGGAGATATATGTACGTACATATATGCATACAGCAAATGCTTTATGTGCACGTTTGTATATGAAAAGGAACAAACCAAGGAAACTGATCAGATGCCAGTTTTCCAGTTCAATTTTATGTCTTAGTGCTTTAGAAGAGTAGGGACAATGTCTGTATTCCTAGTGAGCAGCAGACAGAGTAGACCTTATCTTGTGACAATTTCTATGCTTGGCAAAGTATGCTTTTATTCTTAATTTGACATCAAATAAATTCTTAAATATGCAAAAGATCAACTGTCTTGCTTCTCCTCTTCATAAAAAAATAATCCTGCACTCACTGTTTACTGAGAGTGACTCAGTAAATTCTCAGTAATGACATCTGTAGTGAAGGGTAGTATCAAGAGAAACCTAAGGAGGCAGCTGAGTTTTAAGTTGTCTAAGAACTGCATCACCTCAAAGAAAAAAGTAACTCATAATCCTTCTGAAAGAAAAAAAATTCACCATGTTGACATAATTGTAGCAGAGTTAACAGATGCTACATGCCATAGCCTGAGTTCTATGCAAATGAAAATTGGAATAAAAAGCATTATAATAATATGGAATTTTTGGCAGAAAAATTCCTTTTTCTTGCTAAATCTTTCTCAAATACATGTTATAAAACTCCCTTGCTTTGGCACTGGATAGATGCAAAAATTCTCAAGCTAAAAATTTGGTTCATCTGCAAGAGAATAAGCATACATTGGATGCCAAGGGCGGGTTTGAAATGCATTTATTCATTCCCAATTTAGCACCTACTCATAGCATAAAATTCAATGAATTATAAAGGAGGATACAGAAGAACACTGCCCCCCCCCCCATTTTAATAGCACATACTTACCACCATTCTTATGTTAATGAAGTGTTTGTACAGCTGCTACAGTGGGCACAAGAAGATTAAAATCTGCCTTCACTCTGCTTAAAGAACCTAAGGGAGATCAACACATCCGGTCTAGGGGGGAAATAAGTCTGTCAAAACAATTATTTCACATCATTTGCAGAAGCTTAGCACAAGGGTGGGAAGGGAAGAAGGAAATTTATTAACATTTAAGGTAGCTGTATGTCTGTTACTTTATGCTACCTGCCAATTCTTCATTATTTAATGATCAGTAGCCTTGACACTCACATGTCATCTTCAGTATCCTGATAACTTTTATTCTTAATTGCTCTCTTTTGCTGGATTAGTTATAGCTCAGCTACTAGAAACCAAAACTAGTTCACCTCAGAGACAGCAAGTACTGATTAATATTTCCCAGGACAAACTCAGGTGGTGGGTGGTGATGCTACAGAAACTGGGTCTGTTTACGTGGATTGATTGGTGTCTCCTAGATAGGATCTTAGACATCAAAAGGACATCTTTTAGAACAAAAGTGGATAGATGGGATGGGCACAGAGACAGACAGACAAAGAGATTTTAATGGTGATCCTGAGGAACTGTAGCTTTAGTCTCATTGTGATTAGTGAAGCCAGTGGGCTTGTTTTAGCTCATAGCTCCACAGCTCTTCCACACAGCAGTGACATTTTCCTTAAAGTTTTAGTCAATAAATGCAAGAAATATTATGAAAAGCAGTAATACTTTGTCTGTAGTTCTGTTACTTGGGGAGAGTAATATATGCCTGAGAGATGGGGATTGGTTGGGTATGAGAAGATACTGCAGATGGAGAAGGAAATGTGTTTTTCAAAGCAGTTAGAACTATTTTAATTCACTTTGTTACAGTAACATTACCTCTAATCCTTTCCTGATATTTTATTGATAAGCTTTTCACAATGTACATCATAGTAGGATTCATCAGACTTGACACTTTATCCTCACAGTGCATTTGGGAAGCTCAGAAGTCTTCTATTTCCCATTTTACATTTACATTTATTTCTCATTTTCGTAACAGTGAGAGAAAAGAGAGTGTAAGGCAAATTGTTTGAACTTGAGTTTCTGCAGTTAGGCAAGAAATGCTTGTCTTGTTAAAAATCAGGCCAAAGATTTTGCTCTCTAAATATAGATTTAAAAATCTAATATTAGATACCTCATATGGGAGAGATTGACCTCTGTGATTGACCAGCACTGTGCAAAGGCCCTACAGTAAATCTCAGAGACAGATTTTTGATCTCCTAAAGCTTCATTGCTAAAAAGTTGCTTTTCCAAGGTTGCTTTTAATGCAAATCAATCTTTAGACACATCTTAACAATGAGACATAAGTTGGCTAAAGCTGTGTGAAAAACTGAATTTCTTTTCAGAAGCTGAACCAAAAATAAGACAAAATAACTTTTGGTCAGTTGGAATGAAAAATATTAACTGCTTGTTTGGGGATTTTCTTCTGAAACAACAAACCAAAAAAAAAATTCTGGCCAGACATGAGATGTTTTAACTCAGCAAAAAACACTTGATTTCTTTTTTGTGCTTGTATCTCTTTTTTAAAATTATTGAGTCTGCTTGTTTTTCAGATGAATTTATTTCAGTTTAAAAAAAGGTATAAAAGTTTAAATTCAAAATTTTTTACTTGTGCCTTATTGTAAAGTAAGTACTGCTTCTGATTAGTTCACTGTTCTGAGAGTTTTTGTATACACCTTTATTTTAAAGTTATGAGAGCTTTGATTATGAAGCACAATGCTGTAACTTGGTAGCTGTAACAAGCTACCTCTGTATAAGCCCTCCAGGTTGAACCTTTTGTTACACGTGAATTCTTCCTTCTCTCTGTTTGTTTTTTTGTTGGTATAGTTTGGTTTGGTTTTTTGGAAGTGTGATTTTCCTAAGGACTGTCATAATACAGTATCAGGAAGGAAAGGCATACCGCTGCAAATTAATCCATAGCCTTGGACAAAACACTCTGCAGTTGTACTGACAGCAATCAATAACTCTGTTCTAGATCTAATATGAGCTTTTAACAGGTTTTATTGTTAGAAATAGTGTTCGTGTTGAGTATATGGAAGTATTCTCATTGTTTTCATGCTCCAGTACATGATTATTGATGATCTCTTACATTAGAAAGATCAGTTAAAATGCATTTTATTTTCTGTTTGAGAGAGGCTGAGAAAGATGATGTGATCAGGTGTAGGGCTTTTTAAGCAATGGCATTAGATCTGGAACGTACAACTTCCCTAATTTTTGCCTGACTCTTGATTTGCAGTGAGTGGGACTGGATGGCAGAAAGTTTGTACGTCATCATCAAGTTCTTGACATATTATCTAAAATACGCTATCTTTAGAATCAGCTTGCTGCATAGCTATCAAATTTGTTTTTTCCTGGGGCACTGGGAGTAGCATTAGCTTATTGTACTCTAGGGCATATGTGTGCTGAGTTGCTGAGTTGGTTAGAAGTCCTGCTTGGCTAGAAGCAGAACCTGCCGACTGTTTGGGGACTTTGATTTACAAATTACAATTAGGAGGTATCTGAGTAAAGATAATAAGAATTGTAATTCAGGACAAGAGGATTCAAATCCATGTTAACAGTGGATCTAAATCCACTCTTTTTTTTCATGCAATCTTTATTGCATCAAACTCGTAAAGTAGACTGCAAATGTTTAACGTGTGGAAAATTAGCATAATTATGTTTAGGTGTCAAATGGAGAATCCGTTCTTTATATCCAGTTATTACATACTTTCCATCCAATATTTTCCTCAAGGAATACAGCTATGAAACCACATGTAGAATAAATTGTATGTAGTGGGTTTGCAAAAGAAATCCTTACTCCTCAGAGTAGCTGAAATTTTTCTACAGAAGAGAAAAAGTTATGTCACTTCTGAGATATGTGCTTCATAAATATGTAACTGGCATTTCATTTACTGTCATTCCAGCACCTGAAAACATGGAGGAAGAATTTATAGCTAAATGAAGCTTCACTGATTTTGTGCCTTGGTATCCATTTATGTTGTTTGAGGGACATACTGTACTTCAGAATAATTTTCAAGAATTATTTTTTTCCACTGAGTTAGCTTCTAATATTATAAAATTAAACAAATATTCCTGATGTGTTATTATACACTAGACTTTGTTGATAATGTTTTTTATAAAAAAACAGAGCTGTTATTTTTGCATTTGTCATATTAATGGATTAATTTAAGTCTTAAATATTGTGTTTAATCATGCCATAGGAAAATACAGGCTCTTATCACAGTGACTGCAAGCAATATGATAGCAAAGGTAATGAAGCATTCCCTTCTGAGACTATGAAGTAAGTAAACTTGATAAACCTCTTCAGAAAGTTTTACAAGTAAAATAGCAAAATTTGGCTATCTATTGCTTTTCTCAGAGGGTGAGTTCATCACCCCAAGGTCTTTTTTGACACAGTTTTAACTATTTTTATAATTTTTCTGACTCAATTTATCACTGAATCATATGAAAAAGAGTTTTCAGCAGTTATACACAGATTTTGTCTAGCAAAATCATAGAAGAACCATTATGGGACTGAGAAACAGAATGATAGAAAATAAGTCTATTTTCTCTTGTTCAAATGAGTTCTGTAACTCTAGCAACTGATCTCCATGAAATTTCTTACTTCTTATTTGCCCCAGTGTGAATGACAGAAAAGTTAGGTCTTAAAGGCTTACTCTGTGGAATCGACTGAGTACTAAAACAAAAAAGGAAGCAAGTCACCCTGCCACTCCAAAAAATTCACTTTAGTAATGTTTAATCAGAATCTCAATCTGAAAATACATTCATATCACAAAGGCAATATTTAAGTCAATAGAATGATCTCTTTAACTGATCGAATTGTCCTAGAGTGTGTTTGTCACTTAATGATACTGAAAGTGATAAAAGTAATGATTTTCAAAAGTGGAAGAATTTTCAACTCTTTCCCAAAGCAGCGTGATTTGATCTTAAGCACCTCCTTGATTCTAAAATGAGTGCTTACCCCATTGACACCTGGGTTCCTTAGTTCTGTCCTTAAAGGATAGATTGATGAGAGCATACCAGAAATGCTATAATCCTAATTTAGGAATAAATAAAAGGAATTTATTTAGGAATAAATAAATCAACATGTCATCATGTGTTCATCCTAAAACTGTTCTTCAGTAAGGCCCTACATTACTTCTGTGGGGATATGTGAAAGGTCTGTGGGATCCCATCATAAATACTTTACATAACCTTGCTGTTGACTCTTGTGCCTTTGAGAAGAAACAGTTTGTCAAGTTTGAATATGCACCTATGCTTCCAGTTATGACCACACAAGGTGTCACTCCTGTTAGCAGCATCACTGTATATTTACTCTGGTGTTCTCATCAAAATACACTAAGTGGATCCAAGTCTGTCTTGATTTATGTTCAGCGATTTCCTTGGAGCTTAACTGTAGATTTGTTTCAAAACAGAGTTTGAAACATTCGTCTTTGCCAACATGACTATTTTGAAGGAAAAGTCTACATTGCTTTAAAACATTTCATGTCAAGGCCAAGAAACTTATTGAAGATGACATGATTTTCTGTTATTAATCATTGATTTGGTCATTGAAATAAAGAAAAAAAATAATCCTGTCATTTGCAAAAATGGAGAGCCTAAGCCCCACCACTTCCTTCAAATGGTAGGTGTTGATTTTCTGGTGGTTTGCATAGACCAGATAGTAATCTCTAGAATAAAGGGAAGATCTTACTTGCTTTTGAAAATTACTTGCTCCATTTACTGAGAAATTAGTGGCGTGTCGAGGATTTAGGAGAACAGGGTAGAAAACAAAAAAGTTTTTGTGATTGGTGTAACTTGCAGTTAGAGCCAGTGTTTCCTGCCTCTTCTTTCTGTGGGGTTTGGCTTGTCATCTCTTTCACCACAAAATGGTCTGAGTAGGACTAATTCTGGGGCTGTTGTATGAGACAAGATGGCAGTCATCACAAGTGGGGGAAAAATCAGAAAAATCATATGCTAGGCTAGGAAATCCAAAAGTGACAAAACATCACATTCTACTGGTAGAATGTTAGATATAGCATCAACATTAACTCCATGTAATCCTACCTTTACAAATCTTTTTTGTCTAACCAGATGGATTAGTTGAGGAAAATCTGAACAGAGGTGCATGTGTAAAAAAATACATTATTTGGAAATCAGCTTCTGGCTGCTTCAATTCCTGATGAATTTTGTCAGTTTGTTCTGCGAAGACTGATCCCAGATTCTGTAAAAAACAATTAGGATGTTCACAAACAGGCTGTATGTAAAGGGTTTTTTAAATTTCATTTTAATATGGAAGTTCTGTTGAATGACCTTTTTAATCTGTCTTTTCCTAGATTTAGATGTGAATGATATGATCAACTGATCCCCAAAGCTTTTTTTTTACCCAAAAAACACACAGAAGTGTGCATTGGTTAGTCAGGCGCCTGCCTATCTCCAGATGATAGGTAGTGTACTTTAACACAACACATTGTGCATTTTAAATATCTGTGTTTATCTCTGTCACAAACTTAGGCCAGTACAGACACTATAATTTAGTTTATTAAATAAGCTGATCAGTGTTTATTTAATTGGATAAGTAAGAAGGTAATAGCACAGAGAGCTGAAGAGCTTTAGTAGTGGAGTCTGACAGGAACACCAGATAAGAAAATCACTAGTATGGGGAATTGGGTCTCATTTAACAATGAAATTATACAAATCCATTCAATTACCTTGAAGTAATTCCTAAGTGTGCACATGCAAATTTGTGAAACATCATCAAGATCCATCACTGTCATATTGATTTGAATTAATTCTCTGCAACAGTAGAGATCCATACACTGTTTTGTAAACTAAAGCTTTTCAAGAGCTCTGTTCTCAAGTAATTCAACACAGAAAAGCAGGGAAAGACCAAGAAACAGCACCCAAAGTCAAACCAGTGACTATGGTGTGATACACCAAGCTTAGGCATTCTGAGTCTCACCACAGCAGCACCAAGTTCAGCACAGACTGCAAAAACCTGGCCAAAAGCAGGTTAAATTAGACTTTTTTTCTGCAGGACTGAGAGCTCTTAGTATCTGAACTGGTTAGTTTAAAAGAAACCTGAATTTCTGTACAAAACCCTCTGTGATTTGTTTTGACTGCACAGTAGATACCCTCAGAAAGACTTCACACATCTCTCTTATCAAATCATCTAATACTACAGGAATACAATGTGCTTTGTGACTTGAAAAGAGTATTGTGTGTTAAAAGGCAATTTTTCCTTTTGAAAAATGCTAGCACAAAGCACTACTTCCAATCTTTTTCTTAGAGTGACCTGATGTTACTTGTTGTCAAATTCTGATGCCTTAGAGGTACATGGCATAATCATTTTTCCTTGAAAGGGCAGAAGACTCATTGAATTTTTGGCTGCTTCTGTTCAAGACCATTATTCCTTTTTGTTCAGGATAGCACTTTATCATTGCAGGCTCTGGTTAGCAAACTCATAACCCACTCGCTGTAATTCGAAAAGTCTATATAACATAATTTTCATATAAAATTACAAAAGGACCTTTCAAATAAATTTAAATACTGGTAGTATTAGTAAAACAAAATTTTAGATGCTCACAGTGTAGTGGCTCTATATGAGTAAATATTACAACAAATAAACTGCAGTTTTGAGAAAAAAATCATGAGTAGAAAAAAATTCACAAACCTCACAAAAAAGAAATTCACAAGAAAATGTCACAAATTGATTTAGACTTTGAATGATAAACTGGTTTGAGACCATGCTGTTGGCTGCTTTCCTTATTGTTACAAAATCCCATGTAGTACAGTGCACACCAAATGTGGAAGTTGCTTTTTTTGCAGGACAAATTTAACCAAAGCTTTTAATAGCCTTTTGAGTTTTTAGTAGTTTTTAAGCTCTAAATTGTAGTGCCTTCTATAACCGTATATATACACACACGCGCGCACGCTCACACACACTTTATGTGTAGCTATTCAGGAAAAGCTAAAGGGTAAATAATACATTAATTTGATTGAGTTACCACCAGTTTTGTTTAAAGAGGAAACAAAATATTAAGATTTATAGTATGCAGAAATGAGCACACTATCTAGTCAGTGGCAATAGGAACTACTTTTTGTAGAATCATTTATACAATGAACTGGAGCATTACTGCTCAGTACTGATAGAGGACTTAGAGGTTCCTTTTTACAGTCAGTAGGTCATTGACAAAACAGACCTTACCTGCCGCTGTTGTGAAGCCACTTTCAGGAGGATTATTCCATGTTCATATTACTTACAGAAAATTAAGAGGAATTATGTAGCCAAGTAGTATTTCTGTCAGGAAAACATCTATTTTCTACACAAGGTAATTAGTGAGATGTAAGAGTCAAATGAGGACAAAACAGGTTCTTGTTTTCACGTATGTGAGGTCAATGCAAAGAGTTTGTGGGAGCTTAGGTTTTATATTTACTTGTTATGCATAGGAAGACTGTAAGTTGCCTTTGGTACCCCGGGATGCTCTCTCATTAGGTACAATGAGTTAGGCAATGTTCTATTTGTCATCAAAAGCTGGCTCCCAGCCTTTGTTTCTGAGATTTTTGAGTAAGCACAAGATGGGAGGAGCTCACTCTAGACATCTGTCCAAACACTTCACTAGCTCCTTAAAATCTCCTTTGTCTCTTGACAAATTAGGCTGCTGCTGAGTTGTATTGTACTGTGTGGTCCTGACGGATATGTGTCTCTCTCTCTCCTTGTGCTCTACCATCTCTTCCCCAGCCTTGCCTTTTGTTTACATGTTAGGGTCTTGGAGAAGAAACTGGGTGTTTTGTTCCCTGTCTGCACCATGCCTGCTACTGTAGCAGCCGAGCTCATGACTATGCTTGCTGGGTGTCATTATGGTAAAATAATGGTTAATGCAAAAACTTGATTTCTTCATCTATGATACTGTTGAAGGGCTTCAAAATGATGGTTAAGGATTACTGACAGCTTAATACCAAATATCAGTATCATGACTTAAATTAAGTTAATGTTAGAGATGTAATTAAATCCACAGAACTAAAAATGTGGAGATGACGTTTTTCTCTTTATTATTGTCTCCCTTATCTCTGGCTACCTCCTCTTTTCTAATATCAACCATACCAAGGGACAGAACATAGAATAAATACATTATTTGAGTATGCATAAATTAAATTGAATGCAAAATAAAAATAGTTCACATAGTAAATAGACATTAACCTGCTGAATTGGGTGAATTTATGAGAACAGTTATTTCAGTTTTCCAGATATATTGTGACTAAAAGTCTCTCTTAAAATTCTTAATTCGTCTACAGCCCAGCTCTATGAGGGACACCCCATCACTGTGAATTACTGCAGTACTTGTGATTGGTGCATTCCAGCTCTCTGTCTCCTGGGCTGTACAAGAGAGTGCTTTTTTCAGCAAAGGCTACCTGGCATGTACCCTACAACAGTCTCTTTCTTTGACAGCACTGAAATGTTTGCCTGAAATGTTACACTGCATGTCCCTTGCAGTATTGTAAAGTGAAGTGATAAGATCTGCAGCTGATGCAAACCAGCTTATCATCACTGCCACCAGCTTGCTGCACATTGTGTGAAAACCTGGTCCATTACCTTTCGCTTAACTTTTAAATTATTTTCTTTCAAGTTATTTCTTAGAGTTGCCTGAGACTCTTATTTATTTTTTGTAGTTGAGATGGCTAACTTCCAAGCTTACAGGCTAGGATTTTTAGATTGGGATCAGAAAGAATAACATTGTTCCCTGTGGCACCAGTGATGCATCCAAGTTAAAACAGTGAATTTATTCGACATGTACTTCTTTTACAGGGAAAAGAATTCAGCATACTTTATTCTGGTTTTCACTATGGAAAAATTGTTTCTGTGAAAGTTACAATAATGTAAAATAAGGGGTCTTGTAATGAATGTTGCTTTCTAATCTTGTATTGTTATGAAGAATGCTATGCTATTGGCACTGAATGATCCATCTGTATCAATTATGGCAGTGCTGCACCTCAGTGTCATGGTTATCTTTGAGAATGCTGTGGAGCTGTTACCACCTAGTGCCAGAAACTTTTTAAGAGAGATGTTTTCATTCAGAGTATACTGGTATAATAGAGTGGGCTGGCCACTGGTATAGTAAGAGTGGTTCTTTTCAAGGGAGTGCACTGCACTACGTTTTTTTGTTTTGAGGTGAATATGTTCATAGTTAGAATATATTCACTGCTTAGAAGTTGAATCTATAAAGTCAGTGGGAAATCTGATAGATTGAATGGCTTTTCTTCCTTAAAAAGACCCCAAAGGCATATGTCCATACTGTATAATATTGGAAATCCAGCCCTGTCACTGTAAAACACAGAATAGCTCTAAATGTTTCCAGCCTGAAAAATCTTTTAAAATGTCAATAAATGATCTAATTTACAAGGTTGAATACTTATCTGAAATTGAAGGGGAGAAGAGCACCTAACATATATTTAAGCAAAGAAAAAATACTATTCTAGTCTATAGGAAAATAATTTACTGAAATCTTTCAGAATGTACTGAAAAGGATAATGTCACATTATTAGGAAAACTTACAATTAGGATTCAGGTAGGCTGTTAAGTTGGCTTATTAAATCCCATATGCAATTGAATGTCACTGAAGGTTTGGAGGAAAAAATTGTGTCAACTAGTTATGTCCACTGTTGCTGTGACAACAGGATTGGAGAACAGTCTGATTAAAACAAAACGTCGTCTCCCAAAAATAACTGCCAAAACCAACAAAAGAACATTCTCCTGGTCCTACTAAACCCAAATAACCAGACAATAAGAATATGATGGCATTCCAACTTAATGAAAATGAACCATGTAAGTATTGAAATTGTACCTGCTGCTGTTGTCTAGAAAAGTATTAAAACCAGAAATAGATAACTAAAATTAAAGGCAGATTTGCCAATTTAGATAAACGGTTAAGTGTAACACTCAGCGTGTGTTTTATTAAATTTTATTGAGGAATGTGTTTGACCTACTGTTCTGTGATGCATGGGTGTCTTGCAAAGCAAACATTAGATGCCTGAAGACAAGCCCTGTGCTTCTTAACCATGGCTTGTGCAGAGCTCTGTTACAGGCTGAGCACTTCTGAAAAATATGCTGGCTATTTGTGTGTCTAAATGGAAATGGACCTCTGTGTCTTGCCCATAGCTGCTACATGAATTATTGTTATCTGCATTTTTCATATAAGATTTATCTCAGATTTGTAGACCAAACTAGCTAATTTACCTGTTGTTTTGGTGCAGCTTCCTCCCTATTTTTAGCTCTGTACATGTAGCTGGATATTCCCAGTGTATAGTAACTGCTATATCCAACAGCAGGATCACAAGCCACAGCACGGTAACAATGGCAGGCAAGGGTCGTTATTTTCTTAAAATTAATTTTGCCTTAAGCCTTAAGCCAAATTACAGTGAGAATCTACAAGTTGTGAGGCTAAGGGCAAAGATGGACAATTATTCTAATTTGAATTGAATGAATTTGCTGATTGGGGAAGTTCTGGTTGTTGGAAGCAGAGACAAAAGGGAGAGATAGAAAAGGCTAAATTTTATACCTGCCACTTAAAATATGTCTACTGAACTGTAATTCAACTAAGCAGCAGCAAGTAACTTTAATTAATCTCTAATTAGGCCCATGAGTTTTAGCTGAGAGAGGGTTTGGTTTCTTAAAAATAATTAAAAAAATCCCTCCACCACCAAAGACTGTTTTTCCAGACTCTTCTAGCCTTAATTGCAGTCCCAAACACCTCAAGCAATTTTCTGGGCCAATTAAATGAGGGCAGTGGCTAGTTTAACACATTGCAGTGCCTTACATTTGGTGTGCTTGCTTGCTAGAGTTAAATGGTTCAAAAAGTAAGGAACAGCCTGGCATCCAGACCTAGATCTTGCAGCTGGCATTGCTGAGCAATTGCTGTGGCCACTTCAGATATTTATGCATAGTATTTTTTCTACTGATGCCTAAGGAGACTTAAAAAGTAGGAGGAACAACAAGAGCAAATAAAGAGAACAAAAGGTGAGGGGAAAAAATTGAGCCCTTGTTATTAATAGGGTTTTTATGTGCTGAGAACACATCCCCTGAAGAAGTATGACTTCTTCCTTCTGTGCTCTGTTATAGTGCAGTATATTCAGCATTGTTTATGTTGCATATATAAAGGAATGAAGTTTTGCAATGACAGTTTTTAATATACATCTACCCTAATGCTACTTTGGAGGATGATTCACTGAATAGGAGCAGATATCAATATTTAACACAAGGCAATATTTTCCCTGTGTTTCTGGAAGTATTTATACAGCCAAAAAGATGGTGAAATTTGGCAATACTTTTCCCAGTGCATCTGAAAACATTGAGGGTCTCTAGATAGTTGTGTTTCTGAGACCTATGTCTGCTGAGTATATGATTTATGTAATACATTAGTCTATTTTCTAAAGGGTTAATTAAGAAGGACCACTGAAATAAGCTAACCATGCTGTTTATGTTAGCTGCTCCATTTCATTTGTTTCATACAGCCTTAAAAAATATTGTTACACTGCCTGCTTCTCTGTTGACCTTAGATTACTTCATATTTGCTGCTGCATTTATATTTCATGCAACAGAAATTGAACCAAAGAAGTTTCATGCTGTAAATATAAAGGAAGAGGACACAGTAACCTCAAGCACTGATGACAGATAAGAAACCAATGTCAGAAAATTTGGATGGAAATTATCTTCGAAATTGGGGAGTATCTTCTGCAGCAGTAGAGTGAAATGGAGGTCACAGGAATATACAAGGTGTACTTTAAGTTCATGTGGGGGAGGGAACTTGCCAACTCTACAGCACATTTAGGTCACTTAAGTACCATGATAGGCACTAGCCCTTTTCTTTCCATCTAAATTGTATGCATATAGGGTCTAAGTGCCCGTACAACCTCTAGGCACCTACATTTCTGCTACAGTGTCATTGTAGGAATCTTAGACTTTGTCAGCTCAGCATCTACCTTATACACATGTCCTGGTGAGGATTCACAGACTGGGCATTTCCCTGCATAATACTTCACTTAGGAAATATGACCCAGTATGTGTGCTCAGAAATAACCCCAGCAACCATCTAGGGGTACTCAAAATTTTAAATACTTTCATCTTCCTGACTTAGAAGAAAGACTTCCTCATCATCTGCCCTGTTAATAGGGTACTGTAACACTGGGTAAGGAGATATTCAGGGCTGGTGTTCTCTGAAATCATCCTGAGTTTCTGTACTTAATTTAAAATATCTTAAAATTATTTGGGAAATAGGTAGCTAAACACACTTGACGGTCTGAGACTTAGTCTTTGATGGCTTCAGCACTGTAAAATCAGCATCTCACAAACATCATCAGATAAAACTTACAAAGTATGAGTCAGTCAGACCCATTCTAAAATAAAAAGGGAGGACAAGTACGATTAAATCACTCTTTTAAGTATTGCCCAGAAATTAGTTTATTCTCACAGTATCTCTATAAGGTTAGGAAGTGTTAGATAAGATCATTCTATCTAACACTTCCTATTCTATCTAGTGTTAGATAAGATTATTCTGTCTGGGAGATGTGGTGGTTGGAGGCCATCTTGGGCTTAGCAACCATGATATGATAGAGTTCTTGATTCTTGGTGAAGTAAGGAGGGGGGTGAGCAAAACCACTACCATGGACTTCCAGAGGGAAGACTTTGACCTGTTCAGGACACTGGTTGAGAGAGTCCCTTGGGAGACAGTCCTGAAGGGCAAAGGGGTCCAGGAAGGCTGGGCATTCTTCAAGACGGAAGTCTTAGAGGCACAGGAGCAGGCTGTCCCCATGTGCTGTAAGACAAACCAGCAGGGAAGATGACCAGCCTGGCTGAACAGGGAGCTTTTGCTGGGACTCAGGAAAAAAAGGAGAGTTTGCCCCTTTTGGAAGAAGGGGCAGGCAACTCAAGAAGAGTACAGGGATCTCATCAAGTCATGCAGAAAGAAAATTAGAATGGCAAAAGCCCAGCTAGAACTCAATCTGGCTGCTGTTGTAAGGAATAATAAAAAATGTTTTTACAAATACATTAACAACAAAAAGAGAGACAATGAGAATCTCCCTCCTTTATTGGCTGCATGGGGGAACATTGCCACCAAGGATGAGGAAAAGACTGAGGTACTTAATGCCTTCTTTGTCTCAGTCTTTAACAGTCACACCAGTTATCCCCAGGGAATTCAGCCCCCTGAGCTGCAAGACAGGGACCGAGAGCAAAATAAACCCCCCATAATCCAGGAGGAAGCAGTTAATGACCTGCTACACCACCTGGACACTCACAAGTCTATGGGGCTGGATGGGATCCACTCGAGAGTACAGAGGGAGCTGGCAGAGGAGTTTGCCAAGCCACTCTCCATCATTTATCAGCAGTCCTGGTTAACAGGCGAGGTACCAGACGACTGGAGGCTTGCCAATGTGATGCCCATCTACAAGAACGGCTGAAAGGAGGATCTGGGGAACTACAGACCTGTCAGCCTGACCTCGGGACCAAGGAAAATTATGGAGCAGTTCATCTTGAGTGTGCTCAACAGGCATGTGCAGGCCAACTAGGGGATCAGGCCCAGCCAGCATGGGTTCAGGAAAGGCAGGTCCTGCTTGACTAACCTGATCTCCTTCTACAACCAGGTGACCTGCCTAGTGGATGAGGGAAAGGCTGTATCTACCTGGACCTTAGTAAAGCCTTTGACACTGTCTCCCACAGCACTCTCCTGGAGAAGCTGGTGGCTCATGGCTTAGGCAGCTGTACTCTTCGCTGGGTAAAGAACTGGCTGGATGGCCGGGCCCAGAGAGTGGTGGTGAACGGAGTTAAATCCAGTTGGCGGCCAGTCACAAGTGGTGTTCCCCAGGGCTCAGTTTTGGGGCCGGTCTTGTTTAATATCTTTATCAATGATCTGGATGAGGGGACTGAATGCTCCCTCAGCAAGTTTGCAGATGACACCAAGTTGGACAGGAGTGTTGATCTGCTTGAGGGTAGAAAGGCTCTGCAGAGGGATCTGGGCAGGCTGGATCGATGGGCCAAGGTCAATTGTATGAGGTTTAACAAGGCCAGGTGTCAAGTCCTGCACTTCAGTCACAACAACCCCCTGCAACGCTACAGGCTTGGGGAAGAGTGGCTGGAAAGCTGCCTGGCGGAAAAGGACCTGGGAGTGCTGGTTGACAGCCAGCTGAACATGAGCTGGCAGTGTGCCCAGGTGGCCAAGAAAGCCAATGGCATCCCGGCTTGTATCAGAAATAGTATGGCCAGCAGGACTAGGGAAGTGATCATGCCCCTGTACTCGGCACTGGTGAGGCCGCACCTCGAATACTGTGTTCAGTTTTGGGCCCCTCACTACAAGAGAGACATTGAGGTGCTGGAGTGTGTCCAGAGAAGGGCAACAAAGCTGGTGAAGGGTCTGGAGAACAAGTCTTATGAGGAGCGGCTGAGGGAGCTGGGGTTGTTTAGCCTGGAGAAAAGGAGGCTGAGGGGAGACCTTATTGCTCCCTACATCTACCTGAAAGGAGGTTGTAGTGATGTGGGTGTCAGTCTCTTCTCCCGGGTAACAAGCCATAGGACAAGAGGAAATGGCCTCAAGTTGCACCAGAGGAGGTTTAGTTTGGATGTTAGGAAAAATTTCTTTACTGAAAGGGTGGTCAAGCATTGGAACAGGCTGCCCAGAGCGGTGGTGGAGTCACCATCTGTGTCGTCCCACTTGGTGGGTTGCGAGAGGGGTGAATCTTTTCAATTCCCCGACGGTTTGTGTACCGACAAAAGTCGATCTCTGCTCGGCAGAGCTGCGTGGTCGGTAGAGTCATGACAATGACTCAGAGGAACAGTCTGGCCAGCAACTTTATTAACTGGTGAATTCCACAAACGGACAAACTTAACGAACTGGTGAGCTGCACAAACGAACAGAGGCAGTTTGGCAATGGAGCTATTGTCCGGGCATCCCGTCACAATTTATCCCAAACTTGCATATATTGGAAGAGCAGAGGAAGAGAGAAGCGAGAAAAGGAAAGGAGAAGAGAGGAGGAAAGAGAAAGAATCCCGCGAAGGAAAGAGAAAGAAAACCCTTGGATCCCGCGATGACAATGACAGACGTGGCAATCCTCCAGTGGTGGGCGCTTGCGTGCGGTTCCCTGGAGGGCATGTCTTTTATAAGCTAATCCCCGCCTCCAGGTACGCCCCTTCAGGACTTACATGGTTCTTGTTCTAGAAAGTTCTCAATCTTCTGTGCAGGCACTGGGGGAGTGGGGTGGTCGCGAGGGGTCTCTCGGGCGGTTGCAAGCCCCCTTCCTCAGATCAACTCTGTGTGATCTCTGGCCATACATGGTAAGGTCCGGCAGAACCCAGAACCGCGCATCCTCCGATGCACTCTCCACGTCCTGCATGTCCCGCTCTCGCTCTTCCCCACCCTGTGCTCGCTGACCTGCCATCGCCATGCAAATAGCGCCTCAAGTTGCCACAATGTTTGACACATTAACTCTTTCAGTCTCTCACACCATCCTTGGAGGAGTTAAAAAAACGTGTAGACGTGGCACTTTGGACATGGTTTAGTAGGCATGGAGGTGTTGGGTTGACGGTTGGACTAGATGATCTTAGAGGTCTTTTCCAACCTTAATGATTCTATGACTCTATGATTCTATGATTCTATGATTCTTATTTATAAGTCTGGAATAGAGGCATTGATGCATTAAGAAGTGGTTTGTCCTCAGTCTTACTCATCTGCACACGGAATTACACTCCTGGTACCCCATTGCTAAAAAACCCTGTGGGTTTTCTGTGGTTAAGATGGACACAATGTATTTGTACAAGCAAATAATTGTGAGATACCTACTTTACACAATGGGAGCCATCCAGACCATTGGCCAGCACAAGCTAGGATATTAGATGCCATCTGGAAAAGGACAGGGTAATTCACAATTTATCACAGAACAAGTCTTGAGAAGAACTGTGAATATTTAAGAAAGAACAGGTTTTCTGGTTTCCTTGTAGTCCAGGACAGCAGCATGCTAACCTTTTCTTAGGGCAGGCAGTAAATTTAGACCCTCCCTCCAGCAGATGTGTCTCAGGTTACACAGCAATCCTGTGACTTGGACTGCGTGTTTGATGCACTGGGGCTCCAGCCGTGGAATGTTTTCTTCCACTTCACAAAGTCAGTCTTTGATGAAGATGCTGAAGACCAAGGTGATGAAGATTATAAGTGCCATGGGTAAAAGTGTTCAGCATTTCAGAAGACACTGAAAGAGAAGAAAGTATGCTGAAGAGGTCAGGAACAAGATGGCTAACCCTTTGGAGACAGCTATGATATCCAGGAATAATAAGTTGTCTTAAAGACAATGAGTCAAACCTCTAAATATCCCAGACTTCAGCCTGTGTTTAGTACTTTCTGCCTTTCTGAATTCTTACTGTTGTAGTGTTTTGCTGTTTGTGTCTACATGGAGTCTCTGAGGATTTTCTCTTTGTTTTTCTTCTAAATTATTGACTGTTCTCAATCTCTGACCTTTTCTTAAAAAAAACAAAACCAAAAACCAAACAAAACCCCACTTTTCTTTGTCTTTAATTTGCATTCTCTACCATGAATGATCAGCCAGAAGTACCAAGGCAGTCATGCTAATCTGCGAATTATCAGTAAAAAGGCCATACTCAGAGATGCTGCATACTAAAGCATTCAAGGAGGCTCTGGGCTGTGACGAGGCTGTCCCTGGATTTCACAGCACATCATGTTGGATCCAGGAAACCAGCTCTGGTACTACCTCCTGCACAGATAAAATACACAATAGAATGGGAGAAAGCATAAAAAACAAATTGCAAGACCCTTTTTTTGGAAGAGGAACTCTGTCTTTGCTGCTCTGTCCTGTCCACCAATCACTAGTTTCAATGTCAAGCGTATAGAAGGTGCTGCTGCCCTAGGGCTGCCCAGCTGCAGGGATTATTTTTTTTTTCCATCTGCTGCTGTATCTATGCTATACCACAGCACTCTTGTCCTACATTTCATTTCTTCTCATGATGACATCTCATTTTTTCTTGCAAACATCACTGCTTTTTGGAGACAGTTTCAAGATTTTCAAATGCAAGTTTGATAACATTTTAAGTAATTTTTAAGACAGGACTTTGTGATAATACAAATGATTCTTTAGGATTTTAAAATAATATGGTCTGGTTTCCTTGTCTTAAAGCAATGGTACTACTAAAAGAAACTGAGGTAATTTAAAAGTAGAAATAACATGACTGATGACATTTGCAAAGATATGAAACTGGCACTCCAATGTCAGAATATTTTAAAAAATGCATGTCTCTTGAAGCATTAACTAGCAGAGGTGTATCTGTCTTTGTAGTATTATTAATGCAAATTCCTTTTGAACTGCAAGATGTATAAAGTTTGTGTCAGTAAATCAAACAATAATACATGAGAGATGTGAACTGTGGACCAAATCAGAATAGTGCAAACCTTTTGGATAGCCTCATATTTTATATGCTTGATTTCTTACCTTCATTCTCATAAACAGATCTGGATTTCCTTGTTCATTAATAAGCATTTAAGTAAATTGCATGTTCTTATCAAAGTTTGTGGCAGTGAACTGTAGCAACATTAAAATGGCATTTAGAGAGAGAGAAGAGCAGCCCTTCATGGCTGCCCCAATGAAAAGGAGTGTCAAATCCATCTGGTATTATCTCCCTTTATTTTGCTCCAGTTGTTATTTTCACCAATATTGAAAAGCACAAACTGACTGTAACTGGGTCTGCAATGGGTCTTGCTTTGGCTTCTCCTGGCTACTTTATTTCTTTGACCAGGAGAGCCACTGACCTCCTCGAACAGGAGATGCTTTGGAATGATTAATCTGTGGCTTATGCCACAGGGCAAACAATACTGCTGATCACATGTGGGTGGCTTTATAATGTTGCCTTACAGAAAGCAAGACAACATATTATAGTCCATTTGAGGGGCGTGGAAAGCTGACTGTAGTTCTAGTTGCATGTGAGCACAGTTTTTCACAGCTTTAAAAGAAATTCATGTTTGATTGAAATTTTCTTACTTAGAATGTGGGTCTTAGCCTTTTTTACATTAACTGATAATAACGCTAGTGTAGTACATGAGCTGTTCAGGTATTGGGCTGTATTAGAATTGCACATTCAATTGATTTGGTTGTGTTAAGCAATGTCTCCATCATATTATATCTCAGTAAAAACTGTACTGATCTCATAATTGTTTAGCAAAACAAAACAAATCCTTTCCATTCTGGGACACCAATGACAATGTATGTTTCAACTTGTTAACCGGAGAGGATGTAACCTGAGAGGAAGTGCTACTAAGAGAAATCCCATGAAGTTTGTTGATATCCAGAAAATAAATATTCTCAATATAAGAAAGAAATGAAAAAATTTCCTGACCTTACTGTGTTACAGCCTGTATGCAATGAGTTTGCATTCTGCAATAATTCCCTCTTTCCAACCTTTTTTTCCCCCACATTTCTCTGCTGTCATAATACAACCATCAAAGAGTAAGTAGATATGTAACTGGGCAATCTGCTAAGCAGAAAAGGAAAGTATCTCCTGGGATAGAGAAGCAAATTCCAACAAAAATTGGAATTTGCAACTCCCTTGGCATTTCTCCATCAATTAAATTTGAACATTAAAGCTTAATTGATGTCATTGTCATAAATTCCATATAGTAAGTGCTTCTTAGCCAGGTTTGAGTTTTGTGTAAGTTCCTGTGTAAGACGTAGATCTCTGGAGAATAACCATTAATATTTTAACTGTGTTAGGAGGAGGCAATTCCTCTTTTCCTAATGTAAAGTTATTTTTATTTGTTATTTTAGTGCTTGAGAATTTTCTACCCCTGACTGTTTTGAATTTTAGGTGAACTTAAAGCTTAAGATGAGCTGAAACCAAGGTTTACTTGATTAAGGGGATCAAAAAAAATTAGATCGCTTGTACTGGAAGTGCCCATTTCTAATTTTTTCTGATTTGACATAAATAGTGGCATAAATATTCCTGGCACCAGACTGACTATTGTGTGTGGAATAAAGTCTGGAGCTGGTAGAAATTTCTATGAGCTTGTATTGTAAGAATTTCCAATCCAGAAAAGGCTTATTGTAGCAAATCTAGAGTTAGACAGTAGTTCAGAGCTGCATACGAGATGAAATACATAGACAACAGAAATTATTTACTCTAAATGGACTTGAAGAAACAAAATCTGGAAAGAAAAAAAGAAAGTCTTTGCTCAAACTTTTGGTACCATCCACACAAACCAAATTAGATTCATGCTCATGCTCTGTTCTGGCCTTGCAAAATCCTTAGCAAATTCCTCAAAATATCCATCTGTGTGAAAGGCAAAGTGCAGCAATGGAAAATTGAGCATGATGGTAAAGTGCACAGAAGAACTGTGCACCTGAAATACTTGCTCAGAATCCGCTCTGCTCCATGACGCTGCCTCTGCAAAAGGAGTTTGCCTTTTATATGCTTTTTCATCCTTTGCTAAATGTCAGGTATTTGAACAATGCATCAATGTGTGAGTCAATGCAATCAGTCTACTGAAATATGTAGCCATAAGCCCTCAGTTCAGCACAGCCGTGTTTTATTCCCAATTAATAGGATACCTTACACTTCCAGTAGAATTAGACAATCACCTGGAAAGCTGATAAGAGCAGAAAAATACGGCTGCTTCATATGCCCTTTTATTAAAGTCTTGAGCTTTAAAAACATATAATTCAGTTTGGGGTGATGCTCTGACTAAACAATTAGGATGTTTTTAGAAAAGTTGTAACTGTTCACTGATGATTAAGTGTTTAGAGCTTGAATTTTGAGAAAAATCTCTTGGCTATGTGTATGTGAAGAACTTAACAGCTCTAAAACTCTAAAAAGTGCCTTAATGTATCTGACATTTACACAGAAATGTCTCTCATTCACTTAGAGCTTGAGTTTTTTTCTGTTCTGACCTCCTGGGGATATTGGGTCATGGCTCAAAACCTGGCTGCTGGCATTTCACATCCAGGCTTCTGGTTATTGGACATTGTGATGCCTTTTGCCATGTTTCATTGATCTGCTTGCCATCAAGTTCCATCATAAATAATTAGTTCAGTATTTTTAAGTAGCACTTGTGAGAGATGGTTTAATTTTCTTTCAGTAGTCCCAATCCAACTAATTTTCACATGTGTTTAATATACTTTTCACTGAAGTACTCACGTTATACTCTCTCCTTCTTAATGTTGTCTTCTCATCCAAAACAACCCAGTAAACACCTTGAGATTTGGTGAGGTGAATGATTCTAGTCTCTGGTAACAATGTGAAGAGTTCCTGGTACTGAAAAGTTAATATCAGGATCTGAAAACTCTATACAGAGGTACATAAGACTTACTGTGTCGATTTAAATCTAAAAACCAAAAACGCTAAAGAAGCTTGTATAGTAAGAACCTGAGTGTTTCCTGAGGCCATTTAGCAGGCCAGATTTCAGAACTTGGCTTCTACTTGGCTTCTGATCTACCCACTAGCCTGTGCTGCCTCCCTGAAGTTCATTGCAGAACTAATACCAATAAGAAGTTTATCAAAATCTGTACTTCGGCTACTTGTTCCATCTTCATACCAGCAAAACTTAAATTATTAAGCAGCTACCTTTGAAAACTAAACTGTGACATTAGAATTGCAAGAATATTCTGGTCCCCAGGAAAGGCTGTAGAAAATAAGCAGTAAATCTGTTATGACAAATGAAAAGTAGCATAAATGTTATAATCTTCACTGACAAAAACATATCTTGGTTTAGGCAAGATTAAACTTCAAAGCCTGGTTGTTCTCTGTGCTGTGCTAAATTCTGCAACTTTGCTTCTGAGGTGAATTTAACTACAGAACAGAAATTAATGGAACATCAACATCATGTAGGTCAGCTAGATAGCTTAGGTTATGTGCAAGTTCATGATTTGAGGTGTAACCTCAAAATCAATGTCACATCAGGGAATAGGATGGTGACTTAGCATAGTGCACATGCTGTGCTTTTAGCACCTAGTTTAGAGAGTAGAATAGTTCCAAACACATTGCTGTTTGTGTCCCCAGCTGCGAGTAATGCACATTTTGGGAAGAGAGTTCTACTTTAGAGATTTCTTTTAAATAATGGTGCCCTGCAGTTTTACACCAGCTAGAGCTTTGGCCCAAACTGTTTGAACTGTCTTTCATGAGGTGAGTGTAGGATTTCTGTGCCTGGGCAACTGCAGGAATGCTATGTAGGTTAGAACCCTTGGGCAGAGCTGCACTGGAAAGGTTCTAATGAGTGACAAGGTAAGCCCTTTAAAAATGCAATGACAAAAAACCCCAGCAGATCATTTGAATAGAGCTTACAAGAGGAAAAGGTACATATAGAATATGAGAAACTGTAAAATAAGTAGTTCCATCGAAACGGATGTCTATTGTTCTCAGCTGGGTTAATGGGCATATCGGGGGGGCGTGTTAAATAAAGAAGCATGGTATATTTGGTAAATATCAAATAATTTGTAGGATTATTTTCCTGAGTGTTAACAAGATGAGTTATTTTGCTTAAAATAAAAAAATCCCCCAAATCCCAGAAGATATTTAAAACAAGAGTTTCAAAAATCTCAGCCTAAAAAGTAACCTGATTTTTATCAGTGCTAAATCCTCAGTATCTCCTGTTACGGGCTGCTTGAAATGCCTGGTCTCTTCAAATGCTGGAATCATACAATTTAACATCAGGCTTCCTCTCTGTGAAAGCTCATAGCCTCTTTACTTAACATCCACATTAATTTTCTTCAGCTCAAAAAACCTAGAAATTGTAATTAACAATAAACTATCTCCCTGACATAGATTCAGTGTTATGAGCAGAACCTGCTCGGTTTGAAAGGGATATGAAGATTGTTACTCTGTTGGCTTACAGAGACTTAGAGCACTGTAGAGGTGACACATTTGATTTCTGTAGGGAAGGGGAAAACTGACTGCTCTAACTAATGACATTCCCTGTTGGCCAGAGGTAGCACAGAGAAAATGGCAAGTCTAGTACTGCAGTAGAAAATGTTTAGGCAATGAAGTTGAGCTGAAGAAAAAAGTGTCATGAAAAGCACCCCACTCATGTAGGTTTTAACCTGTTAGACTTTGAGATGTTCCAAACAAGTAAGAAAGCTCATCTGAGTGATTGATGGTGCAAGAAGAAAGTTCAACAAACAAATAAATTTATGGAGAGAAGTTCCTTATATAAGTTCCTTGTAATACACTATTTCATTTTCTGCTGAAGCAGGTCTGAGCTATATAGATATAGTCAAAAGGGCCTGTTGTGCTCAGCACTTCTGCAAATTGCATCGCTCAGTGATGTGGCTGAGTATGAACTAATTTGTTCTTAGAGCACCTGGTTTTTCTTAGAGTTGTTATCCTGACTAGAACATATATTTTTTGTGTGTGTGTGTTAATCAAGCCAGTAAGAATCAGGGCTTTGATTTTTAGTGCTATGTTAGCACTTGGTCAAGCCTTAAAGCTGCGTGGCTTTTGACACAGTGGTGAAAGAGGTGTGTTGATTCTTACAGTTGTTGTCTGCCTGGAGTTCAGCTGTTATGATCCATCTAATTATTTGAATTAAACAAATTTGGGAGTGAAATGATGCTCATTTTTCAGAATGATTCAAATAAAGGACTGTGGAAAGTGTGAAATTTCACTGCTCGCAAGGCAGAAGTTATGTTATAAGAAAACAACTGAAATTGGTGTCTGGAATAATTATTCTATTATTCTGGTGCATGAGTGCTTGTATGGTGACATAGAACTTGCCCTCCACTCTGTGATACAAATCAGTGGAGAGACTGAACATGGCTGAGAGTCATAGAAGAAGATACAAAATATACTCAAACCCCCTAGGAAAATTGAAACTACTTGGAAATAAACTTTATGGCTGCTATAGGTGTTGCTTGCACGTACCCCGCAGAAGGAGAGGCAAAGGTAAGGTTGACAGGTTGATCCCTGAGGTAGCATCTGCTTCTGCCTCTGCTGAGCAAAAAGCTGGTTGTCTTTGCGTCCTTCCCTTCCATTTTCCTTACTTTCTTTTAAATTGTCAGGGAAGATATCAGTGGACAGCAAATGAAGAAGCAGATGAGGAAATCTTTTATTGTTGCTGCACTACCTGTTGCTGGGTTTGGGACTGAGGGATGGAATAATTAACTTTACGCAGTTGACTCCACAGATTGGCTCATTGAAGAGGTTTGTTTTTTATAAGTCCTTGAGGATTTTTCTGCCTGGTCTGAGATTCTCTCCTCAGTTGTTCACATTCCTTGTGTTTTCCTCTCATTTATCCATTTTTATTTACACTGCTGTATATATTAAAAGACAAAGAGATTTGATTTTACTAATCTTGTGCCTATGCGTGTAGCGTATCCAACATGGAATAAAAAGTGATTAAAGTATCTTTTTAGTGGGTAACAGAGTGAAGGACATACAGCTTGACTTTGCTGTTAAACCTACACAAGTAGATGAGGAAAGATTGTTAGGATGTCAAGTAACTGAATTGTTATTCCTTGGAAAGCACCTGAGGTATTTTTAGATTATATTTTCTTCTGTCAGAGCTGGAACTTCATGATTTTGTTTCCTATTTTTTTATGTTGCTGGTGTATTTGCTTTCTTTTTAGTGGCTCAGTGAGGAATGTCCAAGGTCTCTCCAAGTTGCTATTGACAGAAGATGAACATGAGAATGCATTTAAATTCAGCAGCATCTCCTAGTTTGTCAGGAACCCTAGTTTTTATTTTTATTTTTTACTGATGGGAAGAAGAGGGCCATACTCCATTTTTGTACTTTTCCAGGGAAATTTTGATCAGAGCTTAATTGGTATTACTAGTTTGCTGTGGAATGAGTGAGCAGCCTGTGTATTGCTCATTCTTCTTTCCTTAGATGACCTACAGGACTTTAGAGAGGCATTACACAGCTGCTCTATCAGGAATTATGAGAGCTACTCATCCTGCAAACACCAAGAGAGTTCAGAAGGTATTTAGGAGATGTTGGTCCTGTTCCTGACTCTGACTGTGATGTGTTGGGTGAGCTGAGGAATGTCACTGCCCTTGTCTTTTGTTTTTTGTCTGACTTATTTAGATTACCAAACGGCACGTTTTGTTGCTTCTGTGGGCCAAGTGGCACCTTTACAGCAAGTATTATACTAAACTGATATTGGTAATGCATGTCACCAAAGTAGCTGGTGGCAGGGCACTTGTCCTTCAGCAGTAGAGATGCCGTTCATATGGACCCAGAACTACCCTGGAGGTGTTAGAACTGGATAGATGCAGTGCTCATAAATTATTGCATTATAGGCACACAACTAGATCTGTAAAAAGGACTGTTTCTTGTTATATGTTGGCCTCATACCAAATGAAAACCCTGCTCCAACTTGCAAACCTTAGGAAATGCTTCAGTCCTGAGAAAGAATTCAAAACAATACAGTGAACATCAAAGTAACTAGAATTCAGCAGAAGAGATTTAAAATAGATTTAACTGTCACATTTTGGATAAGTTGGTGATAAGAAGGAGAAAACTTTCCTAGGAGATAATAGTGAGAACATGTGCTCTGGAAGGCAAAGTTTTAAGAGGCTGCTGATCATGGCTAGTGATGCAGATAGCAGTATTGTCCCCTTATTCTGTGTATCATCATGGTACCTCTGGGGAATATGTGACTGAGGATCAGGGAAAAAAATATGCTATCTACATATATATGTGTTTTTATGCATTCTTCCTATGCATTCAGAGTCATTCTACCTCTTTTTTTCCTCTTTAGATGTCACTACATAGGCACTATACTAAAAGTTGTGCGGTTTTTTCCTCTACAGATATGTAATGAATTCTGGTAACAATTTTTTTCACCATTAAAACTAATAGCTTTTCATTAGCATTTCCATTGATTCCATATAATCTTATTTACTTTTTCACACACTACTGCTGCAATAGTGTGAGCTGGAGGATTGATGGTGTGGTAACACACTCAGAATCTGCTATTGTTAGAGAACCAATGTCAAGCTCTGCAGCCGTAGGCTCCCACCATAACACAAATATCAGGACTGGCAAAGAAGGCAAATCACAGAGTCATCGCAGCATATCCCGTGTGGTTTTTTAGATACAAAAGAACAATCTGAATTTCCCAATTAGGCTGACGCAGGTGCTTTGTGCTATGTAACTCTTCCTGTTGACTGAGTGCACCAGATTGCATGCCCTGATGAGCCCTGTGCAACTTGACAGTCAGAAGTTGCAGTGGAATCAAACAAACAATTTCCAGTTTCTCTGCTGGGTGGGTGGATATAAATAGAAAGAAAATGCAGTTAGGAAAGTATTATTTTATAAGTGGTTCCAATTATTGTTATACAAAGGTCAGTTCCATGAAATCTGGTAGATTTTTCCATGAAAACCATGGAAATCTAAGTAGATATTTCAAACACTGACCACTTTCTTCTGTCTGTCTATGGCTGCAAAGTCTCTGCCTAATCTGGTGATCTTACATACTGTAAAAAGGAAGAAGTTCTTTTTACCTTGCTGTCTAATGTACCTCATGAGGAAAAAACAGGGCATCTTTTTTCTGTCCTTATATTTAAATATAGCAAAGGATGCAAAATTTAAATAGGAGCAATTGTCTTTTCTTACGTGCTTGAAACGCATGAATTCCTTTCTATAGTTAGATCTTTGAAAATCTGGTGAATATTGTTAAATATATCACTGTTAAAAGAATCTGAGCTTCATATTGCTATAAGAATTTTTGGGTTTCAACAAACCATTTAAAGAAGACTTTTCCCTCAAGGCCTGTTAATCACTGAAATTGTTGTAAGCCCAATTTTAATGAATCAAGGACATCTTTAATAGATTTATTTTTTCTTCAAATATTAATTGTATACAAGAGATTGAAAAAGCAGTTACAAAGTCTAAATTAGTTGTAACTCTTCAGAAGACAAAACCAGACAACCAGATATACATTTGCAATTTAAAATCAGGATGGGTTTTGGGTAGATCAAACTTGTTTTCTGCTTTTGAAGGAAGATAGTGAGAACAGCATTCTTCTGTTTGCATAGCTCTGATTGCAGACAGTGATATGCTAACCATGATTGCTGGAATATTCAGAAAACTGTATACTAAGAACCCATGTCACTTGGACATTTGACTGCATATTCAACATCCTTAACAATGCCTTCTGAGGGTACAAATTCTTAACTTCTGTGTCTTCAATAACGAAAACTGAGATGACCCCTTAGGAAGTCACTGTCCAAAAGCCCCATGTCACAGGTAACAGAATTAATTAAACAATTTGACTTGAATGCCATCTGTGTATCATCTGACATCAGTTAAGCTGGTGATTTAATGACACCATTTTCTTCCATTCTGACCAATACAGTCACACCATTTCCCTAGAACACAGTTTCTTTATAGCTGTGCATTTTCTCTTATTTCTTCAGTAGAAGTTGTTGAAACCAGAGACTTCATCATTTGCACTGCACTTAGCACAATCAGGTCCTGGTCTACGGTTAGTGCTTCCAGGCCACATAATAAGCAAACAGAGCACACTTCTGAAACAATATAAAGTCATTAAAGGAAGCCTTAGCTTATCCTGAATGGAACACTTTGTTAGGTGTCTAACAGGAAGTTGTGTGCATTCCTGCTCTGCAGTTCTCTTTTTTTGGAGGTAAAACACTGCATTTTGGTTTGGTTTTTTTTTATTATTGGAAGTTTAGATAAGAGGCATGAGGCTGTAAGCAGTTTGGGGCCAAAACTTCCCTGACCTATGTAAATGAAAAGCATTCAGTTTTGCCTTGACTAATACTGCAGTAAATGTGACGTACAAATGCATTAGCCGTGAAGATCCAGCTGAGACCAGGAGTATTAGGCACAGACATTTTTGCAGTCTTCCTCCTCCTTATTCACATGACACAAGCTAATTTAAAAAAAAAAAACAAAAAACTTACAGAATTCCAAGAGAATAAATAAAGTGAAAAATGTTGGTACTATTTTATGGTAGTACTAAGCAGTACCAAACAGTAAGTCTCAGCTGGAATGAATCTCAGTAGAAGTTGTTTTTGAAAGTGCAATAAAATTCTAATATCCTCTGAAACGTTATTATCCAAGTAAAAAAGGCATTTATGTATAAAGCTATGCCAATTTGTCTCGTCAAGATGGGGCTTTTCATGACACCAAATGTGAACTAATTCTCTTTTCACTTACCTTGTGAGTAGCTTTATTCTAATACCACTGAAGTCAATGACAGAGCTTCCATTAAATTCTTCTCAAATAATAGCACAGAACTAATTGTAAAATGGCCATGAGATGGCAATTCCAGCTGGCAGCATTTACAAAGGAGACTTTATGAAGAAGTTGGATAAATTCAAAGCCACAGTGCAGTAGAAGGTGGCAAATTCTCAATCATTAGACTGGATTTGCAGAAACAGAAAAATTTACTGTGACAAATGAAAAAAATGACATAAGTTTGTATTAGTGCCATTACATTTAATTGGTGGAATGTAGCAGAACTATGGAGTTACACGCTGGTAAAGAGGTTTATGGAAACCAATTAAAGTATAAACATTAAGGATGGCCGTACTGAGTGGCTGAAAACAATTGCTAGGCATTTCCTGAGGTTGTGTTCTTTCATAGAAATGTTTTAATTGCTAAGGATAGTGCTCTGAAAAGCAAGTAGCTTATTTTATTGCTTTCTGTTATTTCTGTAGCTACCCACTTACCACTCTAGATTGTAAATAGTTTATTTCTGCTGATTTGGTTGTTTGTGTTTCTTTAATTTGAAGTTATTTGGGGTTACTTTATTTCTCTCTGTATATTCCTTCCATGGGGAAGATGGACATTCACCTGTCACCCAAAATCCACCTGTCTTACTGTGGTAAGCTCTTAAAGAAGTAGTATCATCCACAGAAGATGCTTGTACAGTAGTTCTGGACCAATCTGCTCCCAGCTGCTAGTAATAAGCAGCTGAAGAGAAGACAAAGCTAGTGGTTGGATTAGTATCCAGTAACAAGCATTTCTGTCACTGAGTGAAGTGTCATATCAAATGAGTCTCTCCTGTGGGATTTAAATATTTTTGTATCTATCTGGACCTTTGTCTATCCTCATACTTCAGCTCCCCACTTGTAAATTGGGAATAATAGGAATGTTCCTCTTCACAGGCATATAACTCAATCCCAGAAGCATACAAGGAAGACAAAAATGTCAAAGATGGAGGGACTCATTAATATGACCCTCCTTATCATAATATCTAGCTAGAGTGGGTAAACGTTGTCAAAATCTCTTTTCAGGCATGAAGATCCCAAAGAAGCATCTCCCACACAGTACTTAGAAAAAGAATGCTGATTTCCTAGACTGCAAAATAAAAAAGTAGGGTAGATGCACAATAAATATATTTAACTGATATAATTCTAGGGTTCAGGGGAAGGTGCAAAATTGAAGAAAAAAGCTATACACAGCCTCTTCAAATTAAAAACAGTACTTTTTTCCTCCTTAAAAAATATGATACTGAACTAAGAACAAGGCAAATCTGGCAAAGTTGCTGTAGGACTATGTGTACTCCTTAGTTCCTGTGTAGTTATACCTTCCTATGATTTTGTTTTATATGTGCCACTTTTGAGTTCCACCCCATGATCCTTTTGCTTCTGTGTGAGTGATGGAAAGAGTTCCTGATCCTGCTGCTCCAGGTCTGTTGGCATTTTCATTCTTTGTTCAAGTTTCTCCCCGTTCAGGTCTGTCTTCAGGTAAACAAGTCTTTTTTGCAGTCTCTCTATGCATGAGAATTTTCCCATGCCCTTAATCAGATTTAACTAAGTCCTTAATTGTCTCATTATATTCAGTCAGATTTTCTAATACGATCATTTGCATCACTTAGATGACATAGAGTGGTCATAATCTGGCTGCAAATTCCCTGTGGCATAGAGAAACTGATGGCTGGACAGAATTTGACAGCTTTGAGTTTCCCCCTTCTCTCCAGCATAGTTGATTTATTAGAGGGGAATGACAGAATCTGGGAGGGGGTGGATGAGATCAGCTGTGCTACATCAGTCCAAGGCTGGGAAAGAGTAAGGCCCAGTGGGTTTCAGCCACCTGTAAGATGCAGTGTTGTAAGAGTACCTCAGTGGTTGTGTTTATTTATGTAATGTGAATGCAGTAAAATTTGACCGCAGAAGTTTGGATAATAATTTATGTGTCTGAAATGGGTGAAATATTTAAGTGTCACACTCTGCAAATCCCGATGGCTGTGCTATTTAAGGCAAGTTCTGTTTTTATCAATAGATCATTCATGACATATGACAAAAAAGAAAGAGAGCCTGCGGCAAAATAGATTTTAGCTAGGTCTGAATTAGATTTTATAGGTCAGCTATTCTCAGTTAATTCAATACCATCTGATTGCTAAAAAGGTACTTAATGAGGCTTAATTAGAAGGGATGTCTTTTATCGTCATTTAATGCAGTTGCATTTATATGAGCTCAAGGATTGGCAGTAGGTTTTTCTCTTTGTGATTCTTGGGTCTCAATCTAACAAAGGCCAATAAATGTTCCCATCTGCTCCCAGGTTTTCTTTCTGATACTTGTAGTGTAGGCAGCATAAGGACAAGCTTTAGAGAACGTATAACTACTACACAGAGTCTCAACCTTAAATTGCTTGCTAGCTTGACAAACAGAGAAATAAAGCAGTAAATGCCACAGTAAATTGAAACTTGAATTTTGCATTTCAAGGGCATAGGAATTTTATGGGAAATTTGACTATTTGAAATTTTTTCCATGTTTTCTATCTCATTCTATTCTCCAATTTTTAAATTCCCTCAAAATATGCTCCATTAATGTTATAATGTGGCATAACAGCACAAAAGAAGCTGTTATCTTTCTAAAGAAGATTTAAGAGTAGTTGCTTCTTGGTATTGACTCTATCATCAAACCTTTTGTACAGATGTTTCCTGTTTGTCATAACAAGTTTGCCTCTTAAGTATATTGTGCAGTAGTTCCTATATATGTCGTGAATATAAAAGAAGGCAGGTATTAAAAAAAAAAAGTAAATCAGGAAGTAATATTTAAAGCAAAGTCACAGCATTTTAAACTAGATTTCAAGTACTTAAGAGAGAAATTAATCCTTGAGTATTTGAGAAATAGGTCTTTAGAACAAAGGCAAATCAAATGCAAAACTTTTCAAAAATATCTTGATCTTGAAAAAACTCCAGCATTTTCAATGTTTTTTTAAAAGAAAATTTACAAAATGTTTTCTACTGACCAGCCAGATGGAACAAGTTCTGTGATCAGACTCCTAAGAGGCTGCTGCATAATTTTTTCTGAGATATGCCCAGCTCTGAACACCAACACTCTGTGGTCTTTTAAGTGAAGCATAAGTGGTGTATACATATAACTAGCCACTGTGCAAGCCTCAAATTACTCAATGCACAAATATGTTTTTACTGAACTGATATTGAAAATACTAAGGGCAGACAGACTTGAGTGTCAAACAAAAGTAAAGGATGTTGACATGACAATAAATGAACTGGGTTTGAATTATAGTAAATGTATCTTCATCAAGCTCACAGATGTGCTTCTCTCACAGTTGAATGCTATTAAATTCTATACAATAACAGCCTTGTTAAATTAAAATTAAATGCTAATTTAATACATCTAAAGGCATTATCACATTTTGTGCTGAACTGTGTTTTTTAATGATTTCAAATCATGTGTGATGTATTTATTGCAAATTTCTGCTGCAGTTGTTCTGGAGAATTTGTTATTTTTATTTATTAAATTATATCCTGTTCCCTGTCAGCCTTTTACAACAAGCAAAGAAGTCACAAGAATCAGTGAAGCACAAACTGAAGTCATAAACAAGGAAGTGGTTCACACAAAATGCATAGAAATCTAATGACAAAATGAGGGAGAAATAAGATTGTAATGAAGAAGATGCAATTAAGATTTACAGGAGGAATTTCAAGTTGTACTTTCAGCCATCAAAATCCTGCCAATTGAAATGTTAGATGAGTCCTGGTGTACTCATACATTGTTTAGAAGAAAAGGTGTCTTTCTTCTTCAATGAAATTAGGATATACTTCTTTTCAATACACCATGTTGCTTGAACAACTAGCTTTTAACTAATGTGCTAATGCCACTTCCAATTGCTGTACCTATTTAAAATGAACAATGCTAGTGACAGAATACTGAAAAAAATTAAGCTGAACTTGTCAAAATTAATAGAAGAGATGGAGTCTTCATCTTAGCCAGCAAAGGCTATTAGAATCAAATGTTTTTCATAAGTAGACTTTGTACTGTTTGTGTGTGGTTTAGAAAAGATGCACACTTCACACTCTTGTCTTACAAAAGCTGTACTGAGCTAAGTGATCTGAGTAGATCCCAGCTGGACTGAGGTAAGAGTTTCCTTCAGGAAACTCATATTCTTTAATTCTTTCCTTTCTGTGATGTTGCTAGTAAAAGGTACCCTCAGCTAGCCCTCAGGAAGTTAATAGGCCTCCTTCAGATGCTAGCCAGTAGGGTACATGCATATTGCTAAGCATGTCTGACCTTCCAAGTGCTGATGGACTTTGTAGGTATACCCTCAGATTTGTTAATGTGAAAGGATACTCCATGAAAAATACCTGTTCACAAGGAAAATGAAAGAACATAATGTAATATGTAACATACTGTTCTACAAGCAACAGAGCTAAGTAAATTTAGTTTCCTGTAGATTTTTATCCCGTGTTCTTATATCCAGCTTCATACTAAGTGCCCTCTGTGATCTGATTCACTACCACAGTACCATTTCCATCCCTTAAATCCCCCCATACTTGAAATCTTCTGCCTCACAGTTGCTCTGGATCACTCTTATGGACATTCTTATGTTCTTCTATAAAATATGATCACCTGTGCAACTTGGTAAATAAACCAGACTTCCTGGACAGTGCCTGCTGGCAGCACCTTCTCTCCAGCATTTGTATCATTATTTTATTGGAGGAGATAAACTACCATTGTAATTATGGTCTTTTTAAAAATAAAAAGCTGAAGTAATTATGCTAATATACACTAACCAAACAAAGGTTACTGTATATAGTTTAAGGATAAGCTGACTTGATGTGTTTTGCTAAGTGCTTGGATAATGTTTCTGGACTTAGTCAATAACTTACCTATACTTTGTTAAAACAACTTAGATTTGCTATGTCTCTCCCATCTATTGAATTAAAGACAAGTTGCCAATCTCAGTAATGTATATTGAGATCTTCCCATCTTCCATGTGTTCTGGCTAATCTCTGTTGTATTAAAAGTAAATCTTTGGAGTGTATTTCCACAGAGTTATAGTACATTGCTATTATTTTTGGAACTATATTTGATGCTGTATAATTACTGTAAGCTCTGTGCTACCAGAAGCCTTCATTAATCACAAATATTTTGCTCGTCTAGTTACAACTGTTCCTTCCCTTGTTCCACTGACTTCCGCTTTCTTTCTTATTTTGTTTGAATCACTGGCCCAGAGCAGCTATAAAGTGTAGACATTTATGGCAAAAATAAAGAACAGCAAATTCCATGCTGGGCAATGTAGGCAGTCATTTGTTTGTTTGCATGCTGAGAAACCTGCCAAAAGTACCAGAACTTCTCTCTGGTGAATAATGTAATAAATTAGATTTCATCACCATGTAATCACAGATCCATGAGAATTGGACACATAAATCTTTCTTCAAATATTTCTCAATGGAGCCCATCGTGCTATACACACCGACTCTGTTTCAAAACGTACTTGCTTATTAGATGACTGTGTTTGCTTTTCAAAAAAACCCAGTCTTTTTTACCTCAAAAGCTGCATGGAAGCTCTGCTTGTTACTAGCTAATAAAAATGAATAAAGAAAAGATGACTGTAAAAGTAGGGCATATTTGTAAGCATCTGCTACATTTATATTTTCTAAATGTGTCCATTTGAGTAGGCAGCTCCACAATTTAGCTGAAATAACACAAGACCAAAAAAAGACTTTACAAATATTCTGATTTTATTTTAAAAATTCCACATTTTTAATACACCAAAATGTAAATAAATAAATGAGGAGGACTGGAAATTTTCAAGAAGAGGTAATGAAGCTGATATGGTTCGTAACCTGAAAGCTACTTCTACTGTGTTTATTGACATGTTTTCATCTTTAAGTACGCAAGCCACCTGATGGAGGGCCAGATGCGCTGGGATGCATCAGTTGGTTAAAGTATGTCAGTCCAACATTGCTGAAGAGCATGCTAAAGCCACAACAAACAGTGAATGTGGCCTATAGCTTATGAGCTGATTTTCTGAAGTATTAGTTCCTCAAGAGCTACGTCAAAACTGTTAGTAGGGTTTGAAAATGCTCAACAAAGGAAGATATCTGGTGGATCCACTGGTGTCCTACCCTTCTGCATGGAAGATTTAAGGCATCTTAAATGAGATTATAAGGTGGTAAACTTTAAGTGGTTTTTAATACATAGTGCTAGGTACATATTGCATTTTGGTGATAACGGTGGCAGAAAGACATGGAAATGGGTAGAACCAAGGGAAGGTGCCTGTAGGCACCCTGTCGAAGAAAATGTTCTGCTTGATAGAAGGCTCCTGTATTGTACCCTTTTCTTTTGTGGCATCAACACCCTGTTTACAGCTTAGGGATCGATGGACCCTAAAGTTTCTTTGGTGGGTTCCTTTTGATATGTTGCAGAAAGTGGGGTTTTTTTGGGGGGAGGAGTGTGTGTTCATTTTTATATGTAGACAGCATGCTAAATGTCAGAATCCTGTTTTATTGTTTTAAATATAGCTCATTAACATTATTTTCCCTCTTTTTTTAATTAAGTGATAACTACAGCTTTGTGCAAGAGGCTTTTTACTTCTAATAGTCTCTTTTATTCTGCAGCTTAAAAGCAACAGCTTTTTTCCCCTTCCTTTAATATAGTCTTGAAATTTTTTATACATTTTCTGTGAGCTTCAAATAATGGTGTCTTTTAATAGTCTTCCTATCATGGATAAGCGTTTTTACCCTTTTAGCTGCTCCTTTTTGTTTGCTCTCAAAAAGCTGTTTCTTTTTCATATAATCGTCTCCTTGGAATTGACAGTTACCATGGTTTATGTATGTGTGTGTGTGGCTTCTTCACACCTCCAAAGACACAGAAATCAATTTTGATTGAAGAGTTGCGCTTATTTAGAAAGTGGGTCTTCAGTAATTGCAGCTTGTGTGGGTCCAATGTGCTACTAAGGGAGTAATGAATAACTGCTTTTGTGTTTCTGGCTTCTCCTTTTTATCAACTAATAAATTGAGGCATTTTGCTTTTCTGTCTCTTTGTCTTTCATCTTATCACGGGTGTAAGAAAGACAATGTGGAAAGTATTGTGTAGGGATGCTGCAATTCTTTGGACAGCTTTACTTTTTAAAATTATTATTATTACCTTATCTGAACTCTGCATTCAAAAGATGAAGAGGGAGGAAAAGAATTCTGCCTGAACCTTCATCCATTTACCCATCATTGTTTCCCTAAAATGTAATTATACAAGGTGTTATAAGGTGTTATATGTCTATTAATCATCACTCAAAGGGAAAAAAAATATTAGCATTTAAAATTAATAATCTCATTGAGTCTTTGTTTACTGAAAATTTTGCCTCGAGTCTTTCATTGCGGTATAGTAAAGAATATGCAGAAAGTATCTTACCTTCATGCAAGATGTACAAATCATTAAAAATGTTGAAAATCCTTGTTTTCCTCAAAAAATAATCCAGGAATTTCCTTTTAAATTCAGGACTTAATATTTTATGTGATTAGAAATAGCTTTGGGAACATTTATCTCATCATATTTGAATATTCAAGTCCATGATGTATTTTGAGCAAGTTTTGGAGAGATTATTAGGGAAAAAATGTGTTGTTATTAATAGTAATTTGCAGGAACTTTTGCTGAAGATTAAGTTCCTGTTAGACTAGATATCTTACAAGTAAGTGATAAATATAGTAACAGCCTTACATTGAGAACATGTAAAATCTGAGACTTGAGTTAGTAAGAAGTTGCATTGCTGTTAGCTTCTCATCTTCCAATATTTACTAAGGTTGTTATCCCGATACAGTCAACTTTGATGACACTATTTTCCTTTTTAGTACATTTTCAGAAGAGATTGGGGAAAAAAAGAAAAAAGAAAAGAAAAACCTCTTGTACTCCTGGTATTCAATTCAAACATTTTGCACTCTCTTTCCAAAGTCTCCTTGGTCTAACACTGAACATCCACAAGAAAGCTGAATCTGTTTTTCAGAAACAGGGATGTGGATTTGATATCAGTGCATAACACCTTTGGTTAGAAACAAGAGTTCTATTTTTCCAGTTCTTTAAAGCATGTGGATTGTGCTAGGCCACAGTTTTCAGTGACTAATAGGTTGGCTTAACTTCGTGAGCAGCTGAGCCTTATAGTTTCACTGCAGTCATCTTTTTTACACTCTCTTGTGGAGAAATAAGAACTCAGTTTAGTATGTCCTTCTTCACCAAATCACACCAGACCACTTTTACAGGAGCTTTGACCAACACTTCATGCATATTTATGATGTAAATTATGAATATTTAAGATCAGGTTGGGAACGTCGCTATATAAAATACTATGATAATTTTTTTCTTTTAAACCAGGTGATGTTTTCAAAATGAATTTGAATAAGTTTTGCCTGTCATAAAATGTGATTATGTTTAGATGGTTCATTTTAGAAAATAGCACTTTCAGTTTAAAGCAATGGAGAATTGCCATATAATTTTTTTCTAACTATTTCTAATGAGTAATTGTGCTGGTTTTGGCTGGGACAGAGTTAATTTTCTTCATACTAGCTAGTATGGGGCTATGTTTTGGATTTGTGATCAAAACAGTGTTGATAATACAGAGATGTTTTCATTACTGCTGAGCAGTGCTTACACAGAGTCAAGGCCTTTTCTGCTTCTCACACCACCCCACCAGCGAGGAGGCTGGGGGTGCACAAGAAGTTGGGAGAGGACACAGCTGGGACAGCTGACCCCAACTGACCAAAGGGATATTCCACACCATATGACATCATGCTCAGCATATAAAGCTGGGGGAAGAAGAAGGAAGGGGGGACATTTGGAGTGATGGCGTTTGTCTTCCCAAGTCACTGTTACGCGTGATAGAGCCCTGCTTTCCTGGAGATGGCTGAACACCTGCCTGCCCATGGGAAGTAGTGAATGAATTCCTTGTTTTGCTTTGCTTGCACACACGGCTTTTGCTTTACCTATTAAACTGTCTTTATCTCAACCCTCGAGTTTTCTCACTTTTACTCTTCCAATTCTCTTCTCTCCAGCCTGCTGCGGGGGAGTGAACAAGTGGCTGTGTAGTGCTTAGTTGCTGGCTCAGGTTAAACCACGACAGTCCTTTTTGGCACCCAACGTGGGGCTCGAAGGGTTTGAGATAACAACAGGTTTGACTGGAATGTGCTAGGTCAAATTTGTAGCCATTATTGCTGTTTAGCTATTAATGGGCAGGCTTCTGTGTTTGCCATGGGGCTTGCTTGCCTTACTGTATATTAGAGTCTAGTGCTCGTTAGTGGCTGCTTTTTGCTTTCCCTGCTTGCTGTACTGCTGTACGGCTGATCACCTTACTCTGCTGTGCCTGGGAACGTTTTGGTAACAGCAATGGCGATGCGCCTGGGCTGGCAGATGGCCAGGGCATCGCTGCTGTTTCTGTGCTGCTGTCCTGGACAGGCTGGAACTCCAGTGTGAACTCGAGTTGAAGGGACTGTGACCTGTGGATGAGTCTGCATGGGAGCAGGACACCCTGAAGCATGTATGGCCGTGGATAAGGCCATGCCACAGCAGGTACATCTCGAAGCGTCTGTGACCGTGGTTATGTCTGTGCCACAGCAGGTATACCACTGAAGGGATTGCGGCCCAAGGATAAGTCCATGCTGGAGAAGGTACACCTCAAAGTATCTGTGGCCCTGGATAAGTCCATGCTGCAGCAGGTACACCTTGAAGCATCAGCGGTTGTGCAGGAGGTCATGCTGGAGCACCTGAAAGTGTGTGGCCATGGATAAGCCCACGACAGAGCAGGTATGCCCCTGGAGGGACTGCAGCCATGGGTAAGGCCATGTTGGAACAGGTTTACTTCTGAAGGGACTGTGGCTGTGGGTCAGGCCATGATGGAGGAGGTCTATCTCTGAAGGCATTGTGGCCCATGGAGAAGGCTACGCTGGAACAGGTGCACCTCAATGCGACTGTGGCTGTGGATAAGTCTATGCTGCAGCAGGTATACCCCTGGAGAGACTGTGGCTCTTCGATAAGGCTCCACTTGGAGCAGGTACACCCCTAAGGGACTGCAGTCTGTGGATAAGTCCAAGCCGGCGCAGGGGCAAGGGGAGGACTTCATTGCAATGTTAAACCTGATAGTCTGGTCCAAAGGGGCCAGGGGTGGAGATTGTAATGGAAATAATACCTTTAAATTGCTGTAATGTGGGATTTGAGTAGCATGTTATAAGCATTACTATAGCAGGAACCACCTGAACCAAGGGAGGACAAGCCTTACAAGAAGCAGTGCAAGTGCAGCAGTGACCCAACCTGAGCTGGCTTTGGTGCCCAATAACTCCACGCAACACACCACCTCTCCTGTCCTGAGTGACCACCATAACAGATGGAGCCCAAAGTCATGGACTAAATGAACTCAGTGGACATTTACGGACATTTTACAGACATTTTACAGGGGTGGTCCATAGACTACGGGAATGATATCTATGTATTGTATCAAAGGATGGGAAGGGGAGCAGTGGTTAATGAGGATGTATTGGATAGTGTGGGGCCTGAGCATGACATAAATGGTATGGAATAAGGGGTAGAGAATGTGCTGGTTTTGGCTGGGATAGAGTTCATTTTCTTCATACTAGCTAGTATGGGGCTATGTTTTGGATTTGTGATCAAAACAGTGTTGATAATACAGAGATGTTTTTGTTATTGCTGAGCAGTGCTTACACAGAGTCAAGGCCTTTTCTGCTTCTCACACAACACCACCAGCGAGGAGGCTGGGGGTGCACAAGAAGTTGGGAGAGGACACAGCTGGGATAGATGACCCCAACTGACCAAAGGGATATTCCACACCATATGACATCATGCTCAGCATATAAAGCTGGGGGAAGAAGAAGGAAGGGAGGACATTCGGAGTGATGGCGTTTGTCTTCCCAAGTCACTGTTACGCGTGATAGAGCCCTGCTTTCCTGGAGATGGCTGAACACCTGCCTGCTGATGGGAAGTAGTGAATGAATTCCTTGTTTTGCCTTGCTTGTATGTGCGGCTTTTGCTTTACATATTAAACTGTCCTTATGTCAACTCATGAGTTTTCTCACTTTTACTCTTCTGATTGTCTCCCCCATCCCACTGGGGAGCAGTGAGTGAGCATCTGTGTGGTGCTTAGTTGCTGGCTGGGGTTAAACGATGACACTAATGCAGTTAAAATTACCTAGCGTACCATTCATTGTTTTAGGATGGGTACTATTAACTGGAAAGGAAATTTTTTTGGACACGATACAATATAAATAAGATGTAATTTGTATAGTAAATAGAAGAAAATAAGTGCATCCAAATTAATGAGAACTGTCTCTGTACACATATGAAAGGAAATTATACTAAGAAAAAAAAGGAAAATGGATTTCATCCATTCTGCATGTATTACTCCTTGGAGGGATGTCTGATATTTCTAAGGCACTTCTCTTAAATGGCATAGACAAAGCTGCTTTGATTAGACAAATGATGGTACAGTAAACAGAGTTCAAAGCCTATAAAAAGAGCATTTGTTTTGATAGCTGGTTAAGTGCATTGTCTAATACAGGAGCAGTAAAGAAATCGATTAAAAGAAGGACAGTTAAAAAAAAGCTCCATGCAGGTCATCATTTCAGCCATTCTTATTTTATGATCTTCATCATCAATTGCAGGATTTCTTTTTTTTTAAATGAGGCATTGCATTTAAGTGGAGTAACATTTATTCTAATAGATCGCTAATTGGACTAATCAGCTACTGTAATTACCTAGAGATCTAGTCCATCTTTATTTTAAATGTTGAAAGCCTCATTAAAATTCCTGCTTGTGAAGAGGGGAAAAAAAGGTACCATTAAACTAATTGTTTATGTGAAGTGAAAATGTTCTGCTCTTTTATGCGATATCAAAAATTTAAGCACTTAAGTATGCATCTTGGGAACTCTTACCTATCCAGAAGGACTTGCCTTGGGATGTGCTCATTCCATCCACTTCTGAGCACCACAGCACCATGCAGAAGCCAGAGTGGGGCGTGTTCAACTTGAAAATGTTAAGGCCTTGTCACGAGGTGTAAAAGAGAAGCAGAACAGATGTGCAAGATTTTTGTCAAAAGAACCTTGGTTATAATTTCGAAGATTTGGCTCAGCAGAAATTTATATCAACATCTATAAGAAAACAACCTGAAGTTAGAAGTTAATGTACACACTGTAAAACGTTAGGTTTTAGTTGTTAAGCTTATCTCCTAATTTCAGCTAGAAGTTGAATGTTCAGTAAGAATACTGTGTACTACATTTCAGTTTATTCATTTTGCTAAGCTCTGAAGAAATTGTAGTGGAATTGTAGTTTTCTGTTGTACAGAGGGAGGTTGGTGTTTGTTCTCATAGGTCACAACTAAGAAATCAGCTCCTCATTTTTCAAAATAGCGATGAAGTCAAACTTCTGAAACTGGCAGTGTACAATTGCCAGTTGAACAATTACCTGAATCTTTTTATGATAGACAGTTATTTTTTTCTACTTATTGTTTTCTAGTTAGTGTTTTCTAAGTTAGTGTTTCTACTTAGTAAACATCTACTTGTGTTTAGTGAAATTTCTTGGGATTGATATCTTACACCTTTTTTTCTTTAGAGGATAGAAAATTGAGCTAACAGCCTGATAACAGTCTTATGTATTTCTCTAGTCCTTTTCAAAGGTAGATACAACTAGAATTACATCAGAGTAGCTGCATTATGTCTTTACTGAAGATACTATCTATTCCCAGGCTTGATTGGGCAGATTAGAGACAACAGCTCTGAAACATATCATGCACATACTTAAGAGTTTATGAACAATGAATATCCTGCATTAAACACACAGTAGGGTGTCATTGCAGGACAAAGTAGGCATTACCTTAAAAGTGAGGGTTTGGTCATTTCTTTTTTGGCATCTAGAACATTTTTGACACGTGAACCAACAGCGTGGCTGCTGGGACGTATTGGGAATGTTACTGCACAGCTGGCACCTGTCATGCAGTGTTTATCAGGATGAAGTAGGGACTTCACTTCCATCAGCTTTTGGCAGTACAGGTTACAAGTATCTGTTTCTTTAGGGACCACTATCATTTTTATCATTAAAGGAAATCCCTATATTGTAACAGTGGAAAGCCAATGGCTGCAGGAGTTTCACTGTGAATACTAATCCTCTCCTGAGACGAGCTCCCACACAGCAACAAAGATGAACAAGTACATACTGAAGTGCTCATAATTCAGCTGCATGCTGTTCAAGCCCTCAGTTTATTTCTGTTTTCTAAGGTTTATATTTCTAAATGTTCAGGAAGCAACAATCAGGGAAAGAAAAGCCTATTTAACTGTGGTCCTCTTGTCTCAAGATATCTTCATCCCAACACGGAACATGGGAAAGCTGGTATCTTTTTCTTGGGAATGGGGTGGTATTTTTGTTTCCTGCAACAGCTCTGCCTTTAGTTCCTTCTGAGCAAATCATATGTAGCACTGAAATATGGGTTCAAACAATCCACTAGTCCACCAAGATCCTGCATTGAATTTTACTGAAGTGATTATTTGCTAAAGAAAAGGAGTAAACCAGTTATTTAAAGATTGCTGTTGGGCAATGGAAAAAGCATGTTCTCTCCCAGTTTCTTTGATGCCACCATGTAGGCTGATTTTTAAAAATCCTAAAAATACAGAATGTGAAATTACAGTAAGTTAAGAATGTTATTCTGTCAATTATTTGTTAGACACACAGCTGGCTGGTGTATTGACTTCTGATCTTGTATGTTGTGAGTTTGCAAACTCTTTTTTTGTAACCAAAAGTTTTTAGGAAAGTGGTTCAGACTTGATAAGCTAATTGGCTTGATCTAAAATGATTTATGCGTATGCCATACCCTTGAAACTTTATATGCTTTATGTATGTGGTTAAATGGACAGTACTTACATGGGGTTTCTTATAAGTAAAGGATGGCTGACATTCCTGGAAGCTTAGAAATTCTCTCAGATGGCAATTTAAATATGGGTTAAAATATCATAAGGCAAAAATGAAATGATAACTGTTGATATGAGACAATATTAGATTTTATGCAGGAAGATTTTGTCTTGCAGCCATTTTTTGATTCCTTCTCTTGTCACAAGTATCATAAATAAATCAACTCTGTTTGGAATAGTTTTAATTTGGGAGTTTTCACATTCTGCTTCAATATCTTGAAACTGTAGTATAAATTTACACTAATCCATTCATTATTCCTCTCTCATATGCAGCCTGACCTCACATAAACTGGTGTAAACAGAGAAATTACTTGTGCCAGCAAACGTACTGTAATTTGAGGCTGCTAAAGTAGAGGTTAGAATCTGTCCATGAGTATAAATAGAATGTAATCTACTTCCCTGAGGTCTGCAGATTCAGTAACTTTTGATATTTATGAATTCAAACCCTAGCAATGGTTTATGCTGACATGCAGCTCCTTGATGCAGCTTAAAACTGGGTGAAGGAAAATTTATGAGGGGAATGTCTGTCCAACTTAAGACTGAGTCTGGAGGTAAGGCTGTGAAAGTGAATCCTTCATGCCTAATAGGCTCCATCCTGTCCCTTGCATACACACCTCTGCTTCTATTTTGTGTGCATATCCTCTAGATATTGTTCTGCATATCTTGGCAAGAAACTGTGAAACTGAACTTGTTAAAGAACATTTTTGCCTTTTGAAATAAACATCAAAAACTCAATATCCTCCAAAATCCTTCTCATTGTAGATTTTCACTGGGCTGTTTTGCAAGAATGACTTCTAGGTTCATTGTAGAATTGCATTTTCTAAGATGTACATTTTTGCTTTCCTCAAATTCATCACTGCTGCAGTGATTGCAAGGATATTTGTGTTGGGGAAAGCAGCACTGGTAGAACAGGTAACTGTAATTTTCACCTCTTTGTCCCTAGATATCATGACTTGGCCCTATAAGCAGCGAGTCCCAGGGGACTGTCAGGGCTAGTCTCCTCATCACAACAGACATCACCAGAGCTGGACTAATGCAAATATAATGGTTAGAGAGTGGAAGAAAAATAAGGAAGTCTGTGGTTTGGACTTTAGGCTGTGAAATAGAGACTATCTATCTCAACTCCCAGTCACGGTAGTCCTTCCATCAGTTCATTGACAGCACGCAATATCTTTAGCTGGCCAAATACCTTGCAGATACTTCTATTTGTTGAAACAGCCATGCAGAATACAAAAAATTCATCTCTTATGGAAACTAAATTACAGACAACCCTCAAGTGTCTGTGCTGTCAGTTAATGATAGTAGTGTTAAAAAAGATAACCATTTTCATTATATTAATGATTGCATTTTATGCCTTAACTTCATTTTCAAAGGGAAATACTCTTAGAAGTTTTTTGTCTATTTTATATATGCACGGTTCTGTAAATTTTCTGCTGTAGTTGTTTGCATACAATCATCAAGTTTGCTATCATAGAGCTATATTGTTGTAGTTCTCATTCAAAATGAAGGGAGCATAAATTGCTGACTTGAGCAATGTAGTGTTTCTGAAGTTTGAAGTAAATCCTACTTGTATAATTATCTTTCACTGTAGTAGGACCAACTAAATCATGACTCTGCCATACTAGCCATGATGTGTGAGATTGATAGCTTTCATTTTGCCTGATGCTGTGGAAAGACTAAAAGTTTCTTCAGCTTGTATAGTGGAGCTAGGCCCTCTGTCTAGGTGCTACAACTCATATCCTTGAAGGTCAGGGATGGTGCAGAGAAGGTGCATGTATACACCACTGTCCAGAAATTTTGGGAATGTCTCTCTGCATATGATCTAAACTTTTTCAGTCCATAGTGGCTCAAACAACAAATGAATCCCATTTGGTGACAGAAGCCAGCCTGGGTGAAATAGCAAGCGCGGAACCAAGGACATTGGAGCTAACCTCAGCAATTTCCAGAGAGTCAACTAAAATATGGTAAAAGAGACAGTCATTGTCCTTAGATTAAGGCTAGATAGCATATGTGTCTGAGTTAAATATGTGCATATTAGGCAACTGTGTATGTAAAAAATAACTGGTGTTTCCAGGAGACAAGGCAGACATACAAATTATGAGAAATGAAGAAACATAATTACCATTTGCAGATGTGAACTGAGTTACAGGAAAATACCTTGCATGCAAAAATAACATCATCCCAAGTTTGCGGGTAACCAGTAACAGTAGTTCTGAGAGTTGTGACTTGCCATACTGCTGGCAATGAATCCACATCTAGTTTTATCCAAACATCACTGTTCATTAAAATATTTAAGTGAATAGAAGAATTATTCTTCTTTGAAAGCCTCTAGACTATCATTTCCAAATTTCATTGAGATTAATTTTTAAGTAAATTGAGTAACTGTGATCCCCTAGGGTTTACATAAAAGTGAAATGATTGAGAGAGGTCTTGACTGAGTACAGAAATGTTTTGTAAAACTCTGTTACTATGTAGGACAAACTGTGTATTCAGAAATTCTCCTACTCTGAATTATAAGCATTCCAGCAGTCAAATGTACCTCAGTTTCGAGTGAGGGACGCCAAGCAGTGGGACGGTGAGCTCACTTCAATAAGGAGGTAATGGTGAACCAATTTGGTGTTTTCTTTATTGAATTCCTTGGTAGCATTAAGCATTATTATTTGGGTTTGACAAAAGCATATGACAAAAATGCTACTGTGCATATTACTATATAGCTTTGGCATGTGATACAGCTTATTGGAACAACCTATGTTTCTGTCTGAGTAAGGGGAGTATGAAGAGCTCCTGTGAATGGAACAGTATGATCTGAGCAACTGATGCTCAATTTGAAATTGTGTTTCCGTTTTCATTTAAAGATGCGCATTGGAGAGTGGAAGTTACTAACAGACAGTGTTGAGATGTCCGGCACTGAGTGCCTCCTGTTTCCATAAACATTAAAAGTGTCAGAAGACAAATGTGACTATCTTCAGGGCAAAGAGGTAAAGGCACAGATTAGAGTGCTCAGTCATTTTATGTGTCTTCAGCTGAGCTAGACTTGATGTAAGACTGCTTTGTGTTCCTTGGATAAATGTCTGAAGCAATTGCAGATACTTTGTAATGGAAAAGCCAGTTGAAGTTCCAATACCTAAAAGAGACTAAACACAGGGCCTTTTTTAAAAAAGAGTAGATCTGGGAAATTTTACATCAGTCAGCTTAGCTTCATTTCCCAGAAAAACACAGGAATACAGAAAGGTAGCTGTATGGCTTACTGTGCTTACCTAATTCTGTATAGTCAACAGAGAAGGGTTTCACCAGGAAGTAATTCAGAGCTGCAAAGCGAGGGCTTCTCTGAATCACTCTCTGAAAAATGTTCTCTTTCCTTTGATGCACAGAGTCTAAGGTGACTGGCCTTTTAAATGGACTACCTGAATTTGTGCATTACAGATACTCATCCACTTACATCAACAAAATATTGTAAGCATTGTCACCTGGACTAATCATTCCTGATTTTAGGTACTTGAAAAAGGACCATAACTATGGTCCTACTTATCTTTAGGCTTCTTTATTAGTGGTGAAAAATAAGTACTGGTAGGGACAATGTTAGACCATAAATGGGTCATGGGAATCAAATGTAAAAGGGAAATTTCAGATTACATACCTAGAATTTTCTAACTGTAGGAATAGTTAAGTATTGGAGTAAATGGATTGTGGAATGAATAGTTCTAAATAATATATTAATTAAATAGTAGTTAGGAATGGTTTAGGAGAAGATGATCACTTTCGATTAGGACAGGAATACAGCAACCTCTCACGGTACTGGCCCACCTGGTTCCTGTGGTTGTTGTTTGCTAATTGTACATTCCACTAGACTGTGGACAGGCAAGTTGTGACTGAGCCTGAACGTTTTCCACAGCAGAAGCAAGTACCTCATTAATGGGCTCCAAGGTTGCCTGACGAGTTCATTTTCCTTTCACTTTTGTTTAACTCTGTTAACTTCAGTGGTTTCCTGACATCTGAGGAGATATAGAATCATAGAATCATAGAATCATTAAGGTTGGAAAAGACCTCTAAGATCATCTAGTCCAACCATCAACCCAATACCTCCATGCCTACTAAACCATGTCCCAAAGTGCCACATCTACATGTTTTTCGAACTCCTCCACGGATGGTGACTCCACCACCTCCCTGGGCAGCCTGTTCCAATGCTTGACCACCCTATCAGTAAAGAAATTTTTCCTAATATTCAATCTAAACCAATATTATATATTATTATATAAATAATAATAGAGGTAATCTTGTAATAAACAGGGGAGAACCATACAACTGCACAGTTAAAGTTGTGGTCCTTTAGTATCTTTTGGAAGATTTACCTACTCTACAGTGGTTTACTAAAAGGCACAACTGATCTTGTACACAGTTTGCTGTGCATAACACAGTTGTGCATAACACAATTGCTGTTAATGTAGCCATAAGAAGTCAAGTTACACATGGGTTTCATACACATATTTCCATATTTAAGATATCTATTTACTTTCTGCTGAAGTACTAATGATGGTTGAATAAAAGATGCTATTTGCTCTTCCTGATCTCATAATCAAAGCTGGAGTTTTGGATACAGGACAAACCACACTAAGTGACAGGCACTTGGGATTCAGAGGTAGCAATGTTTCTATGACTGGTCACTGTGGGGAAAATAGTAGTTAATAATATGAAAAGAGACGAAGTGTAGGACTGAAACAGTCACTTGTCTAAATTTCTTTCATTTTCTAGCCCCATGAGATAGACAGACAGTTAGCTAGATAGTATTTTATTTCATGCCTTTAAGTGCAGAAGAGTTTTAATTTTAATTGTAAGAGAGTAGTGCTGCTTCTCTCAGTTAAGTTTATGAATACCTGAGTCATGTTCTGTGTGACTAGGAGACAAAATCTGAAGTACCTAATATCTGAAAATAGCAGCCATGCCTTAAATTAGGGTCAAAGGCTGGGACGGGGGTGCTTTTCTGGAAGCATATATTAATAGATAAAGCTGAGTGTTAGATCTATGACTATCACTAATGTAGAGATAAAGCTACAGTTTGGGTCTCTTTAAAAGTTAAATGTGGCATGTAGGCACGGATGAATCAGAAGTCAGATCTGAATGTGTCAAACTTCTATCAGCTATCATTAGGCTTTTACAACTTCATTTTTCTGGGGTTTTTTTTTCAAAAGTTTTCCAGCTTTTGTTCATGTTTGTTCAGCATAAGAACAATGGGCCCTTAACAGCATGTGTTTGGCTCATTTCTGCGCAGTTATCAGCTTCCTGAGCAGAGAGCCTTTTATAGGCTGTGACACAATTGTTAATTATGAGTATTGCTCTGCTCATTCTTTGGAATACTGGTGGAAGATTAAGTGATTCAGAGACGCATAAAATTGGCCCACCTTGCGTCAATGTGGCATTAAAAAGGTCTGATTTGGGAAGTCAACCTCTCGAATTCAGTGATATTTGGAGGAGTCCAAGTTTGTATTTCTGGCTCATGTATAATGGAGTAGCAAAGGCAGGCTTGATTTTGCAAGGTGCTCTCCAATATCCTGAACTTTTCTACAAGTGGAATTTTGTTTCCACAAATTTTATTTCCATACCTCTCTATCATCAAGGAAACCCTACAGATTCTGTTCCTCTGTGCACAGATATTATGGAAAAAGTTAAGTGAGTCTGTTCCCAAAGTCTTCCCTAGAGATGGGTTGTAAGACAAAGACACACAGTGGTTGGAAATAAGAAGGGCCACTCAGATGATACTACCAGCTGTCAAGAAGCACGGGGAAGTAACTAAGTACAGGAGGAGGCGCAGCATGGTCAGTGCAGCTCTATAATACAGAGCCAGCCCTGGTGCTCAGCGCGATCCACTCTTGTTGCCTTAAAAAAAACACACCCTGGGGAGGAGCTGCATTATTGACTTCCTCCTGACAGAGCTACCATGGCCTATGGGTGACCAATGCCTCTCAAGCAAAATCAGGTGCCCTGCCACTTTTCTATGCAATACTTACTAATAAGTGCAAAATAAACACAAACAAATAAGCAGACATTTTTTGTTGTGTGCAGCATAAGGAAAACAATCAGCACACTATTTTAGTTCATTTCTGTCTTGGATTTCAGCTCTCCGATAAACACAGCTTTCCATTTAGAGACAGTATTTAGCATAGCTTGAAAAGTGGGCTTGTTTATTTTTAGTGCTTAGAAGGATCAGCTCCCAGACAATTCATTTTTCATGCTAAACCAACTCATAAATTACTAGGATATCTCAGTCACATCAGGGACATCCAAAATATGCTAAATAAGTGAAAGTCACATGATGTAAATTGAAGCTGTCCAAGTTCATCTACTGTTTTTTGTGTTTGTATGCAATGGAAGGGAATGACCCATATATATATATGTACTTTTTTTCTTCAACTGCTTTTCCACTCCATCTGCAACCCTTAAACCACTGTGGGAATACAGTTTCCTTAGTGAATAACTGGTGTTGGTGAGTAATGTCAATTCAGTCTGAACTGGGCAGGGGAGTCGGTCTAGGCCAGTTCTTTCTAAAAAATAACTTTGTAAGAAATGTAATTTGCATGGGTTGTCATCACCAAAAAAACTTGGCCTTCAATTGTTTTATTTATGTTGAGAAATTTAAGGAAAAAAACAAAACAAACCAAAAAAACAGCTCAGCAACTGAAAATCCACAGTAGTTTTAGAAAAATTATAATGTACATTTTCTTTTTCTGCCAACGAGTCTATGTCATTGCCAACCACAAACTCAGTAGTCTATTCAAATTCCTAAACCCTCTAAGTGTTAAGAATGTCTTGTATTTTCTGCTTAAATCATGCAGTACCTCTTAAAACAGATTAAATAATCAATTACATCAGAAATTTCTTGCAGTTAATTGACATACAACTAATAGCTTACAAATTACAAAATGCACACTTACTAAGCAGTTAAACTTTAGACAGAATTCAAGTTTTAAGTTTTAAAAAACCTCTCTTTGCTGAGTACTAGAGTACTATATGTACAGTTGGGGGGTCTCCAGATAGGGAGCTACTAGAGGGAGTCTGCTGAGGAGCCACCAAGATGATGAAGACATTGGAGCATCTCTCCTGTGAGCACAGGCTGAGAGAGATGGGACTGTTTAGCCTAGAGAAGAGAAGGCTCAGGAGGAGAACTCATTAATGTGGACAAGTATCTGAAGAGAGGGTGTAAAAAGACAGAGCCAGGCTCTTTTCAGTGGTGTCCAGTGAGAGGCAGTGGGCACAAACTGAAACACAGGAGGATCCCTCTGAACATAAGGAAACACTTTTTACTGTGAGGGTGATTGACCACTGTCACAGGTTGCCCAGAGAGATTGTGGAGTCTCCCTCCTTGGAGATATTAAAAAGCCACCTGAACATAGTCCTGGGCAACCTGCTCTAGGTAACCCTGCTTAAGCAGGGGGGTTGGGCAAGGTGACCTCCAAAGGTCCCTTCCAACCTCAACCATTCTGTGATTCTGTGAAAACATGTAGCAAACTTTACAATAAACCACAAGAGGGAATGCAAACAAGACTAAATTATTTATTCAAAGACCTTATTTACTGTGCAATGAAACTGAATGTTGAGGGACAGATTTTCTAAATAGGGACTGTAGAGTTGTACAGCCAAGGGCAGCAGTTAGTCACTGTTACAAGATGCCATACCTCCTAATCTCCTCAATGCATGAGAGAGAGAAACAATTTTCCTTAAACCTCTTTAACAGATGCTGCATGTTTTGTGTCCCCACATGCCCAGGGCTTAGGGAGGAAGAACTACTATCTCCTCATTCAAGACAGCTCTTTCCCTAATGGAATTTTTTTATTATTATCTGAGCTACATTTGCGGACACATGCAGGATAGTTAAATAACCATTTTTTCCACCTTTATTTGTATTGAACATATATTATTTCTATTGTTTTGTTCCATACATAGTCATAAATCAGTACTTTTCAGTAGTTTTAGAGTATCAAGAAATTCCACTTTCTAGTTACGCCATATGGACACTCATGTCTAAAAAATGTAGTGAAAGATTGGTTGTGGAAAATGTTCAGCCAAGTTGTAGTGTTCACAGAGCTAGAGCTCGATCAAGACTTTACAACTTTGGAAGTAATGGATTATTTCAAACAACAGTATTTCTTTTTTAGTTGTTTAAAGGATTTATCAGTCTCTAAAATGGCACTTTGATTTATGCCCCTATATTCTGGTGGCTTACTGCAAAATATTTATCTAATCAATTGTGAGACTGTCACAGAGGAAAAGTCAAGTGCCTATTTAGAATGCAAATTGGTATATACTAAAAGCTGTAGTGTTTGTGTCTGCTACAGCATTCTGTCCCCTTTTGTGTTACTAACATCCGATGCTGCTGAATATTTAATTACATACTGAGCTCAGTGACTGAGGCCTTATTATATTGCACATTAATAATATGGGGCAAAAATCTAATGTTCAGACCCAGGTGCATGCAGGACTCAGTGATCTAAGTTTAGTCTAAAACTGATCTTAATACAGTTGCAAGTGTGCATTCCTTTTTTTTTACTCTGAAGTATTTGGGGGCAAATTTAAAGTGTAAGATCCTATATTTGTGTTAGGCAGTTCCAGGTATGACTTTCCAATACTTAGGCTCTTACAAGTAGAGAAAGTTGTGATTTCTTATTACTTCAGTGTAGTAGTCTTTCTCTCTTTGTGATTGCTAGCTGTCCTGGTTTTCTGTTAACCACAACGATAAGTTAATAGATTCCATCCCTTAAAATGTCTGCCTGAGAAAGTATGTCCTCCTCTGCACTGGCCATTCTCTTCCAGTCTTTCAAAGTCATGAGGCAAGATTAGCCCTTTTCAGAATCCCCAGGTCTGAGGACAGCTGAAACAATTCAGACATATTTTTACACCCTTGATAAGACTAAACTATACTTTAATGTAGCTCAGAAAGTGAAGCCATGTAATACAGGGAAATATTTGAAGTAATTTTAAAAATGTTGTTTATATTTTTTTCTCTGTAATATTGCACAGACTCTTTTTGTCAGGCATTGGGGAGAAAAAATCTGGCTTTTGCTATGGCAACACGGAGGACTTACTTAGAAAATGATCTCTCAGCATGGAAGAATGATGACTCCTAAAAATAGTGTAGAAGCACTGAAAAAGAGCAAGATTGTTTCTTGTGCCAAGGTCTTTTCAGCTCAGGAATGGGGGTTCTCCCAAAGAATTGGCTGTCATTCTCTCATCATTAAACTTCTTTAAACGTGCAGTAATTTAGAGCAACCTATACACTGGTCTAATTTATGACTGTCTGACTATTGTTTGCAAGGACCCATGTATATATAGTGAGCTGTCAGAGTGTGACAACACTTTGCCCAACTTTAATGCATCCCCAGTCTTGAAGTGAGAGGGAGAGATAAATAGCAGAGGATGAGGATCCTCTAATTTTATACTACTGGTTAGCTCCAAACAGTTGAGAGAAGTCTTAAGCTAATTAATGTTTTTAGCCAGATCTAGGTCCTTTGTACTGTTCAAAGAACTTTCTATGCAAGTAGAAAATTGATCACAAACTGCTTTAGGAGCTGGCTGTTTTGCTTCATTAATCCAAGCAGCCAATAATTATGAACAAAACAATGTCACAAATCTGTAAGGTTATGTTTAGTAATACAGCATTGTGGTTACCACCTTTGAATAAATCTAGAGGAAAGAAGAGCTGGCTGTAAATTTCTGCAAAGTTCAAGCTAATTACTTCAATGATTTTAGAAATGACTCTGAAATAACTCTCAGTGATATTTCCAGTTAATGAGAATGAATAAAAATAACCCATATGCCATATCTTTTTATGAAAAACAGAAGTACCAAGGAGCTGTTTGTAAGGCTTAGTATCCTCTGCCACCTTCTGTGAGAATCATATAGGATTTTCACCATTTGGAACCAAAATCTTGCAAAATCAACTTGCAGGATTTCTGCATCATCCAGTCCGGTCCCTAACCTAGTTGTTCCCTTCATTCTTCTGTACAGTACATCTTACACAACAAAATAGTCACATATGAGAGATAATAAAAGATAATAGATTGAGACAATAAGTTCTATTTCATATGCCTCTTGAGTTTACTGTTTCTAATCTTCCCCTTTTGTAATTGCGTGTTGTACAATATTATCTCAGAGCTTTAAAGAACACACTGTAAAGTGTTCTTTAGCCAAATTCGCATTTCTGGATGATACATGTTTAATAGGATGTAATTTCTGCTGCCATTCATGACATTTCTGTTTGTAGCCCAGCATGCCTAAGTGAAGAATGGTGTCTCATAGCTATATTCAAACTAGGAGTACTGTCAGCATTCCTTATTGGGAGTATTTCATGTTATTTATTTCTGAGGTCAAAGATGTCAACTGTCTCCCTAGAACCCTAGACTGCTGGGAGTGAAAACCATTTTTGTGTCTTGTTTCTCAAAAGCTGCTTATCAGCCTCATAGGCAAATGTAAGTATTTAAAGGAGTCCACTGACCCACGCATATACACGATACACTGAGCTTTTTGTGTTCACAGTGATGTTACTCTAAAGTACATGGGTAAACATCCTTTGCCTACAAGAAAAGTTACTCAAAAGGTTTTTGGAACTGCTAGAATTTGCTCTGTCTTTGCTCTGTGCCTGTGCCTATATTATCTGAAGTTATTCAGACTTACACCTACTGTTCCTATAATTCACCTAGTAGTTGACATAACCCACAGGACAGTTATTATCTAGACTCAGGGATTCAATCAATGGCCTTTCAGCCTGAACCCTTAAATGAATGAATGCTTCATTCTGTGGCAACAGTCTCCCTCTGAACAAATCTCTCCAAACACACATAGCCCATGTGGAGTTTACAAATCCTTCTGTTCTTGCACAACTCAGCTATATGAGCTTTCTGTGTTATGAGCTTTCTGTGTTCTGCAAACAATTATGTTTAGTGTGCTTAAGAGGCTTAGGACTGGTCTACCAGTTTTGTTCTTTGATGAGGGTTGTGATTTGTTTTCTTCTTTACTGCTGTAGTTGTGTTAGTACTGTCCCTTGAGTGGCTGCAGTTATTTTGCCATCAAAGTGCCAGGGTATTTTATTCACCTTTTAGTAAAGGTATAATCGACACGTGTTGTAGTTTAGCTTCAGTCAGCAACTAAGCACCACACAACTGCTCGCTCACCCTCCCCCTCGCAGTGGCATGGGTGAGAGAATTGGAAGAGCAAGAGTAAGAAAGCTCGTAGGTTGAGATAAGAACAGTTTAATAATTGGCGGGGGAAATAATAATAATAACAACAATAACAATAACAACAACAACAACAACAACAACAACAACAACAACAATAATAATAATAATAATAATAATAATAATAATAATAATAATAATAAATTATTAAAAGGAAAACAACAAGAGAGCAAGAGAGGAACAAAACCCAGGAAAAAAAAAACGTGATGCAACTGCTCACCACCTGCAGACCAACGCCCAGCCAGCCTCTGAGCAGCAATTGCTGCTCCCTGGCCAACTCCCCCCAGTTTCTATACTGAGCATGATGTCATATGGTATGGAATAGCCCTTTGGCCAGTTTGGATCAACTATCCTGGCTGTGCCCCCTCCCAGCTTCTTGTGCACCCGGCAGAGCATGGGGAGCTGAAAAGTCCTTGACTAGTGTAAACATTACTTAGCAACAACTAAAACATCAGTGTGTTATCAACATTATTCTCATACTAAATCCAAAACACAGCACTATACCAGCTACTAGGAATAAAATTAACCCTATCACAGCCGAAACCAGGATAACACGTATAAACTCCTTTATGCTATTCTCACTAAAATGCTGACACTAGGGGGAGTTATATTGTTCTAAAAGTTAAAAAGACAACAATTTTTATGTGTAGGCAAGATTATGGGTATCAGTAAAAGTCAGCATTATTAAAAGTTGTGTGCTAGAAATGGTTTACCATTAGGGAGGTGTGTGTGTTGTGTGTTTTTTCTCTGTCTCTTTACAATTGAGCTATCTATTTGTATTTTATAGCATGTGAGTGTGAAATGCCTCCATTGCTATCAAGTTCTGCTGCCATCACAGGGCCAGTTCTCCCTCTGCAGTCTCTCCCAAACCAGAATCTATTAATCCACTTATCCTTTGTCTTCAGTGTTGTTCTCACATTATCAGTCTCAGCTGAAGCGTCAGTCTACGATAGGATTCTCTTAATATTCTTGATTCTCTTAATTCTTGATTCTCTTGATTCTCTTAATTCTCTTAATATTTTTGATCTTTTCCTTTCCCAGCTGAAGGGGCTCATTCTCTTCCACATTCTTTTCATGTAGATGGGATACTTATGATCTCATACCCTTTGAAACTGGGATTAAATCTGCTTCGGTTTATGATGCCAAAGCTGTCTTTCCTTGTTGCTTATCATCACTCACGTTGTATTCTTGCACTGACATTGCTTATCCATGGGGAGGATGGCACGCAAAATTTCTGGCATGCAAAATGTATTGCACTACTAACTTTTACTGGTGGCAGGTGTAGTTAACTCAAAGCACATTAAGAAGAGCTGCCTTCACATTTAAAAAGTTGATTTTGTAGTCATGAGAAAATTTGCACCCTTGACACTCCAAGATGGAAGCCCCTTATCTAGATGCCTCACATGCTGCATCCAGAATGTATGAGATTTTGAACAAGAAATACAACCCAAACCTTGTAACTGATTTGCTAAACTGAATGAAAGAAAAGTCATCTATGAAACTGACTGCAAAACATCTTTGGTAATACAAAGAGATGCCTATGCAATCTAGAGAGATTACTAAGCATGCTCCATATGACTGGAATGCAATGATTCTGTTACATCAGGATTTAATGGAAAACAATATTTTACAAATATGAGTATCACAAAGAGCAAACAATTGAGCATTTAGACTATGGAAGGTCCTTGTGTAGGTGGTCCTGGGAGAAAACCCTTTCTTGTTATGTGAAAACATGGACTATGGGGGAAAAGGAGAAGAATATGTCAACATCTTGTAATGTAAATGCATTATTTTAATCTCCAAGGGATGGCTGTTGATATGGTTCCTTGCAGCCTTCCCTCACCCTTTCAGCCTGCATCTGGGGCTGCAATGCTTTTCTCCTGGTGCTAGATCCAAGAACATTTCCATTCCCTGGTGTTGAAGAATCAAGGTTGTAGTTTGCCACACCTCTTATGCTGGTGATGAAGTCTCCTGAGAAGCTTCAGTTTTCTCCCAGTTGCTGTCTTCATTAGAAATAAATTTCTTTATAAACAAAGGTACCTGAACCGTGCCTGTGTAGAGTTTTGCTGGGACTCTGTTGCCACAGAGGAGAGGTAGTGAGACTACAAGGGGGAGCACTCTTAGAGCTCTGTTGTGTGCTTAGCTCCTGCCTTTCCTCCTTCCAGTGGGTCTCTCAGTGTAACAGGACATGGTCATCTCTGGTTTTAGCTTCAGGCTAGCTTAGGGCACTGCTGTGAATTTTGACTTCTAATATCAACCGATTACAGTGCTCTCTTCACCGTATGTTTATTAAAGATCTTTTTCCACATGTAAAATGTGTAGCTGCTTTAAAAGAGAACTCCCCACTCACACACTCAGCTTTTGGGCATTTTATGTAGGAACTTTCTTTGATGTACTGTTTAGCTGTGCTTGCTGACACGAGGCAGTCTCAGCCTGTTATGGAAGCAGAATCATCTCAGACTCCCACAGAGCAGAAGCTGAGTGAAGGTGCAGAAAAATTAAGTGGGCTCTTTTTGGCTTTGAATCAACCCTAAAACTAGAGAATTAAGGATAATAAGATCTGGAGAGACCCAAATGTTGTACCTCTGGGCTGGACTATCAGGAATATCTACAATTAGGGAAAGCAATTAGGTACATGGTATAGAAATAGAATATGTATTTGTACTCATAGAAATTTCTATATGTACAGTTATGAATTAGGAATATGAACATTAGGAATATGTTTCCTGTACAAGCAAGAAGCTCTGTCAGAAGTCAGGGACTTGGACTTAAAACGAGTACTAAATGACTGTGTGATCACTATATGTGTTGACTACTTGCATTTTTATTCTCAGAGATATAATAAATTTCTTTCAGTTATAAAAAAAAATTAAGGAATACATAAAGCAGATATGCACACAACCTCCTCAAAGTGTTGTCTGCACCTGTAAGATTTCTAGGATCATATATCAAATGTTTTTGTAGTTAGAGGACCATTGAAGCTTTCTGTAAGCATAGGTATTGCATATAATGTAATATTATTTGTGAAGAAATAGTCTAAATGTAGTTTTCTAGATGTTCAGACAGCTGGCTTGAGTCATTCTTCATGTTGCTGCTAAACAGACAATCTGTTAAGGCTGATGCATAAAATACTGTAATTGAAAATACAACATAATCTGAGGATTCTTACAAGGAATGGTCATCAGAAGAATATTAAAGTTCAGATTTTTACATTGCTACAACTCTTTTTGTTTCTCTCCAGAAATGGAAACCAATCCATCAAAACAAACAGGAAATGTAGGAAGCACTCACTTGTTTATTTTTGGATTTGGTGTTGTTAAGCCATTACCTAGCTGGTGAGCTCTTTCCTTCTGGTTAATGGTGGTCACTGGCCAGCAGCTTTACATGATGTCTCTTCTTCATGATTACTGTACTGATATTGAAAAAGCTGTCAAATAACAATGGGGGTAGAGGACATGTTTTTTTTGTCATATGTAGGAAGATAGTATCTGAGAAGAGGATCAGTAATTAACATTGTTTTTTGCAACTAATGTGAAGCATTGTGTAGACTTCTGGTTGCACATAGAACTGGTGAAACTACAGGCTACTGACAAACAGCTCTCCCTGCCTTCAGAAAGGGTCTGTGCCCTTGTTATCTGGCTGCAAATCTGTATTTGAATATGTTCAAACTTTGCAGCCTAATGGATGAGGGAGAAAGGGAAGCTTGCTGGAAATATTAATAAGTAATTAAATGGCAGAGCTGTTGATTCCTGTGCACAGCCATTGGTCATTCAAATTTGAAGGAACTTAATATCTTTGAGACCTTTCCTCTTTATGCCAATTTTCTTGAAATTAGCCACATTGGTGGAAGTTACTGCTGACAGAAGGACAAACATAAAATAATAGAATTGCATAAACCTCATTTTATTAGCAAATCAGCCTCATGATCTGAGGTTTTAGAAGGGACTGGTGCTTGATGTTTTCATAAAAAACCTTTTCTTTCATAGATTTTATGCCTTCTGACTAGATAAAGCACATTAGAAAACTGCCACTTAAAAAAACCCTATTCTGGAGTGTTGAGGGCTAACCATTCCTGGTGGCTGTGACCAGGTTATATAATCCAGGATATGTTAAGAAATGTACATTTCTGACTCTAAGCTCTGCTTTCACACCCTTAGAGTTTTCATACGGTGTGTGGTTACTTTTTCCCAATTCTGTCACATGTAGGCACTTGGAAACCCCAATTTTCTGTAGTGTACTGTGCTGGAGCTCATTACTGGCACTGAGGTTAATGGAAGTTTGATGATATTGGTTTCCAATGGCTATTGGATCAGGTCTATGGCTGGGCCTTTAAAGATTTAGGTAGTGAAATGAAAGCTATTATTGACTTTCTTGGGTCACAAAGAAGTTATCTTTAGGTCCTCATCTCAGATCTGAGAAGTTTGGGGTTTTTTTCTTTTAACTACTGAAATTTTATTTCACCTACCTTTTGAGACTGTGTTTTCGAAAACCATCTTTGGTATCTAAACCTATAAACACAATAATATAGAAATGCCTCAGTGAAGCAATCACAAAAACATTTAGAGTTAATTTTGTGATACTTTGAGGAAGATTAGTTTCCTTGGTACATCCTCTGAATGTCAAATTCTCACTTCCAGGAAAAGTACTGACAGAGAAAGTGTAAAGACAATCTTTTTCAGTGATACATCAGCCACTCAGAAATGTAGAGAAGAGGAGAAAATTCTAAGTTACAGTTATCGGCAGACTTCTCTCTTACCTGACAAGCACTAGTTCTTTTTTTACTAGAAAAATATATAAAGAAAAAATAGACGATGAGCTATGGTTTGAAAAGTTCCTTATGCTATTAAAAAGACAGGACAATGGTATTTATATGATCTTTAAAAACTAAGCAATAATGACACATGAAAGGCTTGAATGAATGGAACAAGGAGTGATTTGCTGAAGTGTTTCATAGAAATCTCTTCTCCTAGAAGCATCACTAAATAGATTAACTTATTAGGAAAGGATACATTTTCACTGAAGGAGAAGGCTTTTTATCCTTATTTCTGTCATCTATGTGTTCTAGTTGATTTCAACATTTTTTAATCAAAAGAAATTGTTTAACAGCTTGACTACATAGAATAAAACATCTTGTTAAGCTCCAGGTCAACTAACAAATACAAATTGTACTGGCCATCTTTAATTAGAATGTATTTTTTTTTCATTTCTCCTGTCAGGCTCCAAGGAATCTGTCTTGTAATCAAAATGTTCTTGGGGGAAAAAAGAAACCCGAACCACTGGAATTCAAATGAAAATGCAAGAAGTGAAATGGAGTGAGTATTAACATTTGAGATAAAGTGCTAATAAAACACTCAGGTGTTAGCTTCTGAAGGAGATTTTTATTTTCAGTTAGAAATCCCTTGCAGCACTGGAAAGACTGGTATAATATTTTAATTGGCATCCCTGACCTGTTTTATGTATACTGCAAGAAGTTTTTTCCTACTCCCTTGGGAATATCAATTTATAGCTTGCAGAATGCTGTCTCTTGCTTGCAAAGTTCATGATAAAACAGAGCTCCCAGAATTCCCTGGTCTTTCGCTTTGAAGGTCTAAAGTTATTAAAAATACTTATTTAGCCTTTTTATTAAAGTATCTGTGGAGACACTGTGATGCTTATAGGGTTTTTTTTGTTACAGCATAGAGAAAAAGGAACTGTTTACCTGTGATACAGAGCATAATCATCAGGTGTTCTTCCCTGCACGCTCTCAGATAATATTTTTTGCAATAGCTTTGAAGAGATGCCGCTTAGCAGACTGGGAAAGCATGACCTTCAAAGTTATGATATGTTATAATCATGTGTACAGTGCCCTGTAACCAAATCTAAAGCTCATGCATTGTGTGTTTGGGTGTCATTTTTCAAAACACTTTTATTGCTCATCTAGGTCTAGAAACTGTGTTAAAACCAAATCAAGCATTCATTCCTGCAAAAGAGGCAAAAATACAGCCTTATTAGCTGTGACAAAATCAGCATCAGCTCTGGCATGAGGGGGATTACCAAAGGCAAAACAAACAAAGAAAAGTATTCAGGAGCTGCAATATTTGATTGAGATATTGAAGGTGCATTACAAGTATTAGCAATTTTTTGCAGGCAGGTACAATGCATCCTTCTCACATACACTAGTGTAATTGCAGTGAAGAGGAAATGTTTTTCAGTTCAGGCCCTTAATTTAGATAATTCTGTTTTAATATTCAAGGATAGTAAACCAAAAGATTAACATTCTGAGTGCTGAAAGGATTTTTGTGCCTTGCAGCATTTCACTCCAGCCAGCTTTGTTGTGGATATGTTTAATATCTTTCTTGCTTTATAACATGGACTATGCTCTACAGAAATGGAATTAACATTTTGCTTATTTCATTCCCTCCTAACCACCACTCTCAAGGTGGCAGCCTTTGTCAGCTGCAAATCATTATTTCAGCACCCTGTAGGGGTGGGTGCCCACCAAAGGGAGCAATAGTATGGGCACAGTGTTTCAGATATCCCCTTTCTGTGCTATATAAGTCCTATGGAGCTGCAACTATGCACCCACCCATGTGCCACACTTGTATCTGAAGCCACAGTGTTGACATTGTAAGTCTTTCCCATTGCAGCAGAAAATATAGGTACAAACATGGTAACCATTGAGACATTCTCAATCTTAAAATGTACTTTCCTCTGTGTGAAATGACTGTTATTGAACAGTAAAAGCACAGGCTTGGCTTTGCTTCTATTCATCAAAATCTCTTCCCCTTTCCCAGAAATTTGCTCTGACTTGACAAAATATATGGTTTTCTGAGTAACAGCCTATATTAACAAACACAAAGGTTAATAGAATTTGAGCATCTTGAAATGTGATTTAATTTGGAAGACTGTAGTCTGTGGATATTAACTATTAACAAATTAAATTATTCAATGACAAATCACATCAGGCACCTACGTAATATCAATAGGTATTGTCATTATAATAATTCTTCCAAACAGTAGGATGCAGGCAAACTCTGCATTAGTATTTTGGCTCAAGGTGTTCATTTGCAAATGAACAATTCATCATGTGAAGGAAAAGGGAAATAGCTCCAGGTTTGTGTCAGATTGCCCTGGTGTTAACTGCTGCTTTTTGATGTGACATTGTCTAGACCTAATGCCAGTGAGAGTAATAGAGGGGGAGAGTGGCCATTCCATTATTTTGGATGAATTAAACTATTGGCTGCCACTAGCCAAGTATAATGCTTCTAGTGATCCATATCCATAACTTGCATTAATGAAAAGATTGATATGCTAGGTTTTTGCTTCCAAACTTTAAAAATATATCCTCTATATACACACACTGTTATAAGTACCTAGGCAGTATCTTATAGTTATTTCTTTTTTTCTATTAAAAAAAAAATAGAGCTCGTCTGAGCCAGGACCTGCCGAAATTAACAGAAGTCATTCTTTTGTTTTCTATTGACTTTATATTAGCTTTTATAGAATGCATTACTGAACTGCCATCAGGGACATAATTTATTCTGGCAACTATAGAATAAAATTAACAATTGGAGGGTTATTGCACAGTGCAGCATAAGGGAAAGAGGTGCATCCTTAGTCACATATAACAGTATACCTTATTGCCAAGACTTATGCAGACAGAATCTAGATAGTACCAAGGCACAAGTTTGTGCCCCAGCTCACAAAAAATGAGGGGAACAGACTTTAGATTTACTAATTATGTTGTAAAGAACTAGATTTTAGGATATGTTACTGTTTGTTTGAAATATTTGTAACTGACTATTCAATAGAAGAAAACATCTTATCATAAAATTTAGTTTGTGTGTATATGGTAAGAGACGAGACATATTAGGATTGTAAAGAACATTCCATTTGTACCACAGAATACACAGCATATGCAGAATATGATGGATTAACACCTAACAAAGTCAAAGATATATTTTGAATGTCTCTGAATTCAATCAATACTTTGATTTTGTTAAAAAGAACCCTGAGTATTTCTTAATATTATTAAATTCATGTCTATTGCAGGGCTACATGCCAGGAATTAGATATAATTCGTTCACCTTATTTTTAAAATAATGCTGTATCCTTTTGAAACATGACACACAGCTTCTTTCTTTGACCTTTTTATTATTTTAATAGGCATTCTCTTTCATTTCTCAGGGAGTCTCTTTTGAGATACTCTTTATCCTTTTTACATATTTTAACAGCCTCAATATAAGAAAACTAAATCCAACCAGAAACCTCTGCAAGGCCCTGAAGGTTTGTCTTCTCCATTGGGTTTCATAAATTTATAAATAGTTTGTCTCAGCTGAAAACCAACAACACAATCTGCTCCAGTTACAAGGTGTCTTAGAGTAATGTCTTCAATACTCTAACAGAATATTGATGTTACATGGAGAAGACATGCTAGGTTAGCTTGACCTGCCAATATGGGATTACAGCTGTACTAGTATATTTGACTTCTTTGCCTACTCTCAAATGATCAAGAGACATTTATTTCTTCTCCCAGGAGCCATCTGCACAGCACAATAGGCTCAGGTTAGGCTTTCTTCCTCATTTATTGCTGTCTTTTGAGAATAGCAATTATTTGGTACCATCATAAAGAAGTCTTTTCCTTCCTTAATATTCATTGTCCTGTGATATGCCTCTCTTTTCTGCTTTGGATGGTTTAAACACATTTAGATGCTTTTCACAGTCTCCCCATTCTAACCAGAACAATGTGGAAAGCCAGAGCAAAATTCAGCTCCTGCTTTCTCAGCTTTGTCAGTCTTGCTGGTACTCAGTCTACAGCACAGTCATGTCAATGAGAAGCACTTCACATCACAACAGCATGACATAAAACTGGAGCTATTTCCTTTCTATTTCACATTATTAATTGCTCATTTGTAAATGAGCACCTACAGCCAAAATATGAGTCCTGACTTTAAGTACATTGTAGTGTTCAGAAAACTCTCCTAGTTTCCAATTCACTGCAAACTTGAAAAATCATGCAGTGTTTACTGACATGTTAATAAAGCCTTTCTAGTCAACAAGGACACAGTTTACAGAGTTGGACAGAATCACTGGAGAAATTGAAGCTTACCCTAATGTTGAGACAAAGGCAAATGAAACTCAAATAGTTCAACTACACTTTGTTTTAAGGTTTGGGATTTGGTCTAGCACAAATGTAAGGCCACCTAGATGAAAACTTGACTTTTTTTTTAAGTAAAAAGGCTCACTTCCATGATTGCAGAATTCATCTTTTCCAGTACGTACATTCATTTTACTACCCTTTTAAAATTTATATAAAGGACTTAATAACTTTTCAGTGTCCAGAGCTGTATGTTGTATAGTAGTTACTGAATCCCTGGTGTTAAATACCACCTAATTACTTTGCTAATTACTTTGATTTTCTTTTAATTTTCAGGTCTCCGACTGGTGATATTACATAAAACATCAAAGCACTGTAGAATATTTTTGTTAATATCAAGCCATCAAAAACAAGAAGATAAGTTGTTTTACCCTAAGCCCTGGAAGTTTAAGGCTTTAGGTATAGTAGAAGCAGACTTACTGATAGAACAGCCATGGGTCAGTGTACTAATAATTGTTTCTCCTTGATTTCATGAACAGGCAATGTCTGTATGTATAAAAATTTCACTGCTTAGAATTTTGTGGGTAGGATTTGTATGCTTCTAAAGTTGCAGCCATTTCAAGATGCTCAACTCAGGTCCCATGGGAAGCCAGCACTGCAAAAATGCTAACAAAATAAATTTACAAAGATACTTAGCTCCTTAAAGATTGAGAGAGTTTTGTAAATGCAACCCTAATTATCAATGTTTGCCTACCTACCATTGTAACAGTGATTAAATAACTAATATGCCTATGCTCAGCAATCCCACTAAGTATGTACTTCTAGATTTAGAACATAAAGAGTTTTTTAGGCACCCTTTGTGTTTGTGCTACCATTCACAATCTCACCATTACATTGGCTATGCAGTTAATTTTAGTACCCTCTATCCAATACCAGAATGGAGAGCTGTTCGTGGAATTTGCCATCAAGATTACTAAAATTCTACACAACTAAGGTCAAGGTTTTTAAAATACCAGAGAATTTAAAATAACTGGCAGTGATGATTGTTTCTTCACAACCCTTTCCCATTTCTGTTTCACTATCAAGTCAAATTCCTATCATCATGAAGTTATTATGACAGAATCCCAAACTTGTCATGTTACAGCTGCTTCCTCTACATATGACCATAAAAATAGCACCAAACACTATGTGCAGATATGATTAAACTACAGTAGCAATACTCAAGCTAAGTAATTTGAGACCAACTTTCAGTCCACTACAAGCCTAAAAGACCTCAGCAGCCTATATTTTACCCAACCTCAAGCTTCTGCGTTTTCATTATTTATATGTTTCTGATATAAAACAGACCAACTCACAAATATTGCTAGGTAAGTAAGGAAAAAAAGTTGGAACATACTCACAAAGAGCATAATTTTTTCTCTCTTAATTAGTGTAGTTTAGTAGTGTCCTTCTGAACCATACTACGACTGTGATTGTAGGTCAAGATAACTCCCAGCACTCTAAGAGAAATTCTTTTCCTCACTCTTCTGAGATTTATGTTTCTCATTAATGAAATGTCAAAGTCATTTAGGAACCATATAAGTCAATGAACTCCTTGTGCATATGAAAATTGAGAAGATAGTATAAAAATCCAGTTCATTTTTTAATTTTTACATTAAATGTTTTTGGGTTTTAGAAGACAAATAGTGTAAATTATTCATCTTTTCTGTCAATGGCATTACGAAATATTTTGGGATGCTCTCAATTCTCTTATTTTTACTTACAGCACAAGTAATATCTAGATTTTGTTATAATAAGGAAAAGGAACCCAAGGTAACCTGGCATGGCTCCCCCATAGAAAATCATTAGTTAAGCTGAAGAAGTTGTGTGTCAGTAAAAAATACCAAATTCCATCCCAAGGAATAAAGAAACGTTAATGACTTATATGACAACATACTGTGTATAGCTCTGGTCATCTGACTTCAAGAAAGATGAACTCAGAACAGAATGGGTTCAGAGGATGATAACTAGGATGCTTAGAGGAACAAAGTACTTGTCTTAAGGGAAGACACTAGACAAGCCTGGCTTGTTGAGCCTTATAAAAAGAGGGCTGGGAGGAGAAGGGAGAAAAACTGCAACCTATGAATATCTACAAAGGTAAAGGGAGGAGACATAAAGGGTATTGTGAAACACCCTGGCAGAGAGAGAGCCAATTAAACACACATTGAGTCACAAAAAAGTGGATATAAACTAGCCATTAATAAATTAGAAAAAAGTTCTGAACTATAGGAGCAATAAGATTCTGGAATAACCTTCCAGGGAAAGTTGTAGGGAAAAACACATAACCACATTCAAAACAGAGCTTGAGAAACTAATGAAAATGATGATATGAAAAAACGTTTGTGACAGCTGGGAATCTGAATCAATAATCGACATCCCTTTATCTCCTGTCTCCCCTGATAATATTTTCTGACTTCACTGAGGAGTCAGGGAGAGAAATTGAGGGGTAATCAGGTCCCCATACCCATTGGGAAAAGAACAATTCTGCATTCAGGGCTTGTGTTTGATGGCATATTGTAAATGAACTGTATTGGCTGCTTGCTGAATGATGGGGATATAATGTAATACTGACTAGTTACTTCACCTGGGGAGTGAGCCACTCCAAGCCCAAATGAGGCCGGAGGCATTTGGAAAAAGTAGTACAGAGTACAAGAGGGCAGAAATACGGTTATGAGGGCATCCTGAATGCTGCTGTTTCATAACTTTCAAGTGCTTGATTTTGCAATATAAATGAGTCTTTTTTTAAAGATCTTTCAGAATTACAATATCTAATAGTTCAGTGGTCTATAGTGAATATCGGTCAGCAGTGGATGTATAGGGATGAGAGTAACAGTGGACATATGCAGAATGATGCTTTCCTTCTTCCAATGGTCATAAATTTAGAGAGTTTAGGAGCAGAAGGAGGCAGACCAGATGATTACAAACATCTGAGTTTAATTTGTTCTTCAATACTGCTTAGAGACAGCTGTACTTACCACGTCCACAATACTCTGTGGAACTCTGAAATTTTAAATTTATTTTAAATCTGCTGCCTGATCATTTATATGGGTAGGCACTACTTCTTGTATCATGCAAACTAGCAAATCCCTGTCTTTCAGGATTTTATTGTGGTCTGTCATATATCATCTCTTTTCAAACCTGAAGTCATAGACTATTTATTCTCTCAAACTGAAGGCTGTTCCATACTTCTGATCATCCTCCTAATTCTTTTCTGTATCTTTTCTAGTTCTGCTGTATTCTGCTATGTTTCTCTTTAAGTTGGTGTTATCAGATTTTCACTCAACATTCAAAATAGAGGGAACACCAGGGATGTACCATGTTTTTCTTATTTGCTCTCAGTTTTTTTCTCTAGTATTTAACTTTACTTGCCTTTCTGGACCTATAGCAGGTATTTTCAGAGAACTATCTGAAATGGCTCAAATACTTTTTCTCCTGGTAAAAAAATTTGAATCCCATATTGTAAATGCTGGGGTTATTATTATTGATTGCAATAATCAACATTGCATTTCATCTGCTGTTTTATCCTGAATAAGTTGTATCACCTGGAAATGTTTTATCTCACTGTTCACTCTCTTTTCCAATTCATTCATAAATATGCTGAATAGCATGTGTTTATAAAACAGATCCCACTGGACCTCTGTGGCAACCATCCTCCACTGTGAATACTGGCTATTTCTTTTTATCCTTGTTTCTTAGTTTTTAATGTGTTACTGATCTGCAAGAGAAGTGTTCTCTTTTATTCTGTGAAAGCTTTCCTTCTTCAAGAACTCTGTCAAAAGCTCTTTTAAAAATCCAAGGACAATGTATTGACCACACCTATCCACATGTTGTTGACTCCTTCAAAGAACTGCAAGAGGTTTGAAGAACATATCTTCCACCTGCATGACTTCTTCCCTTATGGTTGTCCGAGTATCTGCCAGTTCTAGTTTTCATTCTGATTTTTAGCTATTTGCCTGAAAGTCACAATTACTTATCTATAGTTTCTTGTATTCTTGAGAGGGACTCCAATGGAGTCCCTCTCAAAAGCCAGGATTGCATTTGCTGCCTTCCATTCCTCAAGTGCTGATAAGGATTTAAGTGACAGATTGTATGACACCACAGTTAGTATATATTTTGCTTCCTACTTATGTGTATTCAAGTTCTCTCTAAGGACTCAAGTGCACAGGAGAGTATGAAACAGTTGTTTAAAAGCTGCATTTTATTCACCTACTTCACTGAGATGAGAGAGAGACACTAATTTTTCATTATGGTGTAAATCAAATATATTATTCAGCCAACGTGACCTTGCTGGCAGATTCTGAATATCTTCCAGTCCTTGAGATTTTGTTTAGGACAAATGGATCATATTCAGTATTAGCTGGAAGAAGATCAAATGTAAATGATGACTTACTGGTTATTAAAAAAAACATGAATGATTTATTAGGTATCAATAAGATATTTAGCATTTAACTATCACTGTGTTCACAACAGATAACTAAAAGCACACAATAATCAATACAAGGAGAAAGTCATACTTTATTCCTTATTTCCATCTGATGTAATCAAAGAAAGGATAAGAGGGCTTTATACTTTCATTAACATATTTTTTTCAGAGTAAGCAACTGTCCACAGGGGCCTTCACTTTTATTTTATAACACGCATTTTGTCAGGAGAAGCAGGTGGCATGAATTTTACTAGAAGCACGATTCTCTTTATCAAAAATTTCTTCTTCATCTGGGAATAATTCTCAGTTCATTTTAGCCTGCTCTCACATGACCCATGTTGGCTCAGTGATTTGAAACCCAGAGGGTTTTCAGCCCTTTTTGTTTATTTCTTCTAAGTCACAACTGTCTGCATTTTAATTTTTATGCACATTGGCATAGCCAGTTAGCCGGTTAGCCGGTTTTATTTACGCTTACACTGTGCTGGCCAATTCACTACAAATCAACCGCAAGAGATTTGCAGAATTCTTTTTTTTTTTTCCCCTTTTTTTCCAGTCAGACCAAGGTACTGTTGCAATGACTCAACCATTTTCCTGAAGAAAAATGTGGCACTGCTAAGATGAGCTTGCTTTCTTTATTTAAAAAGTAAAATCAAGTATATAGAACATCAATCTATTTTGCTATTTTTTTTTTCTCTTCCCAGTGGAATGCCCCTTGTAGCCAGAACCACAGCATGGTGGCAGTAGAAAAACTCAGTCTGAGTTCTTCTGCCTCTGTAGCTGGAGACTGACACTTCAGTGAGAACAGTTCCCACCACCAGCTTTTTGACATCTTACATTCTTTCTTTTACCAATGGACTAGCTAAGTGCTCTACATTCATTTCCGCCAAAGCTGAGCTAGTCAGGAAACAGAACAAGGTGTGACTAACCTATGTCTCTTGCTGGAAAGAAAATGCTATTTAAATACTATTAAATCACACTTCATTTAAGAGAAAACAGAATAACTTCCTTCTAAAACTGCCTACTTCCAGGAAATATTTTTAATGTCAGTATTAAATATACACAATAGACTATTTTTAGAAACTGTCTATTGTTTAGGGTCACAGTGAAGTTGCCAAATCCAGAAAGCTATGAATTGTGCTAGATTATATTCTCAACTTTTGGAAAATATCTCAGACTTTACAATCCACATATTTTACTCCTTTAATATTCTAGAAATGGCTTTCACTGCATTCCTGTAGAGCTAATCCACCCTTTCTCCCTGTTACAGGACCTTCGGTCATCCACAGCTTCAAATTGCATCTGTCTGCTCTTTGTCCTTGGAGTTAGCACCCCAATAACCCAAGTGTTTTTCTAGTGTGGCAGCAAAATCCATGAGATTCTGCAAGAAAAGCTTCCTTTTGTTCATTACCTGGAAGATCTGGCTGTGTATCTAACTTCTACTCTTCTCAGCCATCTCCTCATCTCTGCTTATGCTGAAGGGTCCTTGCTAGCTGGAACTGTTCCTTTTCCTCTCTTTATGTCTCAATTTGCCCGTGTGAGCTTCTCTCCTTGAGCACGATCAGTTGCCCTCTGGAAAGGGACAATCTCTCTGATTCTTCATTTAGCCCACATGCCAGTTCTAGATCTTTCAAGGTAGCACTTATATCTAAGAGTGCATTATTTTAATAGAGTAATTAAAAAATTTCTGACTCTCCTCATCTCTGAATGGTAAGTGGGGTTAGAAGATGAATGGAATGGATCAACATGCTTTACAAATTCAGATCGATTACTAAGCAGCTGTTGTTAAAATGTCTTGAAGAAAACAAACTTGCTACTGGATAATGTGTTTTATTGTGAGGGATTAAGAAACACTAAATATAAATGAAATGTCATCTGTAGAGTGTCTGGTAGCAAAACCCCTGTATTCCCAGAGCATCACTGGTGTAAGCAGGAAGACCTGGATTTACACTCAGCTGCAAATATATGCTCATAGGGAAATCTATTCTACATTCAGGAAAATCTAAGTGAAACCTTACCAGGTATGGTAGTGTGACTGTCTGCTGTCTGGGATAACTGTCTTCCTTAATACCTTCTGGAAATGCTTACATGGGACCTCTGGTGTAATTAGGAATACCTCTTCCTCAAATCTATGCGCTCTCTTTATCTCTTATTCTTCTTTATCTGACTATTGTTTCCATCCTCTGCAGTGTATCCACAGTCAGGTGAAATTTTTATTTTCTGGTAAGACTTCTGCTTTAAGCACTGGAAAAGTCTAACTGAGCTGTTTAGTGAATAGCCAGCAGAAATCCATGAGACCTAGGGTGTAGTGATCCTTTGGAGGAGACCAGCAGAAGGCTTTGAAGGAGAGATGTAATACGACAAAACATCTGGAGACTGTAACTAGAAACAGTATAAAAAGAATCCAGGAGCTCCCCTTTGCCTCACAGTCTATCTCAATAGTGCATTTTGAGGTTCCTTTGCTGTTGCTTCCAGAGAAGTCAGTTGTTCTCTGCTGGTTTGTATTAGACCTATTTAAAAAGCTGAGTGAGGACAAGATCTTTAAAACTGTTATTAAACATTTGACTTCTAGTTTCCATAAAAAGTCAGTGAGAAGAACTAGGAGCTTCTAAATGTTGTTCTTATTCCTGAATGCATAGACACCAGAATGACCCAAGAGGAAAAGCTGAATCCCTGCCTCTGTCGTGGTTTAAACCCAGTTGGCAACTAAGCACCACACAGCTGCTCACTCACCCTCTCGCCCCTGCTGTGGAATGGAGGAGAGAATCAGAAAAAAAACCAACAAGCCCATGGGTTGAGATAAAGACAGTTTAATAGAACAGCAAAGGAAAATAAAATAAAATAAAATAATAATAATAATAATGATGATGATGATAAAAGAATACACCAAAAAAGTAATGCACAATGCAATTGCTCACCACCCACTGACGGATGCCCAGCCCGTCCCCGAGCAGCGATTGCTGCACTCCGGCCAACTCTCCCCAGTTTCTATACTGAGCAAGACATCATATGGTATGGAATAGCCCTTTGGCCAGTTTAGGTCAGCTGTCCTGGCTGCATCCCCTCTCAGCTTCTTGCTGGCAGAGCATGGGGAGCTGAAAAGTCCTTGACTAGCGTAAGCACTACTTAGCAACAACTAAAACATCAGTGTGTTATCAACATTACTGTCATACTAAATCCAAAACACAGCACTATACCAGCTACTAGGAAGAAAATTAACCCTATCCCAGCCAAAACCAGGACAGCCTCATTTTGTAGTAAGCACAAATCTCCAGGCTGCAAAATCAAAACTTATCTTGAGTCTAGAGTACATACACCTAGACTTCAGAGACTCTGTTGCAACAGGTTGGAAACGCCCTACAAATGTGTTGTTGGATCGTACTATACTGCACAAGGTATTTCATGTTTAAAACTCATCTAGCTAGAAAACTACCAAGAATTAACTTACATCTGCAACAATAGCACTCTTTCAGGGGCTAGAACAAAAGGCTGCATTTCCAACCAAATTAAAAGAATGAAACAGAATAAGAAAACAGAGCTAAACCATTACAAAAGCTAACTTAGGGATTTTATTAGAAAAAGGGGAAAAAAAAGTTCAGCACAAAAAATGTCGAAGAAAGATCTATTATGATGAAAATACTGACCTTTAAAAGCAAATCTAAGCCAAAATAAAATGACCTGTTCCTTTTGGTATGTGCCTCATGGAAATGCTGTTCTGAAATTGTTTTACTAAGTGCAGAACAAAGACCATGCTTTATTGTCAAGGTTTTGATTTTATATTAATAACCCATTTCCTTTCCATTCAAATTACATGTCCCGCTGTGGATGATACTTTCTATGTTAATAATATTAAAATGAAAATAGCACAAACTAGTTATAACTCAGTTATGGCTCTTGCCCACTGTTGGAGTCTTCACTTCTAACCATTCCCTCTGCCCTGCCTATCAAATCTATTCACAGCAGCAAACACACTTTGTGCATTGCAGTGGAAATTCTTTTTTTCAAGACACATGATTTTTTTAGAAATTTGTAATGTTATAATGTTGATAATATGTAGGCCTGTAGGAACATGGAATAGAAAGGAGCTTCTCCAAATAAGAAGCAATCTGATACACTTAATGCATAAACCAGATGGCTCCACACAGACTATGAAAAGCAAGGAAGTAGAGACCAGAGGAGCTGGGTATTATAGATGGTTTCAGCACAGTAGCACCTGGCAAGTTTCCTGTAGCACTTGAAATGTTTGTACTTATATGTAAGCCAAAGTCCAAACTTGAGTAGAAAGAGTGAAGAGACTAGTTCTGGTCAATGGCATGGAATAGGAGGTTCTTTGGCTTTTTCTCCCCCTTTTGGCTACATTACTTCTCTGTATAAAATAAAAATCTGAAATGGGATTATATGCAAATAACAACAATCTGTCTGAGTTGAGAATCCAAATGCCCTGTAATGTTTTTTTCAAATTTGGTTTGTAAGTATAATCATACTAAGACTTGAATTCTCCACCTGATTAGACATTCTACAACAGTGTAGAGAGGAAATTTAAACCTTCCACTTAGAAAGCAAATGTAAATAAAGCCATTCCCTGGAAAAGCATCCCTGTGTAAGCACAGGAAAGAAAAGCTGTTACAATTCCCTGGTGCGAATGTTCAGACAACACTGAGTCCAGCTGACAGCAATTGAGAGGAGCTGATCCTTGTTTCTGGAGACAATTATAAAACCAGAAATCATGTTCCTTATAGATGGTGTGAAATTGGAAGCTCTGAAAACTGACAGAGGGTCTTCAATGGATTCTTCTCTCTGATTTTTGTTTGTTTCTCATGGTCTAATTAATAGAGAAAAACTTAAGGTGTGAAAATGACTAATTCAGCAATAAGGTCTTTTCCTAAAGATATACACATCAACTCAGTGATAGAGCTGGATGCATGACAATTGACAGGTCTTGTTCACAGGAGCAAAGGTTATAAAACTGATGGGAAAATGCAGCACCTTTGGCCCTTTGCAGTGGCGTTTGAATACATGTTGGTTTACACACTTTGGACACTGTAATTTGTAGATAGGGCAAGTAGCTATTAATATTTCTTTAGTGTAAACATCATGGCTTTCTGCCACTTGTCAGTCCTGCAACAAGCCACTGTTTCCAACCGGACTTATGTCATTTTCACAGCATTAACATTGGCTTTTCTGTTGCACTTAAATAACATTGCTTGTTAGTCTGTGGTTCCCTTTGCTCATTCCTGTGGACCGCAATGTTTCAGTTGATATTATTGCCTGTAGCATTCTGGCACAGCCTATTGGAGTCAGTGATTTTTGTTTCTATTTTCTACAACCAACTCAGTAACATACACCACTGCCATTACATTTACATTAATGACCTCTGTTAAATTATGGGGGGGGGTTGCCCTGCATTTCTCATCAGACCTAGTTCTGGAAGTCACCACCTTTCTGTATTTGTGGTTTAGGAAAGCTCTGAGATACAAATTTTTGGAGGCTGAGAAAATATTCTGAGGAAGTATCACAACACTGTTGTCTTGTTCATATAATCCTTTAGACATCTGTTCTTGGCCACTTGAGGGAAAGGATGCAAGGAAATGGTGATCTTTGCTCTGATAGAAAAGGCCATTTTATATATTCAACCTGTGATGTTTATTACTTTTAAGCAGATACTGGAGAGACCCAGAGTCTTCATGCTTACCAATGTCTTTCTCCTCTATGAATCCCTTCAATTCCGCTTAATAAGAAGACTCAGTCTGTAATTGTGCCATCCAGGAGCGACAGGAATATCCGTTCTGAGTTCCCCAGATTTGAAATAGTAAGATAGCTAATGTCAACTAGCAGTGAGTGTGGTTGAGGTTTGCTGAACTAGTGTCAGTTTAAGTGCTTCTTTTTAACTCATTTATTTTCTTAACACACCAGCTAGCATAAAGGGAAAATAACTGAATAATGCAGTTATTAATTGGCTGTAAATAGATATAAATAAGTGTTAACATATGGTGACAGTTAATGGTGGTTACTTTTTATAAGAGAGTTCTATCATCTGTCTGTCCAAAGGATCTCACCACAGAAGCATGGCAACATTTAGTGGGAGACATCTTTTTCAGGTTTTTTTTACGTGATGGCTAGAGTTGAATGTTAACCAACTCTATTTTCTGTGGCTTAGCAGTAAATCTGATCTTTGGTCATATATCCCATTTGCACCACACTTTTTTCTGATTTAGTGCAGTTTAGTTTAAATATGCAAAATAAACATGGTTTGCTGGCTACTAAACCAAAACAAATGTCTTTTTCCCACCTACCAATCTTCACATTTGCAATTAGTATTGTGTATAGCAAAATAGAGGCTGTGGAACATGTGTGAGGACTCCGTGTTGCGGGCAGAAGGAAAGATTTTTAAATGTGAAGCACACCCACTGGGCAGTTCAGAATCTAGGGCAAAAATTGCTATTTCACTCACTCATTCCCTATATTTACAAATCTTTTATATAAAAGTCAGTAGCACTTATCTGAAAGCAATCCTGTAGCTGGGTGTTTTTGGCAGGTAGGCAGAGCATTTTAAAATTTTCAGCCTTAAAAAACAATTGATCCTTGATAACGGATAGTGGCAAACAATTCAGTGCAAATAGGGAAAAAGAATACACTGTGAATGGTTACTTGTCTCTGAAGGATGGCTTAATTTACTTACAGGTGATTTGAGTTTGCATTGTTCCTACCCATCACTCTGAATTTTGCAGACTGAAGCGAATCTTACACCTCAACAAAACCAGGTATACACAAGCAGGCTTACTAGCAGTCTTTACAGATTTTAATTCATCAACAAAGACATTTCACTTTACAAATGTGCCATAAGTCTCCTTTGTCAACTTACATAAAGCTTATTTGAATTATCCTCTTAGTACAAATTAAGGAAGGTTATAGCCTATATATGGATTCTTGTCTGCAAACACCACCATTGTGTATTTTCCTTGGACTGTCTAGGAACCAGTGTTAGAACTACATGGAGGTCAGGGAAGAATAAGGGCATTTTTAACTGCACACTGTGAAGGGTCATTTTTAAAAATTTCTAAAAAATTCATGTTCAGCTGTAAATTACCTGTCATTCTAGCAAGGCCTGGTGGTGCCCCCATCAATAACTCTGCATAGGACCTTTGTGAGTGGCCTGTTGAGTCCCAGGTGGCTACTTCCCAAGCATGGCTCTGAACTGCAGGATGTGAGGAGGCTCCTAGTGAAAGGAGTGGGGCACAGTCTAGCCCTTGGCATTTGGTCAATGGAAAGTATGGCTTAATATTAAAAAATGAATGTTTTTTACTGTTCCCAGAACTCTGCTAATTATTCACGTCTCATGAACTCAACAAGCTGTAAATAGCAGGCAATCACTCATTATTTGTGAATGATCTCCCTGAATTTTTACTTAGTCCTATAACACCAATATACGCAGTTAATATGGAAACCTGTGAATCATTCCCAGGGAAGCACTGTCATGCCCTGTAGACACCTGGACTAAAAATTTCCTTACATATATTTGCAGATACATTCTTTACTTTTTTCATGGAGAACAGATAATAAATCTTCCTCAAATGCTATAAAATGTTGATATCTCTGTAAATTAAATCCATTTGATTTCCTGGATTGTCAAATATGGTAAGGGAAATCTTATATTTCTATTGATTAATATTTTACTATAACTTTGTTCTTCCTATTCCAAATGCCATCTCATCTGTGGGAGTTGCACACAGAAGCTGTAGGAAGTCTCATAGTTTCCATGAGCATGTTTAGTGAGATGCTAGAGTTTTGAAATATTGTGAAGGTGTTCAGACCTCTGACAAGATTTTAAACTCAATTTACAAAAAGTTTTTATTACTGTTCTCATGTTTGATGCAGCCTGGCTGAGATTCCCTCTCTTCATTTGCATGATGTATGTTGTCTTCTCCTTGTAGCAATGTTGGACAAGGGATCTCAGAAGCTCTAAGGGTCAGGAACAACCACTTGATTATCTTCTGCAATGCTGGCAGGGCCTAGAAATGTGTATGGTATGAAGTGTGGATGAGGTGAGTCTCCCTTTTTTCCTCAGCATATGCCAAAGTGCCAGAATCTCTTACTGATACAGGTCAAGTGAATGGGCTTCTAGGAATGAAAGAAATGGTGAAGAAGTGCTGAAGAAGTGCCACTTTTCTGTGGAAGATTCTCTCTTCTGCTCGTCTAGCTTCAGGTTGTGATTGCTAAAAGGGGTCTAAATTATTAAAGCTCATATCTGAAGATCAGATTCTCTCTTTATTACCTGTAACTACAATTTAATTTTTTTTTTCCTAAAGATCGAAAAAGGTAAAACCAGTGGAGAGTTGAAACAAATTCAGAGCACAATGAAACAGTGAGTCCTCACCACCTTGATACTGCACTGTAACCCACTGTTTTCTATTTCTGAAAGCATTTGAATTGTTCCATACTGCATTTCAGTGCATTTTATAATACCTTAGTCTAAATTTATTCTTTACAGGAACATATTCTCTTACTGAGGAAAAAAAAATAATTCATAAATTCCTTATGATCCTGATTCATATTTTATGAGAATCAAGAAAAAAATGTATATAAAAATTCTAGAACACATTTTCCTTGACTTTCATAGCATTTATATTTTGATGAGGTGGCTTCCAGATTATGTAAACATTGAGCCTGGATCTCCATGTGCAAAGAGACAGGAAATTAAGAGTTTCTTCCTGACAAATAAAATATAAAAACAATAATTTAACTTTCTGTATTAGGTGCAACATTGCCTAATATATTTAGCAATTCCTGAAAAAGATGATGAATAGGAAGGCAGCAAAATTTGCACAGGGTACAGGCATATTGGTTAGTCATCACTAAGGAAGACTGATTTATGGTGTGTGGGAATGGAAAGAAGCTGTTCATGTTGTTTTTTTCCAGTTTAAATATCATTCATGTGGTGAAGTGCTTCCAGACTTAGTGGCCCCATGGTCTTATTCAGTACTGTGTGCTGATGGATGAGCTTCACCAGGATCCTGACAGCAAATGAGACTCTCCATCAATACATGCAAAGTATTAAAACATCTATGAAAGTGGAAAGTATTTGGAATTAATTATTCAGTTCACGAAAGAGATTTGGATGTTGTTACAGACAGCTTAATGAAGACTTTAGCTATGGCCAGAAGTCCAAAAAGACATTAAGAAGCATAAGGAATAGGATGGGGAATAACATGTAAAATATTATAATTAGACCTGACTGGGAAATGTTCCCTCAGCAATGGGTAATTTTGATAACTCTGAACAAAACCCACACCTTTATTTGCAAAAAACCCCCAACCATTCAGACCAAAATTTCATGGCATTCATAAGGAGTCTAGTCAATTAATAACAAGAATAACAATAAGAAGAATGCTCAAAATTATTTTTGAAAGACATAATAAACTGGGTGTTTCATTTCCATGCTTATCCCAGTAAGGAAATATTTAATGAGGAGGACAGATTATACCACAAATTGTAAAAATGTTGTGCTGGCCACTATTAGAGAAAGTTATAGGATTAAAAGGCTAAGTGAACCACAGGATCAAGGTAGTGTAGTGTTCCTATATTCTTGCCCTTTGCCTATGCTAGGTGAAAATTAAACCATTTATACATGGAGCAGTATTTAGACATGAGCTCTTTTGATGTAACTAGGGTCTGGGCAACGTGCATTAAAAGGTGTCTCATAGATCAAAGCAAAACGCTACAAAAATAAAAAAGAAACTGAAGAAGAACATTACTAAACTATAGGAAATTTGCTGTGTGCTCTTAAATGAAAGATACAAACATTTCTGACATATGATGTAAAAAAAAAAGTATACATAAGTTAATAATTAGTACAAAGCAATATAGGACCTGTTTAATATAACTGCACTCCATTGGCCTCAATACAGTACAATATGCTCACTTCAGTGTAATGATGTCACTTTTAATTTTAATAGTTTTATTAGGTATCTGCTTTAGGCTGTACTTGAATGGACACAGTCCAAATTCCCTGCTGGTGTAAATTAGTGTAGATCCATAGGGATCTTAATAATTTTGGCATTAATTATCTGATCCAAGCTAGCTTGAACATAGAATTTCCCTTTGACCTTGTGACAATTTTTTTTATTAATTTCATAAAGAAACTAAATACAACTGAGCAGAGAGTAGACCCTACTACACTTGTAACAGTATTTTCCACAGGATGATGCAGAAGCAGAAAGATCACAACCTCCATGAATGAGTAAAGGATATTGTAAAACACTTAGATGGAACGGAAATAACCACTACTTAGCTCTGAGGGCAAAATAATGCATTGGCATTTGTCTTATCCCCTCAGCTAGAGACAATGAAATGCACAGTGCTTTGCCTTCCCTCTGTCAGTCCCAGTAAATTCTCATTTTCTTTTCTTGTTAATCAGGAACATTTGTTTTCCACTCCCATCTTTTGGCATATCCCCCCCTCACTTTTTTAATCCTAGCAATTCTGTATTCTTTACGGCTCTGGTATCCCATCTCCAGCTTCTTTTTATTTCCTTTGCCTTTCTTTTAGGCTTCTCTTCACCTTTTTCTCCCTTATCTTTTTCTTCCCTCTGTCTCTGGAAAGTTCAGTGTCCAAGTTAATCTAACAGTATGAAGCTAGCTGATAGGATCAGGACTTGTGAAATAGAAACTAAGCTCTCACGGACTTTTAGAGTCTACCAGTAGCAAATCTCACATGAACAAATTGGTTCTTGACATTTGATCAGGTCTGCTTCCTTCTTAAAATATGCTTTAAAAACAACCTGTAAGACTGATTCTCCTTTTATTCTGGAAATGTTGTACATTTGTTTCACAAAACTAAGTTCTCTGTAGAACAGTTCTTGATGTGATAAGTATAATCAAAGTCAGTTATAGGAAACTTACAATTAGCTAGCTTCATTATAAACCCATATATTAATGAGAAGTTACAGTCTCCTTCTGTGTACCTATAAAGATTCAAGCTTTGTAAGAAAAAATAATATCTTCTTTACACTGTTAATATGTATGGAAAAACCAGACAAACTTTCGGTCTTAGAAAAACCTGGAGGGCCCTAGGAAAGGAAGGTGTTCTGCTCACCGTAGTCATATTCCCCGGATTACTTTGCTTCCTCTATGTCTTTGGACTGAGACAACCCAACACTGCTGCCATTCTGGTGACCCTGAATATAGCTGCCAACCTGTTGTCTGGACAGATTAATTAAATAACTGTTGCGCCTTTAAGGACATAGAATAGGCCTTATCATATACATCATAATAATTAGGTTCTTAATTAAAAGAATTAATTAGGTTCAAACTCATCCTATTTGGAAACAGATATAAAAAGAGTCAGATCAGCATAAACTAACCTCTGTAACCCATTGTAGGACACAGGATTGCAGCTTTTACATCCATTCCTGATCCTGACACATGCAGCATCCTGTTTAGTTCTGTGCTAGGCATGAGATCTGACATTAGAGAGTCTTTTCTCAGGCACAGCAACTTGGCTCTGCATTTCCAATCTCTCTTTTGAGCAAAGAGGTTCAGAGACAGCAGCCAGACAGCATTCAAATCCGTGTACAGGTGCTCAGGAAAGCTGGATAAGGCCCTTAGAATATAGATGAGCAGCAACTTTTATATTGCTTCAAGGAGGCAGGAGACTGGCATTAAGTTTCACTTAAAACATCACGTGTAAGAAGTTCACAGAGTATATTAAAGTGTGGGTCCAGTCGTGCAGGTGTATAAACCACAGTTCTGTATGAGGCGCGGCAGGTACGCGGCACCGACAGTGTGAAGGTGAGGTGGTGCGAAGGCTGGGTTTTCACTGCAGCTGACTGGGATTCTGAATTGTACATCCAGTTTCCAGAGGGTCTCTCACTCCTGATTTTATCTTTAACTAGCAAGTGATTCCTGCTCTTTCCTCCCTTATTCAGAGGATGGCATTGACCATATGTATTTCAAGCAACTGCAGCAGTCCTACTAAATTTACCCACAGTTCCAAATATACATAGAGTATCATAACCATAATGCCCTCATTCTGTCATATTTGCTTGAAATGTGTGTATTTGTGTATTAGGTAGTTTTACCCTGACTAGAAAAATTATACAAAGCAGAATTAACTGTTTCTCAGTGTTCAGACAGCTTAATTCTGTGAGTACTATTAAAAAATAAAAATAATTGTGTTGAGATCAGACATAATTATCTTAGAGGCATGTTGATATTGTTTTCCTTATCATTTTGTTTAATACAAATTTTGTTGTATTGGCTCAGCAGTACTTTTTAAACCTCCTAGTCTAATGGAAATCTAAGAAGAGTAAAGGCTTTAAAAGAAGACTAAATAAATGAGAAATAACTGAATGGACTTGCTGAATGGCAAACTTCCTATATCTATTTTGCCACAATAAAGTCAGTCAGTGCCAAAAAGGCTTTGTATATTTCCCACAAGTACAGACACAAGATATTCAACCACCCCGACACCTGCTGGAAAAGTAGCGCAGTGAGCTGTAGGCAATCCAGGAGACCCTGGAGTGCATTGAGGATAACTTCTTAACCCAGCTAATAGACACCCCTACCCGAGGGGATGCAATACTGGATCTGATGGTCACCAATGCAAGTGAGCTCATCAGTGACATCAAGATTGGAGGCAGCCTAGGCTGCAGCGATCACGCATTGGTGGAGTTCACAGTCCTGAGGGATATGGGACAGGCGAGGAGTATAGTCAGGACCCTAAATTTTAGGAAAGCAAAATTCCCGCTCTTCAAGAAGTTAGTCAGTAGGACCCCCTGGGAAACGGTCCTCAGGGACAGGGGAGCAGAACAGAGCTGGCAGATCTTTAAGGACACTTTCCATAAAGCACAAGAGCTCAGTCCCCAGATGTAGGAAATCAGGAAAGGAAGGGAAGAGACCAGCATGGCTGAGTTGAGACATGCTGGTCAAACCAAAGAGCAAGAGGGAACTGCACAGGCAGTGGAAGCAGGGACAGGCAACCTGGGAAGAGTACAGGGACACTGCCCGCCTGTGTAGGGGATGGGGTCAGGAAGGCCAAGGCGCAGCTGGAGCTGAACTTGGCAAGGGATGCAAAGAATAACAAGAAGGGCTTCTACAGGTATATCAACCAGAAAAGGAAAGCTAAAGAAAGAGTACCTCCACTGATGAACAAGAATGGTGACCTAGTATCAACAGACGAGGAGAAGGCTGAGGTACACAACAACTTCTTTTGCCTCAGTGTTCTCTGGCAACAGCTCTCTTCACCCCTCCCCAGTCAATGGACAACATGTTGGGGACCAGGGGGGTAAAGCCCCTCCCACTGTGAGGGAAGATCAGGTTCGTGACCACCTGAGGAACCTGAACGTATATAAGTCTATGGGACCTGATGACATGCATCCCAGAGTCCTGAGGGAATTGGCTGATGCAGCTGCCAAGCCACCCTCCATGATATTTGAAAAGTCATGGCAGTCAGGTGAAGTCCCTGGTGATTGGAAGAAGGGAAACATTGTGCCCATTTTTAAAAAGGGTAGAAAGGATGACCCTGGGAACTACTGACCTGTCAGCCTCACCTCTGTGCCTGGGAAGATCATGGAACAGATCCTCCTAGAAGCTAGGACAGAGAGGTGATTCGAGACAGCCAACATGGCTTTACCAAGGGCAAGTCCTGCCTGACCAGCCTAGGGGCTTTCTACAATGGAGTTACCACATCAGTGGACAAGGGAAAAGCTACGGATGTCGTCTATCTGGACTTCTGTAAAGCCTTTGACACGGTCCCCCACAACATCCTTCTCTCTAAATTGGAGAGATACGGATTTGATGGGTGGACTGTTCAGTGGATAAGGAATTGGTTGGATGGTTGCATCCAGAGGGTAGTGGTCAACGGCTCAATGTCCAGATGGAGATCAGTGACAAGTGGTGTCCCTCAGGGGTCCATACTGGGACCAGTGCATTCAATATTTTCATCAGTGACATTGACAGCAAGATTGAGTGTACCCTCAGCAAGTTTGCAGATGACACCAAGCTGAGTGGTGCAGTTGACATGCCAGAAGGACGGGATGTCATCCAGAGGGACCTGGACAAGCTGGAGAAGTGGGCCTGTGTGAACCTCATGAGGTTCAACAAGGCCAAGTGCAGGGTCCCACACCTGGTTCACGGCAATTCTCGGTTTTAATACAGGCTGGGGGATGATGTGATCGAGAGCAGCCCTGCGGAAAAGGACTTGGGGGTACCGACGGAAGAAAAGCTGGACATGAGCTGACAATGTGTGCTCGCAGACCAGAAGGCCAACCATATCCTGGGCTGCATCAAAAGAAGCGTGGCCAGCAGGTCGAGGGAGGTGATTCTGCCACTCTACTCTGCTCTGGTGAGACCCCACCTGGAGTACTGCATCCAGCTCTGGAGTCCTCAGCACATGGAGCTGTTGGAGCGGGTCCAGAGGAGGGCCACAAAAATGATCCGAGGGCTGGAGCACCTCTCCTACGAGGACAGGCTGAGAGAGTTGGGTTTCTTCAGCCTGGAGAAGAGAAGGCTGCAGGAAGACATTTTAGCAGCCTTCCAGTACTTAAAGGGGGCCTATAGGAAAGATGAGGACAGACTTTTTAGCAAGGCCTGTTGTGACAGGATGAGGAGCAATGGTTTTAAACTAAGGGAGGGCAGATTTAGACTGGATTTAAGAAAGAAATTTTTTACAATGAGGGTGGTGAAGCACTGGAACAGGTTGCCCAGAGAGGTAGTGGAGGCTCCATCCCTGGAAACATTCAAGCTCAGGTTGGATGGGGCTCTGAGCAACCTGATCTAGTTAAAGATGTCCTGCTCATTGCAGGGGGGTTGGACTAGATGACCTCTAAAGCTTCCTTCCAATCCAAAGCATTCTATGATTCTATGATTCTATTATTCTATGATTCTATATTAAGTTGGTACCATAACCACCAAATTGCAGATGCTTGACTGGCCATGGCATAAAATGGGATGTTATGGCTTCCATTTCAGAGGGAAATTATTCAAGCTTCATTGTGCAGTACGGTCTCTACTAATACAGAAGCAGCTATATGTCATTTAAGCAATTTCCTTTGCAATAAAAGATATGGTGGCTTTTATGTTGAACATCTTATGGGATGATCAATGGATATAAGGATTTGATAGCAACAGGTTATTAAGGAGACAGTCACTTGTTTTATATAGGTAAAGCTCTTGTTCAACCCCAAGCCCCTAACAGAAGAGAGAAAGAATGATTCCTCTGCTTGAAAGAGGGCAGAAGGACAGAGGCACTGTGGGTTGTCATTCCAGCCTGTGTAATATGTGCATTAAAGTCATATTAAAGTCATATTACACTGTGGAAAACTCTGGGACATAGTGTGGTGGGGATGATGTCCATCCTGCTGTGTCCAATGGCAAAATTTCCACTTATAACATTGCTGTTAAATTAGGGTCTTATTAAGTACATTTTTTCTTTGGAAAAAAGTAGGAAATGTGCGGGTATCTCCTGAAACTTTTGTGTATTCACTTAAACTGTCTCTAAGATTTAAGGAACTTCTTAAAAAGCAGTTGTAAACTTGACTGTCTTTAGGTTCCTGAACTGAACCGCAAAATCTTTCAGCAGCAGAGATTTGATGAGCAGCAGAGGAAGGTCTGCTGCTCTAAGGTGTCATATCTAGGACACTCATTAAGGTTGCTAGCTTTTGCAGGTGTGACATGATCTCACTGTGAAGCTGTTCATAGCAAGAAGGAGAGGTAAGGCAGAGTTAGTCGCAGACTGAGAAATATGGCAGTGCTGAGCAGTCTTCTTCCTTGGGAAAGATGCAGGCCCAGAAACTAGTGGCTTGGCGCATGCTGCATGGTTTTAAAGTCTCTTTTCAGCCACAAACTCAGTGTCACCTTACAAATCACTTTGTTGCTGGGAGGATTTTCAATTATATGAAAGCTTCCTATAATACACCACTGCTGTTCCAGTAAAGTCTTTAATCCCACTGTACTGAATTTACATGGACTTCAATGATACAGGATTGCGTCAAAAAGGGTGTGACTGGCTTATATTATCTTTGATGGATGTATTTCATCCTTTCTCAATCAGAAAGAAAAAAAAAGTAGATAATGGGCTGATATTTTTAGAAGAGTTGTCCGTACAGCCTGAATTTTCTTTTATACTTAGTATGCCTTAGAGTGGAAAGTGAAGGGTATCACATAACAATGAGCAACAATAACAATACATATTTTACACTTCAATATCTCTTTCTACCTGGGACTCTCAGAACTCTAAACACTAGCTGATGGAATCTAATGACTTGTGAAAAAAATACACTTTTTTGCAAAGAAGGGAGTAATTCTGTAATTAACATGACTCATCCATATGACTTTTAAAGAACTGTTTTAAGTTACGTGATTTCTCAGTTTGAGATTCTTGCTATAGAAGGAAATGAATGACATGCATTTTTGTGCATTTACCAAATGTACTTTCTACTTGTGTTTGACTTTCCCATGGGGGAAATCCCTATCTTCCTTACAGTTCTTCCGGATAAGCCCACAATTATGCAATTATTGCATGGATGAATTGTCCTATTTGATCAGTTGATATCTGAATAAGTTCTTTTAGTGGAGCCAACGTAAATGAATAAGAGAGGTAGTTATTGCTGTTTTATTTATTTTATAAAGGAGAGAAGTGTGAATATGTATAAACTGGGAGACAAGAAGGGCTCACCTAAAGCAAGAGTACAGCCTGCATTGTCTTTCTGTCTCCTTAGTACAAAACAGAAGAGTAAAATATGCATCTTTACTATTACAGAGAGCAATTAATAAAAAAGAATGATTATTTACTTGCTATAGAAAGTAATATCCATGGCTTTCCAAATAAAGATTAATGGTGTTGAATCTGTGAGTAAGATGTTAAAAAGCCCAGTCAGGAAAGTCTTTGTTTTAGGCATTGTATTACACATTTTGTAAATATGGCTCACAAGAAGTGGATGGAGGCAAGCCTATTTGGGGAGGAGGGTCTAGACATCTCCAGCTACTTGACTTCTGCAAAACGGATGACTAGAATTCGTACAGTATAAACTAGGATGGCTGCAGGGGCACCTTCTTCCTTATGTGAACATCTTAGAAAGGCTGCAGCAGCTACTGAGACTTGGGTTTCACCTTGGGAGCTGGGACAGAGGCCTTAGGGGATCATGAAGATTGTGTCCTTCCCGAACTGAGTGTTCCTTAATTGCCTGAGGCACTGTTTACCTGGACAAATGTGATTGGTGACAAAATACCAGCAACTGAAAAAAGGTAAAAATCACCAAATTTTATAAACTCACATGACTTGTCTGGGTAACAACAGTTCTTCATCTTTGCACTGCTAGAGTAAAGTGGGTATTTAGGCATCTTCTAGGACTGCTCAGAGCTTGAGAAACGAATGAGCATTAGCTGCTTAAAAATACTTCATATTTCTTTTATGACCAGCTGTTTAAGAGGTAATTTATGGTTCGGCTCAACACTTAGACACCAGTAAGCCTTTGGAAATGCTACCTTTTCCTCCCAGGTATTTTCATTTATAAAAGGACATGTAAAAAAGATGGAGTGATTCGTCTCAGTAATAGCAAAGTGAGGTCACTTTCTATAAGCAGCAACTGTTATGATAGACAGCAGATCATAAAGCCATGGTTAGCTAAACAGAATAATTTTAAATACTTTGATAGATATTCACAGCAACTGTATATGGCTGGCACTGCCTCAGAGATCAACATGAAGATTCGCAGCACTTGGTGGAATCTCTTGCTTGCTCACTATTCAGTACAAAACCACTCCCAGTCCTCTCATGGTAGTAACTCCTAGGCATCTGCCAAATGACTTTCTCTCTCTCCAGCACTTCTCTTAAATCTAGTTGAATACATGAGTATCTTTGCTACTCTTAAGACTGCTGGTTCTTTCTCTTTGTGTAAATATATCCAAATGTGGCCTTTAATAGCTGGAGAGGATGTAATTTTCCTGCTGTTGTGATATGTGGTGCCACTGAAGGATTTATCTGCTACAAAACCTCAATTGTGGTTAGGGCACCTGTACTTTAAAAGGACTACAAATCTCAAGTCACGTGTCTGAAAAAGCCCTATTGCCTGTAAGTAGGTAAGGAGGGAGATGAGGACCCATATCTTAAGTATCTAGATTCCAGGATTAGCTAAGTGTTGCTAAAAAGATGGTTTTCACAGGATAGGGCATAGGCACAGAAAATTTGGTACAGCATTATCTGAGCTGAGTATCTTCAAGAAGGGAGGTGGGTGGAGGAGATTTAAGGCTCAAGGAGCAGTGAGAAATTGTGGCTGTGGGCATGAAGGAAAGAGTTGTAGGGGGCTGCATACTACTAACTGCGTGCCCTTCTCATAAAAATGATTTTATATAAGAGAATGTTTCTTTCTTCTTTCCCTTGATTCTTTTTTTTCTCTTGACAAGAGTTTCACCTTGCCTTTAAAGCATGGACAATTCATTTGTTTCTACAAGAACCCTGAAGATCTGTATGGATGTCACTTGAAAATAAAAACTGCTTTGGAGGTTTCATCCATTTCCTGTTCAACAGGACTTTCAGTTCTTAATTTAACTTGGGGAGAAGACTAGTCTAACTAACTCACAAAGGCATAAATAGTGTGCAGACAATGTCAATTTGCTGAGGTGGGAGAGATGAATCAACTTGTGGTGGGGTTGATTTCTTGTGTTAACTATAAAAAGAGCACTGATGATTAAACTAGACAAGACACCTCATGCTTAAGGTAGCTACCGTTAAATGACATGAATCCCACATGAATGATAAAATCAAACAGCAAAAAAGCAACATTTATTACAGAGAACCATCTGTGGAGGCAATAATGCTTACAGTTCATCTGTCAAAGGACCCTCTCCTATTATCACTGGAGTCTAAATCTCTTGCTGCACTGGACTACAGAGTACAGTACTGCCCTGTTTGGTACAGAGATCATAATTTCTCTCCATTAAAAGGGTAGATCAGTGCACAATTTTTAAGAACAAGTCAAGCACTGATTCCAAGGGAGCAGCTTTGCTTAAAAATTGATGGTGCTATGTGACCCACTTTACTCCAAGGGCAGAGAGAGTCCAGTGTTCTTTCTGTCACACATGCTACCAGAAAGCACTTGGAGCCAGGGTCAGTTAATAAAGAAGACTGGACTCATTTGTTCTTTCACTTTTGAGGTCATCAGGGAGTTCTATCTCCCTAAGTCTCCTGTTCAGGATGGTCTTGTTCATATATTTGGTACAGATGAAATTTTATCTCAGCCTGGAAATGCAAGGCTGGTTCTGTGGCATTCCCCATCTACACCCCCACCCCCATTTAAAAACTGGTTGATTTCTGAACATGATATTGTTCATCATAGAGGACACAAAACCCATTGGAATGCAGTACCATGTGTTGGAGTATTAACAGAGGAGGAGAGCTAAATCATTTAAAGTAGTTGTCCCCAATGTTTGTTGTCCCATGGGAAACAATACTTAGCTAATAACATGGTATTGGCAACATGTTTTTCTCCACAGGGGTTGGGCACTGCATTCAGAATAATGTGTGTTCATCCAGTAGAACTTCAACCCATGCCTCCGCCCAGTATCTTCAAATTCAGTGGTAAAGTGGCAAAGTGGCAAAGTGGGAGTCTTCTTTGTTTAGCCCATCAGGTCCCTTAAAAAGAAGGCAGTGCCAGATTTTGCCTCCCATGTTTATATGTACCCTATGCACAGTGTGACTGATTTCATTGGGTAAATTTGGGAGAACTCTGACTCAGCATGAGTAATGATGAAAAAAAAAAACCTTTGGAAACCATGGGAGACCTCTGATCTGTGCTTTTCTGGTGGCAGCAGTAGCTGTTGTCACAGACAGAGCAGCAACTCGTAACATTCAAGGGACTATCCTGTGGGATGCCAGTTTGTATCTTAGCGGCTCCACCACTGGATTCCTGTTTGACCTCCAACTCCAAGTACTTCATCTTATATAACCATTTTAATATTTATCTTCCTCTGTGCAGTTGTTGAGACATCTCACTTATTTTATCTTTTCTTTAATAATAGTGACAGCTTATTCAGTGCAATGAGATTAGGAGGGTTGGGGCAGACTCCTAGGGCTCTCCCGAGGAGAGTTGTGTGTGCGGTTCACACTTCTCCAGTCAGCTGAAACACAGAGCACTCCAGGCTGAATTCCTTAGCCCTGGGATTTCTACCAGCCCATTGGATTTCTTACCAAATCAGCCAAGTTTAAAAGAACATAGACAGCTTTGGATGGGTAGACAACAACCCAGTGCAACTGGCTGGCTGTGTATGCCCTGCAAGCAGTTCTTGGGGAAGCAAAAAGGCCAGGTGCCCGCTGCCTGGTTTCGTTATGCCAAAGCCCACCAAAGCCTGACTGTGGAATGTGGGATGGCACGTCGAGCTGGAGGAGCCTGTCTCTAGGTGTAAGTGAAGGGGTCCCTCCTAGAAGGGCACCTTCTTGGTGGCCTTGACCTTCTCTTCTGGGCTGTTTTTGTGTCTCTGTTGCAGTGCCACTTCTGTCCCTTACTCCCCCTTTGCAGAAGCATCCTGGCCCTTACTCAGCCTGACTGCTCAGCAAAATTCAATTTATCGATTCAATTAATTCAACTAATAAGCAAAATTCAACAGATCAGAGAACTAGCATTGCAATCAACATTGCAATCCATGTTGCTAAATGGAGTTACCTCAGCTAAGGATATAGCCCCTGTTATTTCCACACTAATATTTTATTAATTTGGAAGAAACTGTTATGGGTATTATTAAATTAGAATCTCATATAATGGCAAGTGTTCTGGAAAGATCCTGGCAGGGCTTGCAAAGTTTTGCTAATTTTGCTCAAAGCCTTCACAGCTTTCAGTGTGGCTTTTTCACAAAGCTAAACTTAGAGGATTAACACTGCTCTCCTCATGGTACTCTGTTTACCAAGGGAATGTTGGTCAAAGGGAGAAAAGTGGACAACTTCAGACTTTTCATGTCAGTGCTACTTACAGAACAAATATCCATTGGCAGGGTAAGAGCCTGAAGAAGAAGAAAAGAAGCTTTCTACCTATTGTGCAATAAATCAAAAGGTTCCAGTGAATTTCTTTGAGTGTTAGCAAAACTGCTTAATCTAGGATTTCAAAGGGTGATCAAAACTATTTTCAATTATTCCTGACTTGCACTTGTATCGTTCCAGACTGAGCTGAGCCTTTTTCCCTAGTACATTCCTTTATTTAAAGGCAATAGAAAGAAGAGAAAGAAGTGAATTTCAATGATTGGAATCCCAATGTGTGGGAAATATGACTTCAGTTCTTCCTCTGGAAAGTCTGAATAAGACCAAGTAATTACAACTTCTTCACTAATAAAAAGCAGAGGAAAAAAAGAAACAATAACAGAATATTTTCAGAAATTGGACTGTCGTTATCTGTAATAATACAGGAAGCTTATCTATTGTGAAAAGAGCAAGCTTGGTTCTAATGTGGCATAAATATTTGCATAATAATAAGGTTATGTATTTTAGATGAAGACAATGTATTGCTGACAAAGAAGAAGAAACAGCTGTGGCCATCCTTGGGAAAACATGACTTTCTAAATGTGACTTTGTGCATGTCCCAAGACTCTACAGCTATTTTTCTTTGAAAGTACATTTACTGTTACAGTGCATTGCCATCGATTACAAACTCACATCCAAACTCACTCCAAACAGGGTGGCAGAATAGGTATGCAAGAGTTGTTAAGTAGCTTTGATCTTTCTGAATAAGTAAGGAGTCTCAAATGGAGAACACAAAAATATGCCTTTCTGTCTCACTACTTTGTATTACTAACTGTAAGACTTAAGAATTAAAAGGGTTTGTAAAGCATCAAATGTATAAATGTATCAAAGAGGTTTATTGCACAAATTATTCATTTGCATCCCAAAACGAACTACGTAGTGAACTTTCAAAGATCTCTTGTTTTAAATGTGAGTAAAATTCCAAAACAGCAAACTGTATTGGTTCTAAAGCAGTGAAATTAAAGTGAACAACATACGGCATTGCTCATAGTGGTGATCCATTATAGGTATATGTTGATTGCTTAGGTTAAAAGGTCTACAAAACAAAGTGGCTGCATCCTCAGCTACTATAAGCCATTGAGGGATGTTTATGGAGCTAAACTCTATTTACAGCAGCTGAGGATCTGGATACCCTTACTTAAATAATAACTCTGTTATTCTTAGGATAGAAAAGTTAACACTTAAAATCTCTAAGATGAACACATTAAAAGGATCACTGAATGTTTACATTCCTTGATGCAGATTTTTCCCAGAACTTAAAGACAACAAGTCTTTTGAGGGACTATTTGAACTACTGCTTTTGATGTACTTTTGCTGGTCCAGGACAGATTGTTTACACTGCACTGCTAGAAATATTTTGTGGTGTACCATGTATCTTATGTTCTATATAAATAGCCTCTAAACAACTGCTGATTATCTAGAAGTATAAAATTGTGCATGGGATCAGAGCACTTACCACATCCAGTCAAAAAAACCCCATGCCATTTACAGTCTAGAAACCAGGAACAACTGTTCACGTGTCCCATTTTATGAATCAGCAAGGAAAGTGAGAGCATCAGTCTTAGCAGTCTCAAAATTTAGACAGGCACAAAATCTAAACCTGAACCAGAATAACATGCCTAGCCAGTGAATGAATTTTAGTAGGTTAATCAAAAGCCAATTTAAAAGTGGAGGTGAAATTGTGGCTCCATTGCATTGAATGGATATGCTGCCACAGATTCTCGTAGCATGTAGTCTTACATTTACAAATCAGCTCTCTGTTGTATTGAAGCACCCTCAGATTGCTAGGCATGACTTGTCCACAAACGTTCTGGAAGACTGTCTGTGGAAAATGGTGGGCTTTCCAACACAAATAGTTGGATTTTACAGTATGTAGCTGGGCCGTAATATGGAAAAATATGCCCACACTCTGCATTCAATGGGCAAGAGAATTATTACAGTAACTGTGGAGCAGAAAAAAGGAGAGGTTACAGAGTACAGGGAAGAGATAGAAAAGGAAAGTTGAATGAATTTCTTTCTCTCCCCAGAGTGCCAGGTTCTTATTTCAGCAGCTGTCTGCCACTCAGAGCCTCTTTTGGCTCACTTACTAGCATAAAAGCTGTCTGCAATAGCCAAACTGACTTCATGCAGAAAAAAGGTGAATAAAAAATAACTGGTATGCCAAGAACTGTTGTTGAAAGGATTCTATAGGGCAGAAACAGACAAGGTGATTCAACATAGCAGAGAGGGAAAATTTAGGAGATGGGATATTGTGCATTTTCAACAGTTTAAAAACAAACTGTAGCTTTTTTTCCCCCCCATTTCATTCCATGTATGTCATCTCCTTTTACAAGGAGATAGTATTTTTTCCTTGTACGAGGTAATCTTCATGGTCTGTTTTTAATTGTAAAAACAGAAAACCAAACTAAATCTGAAATGTACACACCACATTCTTAGATCAGAATAACATATGCCAGGGAAAGAAGCAGTAGACTATTGCCGTATTTGCATGAAGCTATAAAGCCATAAGCACTGGTTTTGAAAAACGATTATACTTAACATTTCTAATCAGTAAATCTCACTAGACTAAGGCAGAAAGTATCAACCTCCTCATTTAATGAAGCAGAAATTAAAGCATGGGGACACAGGTATGCCTTGTGCAAGGTCACTGGCAGAACTAAGAAAATAACACTAATTTCTCAATTCCAAGCAAACGAGCTCTTAACTAGGCCCACTGCCTCCCTATCTAGAGCAAATAAATAAATAAATACAATAGTATAAACAAAGTCCTTGGTAGTTCAATTTGAGGCATTCACTATGAATTATCCATTAGGACTCTACAGCTAGGGATTATTCCCATGCATTATTTGGAGAACAACAAGAAGCCATGGAAAACATAAGCCACCAGCAAACAAATTTGTAAACATTGCATTATGGAAAAGAAGGCCACATTAATAAATAAGAACTATCCACTCAGTTCTGGTAAGTAGCTTATGAGCTAGATGGGATGGTAAATATGGTCTCAGAAAACAGAAGCTAAAAACTACACCACTAATTAAAGTGTGAGCCGTAGCATTAAGCATTTTCCCCACCATCATTGTCTTTTCACATGAGCCATGCTTATGTCTGAATTGCAGTAAATCTGGTATAACTTTAAGGCTGGGATTTCTCAGCTGCCCATGAGAATTGCCTGTCCAGTTCCCTTAGCCATTAGGAAAGCAGTCTGTGTACCATTTCCCTTTAGAAGTTCCACAAAAAATAGGCATTTGTGTAAGCTCTTTGAATTATGAGCACTGAAGTCCTTAGCTTTCTGGTAGTCTCCTTTTAACATCTTGACAGTTAAGACAATTATAATCTACCTTTTTCCCTCCCCTTTTTTTTTTCCACTATCTTGCATAAAAAGGCAAAACCCCCCACACAACAGTGTTGTTAGATTTCCTTTTGATTCACGAATAATCATAATAAGCCCCTCTGAAACCTTCACAAAAAAAGCCCAGAAAATTTGAAAGGCTTTTCCCAACCTCTAACCCCATCTCTTTTTTCTATTGTAAGTAAGCATGTAAGCTGAATATTGTAAGGTTTTCCACAGATACTTATTAGTGTGTTTGTGTTTCAAGTTGGAATACATCTGAATAAAAGCAACAGCTCAGCAGAACACTGCAGATGTGATGGGAGCAGTAAAGCTTTGGTAAAGCTTTGCTCACTTGAGTGGATCACTAAGTTTCTGAAACTCTTCTGAGCAGTTCAAGTCTCAGCTGCCCTGGTACTTGAGGAACTTGGCTACTTGTGAAAGAAGATAAAGAAAAAACAAAGACTTAGCTGAACATATAGCTTGCCCTCCATAGCAGGAGGGCAAGCTAAGAAGCTATGCCCTCCATAGCTTCATAGCAAGCTAAGAAGACTTAGCTTGCCCTCCATAGCAAAGATACAGTCAGGAATAATCAAGAATTAAAATTTAGCAGAGATATAATAAACTTGAGATTCCAAGCAAAACCTCACCCTCCCAGGAGCAGGAGAGGTGATAGCAGTTAAGATTTTGGCCACACTTTAAGCCAAAAGGTTACATCATGGAGTACTCAGACATTACTGAAAATCTGATCTTAGTGACTCAGGTATAAACTTGGAGTATGCTGAATTCAGATTTGTGAATGAGAGTTCAGTCTGGAAAACTCCTAAATGGCATTTTAAGTGATGGTAAGAGGACATAACCATTTTTCTCTCTCCTCTGCCACTCACACTTTGGTGAGTTCAGTGACTGCCCATATTTGGTGATATTCTTGTCACTGGTGCCAGTCCCAGGGGACTCCACTGGACCCACTCAGGTGTAAAGCTACCAAAGGTACTCTGCATCTACACCTGAATCACTCAGATTTGACTGTACCCTGAAACCTTTAAAAGCCTCTGTGACAGCTTTGCTTTGGTATTGTTGTTTGTTCTTTTGTGACTAGAAGAGAATTTATATAGTCATTACATTTTCATAGTTCTCTCAAAATTTTCTGTTCATTTTAGCTGTCCAGCTAAGACACTGGCATGGACCAAGTCAGTAACAAATCCCTGGGGTGAAGGAAACAAGTTTATAGCATGGGAAAAAACTGCCTCAAGACCAATTCCTCTGCCTCTCAGACCAGAAGCTCTCAGAACAAAGATCAAGATGTCTTAAAATAGACTCTGTCATATTATGAGTGATCTCAAGGGGATTTTTTTCCAGGCTTTTGTATGGAAATAGGTCTTATCTCAAGAGGAGATAACTGCAACAGGTCTATATACATTAGTTGTGCCTTTTCCAATGCAGACAGTGTTCTTAAAATGGCTGTACTGCCTCCTACTCAGAAGATAATTGTTGCCTAGCACTTCTGGCTCTGGGGAGCAATGCACGCGCAGGGCAAGAAAAGAAGATATAAGGAATCTGTGTTGCTAAGACGCAAATCTATACTTGTTCTGTCACCACAAAGAATCTGGATGTTGTATTGCAGACACTTCGTAATGTTGGTGTAATTTCTGGTATACTGCAAACATGGATTTACATTATCTCGATTTCTAAATGGTATTGCCACCTTCCTTTTTAAGATCAGCAACGTTTTGCATTGCTCTTGTTTTGCAACTAGCCACATATATTGATCTGAACAGTTTGCTGGAAAGTTAGTTTTTACAAAGGACCTTAGAAGTTAAAACACTATGGTGTTAATTACACAAATGGTTAATTCATTGTATTTTTAAAAATGTATATAAAAAAGATTTGGAAACACTGCAACTAGCTCTACTCTTCCAAACTTCACCTTGATTACTTTTTCAAGCATACTGCATTATCAGTGGTAATACAGATCCATGCACAAATAGGGTAACACTCAGAGATGAGAACCAAATTCTGAACACTTCAGTTACCTGAACATCCTTAAAGACAAGGGAGGTGCATTTGGCCTCTAATTTCATCCCTCCAGATGTTTCACAGCATGTAACAAAAGCCACTGCTGTACTCAAATGGGGGCCCTCTGTGTTTATGATATCAGGAAGAAAACCAGTTTTATGATGTCTTGTTTTTCAAATTTCACTTGTACTCTTGAGTCTATTTGGTATTTAGAATGACTGCATCTCCGATTCCAGCTCCAACATTTCTTTCATTCAAAGTGATCTATTAATCTGTATTCATAAACATGTCAATCTACCGGTTAAAAAAATCCAACCAAACCTCCAATAACAAAAAACAACAAAAAACTTCTCATTAATCCACCTCCCTCATTAGCTATGATTAAAAACCTTAGTCAAAATGATTGGCCTTGTGCCCAGAAAAGCTACGAGATCAATAATCCAAACAGACTTAATGATCCTCTTACAAAAGAATAACTTTCATACTTCTCCTACAAAACACTTTGAAAAAGCGAAGGGAAAAATACAAGAAATGTCACATCATCTGCCTAAGTTAATTTATCTGTTGGTTTGGTGTTGTATAGTTGGGGGAGGGACTTCGGGAAGCAGGGTTCTTTTTCTTCTCTCTCTGTTAAATGACATTTACTGTCTGCAAAAACAGTAATACGAAAAATCACAAACTGTATCAGTGATTAGCCTAAGAAGTTTCATTAACATTTCCAGTATCTCATTTCACTCATGAGCAGTTTAAAGCTATGGCATTTGTATTCCTGTACAAGATCAGTATTCTTCAAGACTTTTATTTAGGCAACTTGACTTGTTGGTATCTTTATTTTGACACTACTAATTACAGCTTCTAACTTTAAAAAGTTTGATTTTTATTTTACAAACTCAAGTGTTGATGGGAAGAAAAAGAATACCAAAGTAAACCCTACTGTATGGTTCTCTATCAGCACAAGAAGGTGTTATAAAAAGACAGTGCCTTTGACTGAAGCAGGCTATAAACTCCACGGGGAATATTTCTCTCATGGACAGAATGGAAATGTCTTGGGGTAGAGACTGGCAGATACTCAGCAGAGCATATATATTGCACGTGAGTGTGCTAGAAAATCATCAGGCTGGGCTGACTGTAGCTATGTGGGAATTAGCTTTCTAATCAGTGCTCATCATCTATCCTCTCTACAGTTACTGGAAAAAAACAGGCATATCTGTAGCCCAGTTCATGCCATATGTTTTGGGAGGGAATAAATCACCTTTGAATGGCCTGGTTTTTGCTATTTACTCTAGAGACCCTACACGACCAGTCTGAGTCTTACATTTCAGTAGCTAATTTTGGCAAGATTAACCCATGCTGAAGACAACTCACTGAAATTACAGCAAAGTGTGATGTGATGCCAGTAGTTTCAGATAGCTCATCCATTTGTTCTTACTCAAAAATGCTGCCTGCATAGCCAGGGTTGGCACACGGGAAATCCTATGTGGAAACTGAAATGCTATTTGATCTTACACTTCTCTCCTCTGCTCAATGAGTGGAAGAGGGAACAGCTATGCAGACCTTCCTCCAGCATGGCCCCCAAGAATTCCACTGGGATCAGGTGTCTCATTTCACATGGGGCTACTCAGCAATGTCATGGGAGGAGGTAAGGGGTGAGCTCTCAGTGGAGCAGGGACATCAACTCCCTTCAAGGCTGAAATAGGTCCTCCAGAGCTAGCTGGGGAAGAAAAGGAGAGCTCAGGGGGACAGATATGAGGGGAAAGGTTGGGGCATTACATGGTGAGGGCTTGGGAAGCAGATAATGGAGGTTAGGTAGGAAATGAGCAAATGCTGGAACCCAAAAGGATGAAATCTGATGGAAGAGAGAGACTGCAGAAAGGAGGACTATCAACGGGCATTTGGAGTGGCTCTGCAGCAGACTTGAGAACCCAGATAGAAAGTACAGAGCCTTCTGCAAAAAGCAGCATTTGATTTGTGGGGAAAAAAAGGGAACGCAATTAACCTGTCATCCTCTGGGTGTGTCCTGTTGCTAGCAAAGCCACAGCATCATCCCAGGAGATAGATGTCTGCCTAGAAACTGTAGGGCAATCTGGGCACAGTAGTTTAAGGTTACCATCTCTCTCCACTTTGCCATTAAAATTACTTATTGAAATCTACTTTCTAAGATCATTGATAAACTTTACTTCATGCTTACACAAAAAGATCTCTTCAAAAATGTATTCATGCATGGGAAGCGTACTGCCCCTCATTTTCACTGGAGATAACTGCATGGTTTTAACAGTGCTTCAGTCTGCACTGTTACTGTTTCTGTAGAAGTTATTATGTCCACTTTCACAAAAGAAAACTTATGAAGAAAGAAAACTATTTGTATCCCATTTTCCTGAGGAAAAAAAATACTTTGCTAACCTGGTTACATAATTTTCACAGTTCAACTTTTCAAACTATGAAGGAAAATTTTTTCAGACTCATTATCAAGCCACTACTCAAGCAAGCAGCTCTCTCCTAACAAGCAACAGCTTCCAGGGCTGCACAGCTAAAGAAACGTAGAGACCTTCTACACAGCAGCTGCCAACACACTTTCCCTGTTAAACAAATCTCTTTAAGCATAACTGAAAAAAATCTCCTTCTCTCTCACCTAGACACACTATGAAAAGAACTGCTTAATAGATGTCAGCTGAAGGGTATAAAAACAAACCTAAAAGATCTACGGAAATAATGATTTTTAAGTGATGCTGGTGATGCAAAATAAAATCTAGTTACTAAATAAATTCCACTAGGAAAGCTAAGGAAATGTAAAGGAACAGCAACCTCTGTAAAATATGGTTGTTCTACCAAAGCAAACATGTTAAGACAGTGTGAGGCTGAAACAGTAAAAATAAACAAGATAAAGTTACTAAAAGAATCAATTCCCTATCTCTGTTGTTTGCAAACACTAGAAAATTGAAAACATTTTTGTAGGAAAAATTAGCATTTTTCTGAGCAAAACCCATGTAATTGGTTCACTAGAGAAAAACAAATAATAATATCCTAGCCACTAGAGTGCCGGATATAACATGGTACTTGTTTTGCAGGCAATACTAAAATCCTATCTGGAAAGAGTTAATAACTTTACTTTAAAATAATACTTATACTTTTCTTAGGGTTTCAGCAATAAAAGCTTTTAATTACCCAAGGAAAGGAGCCATAATAAGACAATCACTACTGGAAGCTTTCAAACAAGTACCAAAGGTGGATGCTATTCCGGTCAAATGTTCCAAGTTCAACTAATGTGATACCATTTCATCTCCTTCTTGAAGTGAGACCATTTTGAAGACCGATTCTTCAGTAGTTCACTGCAGCACTTCAGTTTTAAACCTGATCTAATGAACAGCCATAGATGCTATGGACTGTAAACATAAAGAATTGACGTGTTAGCATATTAATGTACTCAGATGTCACATAAATAATTAGAAGACAGTTTACCGAATGACTCAGATATCTGGCAATGTACTTGCAAAGCCTCTTTAGCTCTTAAATACAAAGCAACTTCCTTTTGGCAAAGTCCTGATTAGAACAACATTGATTGTAGTTATTTATAGCTCAAATGCTATTGCTGAAAATTTCTCAAAGTTGTAGATACTGTATTATTAACTATAGTAAAGCTCTAAAAATCAGTCAGCAGAGGCCACTTGAATCTCTGCGTGATAATAAAGGATTATTATGTGCAGTAACCTATTTATGAAAAGGAAACAGTGTGCTTCTTTCAGACTCCATCAATTGCTTTAATAAGGAATTGAAAAGCCTGGCCTACTTTATATGCAGATCACCATCCCAGTTGCATAAGGATTTACAATAGACAAAACAAAACTGTTTTTGTTGTAAATAAGGGCTGTTTGTTTAAATTGCACAATGATGTTTGCATCTAAAAATTATTTAGAAGCTAATAAGGCTTAATAAAGTTTGACTGTATATTTGTTAATAAAAATGTTTTCAATATTCTCCAGGAAGGAAATGTAAATCGAAGGTGATAATGTAAAGCTTGAAGCAAAACAGGCCTGAGTTAATGGGAATGGAGAAGACATTGCGTTTGCTCACTGATGGGCTTAAGAAAACCAATGTTGAGAATGGAATTCAGTTAACTTAAAACATTTTATCAAATTTCACATAATGAACTTAATTGTAGTTTTCTCTAGTAGATTAGAATTATTGCAATATTCCTTTTGCTTTAGAGACTGAAAACTGACATAGTTCAGCCTACTGAAAGTTAGTGTGATGCACGTACTGATCTCTGCTACCTTGGAGGACTCCAGAGACCCAGGTTCCAATTTTGCCTTGGCATTGGTTCATTTGCCTGTATGTTAATAAATTTAACGAGGTGTGGGATGACCCCTGCTGGTGTCCCTGCTTATAAAAAAAAATACGTATCTGGCAGGAAAAGGACATGTTAATTTCAGTCCAAAAAAGTTACAAATATAAACTCTGTCATAAAATGTATAAAAATACCTAATTTAATGCATAAAATATTATGAGTAATGTTCTCTTAAGTATGAAAATAACCTTAAACCACTGAACATTACTGTGTTAGAGCTGTAATGCAACGTATTAAGGACATTAATTGTTCAGTTCACTATAACACTGTGTTAAACGTCTTTTATTAATGAGTTGTTACTCCCAGCTGAGGCATTTGATAACCTCTAGTCCATTACTAAGTCCTCTCAGCTGATTTCAGTGAATCACTCTAAACAAACCCAGAGGGAAAAAAAAGCCCGATAATTTACATTTGAGTCTGTAAGGTCCTAGAACTAGATTCGTTTAAAGAAGGGCAGCTTTCCTATAAATCAAACCTTCTGATTTAATGCAGCTGACATACAGATCTATTTTACAATTTTTTTTTAATTTCAAAAATACAACACATTAAAATAGGTTCAATTTATCAAAGCTAAGAGCAACAATTAAGTAATAATGTACTTAAAGTGCAAAGGCACTTTAACACAAAAAAGTGACGCCCAGTGGCTATACTTGGTAATTGAAACAGCAGTACTGTATATTATTATTTACAAAAGAAAGTCATAGTCCAGGAAAAAAGATCTTTGGAGATCTTCTACATAATACATTAAGCTTCCACTTTGAAATGAAAAAAAAAAAAACCAACAGAAAACCTAAAAACCACCTTCTTCATTTCCTTCCAAATCAAAAAGAATTATGCAAGGTCTATTACAGAAACATACATTTGCAGTGACAGTTCCTACAGAAGGGTCAAAAGGAGAGAGATATAGAAATAACTTAAAGGGAACGTTGCAAAAGCAACACCATATCCCTGCTATGCTGCAAGGGTTCCATTTCTCTCTCACTCCCTCTCTAATTTAAAAAGTGGAAATGTTGGGAATGCGACAGATGACATCAGCACTGAGTTCAGACTCAGTCAAATGTGATGCTGAGCTCATTTAAAAATTTTCCTTTGTCTCCCACCTCCCCCCTCACAGCTGACTGATTGCAGTTTGTTTTTCCAGAACTTCGAGGTAGTCTGGTTCTGTTTGTAGCTTTCCTTGGAGTAAAGGATGCTCGGGTTTAGACTGTTCTGCAAAATATTTCCTGGGAGTTCCATATAAAACAGTTTTATTTATCCTGTCCTGGTTTTGGCGTCTTGATTCATATGAAGGGGCAAACTGCCTTTTGGGTAAGGTGCAAAAGTTATAATGAACTAATCCTCCAGTGGGGAGTTCCTTGACCCTTTCTGCAATATTTTGATACAGAAGCTCTGGTTCCCTTGGTGACGATTGCTTTTCCAGTAATTCAGCTGCACTGATTGTAAATGCAAGACTGGTGGGGTCTTCCTTTTTGTGGTCAAGATTGCTATAGCTAAACTCATGGAGATTCCTGTAATAGGCAACTGGATCCCCTTCCTTTTGCATGTAGATTGGGTTTTGGCACATCTGTCCAACAGGAGGGGGAATGTAGTTGTAAACATGTCCTTCAGTTTTATCATGGGTCTCAGTGTTGTAAGACCCATACTGGAGCTGAAATGAACTTATATCTAAGTTGTTTGTGCTGCTGGGCATGCTTTGCACCCCCTTCCGGCGCTTAAGGACAAAGACAAACAGGCCTGCCCCAAAACAGACTGACAAAATAAACACAACCAGCAAGCCTAAAATTAAGACAGACAGCGGAACTTCAGTGTGTATTTCTGGGTAGGAGCTGGGTGAGACACCAGGGAGATGGGGCGTATCTGTGTTCTGATTCATGGAGAGAAGAGAAGAATCTGACAAGTTGGGGTTCTCTGGGCAGATGGCTTCTTTGCTCAGGAATTTCAGATGTTCTCCAGAGTGCTTGGTGGGAGACTCACATATGACTTCGTTGATAACTACAGGGGGATTTGACTGCTGATTGTTCTGGTCAGTGACTTGCTCTATCCAGTTCCTCAGCCCCAGGATGTCACATGTGCAGTCCCAAGGGTTCTCCTGGAGGTCTATCTGAATTAGAGCTGAGAGCTGGTCCAAGACTCCTCTCACAGGCAGGTGTGAGAAATGGTTGTTTCTGAGGTTGAGTCTGGTGAGGGAAGTGCCACCAAAGACATTGTCAGGCAAGGATCTGAGCAGGTTGTTATTGAGAAATAACAGATGAAGATTACTCAGAGCATCAAAGGTGTGTGGCAGGATCTCCTTAATGACATTGTACTCTAGGTAGAGATATTGCAGGCTGTGCAGCCCGTCGAACATAGATGGGTACAGAATTTCCAGGTAGTTGCCATTAAGATAAAGTCTACGTAAACTTGTGAGGTTTGTAAAGGCACCTTCTTGTATCACTGCAATTCTGTTATTTCCTAGATGTAACAAATCCAGAGAGCTGTACTCTACGAGATCAGTTCTATAAATGACTTGCAGATAGTTACTGGTAAGGTAAAGTTTCTTTGGACTGGTCGGCCTAGGGTGGAGATCAGAGATGTTACTTATCTTTTTCTCTTGGCAGTTCACATTTAAGCCGTTGTCTGAGCTCTGCGAAGTACAGATGCAGCCAGCTGGGCAGGTGATGGGCACAGGAGATTTTGTCTGGTAAACCATGATAGGTCCGAATATTTGTCTGTCTTTCGACACAGTGACACGGGGTGTGGGGCGGTTCCTGGTTTTGGGTGGCCGGCTGGCTTTTGGGGCTCTGGTGGGATTGATTGCAGAGTTGGTTGTGGGCAATAGCCTCAAGATGTGTGGGTCTGAAAGGACAGGGTGTTTTTCTCTCTGGTTTGAATCACTGGAGCTTTTCCTAGGGCAGAGATCTTGCCTGGTGAGCTGGGTCACATCTTTCCCATGAAGCCTGAAGGGGGTTTCGCAGACTATCTCGCCCACGAACACGGTGATGGTGTCCAGCCAGGCCTTCAGTGGCAGCAAGTCGCAGGTGCAGTTCCAAGGGTTTTCCTCCAGCTGGATTTCCATGATGCCTCCAATGTGCTCCAGCACACCAGCAAAAGGCATCATCTTCAGTCGGTTCCCCCGGAGGTCCAGGTGAGTGAGGAGCACAAAGCGGAAGACATTGCTGGGCAGGGAGAGCAGGAGGTTGTCATTGAGAATCAGCACCTTGAGCTTGTTTAGCTTGCTGAAGGCCCCCGCCTCAATGGCACTGATGTAATTGTAATCGGCCTGCAGGTACTCCAGACTCTCCAAGCCCAGGAACGTGTCCTCCTTCAGCACTTCCAGCTTGTTATTATTCAGGTGCAGCCTCTTGAGGGTGCGGAGGCCGCTGAAGGCCCCTGTGCGGATCTCCTGCATGTCGTTGTTGCCCAAGTGGAGGGTCACGGCGTTGGAGTAGTTGACAAACTCATTGGGGAACAGGCGGGTCAGTGCATTCCCGTTGAGAAACAGCTGGTAGATCTTGGACGGTGGCGGCAGGAGGAGGCTGACGGTTGTAAATCCTTTATTTTCACAATTAATGTTCAGCACGTTCTCCTTCTCCTCGCAAGGGCAGCGGCTCTTGCTGCAAATGTCTTTGGCAGGTTTGCGACTCTCTGTCTGTGAGATCCCAGCCACTGTTAACAAACTGAGCAACCAAACACCCTTCAGCATCTTTATGCGCCGTCGATCCCTGCTTCAGTACCTACAGTCAAACCTTTTAAGACAGGTAGGGAGAGAAAGAAGAAATCCCCAGTGAAAACGGCCAGGAGCAGGGGCTGCAAGAGGAGTGCAAAGCAGATTAGAGGGTTGGGGGGGAGGGGGGCGGCAAGGCAGGGACTTGCAAAACTCCTCTGAAGTCCCCCCTCCTACACCCCTCCTCTTCCTCTCGGAAAGCGCCTGCAGAGCTGCTGCGGGGAAGCCCCGTCCGGGAGCTCTCCGAAAACCGGGGCCCCCAGCGCTGCCCCCCGCCCGACCCCTCCGCCCGCCGCAGCGGCCGCCCCCGCGTCGGCGGCCGCCAGCAGGGCGGCCCCGTCCCCTCCAGCCGCGGCGCTGCCCGGCCCGGCGAAGCCCCCGCTCCCGGCTGCCCGGCTCCCCTTCACTGTCACCATTTAAAACTGGGGGCGGGGGGGAGAATAAATGACCGCAAACCCTCCCTGCCCCCTCCCGGCAGCAGGGCGCCTCCGAGCCGCGCTCCCCGCGCCTCCCCCCCGCGCTCCTCGGCTCGTACCTGCTCTCGGGGCGCCCGAGGGGGCAGCAGGGGCAGGGGCCGCCGCCGAGCGCCGCCGCCGCGCCCCGGGAGCCAGGCGCCCGGCGGCGAGAGGCATCGCCCGCCGCACGCCTCAGGAGGAGCCCGGCGAGGCGCCGCCGTCCCGTCCCGTCCCGTCCCGGCCGCGGCTCGGCGGGAAGTTGGGCCGGGCGGGGAGGGGGAGGCGAGGAGCGGCGGCGGCGGCGCCGCTGCGGGAGCGCGGGCGGCTCTGCGCGGGGCGCGGCGCGGCGCGGGGCTTTTGCCGGCTGCCCCGCACGGAGCCGCGCTGACGTCACGCCGGGGGCGGGGGGGACACGTTTTTCCCACCCCCCCCGCCCCCCCCCCGTCCCCCACCCCCCGGTGGCGCTCGCAGCCGGCTCCGCTGCGGCTCGGCTGCTCGTCGCCGAGCGCTCTGGCAGCACCTGCGGCCGCGCCGCGCCCAGGACAGCGCGGGGACTCGGAGCCGGGGAGTGGAATAAGGTAACGAGCGGATTTACCTGTGTCCGGAGGATTTTTGGCCCCGAGTCCCTAAATCCGTGCCCTCAAAATCGAGAGCAAGTCAAGCAGCTTCTTCGGCAGAAGCCATCCGGCGAGCGCGCACGCACCACACACACGCACGCACCACACACACGCACACATAAACGCACACGCACACATAAACGCACACGCACTACACACGCACAATCTGGCTCTCGGAGCAGGGGTGCTGCAAAACCCGGATCTGGCATCAGCATCTCTCCCCCATTCCGGTTGCAGCAACTCCCTCCCCCAAATTGCCGCGCGTTGTCTCTGTCCAGCGCGTGGGCGTTTTCCACACGTTCAGGGAAGTTCAACACCCTCCACCAGGCTGGGCTGGCAGGTAACGGCAGTCGTGTGCCTGAATCCTTACACGCTCTGGAAAGCTCACCCGAGTGCTGAGCGGCTAAGACCACATCTAACGTGATCATTCACACTGGCTAGGCTAGTCCCGCTGCCAAATTGGGATGTTTTGGTATAGCGTTTGGCTGCCTGTAAAAGAGCAACTTGTTGGATGTGGGTTATTGTGACTTCGCTTAAGCACCATGCACTGGGCACAGATCTGCCTGATGGGAAAGGATGGCTGCTCTTGATCTCTTTCTGGAAGGTAAAACTTTGGGTTCACACGGGGAAAAAAAAAAAAAGACACTCCACAATGAATTTTTAAAGTGCTAATATGGCAGGGTGCATTATTACCAGATTTTTATAGGGAACTATATGCACTTCACTTAGTCTTTAGAATGTAGAGGTTTGCTGCCAAAAGAGTGCTGGACTTGGGAAAAGTGGTACTGTCATCTTGTGTTATTCTTTAGACACTAAGTATCAGAGCCCACATTTTAGGAGCAGCAGAAATGTATTGTTTGTTCTTATGGGGCTTGAGATCAGAAAAGGTAGCTTCCTGCAGCAGCCAGCACAGATGCCTTTGCAGTGCTGATGGGCAGGAATCGTGCTGGAATTTGCATTTGGGGTTGGAGGAGCTGCAATTTCTATACCTAAAATTTGGAGAGGTTGTGGAAAAAGCAGGAGCATCCCACAACAGAGCATGCTTTTGGTGCGGTGCTGAAAGAATTTCAACAACAGTGTGATTCTGAAATGCACTCAGAGCTGCTCCATTTCTAACTCTCTTTATCCAGCTGAATTCAGGAGCAAAAATTGCTAAGATCAGGAAGGATGTGTGTAGCAGATCTGGGGTTTTACAACACTAATACAACAGCAGCCAGATTATTTTTCTGCGAGATTTTTTGCTTGTTTTCTGCTTTAAACATTAGAATATGGTGTTTGGGGAGCAAAATTGGACTAGTTACAGAACATAGCAAATCTTATTTTCAGATCCTTCTAACACAGTCTAGGGGCATGAGCCTAAAAAGAGAAGGTAAAAGTAGACCCAGGCTGATTTTTTGTTTTGTTTTTCTGAAGGGAGCATATTCATACACACACCTGCCCACACTGACACACACACAGAGGCACACACACGTTCCTGTAACCTACCTTCAACGGGTCTCACCTGAGCAGCCTGGCACAGCATTGCCAGCACTCACAGGGCTCGCTCCAACACACAGCAATAGCTGAAGGCAGAAGTAAGTCCAATGCATTTTTCTCTCATCTCACAGCATACATTTGTTTCATGTCCGTGAGTTTCAGTGATGTGCAGCTTTCTGGTGAGCAAGGATCATGTCCTGGAATTGGCTCATGGGGCAACATATACTGTCCCACTTGCCTGTGTTTACTAGTACATAGGAAATGTGTTTGTGGTAACTGCTGATGCTGCCTGGGAAGGGAAAGTGTACGCATGGCATGCCTCAGCAGTAATTACCAGATTCATGTGGGATGGAAGGAACAGCATGTTAGGGGATTGCAACAGTAATAAGACACAGAGATGATACTGATTCTATTACACTGCAAATGCATGCATATAATAACCACTGTTGTAGGAGGAGGAACAAGGATTTAAAAAAAAAATAGCTACAGCTTTTTATTTAGGAACAAAGTAATGATTTCTCAGCATGCCCGAAGTGTTTTATAATCCCTTCAATTAAAAACACAGAGTATAAAAGAACAGCTTTTTTTCCCCACCTGTTTTACTGCCTTTTTATTTTGCATGTTGAATGCAGGAACGTTTTCAGGCTGTGACTATCTGGGAGCCCCCAGGAATGGAAGGCCAGGAGGCAGGTTGATACAGCAGCCTATAAGGGTTTGAGAAAACTCAGTGTTATGCCTGATTTGTAAGCATTGTGAAGGTTTCTTTTTTTCCCAAATACTTTGCTGTGTTCCCTCATCCTCCTTTTTGGAGCAAAATTATGAAGACTGAGTACAGATTCATAAACTTACAGATTCATAGGTTATAAGGCTTAATGGAACCATTGTGGCTTTTGGATCTTGCATAACCCAGGCCATCAGCTAAATTGGAATTAATTCCTGTTTAAACTAGATCATACTTCCTAGGAAAAAGAAAAACAAAAAACGGAAAAACCAGTAACATGTCCAGGCGTATTTTAGCAATTGCCTATGATGAAAATCTGCCATAATGTTTGGTAAATTGTTCCAGTAGCTTTCGTCTCCTACTGGTAAAAAATTGTGCTTTCTCTACAACCCTGCATCTGGCTACCTTCAGTTTGAAATTTTGGTCCTTGCAATATCCTTGTCTGCTGGCTTAAGAGCCCCTAATTATCCCATACCTGTTTCCCATGGGGGCACTCCCAGACTACTGCAGAACAATTATGAACTAAATACTTGCCTGATACCAGCCTTAACCAACTTCAAATAGTCTGTGTTAGTCCTATGCTGGTACATATACCAGAGCAGCTCTTGGCTCCTACATGGTCCTAAAGCCACCACTTTATTGATCTGCTGGCAGGAAAAAAAAAGCCTAGACCATGGCATGAAGCATAAGCACATAAAATTTGGCACAGATCATTACCCTTCCTGCCTAGTGCACATCATGCTGTTGTCCTTCTGTGAGAGTAAATATCAAGGAGCAGAATAAGTCTGTAAATGTGGACATCGTTTTCTTTCTCCGCATTATATCTGCAGATGGATGCTAAACACTACTTACACATCTTTACCTATCAGTTTATCTGTTTTTGGTTCTCTGTATATAAATAAAGAAGGAACAAACATATCCATCAAGTCTCATAGAATAAAGAAAAGAATGCAGCAAGAAACTAAGCAAAAATCTCTGCAAATTGGATGGAGGGCAGGATTTAAGTTTTACTGATCATTAGAAACTATCAAGGTAGCCTGGGTGCTGGTGGTGGGTAAGGTGGGATTTATTCATGTAGTATAAATAGATGCCAGTATTGGGTTTTGTGAACAAAACATGATGACTGATGTGGTGAAACAATGGGAATTTGTAAATTTAGGTATTCAGTGGTCTCATGTGTTCCTCATCCTGTGATCCTGAACTGCATAATGTGAGATGCCTACTCCATGTCAGCTTTTAGGGTTGTGAGATAATCATCATTACTATTCAACAAGTACCCTTTATGCTTGTTTTCCAAGGGAATATTTCTCTGTATGTCCGTGTGTATGTGTGCCTACTTGTATCTGGAGACATTCTCCCTCTGTGAGTACGTACATTTTTTGAATCTTTCCTGTACTGTAAGTGGGATATTTTTGTGCCTCACTTAAAAGTAATTATCAAGGAAATATACAGCTTCCAGATTTAGCAGTGAGCAGTATGCAAAATAATTGTTACTTGTAATCCAATGTTTTATCTCATTCAGCAGCGCTGGAAAGTATGCTGTAAAGGAGCAGCTGTAAAAGAGGAGGCTCTGGCTTTCACTTGCTTTCTTTGGGCAAGGGACAGGCAAGGGATGAGTGAAGGAGGGTGAGCATGAAAGACAGGGAGGAAGGAGCTGGCAGGCTCTGCCCTCCATGGCCCTGGCATCCATCCCCGCTCACCCGTGCTGCCCAGCAACAGCGAACTGGTGTGATGCATGCCCAAGCGAGGCAGAAGAGAGAGATGTTTGTGATGAAGTCTCCATGGAAGGAGAGCCGGTGGATGCACCCATCTGTGGGCAGAGGGGCACTCCTGAGTGACAGTGGCTTCTGAATGTGTGGTGTCTATTGAGTTGCTGTTTGCTGGCAGTCAGTTTATAGCATACAGCTATTACTTGTAATGAATTTCCTTGGTTTCCAGATGCCTTTTTTAGCTCCATTTCCCCCAACCATTCAAGCACCTGGAAAGCCATTGGCTACTTCAGAATATTGTTTACTGACACTTCATGACTACCTACTGTATAAATAAAAGAATTTAATGAACTACAACTTAAAATCAACATGCTTTGTAATTCTTCCCTCAATTACTGCTTCCTGCAAGGACTCACATCCTGGCCAAGGATACACATTGTTGAGACCCATTATCTAATTTCAAGACAATTTTTTGCAAAGAGACTTCACCATGATTTGTTTCAATATATCTGTGGTAATCTGTTTTGTAACAGCACAGAATGATTTTACACTGGTGGTGCAAAACGCAGCAGTAAAACTATGAATTTCTGATTTTTTTGTATCATTAATGTGGAATCCTAACTTTCTTAAAAATAAGAAGCGAATTTGGTGAGTTATAATACCAAAAATATTGATTTTAGCAGGAAATGTGATATAGAAGCTGTCTGTCAGAAAGCATCCCAGGTAGCCAGTGCACTGGGGATACTGAGAGACTCACCACTATATAATTAAGATTGCACTTTGTTTTAGCTTTAGACCAATTTTTTTCTTTCTTGCATAGAAAGGCAAATCTCCCCTCCCCTTATACACACACACCTTTCAGCATAGGACCCAGCAAAGTACTGTAAGACAGTTGATATTTATGGGTATGTTCATCCTATTCAGCAAAGTAGTATGTCTGATCCAAAGCCCTTTGGTGTCAGTGGAAGGACTCCTACTGCTTTCAATGGGATTTGGATCAGACCTTTGAACAAATGTTTAACTTAAAAGCATGCACTTAGGTCTTATTGAGTGGGTTAAATATTTTTCGAAGTGCTTTGTTTCATCATCAATGGGTTCTTTTTCTCTGATAGGAACAGTGAGGAATCTTCCTCATGATAGATGTTCTGTGATGACATTGCTGAGCATCAAGAACGTAAAAAATGTTCTTTTCCATCCTTAAAACAACAAAGGATTTATTGTTCCTTTCATTTCGAATGGGTGAGTATCTGCAGTAATATTTACCACTACCATTTATAAGTACAATTTTTCAGTTTTCCTCAGTCATAATCTACGTGTTACATACTGTGAATGTTTTTAACTGGAGATGTCCCATCATGCAAGCACAAGTGCACACAAGTGGTTTTAGTCATTCAAAGAGTCTTGTTGAAATTATCAGGTCTTCTTGCTTTACTGAATGGACATGCCTTAGTAATGGGGCTCATATTTGCAGTTGATGTATAGCTGTGATGAATGTTCGCTGTTGAAAGTCTGGTGGGTTGATGTGAGAGGTTTCTTCCCTTTATTTATTAGTAGTAAAGAAACATAACAAAATCTCTCCATATCATTATTTTAATGGCAGTAAAGTTGAAAGAATCCAAATCCCACTGTGCTAATGACATACCTAGCAATATGTGAGGAGCAGGAGCGATGGGTGAAATTCAGTCCTGGGCAGAGGGCCAGCCCAGAGTGATTCATCGTGAAAGCCCCCAATTAAGACCTCAGAACAGGGCTTAAGTGGGACTCCAGTGCCCTGTGCCTCAAGCTGGCTTTCTGCAATGGTACGTGGGGGGGAAAGTTCCTCCAAATGAATTATTCATCATAAATAATGCATTCTATTAGTTTAGCATCTTTTTCTTGTTTCCTTGAATTTATTTAATTGAAATTGCTTACCAAATAATTTCTATGAATAATCATGGCCTGAGGATTATTTTTGAGCAGTTCACAGTGAGCATTTCATATTCCACATTCAGAATGAGAGCGGTATCATTGAGTTGTCATTATGCACAGAGGTCACATATTCCTGTTTTTGCTCCATGATGAGTAGAAAAAAAACAGTATTTTTTCAGACTTCATGTGTTCCCAAAAATTCCTTCCATTAAGTTCATTCCATGAGTTTTTTGTGGACAGTTGCCGACCGAAGATAAATTTGGGCAGTCATTGGCTTTTGTGTTTTTCACCTGGTTTCTAACAGAAATGTAATTGTGCTTTATGTATGTGCACAGTATGTGTAAATGTCTGGCTGTCAGTCAAGGTCCCCTCCCTTCACAAATATTTTGAACCAGATTTGATGAAAGATGGTAGCCATTAGAGATTTTAATTTCTAGCTTCTTCAGTGCAAATAAGTGATTGAGAATTGCCCCAACTAGAAGAAAGGTTGCAGCCTGGCCTCATCCACCGTTATCTATCAGAAAAATCCACATCAGAGTTTGGCTTGAAACTGAAAATTCGTGTTTTGGCTGCTCACCCAACCACCTGTCAGCAGCAGGGAGGGGGAGATGTTCTTAAGCATTTGCCTTGTTGTTTGCAAGCTCCTGCAATATCAAGTAATAATGGATTGGAATAGCCCTATGGTTTGAAAATGTTTTCATTTCAAATCAGACGCTCACCATTATTTGCAGGGCTGTTTCAAGGTCTTGTTTCCGCATAGGCTCCATGTGAATACTTCACTGTGTAAAGTTACATAAGTGCAAAAGAGGTTGCGGGGCTGAGATGGTGGTGTCTGGTGTCAGAGGTGAAGCTAGTTTATGGCTAGTCACTCAACACAGTGCAGGCCAGGAAGCCACCTTGAGTCAATAGGAAAGAAGAAATTACACAGAAAAGTTTATCTCTGAAAAGGGGTTTAATAAGTCAGAACAGAAAAAAAAAAAGAACAATGATGTAGCTTTTAGGAAGAAATAGTTTCTGTTCTGGTTTTCCAAGGATAGAAAACTTAAGTCTCTGAGAAATAAGGACTTCTTTTTTTGACTAAAGAGAAATATTCCCTGCTTTCCTGCAGTCTTTCCCACATCACTTTAGTCAGAAACTTTGCTGTCTCTGAGCAGTAATCATTTACCTGAAAAATACCCTATAGTATTTCTCTTTGTGGAGGCCGGTCAGTTACAAACTAATGACTTTGAAGCGTGATGTATAACTTAAAGTGGCATGAAAAGAAATTGATGAGACAATTAGAACTTACGAGAATGGTGGTTGCATTAATATGTTGGGGAGAATCACTTAGAATAAAGAATTCCAAACTCCAGGGAAACCTTAAAATTTATTTGGCATCTGAAGTATCTCCCTGAGTTGTTATTGCACAAAGCACAATACAAACATACATAAAATCCTCACCTAGACTTCAGCCACTGACAAATGTCCCTTTGGAGATTTGGGCTGGGATTTCAGCTGACTTCTACTCTGGGGAGTTTACACAGAAACACACACAAATCTCGAGTATCTAGTAATGACGTTTTATGGTGAAATTTAGGTGCACAGGTAGAAAATAGGCATACTAAGAATCTCTTTCCCTATTGACAGTGACCAAATTCTGATGGTGCTTAAAATCACTTGATGTCTCAAATTTTAACATTACAGCTTGCCTGCACTTGAAGTTGTTTTCCTGGGCATCCTCAGAGTCATCTCTGTCTTGATAGACACATTTCAAAGCAAAGTAGGGATGCACCAAACATGGTGCATTAACTGAAAGGACAACAGGAAGAGAAGACATTATGGTAATACTTCTGCTTTATATTGTAATCATTGTGGTCCAGGATGCTGAAGATATTTAGTCATCTCCCTTCCAGCCTGAATGACAGTGGATAAGTATGTGTCCTAACTTGGATCTGTTGAATAGTCAGTGGATAAGTATGTGTCCTAACTGCCACACGTGGGGGATCTTGTTCCTTGTGTGGTGTCTTTCTAGCCTGTTAGATTCCATGTGGAGTGGAACACCTTTGGCAAGAGGGACTGAGCATTTGGCCTCGATCTAAAGTGTATGTATGTGTTCCATAACACTTGCAGCATTTCTTTCCATTACAAAGTATGTAATTTATGAATAACGGCCCATCCTTTACATGGCATCTTTTTTTACCATCTATCAGTCTTTTTCCTGTAAAGCAATAAAATCCTTTGCACAGCAGGAGATTTTAATGTCCACTTCATGACTCAGCAGCAAGTGAAGCTGGTAGGAGAAGAGGACAGCTCAGTCAGCTTTGGGAATCAACTCTGGCTTGGAATCTTGAAAACTGCAGGCGAAAACAGTTTCATATTTGCTCTAGAGTATTTTTGCTTTGCAACCACTACACTGGTTGGCATTTGAGCTTTCTGACTAGAAATCTTGTTGTTGCTTTTGCAGATAGAAGTGTTTGGCTTTAGTATGTCTAGCTGGTGATACTGATGCACTTGGAATTACATAGCGATGAGAACATTCCTTTATAGCTATTTGGCTGTGAACCGGTTGGTGGTCCTGATCATCTCAAGTGTAAGCATTGCAATAATTTCTTTTTTAGAGCTGTTGTGGCTTTCTGAAACCTCTCTTTTCTTATGACAACTGCTTGTTTACTTTTGATAATATTTTTTTACTAATACAAATATCTTTTCTTTTGACAAAATACTTTAACATCAACAGCTAACAGGTCTCATTTTGCAAATCACAACTTATGCTGTATCTGTAGCGGAATTGGGCTCAAAAGCAGATGCATTGCACTTACAAATTTCTCCCCCCCAAAAAAATTTTTAGTTGTTATTTTCCACCCTTTTTGTCATTAACTTTTGTACTCAGTATTATTAGTATTGTGATACTGCAGGAACATCTGATAACATGAGTCATGGACCAAGCCCTCGTTGTGTTGTTAGCTATTGTTTTGCTTATCTCTTTCTTTCTTCTATAGAGTGCAAGTATACCTGTGAGAAAGTGGTCATATCATTTTTGTTCCATACCTTAAAAGCTTTTGTAATATGAAGGTTTAGATCTAGAATTATAATTGTGCGGGATGCTGTATGCACAAGCAGAATGATAGCACTTGCCAGCTAGTTTACAATGATGTGAGAATTTCACTATTTTTTAAACTGAATGTGGAGGTGAAAGGTGCACCTATCTCTGAAAGATAGGTGCAATTAGACTGACAACTTCTATGTCAGGTTTCTTGCTGGTGTCATTTTAAATAGCTGAAATACAGTGTTGCCACTCCCTCCCTCCGTCCCCTGAAATAAGGTTTATACTGGAAATGCTGACAAGACCCTTATCTTTTGAGATGGCACCATGCACAGCTTTAAATACTGGTTATGAATGTTAATGTGTTATCTGAAAGATATTTTTTCCACATGTAGGCAGCTCAGGATAGAGTCTCAGTAATAAATTTAATGAGTTCAGGGGGAAGACACAGTATGCTTATGTGAGTATTATAATGATTGGCATTTTTGCAAACAGCATATGATAAGTGGTGCAATTTTATTTTCAAAGTTTAATCAATAGAGAGCTCTTTGATATTGCCATGTACTTTGCAAATAGATGCTTTCTTGGGATGACAGCAAAACAGCTTCTCTATCATGGTACGTTTATGCTTAGAGTTTAATCAATCTGCTTTAGTGATTGTCATAAATTTTGATATTCCAAAAAATAAATAGAAGCTATAAAATAATTATGCTTCAGGGTGGCATCCTGCTGCTGCTACCCTGGGTCATCTGGCTTTACAAAGGGTTAAAAGGGTGCAAAGCCCATCACTGTGCCGAGTGCAAGAGCATAGGCTATGTACCAGTTTATTCCCGTGTATTGTAAACCCATGCCAGCTGTTGCATAGGAAATGGAGGTGGATCTTCGAGGGCTTAAGAAGAACTTTATCATTGTCTTGTGTTAGCTTTTGGGAGTGAATTTCCTCTCAAATAAGAGGAGTCAGAAATTACTTTCACCCCCACTACTGGGAGGCCACAGCATTACACTGCAGCCCCCCAGTAATTTTGATCCACATGGGTAGGCAGAAGTGATTGAAGCTCCTTCTGTGTGAGTATGAACATCGACCTAGTTCGAAACCCCTGAGATGGTTCTTTCAGTGGGCCCCAGCACCAGTACTGGTGCTTTTCAGGGAGGCTGAGAGGAGCAGAGCATCCCTTGCCCTTCTCTGGGGCATTTCAAGCCAGCACAGAGGACTTCGGGGAGGTGCCCGCTGCTCTGGGTGAGCTTTGTTCTTGCTGAGCAGACTCCGATTCCCTGGGTCTCTTTTGTTCTTGAAAACAACAGTAGCAGTTGAAAGCTAACTTTGAAAGATCATTTAACAAACATTTGAAGGCTGACTATGTCCACAAAGAGCTGTGGCATCAGCCCAGCTTGTCCTCCATATTGCAGCAGCCTGCACAAATTCGTGCTGGCCCCACAAAGCCAGTCCCAGGGAAGCCTCCTTGGAACAGATGGTGTTAACGATTTATTGAATGTGGCAGCGTAAGGACACACAGTATGAACTTGGAGATAACCTTTGGCAGGGAACTCTCTCTGTCTCTTTCATTCTTTCTGATAAAAAAATATAGTAACTGGTAGGCATTTGGGAAACAAGGAAGCTAGAGCATTTCAGGTGACTTGACCTGAATTTAACAGACTGCCACTAGCACTGATGCAAAACCTCTAGAGATGTCAGTAGGAGATCTGTGCCTGGCACCACTGCAGGGTATGACCCAGTCGGCATCGGGCTGGATCCTGCTCTCAGCGCAGAAATTCCTCTAGAGGCATGAGGGGTTACGGCAGGCTGACATCAGCGCAAGATCAGGGTTTCTGTGTGCTGTGCATACTAGATGAGTTGTTATAGACACCCATGAAAAAAAAAGGTCTTTGAAAATTTATTTATTTTTAACACTTTTTACTTGCAGCAAGAAGATACTGTTTCAACAGCCAGATACTGCAGCTTCAGCTGTAGTTCTGCTTGTTTTCATACAGACAAAAGATTCAAGAGAATGACCTAAAGAGAGCAAAGGGGTTTTTTTCCTTTTTATATAATTTTATTATGTGATATATGTATTTGTGTGAGCTCTGTATGTGTAAATATATACATATATGTATGTACATCTGTTTGTTTAAATAACACGTGTTTTCCTTTGCTGGCCCTAGCCAACATCAGTTTCTGTGCTGCCTTTCTAAATATGCCGTAATGGCTGATTCTTTTGCGTTCTTTGTGCTATCTTTGCTTATGCTGAATAGCAGCCGACACTTTAATTGGGATGACTGAGCTGAGTGCCTTTGCCTTTGGAATTGGACACTTTTCAGTGTGAAGAGAGGGTACCACAGACTGACTCTTCTGTCTTTATCCTCAATCAAAACTCCATTAAATCAGACCTGTAGTTTGTAGCAAGGAACATTCTCCATTGCATTGAAATGCATGGGAAAGGCTGGAGACTCACAGTTTTTAAGGTTAATTAGATCCTGAAAAGGAGAATTAACTGAAGTTGTTTTCCCTATCTTTTTTCCTATTTTTAAGAGCCTTTTTAATTACCTTCATCTCTGTTGGCGTATTCATATACACTTTTCCCTTTATAGGAAAAATAGCATGTACTTTTGAGTTTATTAAAAACCTTTTTGATAGACAGATTCTACTAATTCTTATTTTAAACAAAAATGAACACAGTGCTTGTACATTGTGTTAAAATTTATGCATCAGATCTTCGTATATATTAATATGAACCGTGCAGTTAATCTTTATTTATGTTTAAAGGAGCACTAACATTATTCACTGCTTAGGCACTAAATGAGAATTTGGTTTTCAGTTGGCTACATTGTGTTTGGAAAATAAAGGAAGGAATAGTTTAGGGCATGACCACTCAAAATTTCTTTGGTGGGGGTGGCGGTTTCAGCAACCAAGTTTTTTTTCAGGCTCCTGTTACATACCTGCTGTGGACCCTACTGTTAATTCAGAAAGGTAAATAATCTTCTTTTCAACTCTGCTTGGAAGGTTGCCTTTGGCTGCATGAAAACATGCTTCTTATATCAATATGGGAACAATAGTTAAGCGACCTGCCCATGTGCCAGTAGAAGAATGACTTCTGTGCCCCCAAAGAGGGCTCTCAAAGCCTGTCTCACACTGCCAGCACAGCCAGTTCCCTTGCAGGAGACCATGCAAGGTTTGAGGCAGTAGAAAACTGTTGGCTGGAGTCAGTCTTATAACTTCTTTTGCATATATCCCCAAACTTCTTTAATCTTTTTGTGGCTGAAAATAGAGCTATTTTTCATGCTTACCCTTCTTATGTCAGTATACATGAAGAATTGAATGTAATGTAGGAGGGAGACATCTTGTTCTTTTACTAAATTTTAGTTGAATTGATCTTGCAGATGAGGAAAGTTGCATTTGTAGTCCTCCTCCCCATTCCAGGTTTCCTTGTGTTACGTTCACTTCCAGCCTTTTCCCCCACATCCCTTTAAAGAGTACTGTGTATTCAGTTCTCTAAACCCTTAGCAATAATCCAGGCATGAGGTGGCTTGAGCAAGTTCAAGAAAGGCACTGTAATTTCAGCAATCATATGGCTCTTCTCATTCTAATGAAGTTCCTTGCTCCATGTTAGATTAAAGCAGTTTTCTGTGGCTTCTTTACTGTTACTACACAACACACTTCAGTCATGAAAGAGCAATGTTCTTGATGGATTGCAGAATTTTCTTCCTGATCCTTTTTTTCTGTTCCTATGATCTCTTTCTTCTCATCTTAGCTCTAGGTTTTAGATCTGCTGTACTGCATGTAAAATGCCTGGCAAGAGCAGGACTGAACAGAGACTGACAAGATAGACTTCTGATCAATCATGCTACAAAAAAAAAAGTAGTCAAACTGGAAGAGGCACAGAGGAGGGACTGCTGTGGGAATGCAAAAGAAAAATGGGATGAAGTCCATTTTAAGAGCCCAGTTTGGAGATCCCGGGATTATAAAAAATAATCAAATGCTGGAACTGGAAGCCATGTCAGTGTAAAACAGTGCTGAAACTAATTGTCCTGGTGTGATGCTGAGGTGAGCTGATATCTCCATGGTGTTTATGAGCTAGCGCATGCTGCACTTTGCTTTGTTTCTTGGAATAGGTTGAGGATCTTGGCAGCATATGGCAGAAGGGCAGTCACAGGATCGTTCCCTCTTTTGTATGTATTGGGCTGTTGAAAACCAGAAGATACCAATGCTTCTTTTGTTCTAATACTCTGGCACTAGTGGCAGTGTGACCCAGTCTTCTGCCATGACTAAGCCCCATGTACTCTCCTGTTAAGCACCCTTGAAGCCACAATGTGGTGATTCCCAACTGGGCAAAGGCAAGTGAGTGGAAGCTGATGTAAGAACACAGGTCTCTGCATTTTTCTTGATATTCTAGTGCTCTGTTTACATGATCACCTGTAGGTTTCAGAGCTAATGACTTACCTGAGATGCTGAATGAATACAGTCATACAGTCAATCAGGCTTAGCTTCAGAAATTATCTTGACCACTACTAGAGCTGGGAGTTTCACTTTTCCATTCTAGCGTATGTTTTGCAAGCACAGATTTGGTGTGCCAAAGAGGCAGACTGAAAGGCTTTTCTGAGCATGTAAGACTTCAGTCCCCTATACTGTGTTGCGATCAGCTTTGCTTTGGATCCTTAGAGTCAAATGCCAAGTAGCTACAAAGAGCTTGCAAACAGGGTCAATGCATGGTTCTGCTGCAGTGTTTCCTTCACACTTAGGCATTTCACACCTGATGTCATCTAAGAATTCTTCAACACAGCCTCATTTGACACATCCTCAGGCATCCAGGAACATCTGGAAAGTTATTGATTTCAGCCAACTTACAGTGCACTCTCAAGTCTTGGCATTCTTGTTTGCATAGCTTTGGGGTTCTGCCATGTCAAAGCAAACGGGCATCAGTTGACACAAACAGATACAAACAGATTAACTGGAGGTACAAAGCAGTGAGGTAGGGGTGTTCACAATTAACTAGTGACTTTTAATGGAATCTGAGTCATGGTTTCCCCCTGTGGCTTTGAAACTGCCAACAAAACATAGTGCTGGGCTTATTTGACATTTAATGCTGTACTACAGTTGGTATCAGTGCAGTGCCCAGGAACGTTGACTATGGCTCAGATGCCCCTTGCTCTAAACATGGGAAAACACAGAATATGATGGTCATTGCCCCAAGCGTAACTATTGAGTGAAACAGAGATTCCTTGATGTCATCAATATCAGAACAGCCTCCAAACAGCACAAACACAATTTCATTTGAAATATATACTTGTTTTTGCTGATGTTGGAAAACAAGTTGTTTGGATTCCATACAAGGGAATGTCTGATAATAAGTCACTTTTATACAGACAAAGTCAAGATGCTTTATGTAATTGCTGACTGTCAGAAGAAAGCTATTTTAACAGAGCTTAGCAAGTAACGTATCTAAACCCATCCTTTTCTGGCATCTCCTGAAAGTAGTATATTACCTTGCTAGCAGGCAAAATGCCATCCAAGCAGATGAGCTGAGGTAGGCAGCCAAAATGCCATGGCCAGGTTCATCAAGCGTGTTTGTTGAGGTCAAAGCTCCTGGAAGGCAGAGTAACAGACGTGCTGTGTCCTCAGCTTCTGAGGCTGCCACCTGCTAATTGGATAGACTGTCTCTGCCTTAGCACTGATCAGAGTTAATGCCCAAGATCAAAAGTTAGCTCAATGAAGATTTTTTGCAGCATCAGAGAATTCATCATGTAATTAAGTTACTGAAATATGGAATAAGCAAAGCATTGATATTATGTAGGTGTGAATAAGAGTGTAGCGAGGCGAGATCCCGAGGCACTCACTGTATCTGAACAGTGTGCCATACAGTTTAAAGAAAATTAAGGGTCCTAATTTCTGTTTGAAGTTATAGGCTATAAAGAGCAGAGGAGAGAAAACTCCTGCACCTAAATTGCACCCTTGCTAGCTATTCCCAATATAATAAAATTCCTCCCTCAAATTCTCTAGAAGTGGTCCCACGTCCCTAGAACATACCACAGGACCTTCTGGTTGCTGCATATCTTTTCAGAGATACTGAGGGAATTGGCACATCACCATGTGCATGTAAAGACTGTTCTATACTGAGGCAAAACTGGCTCTGCCTGCCATCTTCTGTGATATAGAGGACTCTGGCTGTAACAAAATCAGAGGAATTCCTGCCACAGAGGTAGGGATGGGGAAGCACAGTGTTGGGGATACTGCTCTTCCTCATTAAGCTTCAGCCTTGTCTTTCATCACCAGTGAAAATTTATTGTCTTACAGCTGAGTACCACTTACCTCTTTCCTGAGGCCTCCTTTAGTCAATAAGAGTGACAACTTATGATTCATGTAAGCTGCTGAAACATGTATGTTACAATAATTTTTCCTTTACAGTAATCAGCAAAGTTTTTCCAATCCCCTTTCTTCCTATTCAGACACTTTGGGATATATGGCAGGTGAAGGCTTTTGAAACAGAGTGCAATCTAGCCTGGAAACACGGGGGAGCCTTATTTAAAGCAGGTGTATGCACACACACCTCCTACGCATGCAACCTCCTTTTTGCCCATATGAGAAGAAACGCTCTCCCAGAATTTGCAGCCAGTGCATCCTGTTTGCATGCGTTACACATTCAGGGCATCAAACTGTGATCAGCAGGATAAGGCCAGAGACGCCAGAAACTGTGACTTTCTGCTGCAGAACATGCTGGCAGGATGTAAGACAACAAAGAAACCCTCTTGGAGGCTGCTGAGGAGGTCTATGCTATACCGGTAGCACACACCATCCTCTGAAAGGCAGCAGAATGCTTATGCAGAGGATGAGAGCCACCTTTTAAGGAAGCTAGAGCTAAGCTAGGATCTACCAGGAGCATTTTGTGGGGTGTGTGTGTTTGCTACTTTTAGCAGGACTCAGTGTAGCTTCAGTGCTCTGACCCTTGATGGCCTGTTAGCATGAGGCTTCTTCCAGTTGTTTGCCTCATCTACTTCTTCCTGATCAGGTGGCCTGTAGCAGACACCCACCAAAATGTCACCCGCTGTGGGCTGCCCTCTAATCCTGACCCGTAAGCAGTCAGTTGGCACATCTGTCCCAAGGCACAGCTCCATGCACCCCAGTTGCTCTCTCACATCAAGGGCAGCTATCCCTCCTTGCTGTTCTGGCCTGTCCTTCCTGAAGATCTGGATCCATCCATGGCAGCCGGCCATCCCCGCGCCTAGGTCTAGTGCACCGCATTGCTGTGATCCCAGTGAGATCACAGCCCAGCCCAGGACCTCTAATGCCTCCTGTTTGTCCCCATGCTGTATGCCATAGTGTACAGGCACTTACTGGGAACCATTATGAACCACTATGAACCAGCAGTAAGACGTTCCACCCTGCCCAGAGACCCCTGCCCCAGCAGCAGAGCGGGTGCAACGGAGGCCTGCCAGCCATCGAGGGGCAGATGTCTCACCAATGGCTCAGACACCTGCCCCGGCACTTCGGTCACAACGTGCTGCACTCAGATGGCTCTGTGAGCAGAGCTGCGTTTTGGTGTTCTGTTTCACAGGTGTACCAAGTGCACAGAATTTAGCAAAACCATGACCTGAGCCCTTTGCATAGCACTCATTAGCAGCGGGCTCAGCCTTCGGCACTGCGTGGTGCATACTAACGACTTGTTTTCATCGTTCCAGGGCATGGGAACTGCCTCCACACGCGCTGCTGTCCACGGCCATTCCTCGCGTGGCATTTGGAGCCTGCACCACAGCAGCTTCACCTGGCATGCTGGCTGCCAGCGCTCGGGGCTCCAGGGCAGCCCTCAAGGGACCTGCAGAGGTTTTGGTAGGTTACAGGTGATCGCATTTACAAGGGTAAAAAAAGGAAACTATCACTTGTTCAGAAGACTGTGTACAGGATTGGTGATAAGTAAGATTTTGCATTTTTTTTTCTTAGTGTGCAGACATCTTTTTCATAACTTCCCTTTTGCCTTGAGGTGAGACAGGCTGTCCACTACACTGGCAATATGATGCTATGGAGCTGACAGCCTTTCTTTTCCACAGCTCTACACTAAATGCAGGGCAAACAGGCAGGGAAAAAAAATCTGAAAAGGGAGAAAGTTGTGCCATTCTGTTTTCCCTTCCCCCATTTTCTACCCGCTCTTTTCCTCAGGTCTTTTGCCCTAGTACAAATGCAGGTGAAACCCTCCGAGTCTCAACTAGCAAAATCAAGAGAGCTGCAGGCTCAGTCAGTACATATCAGCTCTAATTTCTCTTTTATCTCTCCTTGCAATCCAGACAAGTCTTCCATGTTTTCTGCTCCGTTCTTTGGTCAAGAACACACTGGTTAATAGCCAATTATTTTACACCCTAAGGAAGTTTTGGGAAAGAAGTTCTTGGGAAGAGTCACCTTGCTTCAGGAAATTAGACTAATATTCAATAGGTGAGATGTTTCCCTTTGCTCTCCTTCTTAATACTGTCCCACCCCAGCACAAGGCTGAATTTATTGCTATAATAGGTATGGTTCAGATAGAGCATAATAGTTTCCCTGAGTTTTTTTTTGCTTCTTCACAAAAAGTGAAGGTTTAGCCAGGGCATCATGGCAAAATTCCAGTTAGGTAATTAAGTTCTGCTTACTGAAAATTCTCCTTTTAAAATCTGTCCCAGAATAAAATCTGCTTTTCCTGTGAGCAATTTAAAAGGACTGATTCATTTTAACTTCACAGCTATCCGAATTCTGAAGCCTGCTGAAATTACCCTTCACTGCTTAAACCAGAATGTGCAGTTCTACCTGAGGTATCTAAAGCTACATTTTTGCAGGCTTGATTGTTGTTGTCTGAACTCTTGTTTAGGTACAATTCACGTAGACTCAACCTGTTTACCAAATAGGTCAGATTCTGCTGATTAGCAGGAGTAAACAAAATTATTTGCATGGGGAGAGCAAGCACTATTTAAAACTATATTTTTATTAACATGTAGAGTAGACCATGAATGAATTCAATTTGTGCATCTAGGGCCATTTTGCATGTGCAAAAACACAATTGTGAAAAAAACAGGCTGAAAGACAATCTGAAGTGTGCAGTCTGGAAAAGCAATCCAGAACAGATGATCCACAGTATAAATTACTGTGATTTTTTTTTTTTTAATTTACTTGTGCTGCTTTAATTTATTATTATTTATTCATTTGATAGATTGTGTTTAATTTCAGTATGAGAGATTCAGGATGAGTGTTTGATGCTAATGCTTGGAATTTATTCCTGGGCAGAAAGCCAACGTGCCACAGCCATGTTCCACTTATGCCCTCCAAGATGTATTTAAGTGGCCTTCTGCTGCCCTTGGAGTATGTTTTACACAGGAAGCTTAAAGCCTAATGCAGGCCTGCAGCTCACTCACTGGAGCGAGGGAAAGACAGCTTTCCCTCTCTTCTGTTCTCTTCAGCAAGAAAATCAAATAATTGGATTACTGGCCCTCCAATTGTGCTCAGCACAAATGGTTCAAAATCCCATTTTATTGGACCTCTGAGATGAAATGTAAATTGGTAAAGAAAATAAATGTATTGAATTGGTCTAATATGTCAATAGTATGCTGCTACCTGATTAAGTGGAATGGCTATGAATGGTCTTTTAAACAGCTAAATATATGTAAGCCTGCTGCTGGTAGACTGGCCACAGGAAAAAAACAATAAAACAAAAAAGGCCCACCCAGAGGAGCCTACCAGAGGCATAAATTAATGCAGGTCTACGTTCCTTGCTTATTTTTATCTCTGGAATAGAAAATCAAAGCAAACAGACCAATCCATTGCAGGGTTAAAATTAAAATTACCCAAGGATCTATGCAGCATATGAAATATTGGGGCTGATAGAGTAGAACCTGACTGCTTTGTTCTACTTAGACCTTCATATGCATTGACTTGAACTTTGAATTTCCTACTCTCTGTCAGTTTTTGTTACTTGCACATTTGTTTTATGTATTTATATAGGGTTAAATTCTAATCGTTACATTGCATTTTTAAGACATAATATCGGGTAAGACTGGGAGAAGCATCCTAATAGATTTTAGACTACTTTATTATTGCTGTTATTCTGCATATTCATACATTAATATCATGATCCAAAATATTTTGAGGGAAATCATTCAATTGTGCAAAATAAATACATCCATGTGAAACTGTAGCTGAGGTAAATCCCTATACCTTACACAGTGGAGAAAACTTCTTTAACAGCCAAGGGTTTGATTCTGACATTTTATGTCAGACTGGTTTATCTACATGTTTCTTGTTAAAATCATTATATTACTGTCCTTTTGTATTTATGTGTCTACAGAGCAATAAACAGCTGTTGAAATGAGGCTGTCATCATGATTGTGTGTGCATTTATTTCACTCCACCATTTTGATGAATACAGTCTGTACAGCGAGCAGAGGGCTGTAACCTTAGATGATGTAAGTTGGTAGCTCCGCTGTTCAAGTGAATTTTTTGCTGGCCAAATATCTGAGTAGAAATTCTAATGACTTGGGTTTAGAATAGAGCCTCCAAAACTGACTAATAAAATACACATTAAATTAGAAGCTGAGATATATTTTTGTAGTTTGTTGAGATTCTAGCACATATTTGTATTAATAAGATATTAAAAGCATAATGGATGCGACACTTACCCACCTGAACATTTTCGAGTAAAAAAAAAGATTGATAGACAATGCATTCCATTAGTTCTCTCTTTTACAACTAATAAACTTCCAGTTCATTAAGTTATTACATGCCATTCCTCATCTTACAAATGGAACCCATAATTCAGTTTTTCCCAGAGCTGCACATTCTTTAAGTCTACAGACTAAATTACCAGAGCACATTTTGTCAATAAAGCTTCTGTTTGGTGGTGGAAGGAGGAGGCAGTTAAGTAAAGTAATATGAAATGCAAGCCATTTTTTGTGTCAGAGGTCATTTATTTGCTTCAATATTGCTTTTATTCTATTTATACATTCACTAAATGATGATTATTATGGAAAGCCCATGGTTAATCACTGCATTACATTTAAAATGTTTTACATTTTGTTGCAGACTCTTACTCTTGTGAATCTTTAGAGTTATCTTGAATGGTAAACTGTCCTTTTGCAGTGAATCCCTGACAATCTATTAGTTCAGCTGTGCATTTACTGAAAGATAAAGGCTTTCTTCTGTGAGCAGTGGGAAAGCCACAGAGGCAAACAAAAATCATCCATATTCTGCAGTCCTAAACCAAAAGACTTGTCACTTCCTGAGCCAGAATTGCCCAGCACAGATGCAAGCAGCCAGTGAAACCTTCTGCATGGGAAGTTATATGGGACTAATTTGTGTCCTATACCAAGTTTCCAACACTGCTTTTCTCACCAGGGCTTGAAGTGGGATTACTGTGCTCTGTGTTAAGTATAATATATAGTATCTATTTGTAAAAAATACAACCTAGTGATAAAATGCTTGCCTAGGGAGTGGGATAGAGCGGACTGGGCTCTTCACAGCTTGCAGTGATTTAAAACCACTTCTGCTGTCCAGAAAAACAGGCAATCGTGATGGGGGAAAAAAATGCAGTCTACCCTTTGCTCTCCCAGCCCCAGCTTTTAGCTGGATGCTCAGATAAGGGTCCCAATAGGTTGTAACTAACCTCCCCCATGAGACAGCACTGTGCGAGGAGGGAGTGAGGATGAGAGCCGGGAGGGGGAGTGAGGCAAAGGGGCCATGCCGCAGCATGTTTTAGCTCTGTTTTGAGGTTAGGAGAGCCAGACCCTGGAAAGCATTGCAGTGCCTTCCTTGTGGAGGAGCTCTATAACCCTGGAGAGGCTCAGAGCCTGCCTTCTTCCCCTGTCTCCCCCCTCTTCTGATTAAAACCTGCCTGCTTTTTCCTTTCAGTGGAAATTAGCAGCCATGAACAGTCATAATTTTCACCAGAGGGAAAAGAAGTCGTTCCCCTCCCTTCCCTCCAGACTGTCCCAGGGGGGTATATGGTTCAATTTGCTGCAAGCATGCTAGCAATTAGCATCACCTATATAGGAGAACAGGCGCTAATTCAGTGTTAGTCTGAGTAAGGAAAGGAATGAAAAAGGTTAGCACTGAACAGGAATATTCAAGCCTGGACACTGCTGGGGGGGTGAATAAAATTTTAACTGGTCCGGATCTGTCCAAAACACTATCCCATTGTATTACGGTACTTTAATATCAGCTAGTACTTCTTCTCATTAAATTTGTAGTTAACAAATACATGGGTGATTGTTGTCAACTGAAGAAATAATGGTGTCATCGGAAAGCAGTTCTTAAAATGAAGAGTTGTAAAATGGCGCTATGACAATAATGTAATGGGGTTAGTGTTCATGACAACTACAGACTGTGAATTATAAATAAGAGAACAGTGGAAAATATGTTTTTTTAAAAATGGAAAAGTAATAAATGAAAGGGGACCAAAAGTTTCTAATTGATCCTTGTTCAGAGATCTCTGATAGCAAAACAACCTTTCTTTGATGAAGATGCAATTAGCGTTATGTTCAGTCCTGCAACAGTCCCTCACAGCTACAGCAGAGTACATGTCTGTGGATCCATACTGTTGCTCGCTCTTGGGCTTATCTCCATCGAGAATTGAAACCCTGCTTCAAATATGTCCTGACTTCACAGTATGGGAATCATGCTGCCTAGGCTATGTTATCGCCTTAAGCTAACCTCTGAAATGATGGCTCTCTAGACCATCATGGAAGTGAGTTGATAATGCTTTTGCCTTATCAAAGCATGTATAAAATCAGATTTATCTAGATAGCTAGATAGTGAAATATTCAGTCTTCTAATGGAGTTTCTTAGTCTACTGTCACTCTTTACCGTGATTGTAGCCTATGTAATTTGGTTAGCCATTTATAACTTTAGTACATAATATATAAAAATTACCAGTGAGCTGAAAACACTGGAAATGCTCACAAGAACCAGAAAAGCAGACTGGGAGCTGTGGGCCTTCTGTCCACAGAAATAAGTAACTGCTGGCAGCTGGAGTCTAGCCTCCAACCTTCTAGCAAAGAGTAACTTCATTTACATGGGCTGACCCTGAGAGGCCCTCACACTGAATTTATCCAGTACTTTTAAGCTCTTGCTTTATGTTAAAAAAAAAAAAAGCTATTATCTTTAAGCTTGTTGCATTTTATCTTGGAAAGTTTTAATGAGAAAGTTTAATTCATCAATGTTAAGTTTTCCACTAATTAGGTGAAAGTATTTTTTCCTCTGCAGTTTCTGTTATCTGGCACACTGGAACTAGTGGGTAGCACCAATGAACAGTGCTATCCTGCTTTAGTCTTTTTTTAAAAAAAATCTAAGAAGTTATTGACTACTATAGCATTGATTTATATTCTGTGGGCAGAGTTAAAATAGACACTTAAGAGCTGCATGTTGTTTCTGTAATTACAGAATTGGAATAGATATGCTCAGTCTTTCTGCTATAATGTATGCTGTCTCTGTAGCAAGACAATTTATGATTCAAAATGATACATTTGACAACATAAGTGAGTGGTCTAGGTCACATCTAGTAACTTAAGCATGTATTCTTGCTCATTGTTACAAAAAACCCCAAAGCTAGTTGAGATCAGCATTCATTCCTGGCATGCTGGCTATTTTTACATGCTGGCTGTTTTTATTTTACATGAGCTGATACGTAGTCACTTTTTTTCATACTGAGTGAATAAATTACAAGTCCTGGAGCAGTGCTCAATATGCTGTAATTCTTGGCCATAAGACCTATGAGATATGTTTAAACTGAAAGATCCACTACTCAGAGGAGTGATGGCTTCTTTTATATCCCTCTTGTTCTTGTAGACAGTAAACCATTGATATAGACTATGAAGACAAGGGCATGTTCATCATACTCTGGTCTTTTCCTGAGTCTTGCATGTAGTTTTGTCTGTGCTGTAGGACTCCTCACACCTCACACACTCGGGACCAACTAGGTCCTGTCATTAGCAGTGGTATTTTTTCTCCAGTCTATATTGTGAATATTAAAACTCTGATAATTTCTGGTAATGTTTGTGCCTCTCTAATGCAAATATAAATATGTATTTCATATTCAAACCCATTTTTAAAGATATTATTGTTCCTCCTCATAGTTCTTTCTCTATCTGCCCAGAAAATGTTTTTCTTCTTCCAGACAGACTCTACTCTTCCTACCTCCTATTTACTCAGTCACCTTGTAAATGTAGAGCATTACTGTACAGAGAAAGCACAGCTTTTTCACCGACTCTTATGACTTTGACAATTGCACTTACTGTAATTTCTCTTCTCTCCTATCCATCTTGAAAGATCCAACAATATTATTTTATCCATTATGTGACCTTCTTACTTGACATTCCTTTGTCTTCGTTCTAAAGCCAGCCATGAAGAACTGAACAAGGCTGGGATATATAGGAAAGGAGAGGCCAGGATTGTTCCACGTAGATCACAAAGCAGATGTGTCTGGGAAGTTCTGGTCTGTAACACTGCATTAAAGACAATTGCATTTTGTGTCTCTCTAAATGCTAAAGAATAACACACAGGCTCATGAATTCTTCATATATAAAACTCTCTTTGACTCATAAAAGCATGGCAACATATAACTTTTTTTTATACTCATGATGGATATTATGACTGAAAAACCCCCACCTCAATACCACCAATCCCCACCCCAGACTTTACTGGCTTTCTACTAGTGAGTAGTATGCTTTATAATTTTGTGTGACAAACTGTTTTCATGTATTTAAATATAATGTCTGTCTAGCTACTGATTTTATTTTCCTGTTTAATTTATTCTTCCAGATTCTCTGGCCTTCAGTCAATACACTGGCTGATTAAATTATTATCCTAATAATGAGATTTGACACAATCTATGCCAGTTACCTATGTGACCTGCTAAGTAGGTTAATTGGCAACCCTGAATAATTATCAGCCACCGCATCTTGCTGACTGAGAGTTTGACAATAAATGAAATATAAAGATGCTGAAAAAGACACAGATTTTAATTTCACCTTCTGAATTGTTTCAAAGAAACCTTTTAACTAGTAGCTTATTAATGAAATGCAGCAATCAAAAAAATCTTACGAACATTTCAGTCATATAAAAATATAGATGTTTGCTCTTGTGCATCATCATGGCTTCCTAGGAGAAAAAGAAGACTGTGG